>NC_140589.1:14525050-15117550 GCF_964204655.1 Triturus cristatus | reverse complement strand
TTCCGTCCATCAATTGTGTGTCTTTTGCCAGATTGCACCAAGGCTGCAGCCAACAGTGCAGCTGTGCACCAACGTCCCTCCGCAGGCCAAGCTACACGGCTGTCCTACACATGCTGGCATCTGAAACTTTCCAACCCACCACAGCCAGCGTGGCAGGAGTATCCCAGGCATCCTTCTCTAAATTCCTCCCCTCCGTCCGAGATGCAATCATAAGCCTCACAACCCAGTACCTCTTCTTCCCCAAAACAACGCAGAACCAACAGGAGAACAAGCAAAGCTTTTATGCCATTGCAGGATTTCCACATGTGTTGGGGGCAATAGATTGGCCACATGTGCAACTTGTGCCTCTAGCAGCTGCATTCCACCTGTACCAACAGGGAAACAAGCATGGGACCGGTTTTGGTTTCTCAGTGCGAGCGGTTGTGACCTGTCTCAACAGCCCGCATAAATAAATCTTGCCAGGAGCATTTGATTTTTCTCGCTCACGCTCGCCAAGTTAATGTTGGCGAGCGGAGTGAGAGAAAAAACTTGGCTACGCTGAGATTTTCAGAACTCTGGGCTCTGCCGGAGTGGGCAAAACTTTGCAAACTCCACGAGTGGAGCAACATTTTATACCCAGGCCTAATACTGACACATTTTGTTCTATCATCCTGGGAGGGATGCTGCCCCTTATGGGGTATAGAAATGCAGGGGGCGACCCCCTGAGAGGCCAACTTGTTCCTTGTGCAGCGGGAGGTTAATGCCTCGTCCTCTATTGGGTAAAAATGGCCAATGAACAGATGGGCAGAGACGTCCCACACTGTTTTGCGTTTCTTGCTTTTCCAGGTTGAAGTTGCGGAACGGAACTGACTGTTAGTATGGCCGGACACTCATGGGTGGGCACAGAATTGCAAGTGTGACATGTGTTTTTCCCGGGGTGGGAGGTGATTGCGAACTGCCCTGGCAGATATTTTTGGTTGTTATTGCATGCTATGGGTTGAGCTGGTGTCACTCCTGCTCCATAAGCTCCTCCTGGTGGGAGATGGGGCGGGACCACCCGTTTCTTCTCAAGCAGGGGGGCCTAGGTCACGCACCTAACTGAGATACCATTATGATGACAGCAAATTATCAGATCGTCACATGGAATATTCGGGGTCTTAGTGGGTACAGGAAGTGACATAGGGTACCGACCTTCCTGAAACGCCACTCAGTTACAACTGCGTGTTTACAAGAGACCCACCTCACGGAGGCGGAAGCCTGAAATTGACAACAAATGGAGAGGACAGCTTTATTCTGCCACCTACTCTGCTTATGCCAGGGGAGTGTCTGTGTGAGCTGCCCTGGGAACGCCCTGCAGCCTCACTTATGCCGAAGCCCATATTGAGGGGAGGTACATGCTGCTGCACGGCACTTTGGATGGGAGGCAGCTGTGTATTCTTAACTCGTACGCTCAGAATACGGACCATACGTTTTTTTTTGTAAAAGCTACAGGACTTATTGGAAGAATACTTGGGGGTGCCTATGGTCTGGACAGGCGACTTTAACTGCGTCCTGGATAGAGGGATGGAGAGACGCCGCCAAGACTGCACACTGAGCCCAATATGACAACAGCAGAGGTAATGCATAATGTAGGCCTGGTAGATGTGTTGGGGGGAGTAACACTCAACACTCTTGACTCAACAGTCCTGTCAGTCTCTGACGGACGGCACTTATAGTCAGACAGCCTGCTAGTGCGAGCATCGATGGACCCTGGATGCCTGCTGGCAGATATCTGGGCAGATTCATGTCTGATGACTCTGCTCCTAATGGTCTGTGGATAGGGGATGACTTTGGGGCCCATCTTGGAGAATGCCACCAGACATCTTTACAGGTGATATCAGTCAGACTGAGCTCAGTGCTGCACTCACTGCTTACCTTGAGGCCGACTGAGGAAACTGGGTGACTGTGGCGTCTATGTGTTTGGGAGGGTGAACATGGTAACACCAGTAAGAGGGAGAATGCCATTGCCCCCTGCTGTCACCCTCCCGTGGCTCGCTCGATGGATCCCTGGCACCACCCCAATCCTGAAGGCATGTGAGCACTGCCATAATGACTGCTGGCCAAAGGACTGGCATGTGTTTGGGACCGCAAAAATAGGTAGCAGCAACAAGAGGTCATATCGCTGTCTGTCTCGAGTGATCTGCGATGGGCGGTGCGAGGTGGGTCGCACACCGCTCGTCATACTAGCAAATAGCCCCATAGGATTCTGGAGGATGTAGTGACAGCGGCGGGTACACCTATGCCACGAGTAAAAAAGTTAAAATGCCATCCCTGGACACGTGTTTCGAGGTAATTGCCTCTCGTCAGCAGGGAGCAGGTAAGTATGCGGGGTGCCAAGTAGACTGCCAAAAATTATTATCAGGTATAGTACCTCTCACGGCGCCGTGAGAGGTACTAGACCTGATAATTTTTGGCAGTCTACAGCACCCCGCATACGTACCTGCTCCCTGCTGACGAGAGGCAATTACCTCGAAACACGTGTCCAGGGATGGCATTTTAAACTTTTTACTCGTGGCATAGGTGTACCCGCCGCTGTCACTACATCCTCCAGAATCCTATGGGGCTATTTGCTAGTATGACGAGCGGTGTGCGACCCACTTCGCATTTTGTATTTAAAGCTCCCTGAGCTATGGGTTGACGAGCCCGGATCCCGCGCGCCGTGAGAGGTACTAGACCTGATAATTTTTGGCAGTCTACAGCACCCCGCATACGTACCTGCTCCCTGCTGACGAGAGGCAATTACCTCGAAACACGTGTCCAGGGATGGCATTTTAAACTTTTTACTCGTGGCATAGGTGTACCCGCCGCTGTCACTACATCCTCCAGAATCCTATGGGGCTATTTGCTAGTATGACGAGCGGTGTGCGACCCACTTCGCATTTTGTATTTAAAGCTCCCTGAGCTATGGGTTGACGAGCCCGGATCCCGCACCCGCGCGCCGTGAGAGGTACTAGACCTGATAATTTTTGGCAGTCTACAGCACCCCGCATACGTACCTGCTCCCTGCTGACGAGAGGCAATTACCTCGAAACACGTGTCCAGGGATGGCATTTTAAACTTTTTACTCGTGGCATAGGTGTACCCGCCGCTGTCACTACATCCTCCAGAATCCTATGGGGCTATTTGCTAGTATGACGAGCGGTGTGCGACCCACTTCGCATTTTGTATTTAAAGCTCCCTGAGCTATGGGTTGACGAGCCCGGATCCCGCACCCGCGTGCCGTGAGAGGTACTAGACCTGATCATTTTTGGCAGTCTACAGCACCCCGCATACGTACCTGCTCCCTGCTGACGAGAGGCAATTACCTCGAAACACGTGTCCAGGGATGGCATTTTAAACTTTTTACTCGTGGCATAGGTGTACCCGCCGCTGTCACTACATCCTCCAGAATCCTATGGGGCTATTTGCTAGTATGACGAGCGGTGTGCGACCCACTTCGCATTTTGTATTTAAAGCTCCCTGAGCTATGGGTTGACGAGCCCGGATCCCGCACCCGCGCGCCGTGAGAGGTACTAGACCTGATAATTTTTGGCAGTCTACAGCACCCCGCATACGTACCTGCTCCCTGCTGACGAGAGGCAATTACCTCGAAACACGTGTCCAGGGATGGCATTTTTAACTTTTTACTCGTGGCATAGGTGTACCCGCCGCTGTCACTACATCCTCCAGAATCCTATGGGGCTATTTGCTAGTATGACGAGCGGTGTGCGACCCACTTCGCATTTTGTATTTAAAGCTCCCTGAGCTATGGGTTGACGAGCCCGGATCCCGCACCCGCGCGCCGTGAGAGGAACTAGACCTGATAATTTTTGGCAGTCTACAGCACCCCGCATACGTACCTGCTCCCTGCTGACGAGAGGCAATTACCTCGAAACACATGTCCAGGGATGGCATTTTAAACTTTTTACTCGTGGCATAGGTGTACCCGCCGCTGTCACTACATCCTCCAGAATCCTATGGGGCTATTTGCTAGTATGACGAGCGGTGTGCGACCCACTTCGCATTTTGTATTTAAAGCTCCCTGAGCTATGGGTTGACGAGCCCGGATCCCGCACCCGCGCGCCGTGAAAGGTACTAGACCTGATCATTTTTGGCAGTCTACAGCACCCCGCATACGTACCTGCTCCCTGCTGACGAGAGGCAATTACCTCGAAACACGTGTCCAGGGATGGCATTTTAAACTTTTTACTCGTGGCATAGGTGTACCCGCCGCTGTCACTACATCCTCCAGAATCCTATGGGGCTATTTGCTAGTATGACGAGCGGTGTGCGACCCACTTCGCATTTTGTATTTAAAGCTCCCTGAGCTATGGGTTGATGAGCCCGGATCCCGCACCCGCGCGCCGTGAGAGGTACTAGACCTGATAATTTTTGGCAGTCTACAGCACCCCGCATACGTACCTGCTCCCTGCTGACGAGAGGCAATTACCTCGAAACACGTGTCCAGGGATGGCATTTTAAACTTTTTACTCGTGGCATAGGTGTACCCGCCGCTGTCACTACATCCTCCAGAATCCTATGGGGCTATTTGCTAGTATGACGAGCGGTGTGCGACCCACTTCGCATTTTGTATTTAAAGCTCCCTGAGCTATGGGTTGACGAGCCCGGATCCCGCACCCGCGCGCCGTGAGAGGTACTAGACCTGATAATTTTTGGCAGTCTACAGCACCCCGCATACGTACCTGCTCCCTGCTGACGAGAGGCAATTACCTCGAAACACGTGTCCAGGGATGGCATTTTAAACTTTTTACTCGTGGCATAGGTGTACCCGCCGCTGTCACTACATCCTCCAGAATCCTATGGGGCTATTTGCTAGTATGACGAGCGGTGTGCGACCCACTTCGCATTTTGTATTTAAAGCTCCCTGAGCTATGGGTTGACGAGCCCGGATCCCGCACCCGCGCGCCGTGAGAGGTACTAGACCTGATAATTTTTGGCAGTCTACAGCACCCCGCATACGTACCTGCTCCCTGCTGACGAGAGGCAATTACCTCGAAACACGTGTCCAGGGATGGCATTTTAAACTTTTTACTCGTGGCATAGGTGTACCCGCCGCTGTCACTACATCCTCCAGAATCCTATGGGGCTATTTGCTAGTATGACGAGCGGTGTGCGACCCACTTCGCATTTTGTATTTAAAGCTCCCTGAGCTATGGGTTGACGAGCCCGGATCCCGCACCCGCGCGCCGTGAGAGGTACTAGACCTGATAATTTTTGGCAGTCTACAGCACCCCGCATACGTACCTGCTCCCTGCTGACGAGAGGCAATTACCTCGAAACACGTGTCCAGGGATGGCATTTTAAACTTTTTACTCGTGGCATAGGTGTACCCGCCGCTGTCACTACATCCTCCAGAATCCTATGGGGCTATTTGCTAGTATGACGAGCGGTGTGCGACCCACTTCGCATTTTGTATTTAAAGCTCCCTGAGCTATGGGTTGACGAGCCCGGATCCCGCACCCGCGCGCCGTGAGAGGTACTAGACCTGATAATTTTTGGCAGTCTACAGCACCCCGCATACGTACCTGCTCCCTGCTGACGAGAGGCAATTACCTCGAAACACGTGTCCAGGGATGGCATTTTAAACTTTTTACTCGTGGCATAGGTGTACCCGCCGCTGTCACTACATCCTCCAGAATCCTATGGGGCTATCGTAAATGGTGCTACTTTTGAAAAACTGGCGCCGAGTCCGATTAGCACCAGTTTTTTACCACCACTGAAAACTAGGTGTAAAAATGATGCATAGACACTGATATAAAAGCAAAGCATACCTAAATCACTCTGGCAAGCTCAACGGTACCATGGACCTACTCCTACTGCAGCTCGGAGCACCAGGAAGACCACCACCGCCATCACCACCTCCTTCACCACCGCCATCACCATCACCACCACCACCATCACCTCCACCGCCATCACCACAGCCATCACCACCACCATCACCATCACCACCACCACCATCACCTCCACCACCGCCTCCACCACGGAGGCAGCACAGGAGAAGGGAGAGGACATACTGCCAGAGGATGACCCTCATTGACCTCATGAAAGAGGACGTCATTACCCATTACAGGCTCAGGAGTGAGTCCATTGTCCGCCTCCTGCACCAGATTGTACCAAGGCTGCAGCCAACATTGCAGCTGTGCACCAACATCTCTCCGCAGGCCAAGCTACTGGCTGTCCTACAAATGCTGGCATATGAAACTTTCCAACCCACCACAGCCAGCGTGGCAGGAGTATCCCAGGCATCCTTCTCTAAATTCCTCCCCTCCATCCGAGATGCAATCATAAGCCTCACAACCCAGTACCTCTTCTTCCCCAAAACAACGCAGAACCAACAGGAGAACAAGCAAGGCTTTTATGCCATTGCAGGATTTCCACATGTGTTGGGGGCAATAGATTGGCCACATGTGCAACTTGTGCCCCTAGCGGCTGCATTCCACCTTTACCAATAGGGAAACAATCATCCTGGGACCGGTTTTGGGGTAACACCCTTCATCAGCCAGGCTACCTTGACTCCAGTGACAAAGTGAGAAAGGGACCCACGAAACCGGTCCTAGGAAGCTTGTTTCTGGTTCAGGGAAGACCTGGCTTGGCAGTTCGGGCTGGACTGTTCCCATGAGGCACATGGTCAAGACTGATTTGCATATTACTGGGTCCGAACTGGGGTGGCAAAGTGAGCTAAAGAACGATGATGGATTCAACCCAGATCTGTGAGTGGGGGTGAGTGTCTGAAAAGTTTCAGCACTCCGTCCATCATCTCCTTGTGTTTGCTTTGTTTGCCCTAGGTTGGCATGGTATGCCCACGCGTGGGTTCCTTGCTCACTTTGCCACTGGATTCAAGCTAGCCTGGCTGATGAAGGGTGTTACACAGAAACCGGTCCCAGGATACTTATTTCCGGTTCAGGGAATACCTGGCTTGGCAGTTTGGGCTGGACTGATCCCATGAGGCACAGGGTGAAGACTGATTTGCATATAGCTGTGTCTGAACTGAGGTGGCGAAGTGAGCTAAAGAACGATGATGGATTCAACCCAGATCTTTGACTGGGGGTGAGTGTCTGAAAAGTTTCAGCATTCCGTCCATCATCTCCTTATGTTTGCTTTTTCGCCCCAAGCTGGCAGGGTATGTTCAGATGTGGGTCTCTTGCCCACTGTGTCACGGGAATCAAGCTATCCTCGCTGATGAGGGCTGATTAGCCCGGAACCGGTGCAGGGAAGACATGGCTTGGCAGTTTGGGCTGGACTGTTCCTATGAGGCACAGGGTCAAGACTGATTTGCATACAGCTGGGTCTGAACTGGGGTGGCGAAGTGAGCTAAAGAATGATGATGGATTCAACCCAGATCTGTGACTGGGGGTGAGTGTTTGAAACGTTTCAACGCTCCGCCCATTGTTTGCCCTAAGTTGGCAGGGTATGTCCAGATGTGGGTCTCTTGCTCCCTTTGCCACTGGATTTAAGCTAGCCTGGCTGATGAAGGGTGTTACCCCTAAACCGGTCCCAGGATGCTTGTTTGCGGTCCAGGGAGGACCTGGCTTGGTAGTTTGGGCTGGACTGTTCCCATGGGGAGCAGAGTCATGACTGATTTGCATATGGCTGGGTCCAAACTGTAATGGGGTGGTGAGCAAAGATGGTAGATTTACCCCGGATCTGTGACTGGGGTGAATGTTGATTTGTTCAGCATTCTGCCCATAGCCTTTTTGATTAAAGGAATTCCATCCACTCACTTCCAGTTATCTGGAGTGACCCCTGAGTGGAGGGAGATGGCAAATAGCTCAGGATAGGTAGGAGCTAAAATATCAGAGATTGTCGGAGATCCTGACCCGCAGTTTGCAAATCAAGCCATCACATTCTTCCCAGATGGGGCAATGAAAGATGACACTTTATCCTCTGCTGTCGGGCCGGGTAAGTCCTCTCGCCTTGATCCCGAGATCAGAGGAATTACTTCCACTAAGTTGGCCTGAACTGTGAGGATTTGATCCTCAAAGAAGTCACTGGGGCCGATTCACAGAACTAACTTAAGACAAAATCCTAAACTTACTACTTTTGGTATTCACAGAAGTTAGGATTCTGTCTTAAGTTTGTCTTAAGACAAACTTAAGACAGACTTAAGACAGTCTTAAGACAGTCTTAAGACAGACTTAAGACAAACTTAAGACAGACTTAAGACAGACTTAAGACAGACTTAAGACAAACTTAAGACAAAATCCTAACTTAAGTCTGTCTTGAGTCTGTCTTAAGTCTGTCTTAAGTCTGTCTTAAGTCTGAACTTCTGTGAATACCAAAAGTAGTAAGTTTAGGATTTTGTCTTAAGTTAGTTCTGTGAATCGGGCCCACTGAGCCCTGAACACACTGTCTGGCTGGGTCTAGAGAGGAGGACATCGTTTTAGGGTCGGTTAAGCTAGGGACAGTTTCGAAGATTTCCTTCCCGCCCTTGCCAGCGCCCTAGATACTTTGATAGTAGAGGCTCTTCGAGCCCTCCTGTCCTAAGATTCTGATGAGAGACTTTAAGGGCCAATTTGTAGCGCCTGTTATCTTCTCCCAGATAATGACGACGCCAAGCTCTTTCTAATAATTTGCACACAGCTCTTTCCTGAGCGAGTTATTGAGAGAACCATTGTGCTGAGCGGCTGTAGTTACTTTCCTCACTGTGATGATAGGGCCACCAAGGCACCCGCCTTCGAGAGCCAGGATCTAATTACTATGTCACCCTCAAAGGTGGACTCTGGGATAGTCTGGCTTCGACTCATACACTCCCGTGAAGAGAATCACGAAAAAGGAAAAAGTAGTTCCCTGAATGTAGGTAGCGAAAGGAGAAAACTCATCCAATCAAAAGGAGAGAGAAGAAACTATACTCCAGGAAAGGATAAATGTAAAAACAAAAAAAGGAAGGTGTCAGACCCTGATCCGGTGCTACGGAGGCTTCCAGGCATCAACCGTGGGGGTTTGGCTCGTTTACCTCTGAAGTGCCAGGGTCTGTCCTACTGAGGCTCTGTAAACTGAGCCAAGAGTGACCCCCTCAGGACTTGACTCACAGTGGTAGTTACGGCGAGCACTGTTAGAGATGGGGTTTCTGGTTGGCTAGGGTATGCACCTAAGCCAGGCAGAACTCACCACCCTAGTCAGTTGCCCAGTCTGTCAAGGCAGCTGCCGACTACCATACAGGGCAGCTGCTAGGCCTAGCACATACTGTGTCGCTGACTCTGCTCTCCAAGCGGCCTCTTGTAGGTTGAGCCATCGTGCGCCGACTGACCCACACTCCGGGCGAGTTGGACTCCTCCCTGCGCCGGATCACTCAGGATCTGGAGGTCTTAAAGGGCTCCCGACTTCACCAGTCTGCTGCAGGTGGACTCTTGTACCGCCCACCCCCAGACTCAGGAAACACACTGGGCTCTCCTCTTCCTTAAGGGAGCCCCGCCCACGATCAGGCATCCTTTGCCTGACTTCCGGCACACTTGTGGCTACGGAGCAAAGTCTCCGTCTTATTCCTCGTCATGGCGCGACTTCTCTCTCTCCGCCTGTCGTGCTTGGGAGCTGAGCTCACTTCTTGGGCTCCTGTCATAACGTGGTACGCACCTGCCGTGCAATAATGCCACACAAGCCCACGTCAGGGCTTCATGACACCCCGCACAGAAGTCCTGGAGCGCTCCACGTGCTGCTCCGGGCCCAATGCCCTTCCCAGGCACTTTCAGGGCGCCGGAAGGAAAGCGCTCACCATGCGCTGGAGTACAGGGCTATAACAGGAATCTAAAGCACTCAGCCTGTCTCCCACTTGAAGACGCAAACAGGGAGCAGGCAGCGCTCTTCTCCAGGAATCCACAATAGAAGAGCTGGGCACAGGCAGGCCAGCACACAGGGCCTCCCAGCAGGTAGTAGCTGAGTCCCACAGCAGTTCCTCCTGGCAGTGTGTACCTCAGATCCAGTTCCCAGCAAGCTCAGCTCACGTGGGGTCACAGCCCCAGTACTTATAGTACATCCAGTCTTTGTTCTGCCGTGGCACAGGGCCCTGAGCCCTGTTTTAAACCAGTTCTGGGGCCACTTTAAAAATATAATTACAGTGCACCCCACTCCCTATTCAAAGTGTAAGCCCTGGCTCCAGACATACCACAGGGGGGCGGAGCCATCATTGTGGGAGGCGGGCACAGCCCTATTTAGGTGCCGATGATAATCATCCCACCACGCCCAATGCAGACCAGGCCTATTCAGCCTAGCACTGAGTCACCCAGGCAGGGCAGGGCACACCTCAAACCCCCTCCAGGGACTGGCTGAAGTGAATGCACATCCCTGCTCTCCTGTCAGTCAGAACCAGATGATCAATACACATCCAGGCAGGCACAAAGACACATAAGCACACAGAGATGCCCACTTCTAAAAGTGGCATTTCTAAAATAGCAATAATAAATCTGCTTTCACCAATATGCAGCATTTATTACCACTATTCAAAACACACCAAACTTGATCACACTACCCCTCTCATGTCAGGAATTACCACTGAAACACATATCAGGGAATCCCCAATGTATTCCTATCAGAGGGCATCCTCACAGCAGTGAGAAACCAAAGAGGCTGTTTGTCACTACCCGCACATGCCACACAGTTAAGGCACATGTCCTAACTTTTACCTATACTGCACCCTGCCCATAGGGCTAGCTAGGGCCTACCTTAGGGGTGACGGATATGTAGTAAAAGGGGAGTCACAGACGTGGCAACAACTTTATATGCCCGTCTCAGCGGCAGTAAACTGTATGCGCAGGCCAGGCAGTGGCAGACGCCTCAGAAAGATTTGGAAGGCTACTTTGTGGGTGGCGCAAGCAGCCCTGCAAGCCCACCAGTAGCATTTAATTTACTGGCGCTGGGTTTATGGGATACCACTGTACAAGGGACTGACAGGTAAATTAAATATTCCAAACAGGTGTAGACAATTCTTACCAAGTTTACCATAAAGAGCACATGCACTTTAGCACTGAAGAACAGTGATAAAGTGCCCAGAGTCCTAAAACCACCAATAACAGGTCAGAAAAAATACAGGAGGAAGGCAAAACGCTCTGGAAGTCCAACAAGCACTCACAGGCCCCCCGGGGAATTGAGTATGAGCACTCACAGGCCCCGCGGGGAGATAAGCGTGAGCACTCACAGGCCCCCCGGGGAATTGAGCATGAGCACTCACAGGCCCCGCGAGGAGATAAGTGTGAGCACTCACAGGCCCCCCGGGGAATTGAGCATGAGCACTCACAGGCCCCGCTGGGAGATAAGTGTGAGCACTCACAGGCCTCATGGGGAGATACGTGTGAGCACTGACAGGCCCCGCGAGGAGATGAGCATGAGCACTCACAGGCCCCTCGGGGAGATGAGCATGAGCACTCACAGACCCTGCGGGGAGATAAGCGTGAGCATTCACAGGCCCCCGGGGAATTGAGCATGAGCACTCACAGGCCCCGCGGGGAGATAAGTGTGAGCACTCACAGGCCCCTCGGGGAGATGAGCATGAGCACTCACAGGCCCCGCGAGGAGATAAGTGTGAGCACTCACAGGCCCCTCGGGGAGATGAGCATGAGCACTCACAGGCCCTGCGGGGAATTGAGCATGAGCACTCACAGGCCCCGCGGGGAGATAAGTGTGAGCACTCACAGGCCTCATGGAGAGATACGTGTGAGCACTGACAGGCCCCGCGGGGAGATAAGTGTGAGCACTCACAGGCCCCTCGGGGAGATGAGCATGAGCACTCACAGGCCCCGCGAGGAGATACATGTGAGCACTGACAGGCCCCGCGGGGAGATAAGTGTGAGCACTCACAGGCCCCTCGGGGAGATGAGCATGAGCACTCACAGGCCCTGCGGGGAATTGAGCATGAGCACTCACAGGCCCCTCGGGGAGATAAGTGTGAGCACTCACAGGCCTCATGGAGAGATACGTGTGAGCACTGACAGGCCCCACGAGGAGATAAGTGTGAGCACTGACAGGCCCCACGAGGAGATAAGTGTGAGCACTCACAGGCCCCTCGGGGAGATGAGCATGAGCACTCACAGACCCTGCGGAGAGATAAGCGTGAGCATTCACAGGCCCCCGGGGAATTGAGCATGAGCGGGGAGATAAGTGTGAGCACTCGCAGGCCCCACGAGGAGATAAGTGTGAGCACTTAAAGGCCCCACAGGGAGATAAGTGTGAGCGCTCACAGGCCCCCAGGCGAGATAAGTGTGAGCACTCACAGGCCCCCCCCGGGAAGATAAGTGTGAGCACTCACAGGCCCCCCCCGGGGAGATAAGTGTGAGCACTTAAAGGCCCCATGGGGAGATAAGTGTGAGCACTCACAGGCCCCACGGGGGGATAAGCGTGAGCACTCACAGGCCCTGCGGGGAGATAAGCGTGAGCACTCACAGGCCTCCTGGGGAGATAAGTGCGAGCACTCACAGGCCCCCAGGCGAGATAAGTGTGAGCACTCAAAGGCCCCCAGGCGAGATAAGTGTGAGCACTCACAGGCCTCATGGGGAGATACGTGTGAGCACTCACAGGCCCCGCGAGGAGATAAGTGTGAGCACTCACAGGCCCGCGGGGAGATAAGCTTGACCTCCTCAGGACTTGACTCTCAGTAGTAGTGATTGTAGGAGAGTAGGATCTGCTTCACATGGGTACCCCCACTTTTTGCTGGTGTTTCACTGTTTTTCGACCTTAGTCTGGCTGTGGCCCTGCTAATCAGGACCCCAGCCTAGCTGCTTCCTCTCTAAAATGGTTTCCATGTACATTAGGTACATATCTAATTGGATTCTGGAGTGCCTTATAAGCCCCTAGTATATGGTATACTATGTACCTAGGGCACAGGTACCTCAGAGGCCTACCAGGGGCTGAAGCATGTATTATGCCACCCCTGGGAAACACTACAAAATGGCACCACAGGTCTGCTACTGCAGCCTGGGTAAGGGTGTGCTTGCACCCCTTACAGTGGTATATGCCGACCTGTATTGAATGACGATGGGTGGGTGCATGACGGTCACAAGCCTCTCTCGCCTTCCCTCAGTTATCTCAGTGATGCAAAGCTTTCTCTCTGTGATGCTTATCTGAACATGGATCGATCCACAATATGATTGAGTACTGAGCAAGTGTTTAATAAAATGATTTAAAAAAAATATCAGTGTGAACGCCAGATGGACAAATGTAATTGACATGTCAATCACTCGTCCCTCAGTGGGTTGTAAGGGCTCCTCCTGCGCCCTCAGTATCGCGCCACCCCTATGTGCCCTCTCTCTGTGCCCTTCCCTGCCTCAGCCTGGCACGCACTGGTGCAGAGCCTGCTCCAAGGGTGCAGGGTGGGCTTATGGTGGTCAGTTCAGGTGCGAATAAATGTGGTGGTATGGCGAGGCGTGCACCTCTCTATAACTACATGTATGAAAGTACCTTCTGTACACCTCCCTCCTTCACGGTGTGCTGTCCTGGGCATCAAAGGAACCGTATCCTATTTTCTGAGCTGTTTTATAGACCCTCCAAAGTACCCACCACGCGGCACTTGGCGCTCGACAATAACAATATATAAAATGAAGTATGTCTCTGACTGGGCCAGTCACCTTTATACACATCACACTAGTCCTGAGTTGCGAGTACAGTGCATGTTCCCAACATTCTTCTGCTCCTCAGTGGTTTTCTTTGGAATGAAAATCAATAATTTAATTACTGAATTGATCTGGGCCCACTAATCCCTAAGAGTGGGACCCTGCGCTTCAGGACGCTGATATGAATTGGAAAGCTTCGCGGTCCTGGCGGCGCTGCCAGGTATGAGTCTCGAAGGAGCTCATAAGATGTCAGACTGTGAGTGATTGATAACCACCGCGTCCACCCGTGCAGGGTACGGGCTGCAGGCTGGGAGCTGTCAGAAAGAGCGGGAGAGCCGCGCTGCGCGAGTTATCGGGCCAGCGTCGGCTAACATGCAAGGAAACATGAGGGCAAGCCCGGCTGAGCCACTGCGTCCGACGCTCCAATGGGCGGAGTGTCCCATGCCAGTGTGTAGCCTGTCCGGCAGTCCCCCACCCGAGCTGGTGTGTGAGGTCAGTGCTGATGTGGACAGGGCAGGAGCGGGCACACATCCTAGTGGTAGTGCCGGCGTAATCCATATATCTGTGTGTGAGTGTGCCGAGGTGCCTTTGGAACTATTTCATAAGTAACGCTCCCTGTTTGCGTTTTTACAAATAAATACAGACAGAAAACAGTGTGTTTTCTGTCTGCATTTATTTTTAAAAGTGGATAAAAATAGAAAATGGTGCTTGTTTTAAATGGCTCTGTGTTGCCTTTAATGAATTGTAGCCCAACAGCTTAGCAGAGGGACACCATGGGAAATTAAAAACAGGATGACATTTCTTTAAATAATGGCATATCGCAACATACATTTGTGGCATAATGCTAACAGTTAGTGGTTGTATTGTTACGTAATATTTGGCAGCTTAAATAGCTAAAACACAGGACAGACATCAAAGCATGGGTGCACGTGCATCGGTTACATAAATACGGAAATGTACAGTTTTACACCTTTATTTATACACAAAATAAATATGGATAAATACAGATAATCTGTCCAAAAAATTATATGAATAAATACAAATGGAAATGTTAAAAAAATAAATACCATAAAAATGGGAGCCCTATTCATAAATCATTACTATAGATCTCTGTGCCACTGGGACATCGGGTACATGAAGCGCACATACATCGCTGAATTAACGCTTTGTGCCACGCTCAGGCCTTTAATGCGACAGAGACAAAAACCCTGCGTAAGAGACGGTCGGGCTCACACCGCCTTCCTCACACGCTTGCCTTTCTCGTCACATTGACAAACGGCGGGCTAACGAGATGGCTTGGCACAGCCCACCTCACTGGAGGTGACAGAGACTAATCCGCCACCTGCACAGCTGGGTCACAGTGAACAGGTCACAATCACTCAGCTCAGCGCCTCCTTTCACGTTCACATCTGGCCCGGGCTGCGGCGCCTCTGCAGGTTCGATGCAGCGGTGAGCGGCAGTATCCGGAAGAGTCATTTTGCATTTAGCGCTATTTTCTTAACAAAAAATGCCCCCGTGCTTACAAAATGGATGCGAGGATGTATTTTGCAATAAGAATTAGTGCTAAATGCAAGAGAACACGAATGGCGAGCATGAGCCGCACTTAACCCTGGAATGCTCTGGTTGTAGATGGGAGCTCTCTCCTGAAAGTACTATATGGTCCCTGCTCTGTCCACCTTTAAATGTCTCTCTCTCTCTTTGGATGTATGAAATGCTTAGAATGCTGGAAGAGCGCATTTGGCCTTTTAAAAGTGTGTGTGGAGACAGCTCTGTCTGTGAATGAGGCGGAGGCCGCGAGAGGCGCAGTGGTTGTGCACATCATGTGTGAGTGAGCGCGTCTCTGGGGATAGCTGGGGCTGCTCTGTGCTCTCAACCAGGGGCCCGTTTTGGGTCTGCAAGATCCCCTCACAATTGTGGTAACAGAAGGGAGGCCAGAGTAGGGGATAGGAGATAGATTTCCAGTCATGCTCAGCAGCAGTGCGGTAACCTTCTGAGCAGGTCTAGTCAGGTGTTAACGCTGTGGTGACCACACTCAACGGTACCTGGTGGAGGCGTCCAGACCCGGGCGCACCATGATGAGAACCCCACTCCACTGGTGCAGGATGCTGCTATGATGTGAGGAGTCCCTCAGGGAGCGGTTGTAGGAGAGTAGGGTCTGCTTTCTATGTTCACCCCCACTTTTTGCTTTTGCTTTACTGGTTTTCGACTTAGATGTGGCTGTGGGCCTGCTAATCAGACCCACAGCCCTGCTGTTCTCTCTCTAAATTAATACTATGTACTTTAGGTGCATAACCCATTTGGATAGGATCACCTTATTGGCCCCTGTACAGTGTACCCTAGGTACCCAGGGCATAGGTGTACCCTAGGCCTACCAGGGGCTGCAGCATGTATTGTGCCACCCCTGGCCTGGCCTTCCATTTTTGACACAACTGGCTGATCACTCAGCTGGGGCAAGGTCGTGTACTCACCCCTTGCTTAGGTGTAGTATTCCTATACCTAACTTACATATAGACACATGTGTACCTATCAGTCACTCCTATGGCAGGCCTTAACAATCCTGGAGGCAGAGTGCTTGGTAACATGTGAGATGGTGCTCTAGCATGAGCTGAGCCTGTCTGCAGCTTTCGGAACCTTGTCCTTATAGCTGTTCTATGATATAGCCTACCATATACTCTTAAAGTGCCTTATAATCTTAGACGGTTATGGTAACTATGGTCTGGCTTTATCAAAACATGTCGTGTAAGGTGTCTAACACTCGGGAATAATACCCCCATGCCATTTCTGGACATGAGAATATTATTCCCCCCTTCTAGAGGGAAAGACATGTTAAAATCATACTTCAACTGTTAGCCTCTGACCAAAGCCTCAGCATCACAAAATGGATGCTGCTGCCACGACACAAGTCTGACCTCCTGCAGCTGGGAGTGATCCCAGCCAGGGAGGCCTGGACAATAGGTTTCCTGCTTGGGGAGGTGCTAGCACCTCCCCAGACAGCCTTTAGTGTATTGGGGCAGGGTGGGCTGAAAGGAATGAGACATGCCTGGGGCACACAAGGTGTTCCTTGCATAGTCCAGTTCAAACCGGCGCTGGGGCACTCCAGCCCCAGCTCTGGCGCGAAACTGGACAAAGGGAAGTGGGTGTAACCACCCCCTCCCAGGTCCCACCCATAAGGCGTGACCTAGCAGGTATCCCAGCCCCCCAGATTAGTATAAGGGTGGGAGTTGGGCCTCAAGACTTTAGATTATCCTGAACCTGCAAAACTGAACAGAAACTCTGGACCTTCGACATTCGACGAAAGAAGAAGACTGAAGAATCTCCCTTGTAGCCAAGGAGTGGCTACCCTGTGCAAACAGGCACCATCAAGGGACTACCCTTTGCTTTGTGAAACGTTCGACGAGGAACCGACTGCAGAGCCCGACCAGAGCCTTGATTTCCAGACCTCTCCGACCCTCATCCACATCTGCAGCAGAGCTGAGATCCGTGGAGGCGACAAGCGACGTGGGACCGGCTACCTGGAAAAAGTGGCTAGTAACTTACAGCGCAGCTTCTGAGGTACCCTCGAAGTTGTGCACCGGGGATTGAGAAGCCCCAACCCCAAGCACCATCTGCACCGAAGACCAGCCCCCCACACTCCACGAGTCCTGCGTGGGGCCCTTCAGCATTTTCCTGCTTGCCGCGTCTGTCCGGTTGCTTGCCCGCTGGCTAGTGGCCTTTGAGACGACGCTCCCTGAAATCTTCTGCGCTGGTTTGGCTCCTCCAGACTGGCTCCCGCTTCTCTGCAAAGAAGAAGCACCCCAGACCTTCCTGGTCTGCACCAGAAGCAAGTCCCTTGTTCTTCGTGGGTTCCGCTTGCCAAGGCTTGGTGAGTCCTAGTCCAACTTCGACGCCGCCGACAGCAAGAGCCTTCGTGGGACAGCTCGCCTCCTGGTCCTGGTCGTCCTCGACGCTTCCTGGTCCTCCTGGCTGCAGCGACAAGCTTCACCTTCACCTGCAACTCTTCACGACATCGCCTGGTTCCTTCCTGGTTCCACGTGGTCACTGGCTAGTGACCTTGACTCTGTCCCCTCTGCTTGCAGGTTTCTTCTCTTCTTGATCCCAGCCTTGGGATCCACCGGACACTCTCCCCTGACTGCCTGTCAGCATCTTTCTTCAGGCATCCATAGGAGTCGACGACGAAAACGACGCATCTTCACCCCTATGCACCCGCAGCCTGTGGGCTAGGTAACTTGGGTACTCCGGTGCTCATCAGGATAGTGACTATCCTAGTGTCTAGTTTTCAAGTCTCAACTTCCTAGCTACTCCGGAAGTGTCCTAAATCTATCTATTTCTAAACTGTAACATTGCTATTGACTTTTACGCATTACGCGTGAGTGTTTCCACTCTGCACACGAGTCCCGTGGGCCTCCCACTTCCTAACTAACGCTAGTGTAGTGTAGCCCCAGCGATTCCCTAGGCCTAGGCCTATTCTATTTCCGTGACAGTGGTTCTTATACCACTTATTTAGTATATGGTTTGCGTGGCCCCTAGGGCCTAACTGTATTACTTACCTGTGTGACTTACTGTATGCATTAATAAGACTGTGTTGTACTTACCTCTAAACTCATAAAGAGTGCTGAGGGTTTGCTTAGAATAAATACACTTTATTTTATATATATCTGTTGTGGTGTCCTTTCATTTGGTATTCAAGGGATTATATATGGTATCACAGCTGGCTTCACATGCCATTCAGAGTTTAGCCTAAGACTGCTCTTGTCCATGCTACCACTAGGATAGCTGGTCTATAAGGTTGACTTTACAACCAATCACCATAAGGGTATTTGGACTGATATAAGGTGTACACTATAACTAGTGACATCATACATCAGGCCAACTTCTCACAGCGGTTACTGAGGGTGTGGGTGAGTTACCCAGGGAGTCTACCCTACTTTTCAAGGCTGGGTGGCTCTTGGTCCCATAGAGGGAAGGATGTCACCTGCGCTCCCTCGCAGTACCAGGCCGCGGCTACCGTGGCTCCCACATGCGCTTCCGGGGTAAGGCTGCCTGAGTGGTGCTGTTAATAATGCTTGACTTCCTGCTCCCATGTGTGCTCACTTGATTTGGGATCCACTGGTGTGTGCCTGCTGCTGGATTTATCAATACAGAATCCATTCTTCCGTGGATTCGTCGCCTGTGTTTATTCTCTGAGGGTTGATGTCCGCGGCAGGACCCAGCTTCAGGATGGGTCCCTGGTGCGTCAGCGCCCTGTGGTCTCCAGGGAGGGGGGGTGCAGTGCAGATATCCTTTCACTGGGATGTGTGTGTGTGTCACATGCAGTAACACATCTACCAATACAAAGAGATGTACAAGAGCAGGGCTCTGACCGACCACACCTTGTACTTTGTAACACATTAGTAACAAGTGTGTCCTGTCTGCAGAGACAACAGTGGCAACAACACGTATGTCAGCTGGAGTCACAAAGGCACACCAGGCCACCACATCTACTTGATTTATAACATGTCATTCATTCAGAGGACCCTGCAGTGTGCAGTATTAGGAGACGTAGTGACAATGTTTTGTTACATTTTATTCTGGGTTAATGTGCTGTATAAGATACTCGTTGGCAGTTCTGGCATTAGCCCCACAGTCACCCTTTGTGAACACTAGGGGTGGGTGGTAAACTCTGCTCCGCCTGAAAATCTCTGCGAACCGCCACAGGAAGAGTTCTTCTCGCACGCGGCTCGCCAACTTTAAGTTGCTCAGCGCGAGCAAGAAATATTGAGCGCTAGGACGAGTTCCGGTGTGACTTCTCATCGCGGGGGGTCGTGGCAGATCACCACCATAGGCTTTGAGAATGCTGACACTTGAGGAGAAAATCTACTCGAGATGCAGAAAGAAGTAACAGCTTCTGGTGCGCGTATGGCACAGTTCGGGCTGATTTTACAGAGCGGAACAAGCTCGTGGCGCTAAAAATCAGTGCAACAAGCAAAACATTCTACCACTCGTAGAACTCTGCAGAATCTCAATGAGCGTTTATGTAACTACGCCGAATTCCGCGAGTTCCGCCCACCCCTAGTGAAAACCTCATGAGCTCAAGGTAGGAGCCCGGTGAAGCTCACTCCCAGTAGACTTAAGAATGAACCCCACCCTGAAGTCTTTTTGCAAACACCGGAAACCCCTCTCTTCGGACAATACCTGTCACACTAAGGTAACCTACCATTTGCATGAGTCTTTTTTACCTGCCGCTTTCCAATACCGCCGCTATAGCTCTCGATACATTGCATCATCGTCGTGTTCTGTTCTCGTTCTATCTGATGTTCTCTGTAGGCTACACAACTTGTCGTTCAGTGTGACGCACCCTCACACCTTTCGGTGTTTGTGCTCTATGGAAGAGTTAAATAAATAAATAATTCCAAAGATGAAACCAGCTCAGTTGCACCACTGCTTAAGGACGAAGGCCCCGACTCCATGGCTATGAGCAACTTCGGTCTGCTCTCGCCTTGTCTTTCTGGTGAAGGTGACAGAAGCTGTGCAGTTCACACAATACAAGACCTTCTGCGTGAGTCTTCGTCACATTTCATGCTGAGTTACTGAGGACTGATGACGTTCTTCGCACCCGACACACGGTGACGCTTTTCTTCTAATACTACTAGCCCTGTCGGCCATGTTTGAGATGGCTCTCTTTGCCACCCCAGGATATCCACCAGCAAGTAATGGGTGCAGGTGGTGTTGTCTTTCACTATTTCACATCCAACCTTGAATTAAATCAGAGGTCAAAACATAAAAACTTGGCGGTCTCCTGAAGACGGTCTTACTCTAGCAGGGGGTTCTGTGAGGTCACGTTCTCTCTCACCCCCTTTTCAACCTCGACCCCCGCGTCCCTTTTCAAAGTCTCCACCAGTTCCTTCATCGATCAAACTCCGTTTTACATGGGAACCTGCCCACCACATGACACCGTGAGCCTTTGTTGGACCCCAGAGACATCCAGTCATCGATAACTCACCATCATCCCAAAGCAAACTTCTAGAAAAGGCAATATTTCTGGTTGCTTCATTCTTTGACAAAACTGGTTCAGCATTCTTATGGTCTCTGACTGCAAACCCAATATTAGAAAATGCTTGCAACCACGTGATTCCCTCCTAGATAAATCCCACATTACATTTCTTCTGATCCACTCAACAGGTTCCTATAGACCCCAGAAGCCTCTTCAACATGACCTGCTGAAGACACACTGGACCATCGGCCTCTGGGATGACTATCCTCGGCAGGGGCTCTCTTTAGAGAAGACCCACTGGACCATCGGCCTCTGGGGTGACCATCCTGGGCAGGGGCTCTCTCGAGAGAAGACACACTGGACCATCGGCCTCTGGGATGACCATCCTGGGCAGGGACTCTCTCTAGAGAAGACACACTGGACCATCGGCCTCTGGGATGACCATCCTGGGCAGGGGCTCTCTCTAGAGAAGACACACTGGACCATCGGCCTCTGGGGTGACCATCCTGGGCAGGGGCTCTCTCTAGAGAAGACACACTGGACCATCGGCCTCTGGAATGACCATCCTGGGCAGGGGCTCTCTCTAGAGAAGACACACTGGACCATCGGCCTCTGGGATGCTCATCCTGGGCAGGGGCTCTCTCTAGAGAAGACACACTGGACCATCGGCCTCTGGGATGACCATCCTGGGCAGGGGCTCTCTCTTGAGAAGACACACTGGACCATCGGCCTCTGGGATGACCATCCTGGGCAGGGGCTCTCTCTAGAGAAGACACAGTGGACCATCAGCCTCTGGGATGACCATCCTGGGCAGGGGCTCTCTCTCTAGAGAAGACACACTGGACCATCGGCCTCTGGGATGACCATCCTGGGCAGGGGCTCTCTCTAGAGAAGACACACTGGACCATCGGCCTCTGGGATGACCATCCTGGGCAGGGGCTCTCTCTTGAGAAGACACACTGGACCATCGGCCTCTGGGATGTCCATCCTGGGCAGGGGCTCTCTCTAGAGAAGACACACTGGACCATCGGCCTCTGGGATGACCATCCTGGGCAGGGGCTCTCTCTAGAGAAGACACACTGGACCATCGGCCTCTGGGATGTCCATCCTGGGCAGGGGCTCTCTCTAGAGAAGACACACTGGACCATCGGCCTCTGGGATGACCATCCTGGGCAGGGGCTCTCTCTAGAGAAGACACACTGGACCATCGGCCTCTGGGGTGACCATCCTGGGCAGGGGCTCTCTTTAGAGAAGACACACTGGACCATCGGCCTCTGGAATGACCATCCTGGGCAGGGGCTCTCTCTAGAGAAGACACACTGGACCATCGGCCTCTGGGATGCTCATCCTGGGCAGGGGCTCTCTCTAGAGAAGACACACTGGACCATCGGCCTCTGGGATGACCATCCTGGGCAGGGGCTCTCTCTTGAGAAGACACACTGGACCATCGGCCTCTGGGATGACCATCCTGGGCAGGGGCTCTCTCTAGAGAAGACACAGTGGACCATCAGCCTCTGGGATGACCATCCTGGGCAGGGGCTCTCTCTCTAGAGAAGACACACTGGACCATCGGCCTCTGGGATGACCATCCTGGGCAGGGGCTCTCTCTAGAGAAGACACACTGGACCATCGGCCTCTGGGATGACCATCCTGGGCAGGGACTCTCTCTAGAGAAGACACACTGGACCATCGGCCTCTGGGATGACCATCCTGGGCAGGGGCTCTCTCTAGAGAAGACACACTGGACCATCGGCCTCTGGGATGACCATCCTGGGCAGGGGCTCTCTCTTGAGAAGACACACTGGACCATCGGCCTCAGGGATGACCATCCTGGGCAGGGGCTCTCTCTAGAGAAGACACACTGGACCATCGGCCTCTGGGGTGACCATCCTGGGCAGGGGCTCTCTCTAGAGAAGACACACTGGACCATCGGCCTCTGGGATGACCATCCTGGGCAGGGGACTCTCTCTAGAGAAGACACACTGGACCATCGGCCTCTGGAATGACCATTCTGGGCAGGGACTGTCTCTAGAGAAGACACACTGGACCATCGGCCTCTGGGGTGACCATCCTGGGCAGGGGCTCTCTCTAGACAAGACACACTGGACCATCGGCCTCTGGGGTGACCATCCTGGGCAGGGGCTCTCTCTAGAGAAGACACACTGGACCATCGGCCTCTGGGATGCTCATCCTGGGCAGGGGACTCTCTCTAGAGAAGACACACTGGACCATTGGCCTCAGGGATGACCATCCTGGGCAGGGGACTCTCTCTAGAGAAGACACACTGGACCATCGGCCTCTGGAATGACCATCCTGGGCAGGGACTGTCTCTAGAGAAGACACACTGGACCATCGGCCTCTGGGGTGACCATCCTGGGCAGGGGCTCTCTCTAGACAAGACACACTGGACCATCGGCCTCTGGGGTGACCATCCTGGGCAGGGGCTCTCTCTAGAGAAGACACACTGGACCATCGGCCTCTGGGATGTCCATCCTGGGCAGGGGCTCTCGCTAGAGAAGACACACTGGACCATCGGCCTCTGGGATGACCATCCTGGGCAGGGGACTCTCTCTAGAGAAGACACACTGGACCATCGGCCTCTGGGATGACCATCCTGGGCAGCGGCTCTCTCTAGAGAAGACACAGTGGACCATCGGCCTCTTGGATGACCATCCTGGGCAGGGGCTCTCTCTAGAGAAGACATACTGGACCATCGGCCTCTTGGATGACCATCCTGTTCAGGGGCTCTCTCTAGAGAAGACACACTGGACCATCGGCCTCTGGGATGACCATCCTGGGCAGGGGCTCTCTCTAGAGAAGATAGGCCTTCTTCTGCTGGAATCCAACCTTAGGAGAAAGGAAAAGCTGTACAGCATCCTATGGAATAGTCTGTAAGTCTGGATCTCTCTCCTCCCCCTGCCATCAGCTGCCAGCCACCAGACATCAGGCACCAGCCACCGGCCACCAGCTATCAGTCACCACAAACCAGCTACCGGCCACCAGGCACCAGCCACCATCTCATCTAGTCTCAGCTTACTAAGCTGGAGGTAAAGAGTGTGCTCTTACAGGGGCCCCTCCAGTTGTTAATGGCCCTCCTCGGTGTCAGAAGCTGGCCACATTGACCTGGAATCCAACACTTCTTGAAATGATGCCGTTTTCCGAATATTTCTGGCTTTTTCCCTCCATGATTTCCTCTCACTGCAGATATGATGTCATCTGTGTGAACTGCCTCCTTTTGCTTATTTATACAAAGACTTTAATACTTGTTTTGTAGTGATGCAACATAACCCTGCACAGAGAGCTCTGGCGCCCCTTTAGGATCCCACTATGCTACAGAAAACTGCCAATAAATAAAAAATAAATAACGTAAATATAAATATTTGCATGGCAGATTTAAAGGATAACATGAGAGGCTTTAATGAGGGAGTTGCACAATGCCAGACATTAAAGCAAGTGCATAAGGGACGGCACACAGCACTCATTGAGGCTGGTACTAGAGTAAAGATTGTTTGTATGACACAGAGGGACTCTGTGGCAAAGATGGCACTGCCACCTTGGCATGAGGGCATCAAGCGCGCTTCTAGAAGGAGATGAGGTCAGGTACAGACGTGAGGATCTGCTTGGTGGAAAAGTGACTGGGTCAGGAGGAGACGGAGTCACCATTGCCCAGTTTGTCAAAGATGCCATTTATCTCTGCAAGACTGCACTGAAAAGCAATGTAAATCCATCTGTGCACAAAGTTCTAAGTGCGCTGCTTATTCAGAATGTTTAGTGATTCTACACCTCCTTGTGCAGTCCTGGAGCTCATGATAGTGTTAAACTGGTGGACCTTAGTCTGGTGCACTCGGGCACTGGGTGCCGCTCATATGGGCACTGCGTGTGGTGCATGCAGGAACTAGGTGTGGTGCACTGGGCAAGGTTAATGTTGACACTGGGTGTGGTGCACTCAGGCATTGGCTGTGGTGCATGCAGGAACTGGGTGTGGTGCTCTGGGCAAGGTTAATGTTGACGCTGGGTGTGGTGCACTCGGGCACTGCGTATGGTGCATGCAGGAACTGGGTGTGGTGCACTGGGCAAGGTTAATGTTGACGCTGGGTGTGGTGCACTCGGGCACTGGGTGCCGCTCATATGGGCACTGCGTGTGGTGCATGCAGGAACTGGGTGTGGTGCACTGGGCAAGGTTAATGTTGATGCTGGGTGTGGTGCACTCGGGCACTGGGTGCCGCTCATATGGGCACTGCGTGTGGTGCATGCAGGAACTGGGTGTGGTGCACTGGGCAAGGTTAATGTTGATGCTGGATGTGGTGGACTCGGGCACTGGGTGTGATGCATGCAGGAACTGGGTGTGGTGCATGTGGGTACTGGGTGTGGTGCATGCAGGAACTGGGTGTGGTGCACTGGGCACTGGCTGTGGTGCACTGGGCAAGGTTAATGTTGACGCTGGGTGTGGTGGACTCGGGCACTGGATGCTGCTCATATGGGCACTGCGTGTGGTGCATGCAGGAACTGGGTGTGGTGCACCGGGCAAGGTTAATGTTGACGCTGGGTGTGGTGCACTCGGGCACTGGGTGCTGCTCATATGGGCACTGTGTGTGGTGCATGCAGAAACTGGGTGTGGTGCACCGGGCAAGGTTAATGTTGAAGCTGGGTGTGGTGCACTCGGGTACTGGGTGCTGCTCATATGGGCACTGCAGTTGGTGCATGCAGGAACTGGGTGTGGTGCACTGGGCAAGGTTAATGTTGACGCTGGGTGTGGTGCACTCGGGCACTGGGTGCTGCTCATAAGGGCACTGCGTGTGGTGCATGCAGGAACTGGGTGTGGTGCACTGGGCAAGGTTAATGTTGACGCTGGGTGTGGTGCACTCGGGCACTGGGTGTGGTGCACTTGGGCACTGGGTGTGGTGCATGTGGGTACTGGGTGTGGTGCATGCAGGAACTGGGTGTGGTGCACTGGGCAAGGTTAATGTTGACTCTGGGTGTGGTGCAATCGGGCACTGCGTGTGGTGCATGCAGGAACTAGGTGTGGTGCACTGGGCAAGGTTAATGTTGACACTGGGTGTGGTGCACTCAGGCATTGGCTGTGGTGCATGCAGGAACTGGGTGTGGTGCTCTGGGCAAGGTTAATGTTGACGCTGGGTGTGGTGCACTCGGGCACTGCGTATGGTGCATGCAGGAACTGGGTGTGGTGCACTGGGCAAGGTTAATGTTGACGCTGGGTGTGGTGGACTCGGGCACTGGATGCTGCTCATATGGGCACTGCGTGTGGTGCATGCAGGAACTGGGTGTGGTGCACCGGGCAAGGTTAATGTTGACGCTGGGTGTGGTGCACTCGGGCACTGGGTGCTGCTCATATGGGCACTGTGTGTGGTGCATGCAGAAACTGGGTGTGGTGCACCGGGCAAGGTTAATGTTGAAGCTGGGTGTGGTGCACTCGGGTACTGGGTGCTGCTCATATGGGCACTGCAGTTGGTGCATGCAGGAACTGGGTGTGGTGCACTGGGCAAGGTTAATGTTGACGCTGGGTGTGGTGCACTCGGGCACTGGGTGCTGCTCATAAGGGCACTGCGTGTGGTGCATGCAGGAACTGGGTGTGGTGCACTGGGCAAGGTTAATGTTGACGCTGGGTGTGGTGCACTCGGGCACTGGGTGTGGTGCACTTGGGCACTGGGTGTGGTGCATGTGGGTACTGGGTGTGGTGCATGCAGGAACTGGGTGTGGTGCACTGGGCAAGGTTAATGTTGACTCTGGGTGTGGTGCAATCGGGCACTGCGTGTGGTGCATGCAGGAACTAGGTGTGGTGCACTGGGCAAGGTTAATGTTGACACTGGGTGTGGTGCACTCAGGCATTGGCTGTGGTGCATGCAGGAACTGGGTGTGGTGCTCTAGGCAAGGTTAATGTTGACGCTGGGTGTGGTGCACTCGGGCACTGCGTATGGTGCATGCAGGAACTGGGTGTGGTGCACTGGGCAAGGTTAATGTTGACGCTGGGTGTGGTGCACTCGGGCACTGGGTGCCGCTCATATGGGCACTGCGTGTGGTGCATGCAGGAACTGGGTGTGGTGCACTGGGCAAGGTTAATGTTGATGCTGGATGTGGTGGACTCGGGCACTGGGTGTGATGCATGCAGGAACTGGGTGTGGTGCATGTGGGTACTGGGTGTGGTGCATGCAGGAACTGGGTGTGGTGCACTGGGCACTGGCTGTGGTGCACTGGGCAAGGTTAATGTTGACGCTGGGTGTGGTGGACTCGGGCACTGGATGCTGCTCATATGGGCACTGCGTGTGGTGCATGCAGGAACTGGGTGTGGTGCACCGGGCAAGGTTAATGTTGACGCTGGGTGTGGTGCACTCGGGCACTGGGTGCTGCTCATATGGGCACTGTGTGTGGTGCATGCAGAAACTGGGTGTGGTGCACCGGGCAAGGTTAATGTTGAAGCTGGGTGTGGTGCACTCGGGTACTGGGTGCTGCTCATATGGGCACTGCAGTTGGTGCATGCAGGAACTGGGTGTGGTGCACTGGGCAAGGTTAATGTTGACGCTGGGTGTGGTGCACTCGGGCACTGGGTGCTGCTCATAAGGGCACTGCGTGTGGTGCATGCAGGAACTGGGTGTGGTGCACTGGGCAAGGTTAATGTTGACGCTGGGTGTGGTGCACTCGGGCACTGGGTGTGGTGCACTTGGGCACTGGGTGTGGTGCATGTGGGTACTGGGTGTGGTGCATGCAGGAACTGGGTGTGGTGCACTGGGCAAGGTTAATGTTGACTCTGGGTGTGGTGCAATCGGGCACTGCGTGTGGTGCATGCAGGAACTAGGTGTGGTGCACTGGGCAAGGTTAATGTTGACACTGGGTGTGGTGCACTCAGGCATTGGCTGTGGTGCATGCAGGAACTGGGTGTGGTGCTCTGGGCAAGGTTAATGTTGACGCTGGGTGTGGTGCACTCGGGCACTGCGTATGGTGCATGCAGGAACTGGGTGTGGTGCACTGGGCAAGGTTAATGTTGACGCTGGGTGTGGTGCACTCGGGCACTGGGTGCTGCTCATAAGGGCACTGCGTGTGGTGCATGCAGGAACTGGGTGTGGTGCACTGGGCAAGGTTAATGTTGACGCTGGGTGTGGTGCACTCGGGCACTGGGTGTGGTGCACTTGGGCACTGGGTGTGGTGCATGTGGGTACTGGGTGTGGTGCATGCAGGAACTGGGTGTGGTGCACTGGGCAAGGTTAATGTTGACTCTGGGTGTGGTGCAATCGGGCACTGCGTGTGGTGCATGCAGCAACTAGGTGTGGTGCACTGGGCAAGGTTAATGTTGACACTGGGTGTGGTGCACTCAGGCATTGGCTGTGGTGCATGCAGGAACTGGGTGTGGTGCTCTGGGCAAGGTTAATGTTGACGCTGGGTGTGGTGCACTCTTGCACTGCGTGTGGTGCATGTGGGCACTGGGTGTGGTGCACTCAGTCATTGGTTGTGCTTTCAAGCACTGGGTCTGGTGGATTCAGGCACTAAGGGTGCATTTATGCATTGGAAAGCAGCTCAGCAAGTTACCTTGTTGTGCTGCGTTACAGGGAAGAGACAGGAATGTGCTGTATTTATTACAATACAGCGCATTCCTGTCCTTTCCCAGAGCTGGCGCACAATGGGCTGCCGAGCACCAACGCAGGCACCTTTGCACCACCGTGCAAGGGTGCCAGCGTTGCATGTAGGAAGAAACAATCCTGAGAGGCACATTCCTCTTTCTATGAGTGACCATTGGGTGTGTTCCATATGGTACACATAGGCTCTGGGTGTGATACAGGGTGGGGGCCTCACCGCTTGGACCACTGGGTGTGTTCCATATGGTACACATAGGCTCTTGCTGTGATATAGACCCAGCATCTCGATCTTATTTTTTAGTCTAAAGGGGTTTTCTCAGTATTACCGGTCTCTTAAGCACTGGTGATGTTTGAAAGAAGTGAGAGGTGTTATTCGCTTGGACCGCTGGGCGTTAGACAGATTGGTGCGCTAAGCATCTGGGGGGTATATTCTCAAAAAAGTGCGATAACCATCACAAAAGTTACTTAATGCAACCTACAACATCGCAGTCCATCGCGGGAATTTTACGCCGTGTTAACCAGGTATTCACAACATGGCGGTACCATGTGATAGTCACCATATTACGCATCAACTGACCGCAATAAAATCAACACCACGCCGCAAAAATGAGTAAGACCAACGCAAAAAAAGCTGCAATGAGGCCAATCGCGAAATAAAAGTCAGCGAAAACCAGCTACAGGCCTACAATTTACATGTGTCAGGCGGGAACAATCACCATAAAACTAGAAAAAAAACGGACAAACAAATGCCAAACAACAACCAAGTGCAATGGATGTTGCCGGAGCAAGTACAGATGACAACCAGAACTTCACAGGCCCCCTGGAGGACCTGCCTGGGACCTCGGGGTCAGAGAAGGGCAGGACAAGAAGAGTAGGAAGAAGCGGTTCAGTCCGCAGGAAAACAGGATCCTGATAACGGAGGTGGTTGAACACCATCAACTACTGTTCGTCACCTTCACTGTGTCATTGGCGACAAAAAATGGACTATGTCAGTCCATCGTGGACAAGGTGAGTGCAGTCGGAGTACTGAAATGGAAAATGGAAGAGGTCAAGAGGCGCTGGAATTACTTCAAGCGCAAAACCAAGCAGAAACTCGCAAACAACCGGAAGGCAGCAATGCAGACTGGAGATGGGAGTCCTGCACCACAGGAGGAGCTGGACGACATGGAGGAAATGGTGTTCACAGTCATCAGTGGGGAGACGGTGGCTGGAGTCGCAGGACCTGACACTGCTCAACAGGGCCGGACACAACAGCACCAGGGTGAGTGACGGCCAGGGACTGGGGGGACTGGGGGAGATGGGCACAATGGCACACATACACAAGTAAGCACAGCACATCTGCCGACAAACCATGCCCCAGACCCCAACTCCCACCAAGAGAACAATGTACCCATGTTTGCTACATGTCAGCACTGTATAAGCACAGAAGTCTATGCCACGCTGCATGTAAGGGATAAGGGGCAGCAAAACAGAGCAGCAGGGGCGACTCCCCCAAAATGCCGCACACACACATCACATGCAGAGCACATCAACATTGACAACAAAGTGGAACAAACCCCAACTTGTCTACACCAGAACACATGACACAACTGGTGGCAACTGGGTGTAGACACAGCCAATCACAAGTGGCATTGCAGGGAAATCTGACTTTATATTGTACAAGTACAAACACACATCCGTGATTTTGTCGAAATGTCCACTGTCCCGCAGCAAATGGGCAGCCCCCCCGAAACAGCCACGATGTACACAGTCATGCAGTCTGTATGTAAACATGTACAATGCGACAACACACATGTGAACACATTGTTAAACTGCATCTCCCCTTCACATTGCAGAGGGACTTTCAACACCTCCTGCAGAGCAGCCCGACCTCTCTTCTCTGATGACGAAGAGGACCACAACACCTTTGACTCCGACGCCCTCCGAGAGTTCGTGACAGTCTTTGCAGCACACCTCCAGGAGCAGGGCAGCCCAGCTGCAACGGGGACACCCCTCCCACACAGCAGGCAGTCCCACCACCACGGCTGCCTCCCAGGACCCCCACGAAGAACACATGGCCTTCCAACGCTGTGTGTTGGGGTGCCAGGAGCAGCTGGCTGAATAGGTGCGGTGGGCTTCGACCGCATGGCAGACAAACTAGATGCCATACATGGGTGTCTAAGTCCCATCAGGGGCCACTCACGGTCCCTAATGGACACCCACAGTCCACTCCATGCCCTCCAATGAACCATGGCTGACATCACCAAAGTCCTGACTGTGCGACAAGAACGATTGTCTAGTCAGGGTGGCTCCAGCGAGCTCGCCCGGGAGTTGGGACTCATGCGGAGGCTCATGGAGAACATGGAGCTGGTCAATGCGGAAAGAACGGCTGCCACGGCTGCACACCGGCAAGAGATAGCTGGGTTCCACATTGACCTCAAAAGCATCCTCATGGCATTGCTGCCACAAGGCCTGGCGCAGATGCATGCTGCTGCTACCACCACATCCACATCTCCGCCCCCTGAAGTGTCAGTGCCACACAGTGCGGCATACATCCCACCTCTGGCCCCTGAGGTGTCACTGCCACACAGAGCTGGAGAAAGGCCAGCACCACCCAGACGTGAGGCACATGAAACTGCAGAGGATGAAGATGGGGACGAAACCGCCTTACTGGTACGGAGAAAACTGAAGCGTTCATCTCCGCCATTTGGCCGGTTTCAGCTTGGTCCTGCCCTCTGCATCATCACCTTCCATCGTTCCCCGATACACTCTGCGGCAGTCACCTTCGGCCTCCCAATGGACTGCCATAACCTGTTTGATCGCCAGTGACACAGCAAACAGACTGCGGACTGAACTCTTCCACTTCCGTTGGACTGGTCTTTCCCTGAATGACTCTGGCTGACCCTCCATTTGAAAGTGGGGTTTGCATGACCCTGTACTGCTCCAGATGCACCACTCCACTGAATGTGCAGTAAACATTCCGAATCACACAGATGTGTCGTCTCTATGGTCTTTCAAGTGTGGTAGCATGGATGAATGTGGGGTCAGTGAATTCCTCTTACGTCCATGTGGCTCATGCGTTGGACTTGTGTCGCAGGGTGACACTTTGCCAATTGTCGTACGGGTGGTGCTGACGCAACAACAGCGACACACACATTTGTTACTTCCTTGTCCAGCCCCATATGGAACCACGTCCAGAGCCCCGGTGTCATTGTTCAAACCCTTACGCTGGACTTTGTCATTCAGGTATCTGGACTCTGTGTCAGATGACCGGTCTGTCTCAGATGTGGGACCTGGTGAACTGCACTACATACCGGCACGTGGTTGGAGACACACTGGGGGCAACAGGTGAGCAGTGTGGCCTGGGTGCGCAGTGTCAGCTCTCTCTCCCCCTGTCCTTCTCTTCTTTTCTCTATCTCTCTCTCCCCCTCTCTGTCCGTCTATCTCTCTCTCCCCCTCTCTGTCCGTCTATCTCTCTCTCCCCCTCTCTGTCCGTCTATCTCTCTCTCCCCCTCTCTGTCCGTCTATCTCTCTCTCCCCCTCTCTGTTCGTCTATCTCTCTCTTTCTTTCTCTCTTTCTTTCTTACTTTCTTTCTTTCTTTCTTTCTCTCTCCCTCCTTCTCTGTCCCTTGATGTGCGCAGGACACACCCTCTCATCATGATTTTTGTCTTGCAGGCAGTGACCTACGGATTGTCCCGAGGGGAGCCGCCATGTGTCTTCGTTTCTGTTCTGTGTTTATTTTAATAAATCATCATTTGTTGCTTCGAAGGTGAATGTGTGATGCTCATTTTTGTGACGACACATGCATGTCACCAGATGTGATTGTGCAACATCATGCGGGTTATTTGGTACATGATTCCGTGTAGTTGATGTGGCATGTCTTTGGCCAGGGTGCCGGGGAGGGGGGGTCCTGGGGGTGGTGGCGGTGGGTGTTGTGGCCCTCTTGGGGATTCAGTTAGTATTTAAACGTGATCTGCGCGCTTCAGCACGCTAAGAAAAGGAAGAACTTGGCATTCTGTCTTAAAAGGAGGTGGAATCTTATGAAATGGTGTTTGAACTCTAGGATGTCATGGTAAGCGGGCATTTGTTTTAAGGAGTTTCTGGGTTAACTAAGAGGTGATACCTGGTGTTTGGTTAAAAGAGGCGCGAGGGTCTTCAATGTTAATTTGTTTCATTTCACATTTGAGCCTAGTACGGGGGGCAGGAGGGGGTCTGTTTGCACTGAAAAAGGGATAGATAGCCATATGCTAGTGGAATAATTATTTGGGGAATATGCCAGATAGAGCACTAATGTTTTATTCACAGTTCATTGTTTAGCTTATTGGGAACATTTCTTTATTTATTTGAGTGTATAACATATGAAATTCATTATTTGAATATTATACATTATCCATGTTAACATAAATATGGCAAAATACATGTACTTGTATTCTTTTAGACGCCCCTGACGAAGGGAATTGCAAAATAAATTCATGACATTCGGAACCTACTTCTGCGCTTGAGTTTTTATAAACATCTACATACGTTATTTGAAGACATGAATAAAATGAATTGAACATACAGTTAAGCAAGAAGGATAAAATATATATGGTGAAAAATGAGGATAATTGTGGATGAAAAATTATGAGCTTGGTGGAACCTACGTTGGCTCCCCCGTGATTTGAGCCTCGTGGGTGTCCGGCACGCATGTTCAGTGGCTCCATGGCATCTGTTGTCCTTCAGGTGTGGATCTGGGCTAGGCTCTCTTTTCTGGTGCAGGTTGTAGTCCGACTTTGCACCAGGTCGGAGCAGGTGTTAGTTTCCTGGTGCTAACGCGCCTTATAGCCTGTTTTGTGATCTTATCGCAGATCAGGCTGGTCGCTGAGAATGTTGGGGTGTGGTGTTGTCGCGGCTTTTGGCACGGGAACATCTACTCTGCATGTTATTAGCGATAGTTCCGGGGTCATCTGAGGCGATGTTTTTTGCGGCTGCAATCGCCAGAAAACTGGTGACATGGGCTGTTAGCACCAGCTTGTGAACGGGGCGGTAAATTTATTGCGACTTTGGCTGCGTTAAAGTGACGTTAACTCGGCGATAGCTCCTTGAGAATATGACCCTGGATGCGAAACAGGGTACAATTCAGACGTTAGGGAAAAATTTGGACCTTGAAGATTAAGGTGCAGCTTGTGCTTGGCCAAGGAGGCCCTGTAGTTGTGGAGTTATTCCTTCTTGTCCGCATAAATTGTTGCTATCTTTGTCTCAGAGCGAATATTGACAGCTTATTGGGCTCACTTAGTCCCGTATACCGTGCAGAGCCTCGCCTCGTCATTGGGCAGCATGCGCTAGGAGCGGGCTAAGGTTTTTTTTGAAAAAGTCATAATTTTTTCTTCTTTGTCGTTTTTTAATTTTTACTTCTCTTATAGTTTTCAATGGATGCATTTTTCTTGATGATGTGAGCTGATAAATTATTGCAACTGTGTTATATGTTGAGTTGAGACAACCTAGGTGTGACTTGGAGGAGAGAAGCAGGTTAAGAATGGAGAGAGAAATAACTCTCACCTGGGAAGCACAGAGGGAGAGCAGAGTGACGCACTCTCCCCCGAAGGAAAGCAGAGCTAGACCCCAGGTTCCACATGAAGAGCAACCCAACAGAACCAGAAGGGAGGCCCTTATCAGGAATGAGAACGCCACCAGATCATCAGCGTAGGAGAAGGGCCGACCAAGAAATATGTGCACACACGAGGAGAGCAACGACCAGGACATCTGCCGCTCCCCTGAACGCCCCGGTCAAACAGGCTGACCCCTAGAGAGGTAGTGTCAAGAGAAGAAGGTGAGGTCTTTGCGTGACCATTCTGCCACCTGCTCACCCGATGAACCGAAAGGGAGGGCCTGTACGGAAAAACCTGGTTGGAGGAGGGATCCTTTGAACTAGAGGACATTGCCATTATGGAAGACTGCATCCAGCATGCACGGGGTATGCCAAGTGGAACTTCCCCTACATTCAGGAACCCCTGAGAAGATCGGAGCGCTACGTTGGAGAAAGCCAGCGCAACGGCTCCAAGCCAAAATATGCCCGTTGTTACAAAAAGGCACGCCAGGGACCATCTATTTGTCATGGGCTCAGATGGGCAAAGAAGGGCTCAGGACCAAACTGCCCTCATTGATGGATGGGGCGGAAAAAAGGATCTCGTGGTTTGAGAAAAACACCATAGGGGTATACCTAGCAATCAACGGTGTCAAGAGTCTGCTCAGCACCCTCATCAGAGAGTATACTAACACAGTGTTTTCCTGAGCCCCCATCCCAACCGCCATGTTGACCAACACTGAGCAAGACGGGGCCGCATTCAATGCATTTAGACACCAGATATTGACGGCCCTTAGACAAATGTTCCTTGATCGCTCAGATGTAGGGGTATTGTTGGCAGAGGGCGTGAAGCCTGGGTTAACGGTGACAGACTTTCAAGACAGAATGAGGGCCCCAAGGTTGCATTCTTCTACAACATCCTCAAAAAGGGACTGCCCACTGAAATACAGAGTGGTCAGATAGCAGAGTAGGATTAAACACCAAACCTTGGTGGGAAATACAGGCCCACGTATTACATTACAATAGAAAGAAGCAGAACATGTACAGGGAAAAGCAGGAGCAAGCTCAAAGAGACACCGCCAAGCTGGTAGTGGTATAACATAAATGAGGGGGCCGTGTTGGTCGTGAGCATGCAATTAGCACCAGTCTTGAAGGGAACCTCGCCTCTGAACTCCAGCGAGTTTCCACCCAGTCCTAACGGCAGAGGTCAGGGAGTCTGGCAGCAGCCAAACCTCAGAGTGCTACTACTGTCTCCGAATGTCCCACATGACCGACCAATGCCTCCTGGAAGCTTATCATGAGCAAAGAACAATAAACCTGGGCCAGGCCCCGCAAAATCCCCATCTACAAAACCAAACCCAGACCAACCCAAGCACACAGCACATTCAGCCACAAGACAATCAGTCAGCAAACACACTATCGCAACAAGGACCAGGTTGTTGGCCAAACACATGGCCACAGCAGCAGGCAGGAAACCCACCCCAGCAAGGACCGGAGCCACAGCCATGGGAGGGATGGGTGACTGTTTGGGGAGGCAATACCTTTACACAATCACCCAATACTAATGCGCAGTATGCCTAAAAAGAAAATGCCGATATGACACATCCACTTCATACTCACTTAGAAAACTCACCCCAACACTAAATGCCAGTGACACAACAATTGGAAGTAAAACTCAAGCCTTTACTTGCTCTCGGGAATTCACTTCAGAGTTCTCTATTCGGGTGCCTGCGGGGGCCTAGGCCCCACACTTAACCCAGGCAAGACCGAACTGGTCTTGCCTGGACAGAGCACCCTCAGTTGGAACCCCAGTTTCTGGCCCTCCTGCATGGCCGCCCCCCCATCCAAATCATCCTCGGTTAAGAGCCTTGGCATTTTCATTAGCGAGGATCTCTCCCTGAAAAAACAAGTTGGAGCTGTTGTTTCCTCCAGTTTTTTTCAGCTGAAGAAAATAAAAAAATCGCCCGCTTCTTCTCCTTAGCGGCCCTCACTCAGATCGTCATCTCCCTGGTTTTGTCCAGATTGGACTTTTCCAACAGTCTATACCTTGGGCTCCAAGCTGGAGAGCTAAAACGCCTCCAGCTGGTTCAAAACCAGGCAGCCAGACTTCTCTTGAACATCCCTAGGAGGCAATCAGTCAGACCTGGCTTGAAACAGCTGCATTGGCTTCCGGTTGAGCAACGCGTGGCCTTCAAAGCTGGGTGTATCCTTTTCAAGTCCTTACATGACATTGGGCCTATTTTCATTAGAGACCTATTTAAAAGATACAGCCCCTCCCGCAACCTCCGCTCTGCTCATAAAGCCCTTCTGACTATCCCTCCGTACAAGAAGAAGCGTCTCGGAGGCAGCTGCTTTGACCATCTTGCAGCCGCCTTCTGGAACTCTCTCCCTCTTCATCTGAAACTTAGTGATAACATCCTCAGCTTCAGACACTCTTTGAAGACCTGGCTCTTCTCTCAGGCGCATCACTAAGCTGCCTTATCTCCACCAACCAATGGCCACGCCTGTTCCTCCCTACAGCGCCATGAAGCCCCCGGGCGTACGAGCGCTTAAAAAATGTCAAATAACATTAACATTAACATTAACTCTGCTGCTGGTCCCCTAGGAGGGGTTGGCTGGGCAAGCCCCGGGGTGAGAATAGTTTGACAAGGTTGCAGGGCACCTCCCCAACCAAGTCCAATTGGGACGGGTTCCTATCTTCAAATCAAAGGGACCCAATTCTTGAACAACAGGCCTCCAGCTAATGGAGGCCCTCCTTTAGTTCCAAAACGAGGCACCATTCCAAGTGCCAAAAACCAAGTTTTCCGCACAGGCGGGATTTTGAGATGCCCTGAGGAACTCCGTAGTCCATGCACGAATAAGCAACAAATAGGCACCAAGTCAGCAGGGAAATACACCAGGGCAATCACCCATCCTAGCTTGTAACCTGCAGCACAACATGTCCCAGCCGCACACCTGACTCCCGTCGTAAGCAAGATATCTTGCCTCCTCTTCTCTCCTCCTAATGCCTCCAAACATCCAAGGTGTGCTCTTTGGATAATTTCCCTCCAGAAACAGTAAGGGTAGCGTGTCACCGGGTAAGAGGTCCCTAATCCCCGCCGAGGGCAGCAGACCCATGGCATCCTTGATCCGAGGGAGAGAGGGGCACAAGGAGGGAAAAGGGTAATGTAGATGACCCTCGCAGCCCCCACACAATGTGCACAGATGAGCTCACCTACTGTACCCAGCTTGTCGAAGCAAATAACACAGGGCCGCAGGAACATCGTCCAAGGGAGTAATAGGGCTGATGCAAGTCATTGCCACAGATCAGCCACAATAAAACCAATACTACAAGACACCTTAGGAAGGCAAAAACCATGTCTTCCCTGGACCGGAAACAAGCTTCCTAGGACCGGTTTCTGGCATTTCAGCCGTCTTCAGCCAGGCTTGCTTGAATCCAGTGGCAAAGTGAGCAAGGGACTCACGTCTGAGCATACCCTGCCAACTTATGGCGAATAAAGAACGGTGATGGATTAAACCCAGATCAGTTGACTGGGGGTGAGTGCTTGCAATGTTCAACACTCCGTCCATCATTTCCTTTGGTTTTTGCTTTGTTCGCCATAAGTTGGCAGGGTATGCTCAGACGTGAGTCCCTTGCTCACTTTGCCACTGGATTCAAGCAAGCCTGGCTGAAGACGGCTGAAATGCCAGAAACCGGTCCTAGGAAGCTTGTTTCCGGTCCAGGAAAGACATGGCTTGGCAGTTCGGGCTGAACTGTTCCCATGAGGCACAGGGTCAGACTGATTTGCATATGGCCATGTCTGAACTGGGGTGGCAGAGTGGGCTAAAGAACGGTGATGGATTAAACCCAGATCAGTTGACTGGGGGTGAGTGCTTGCAATGTTCAACACTCCGTCCATCATTTCCTTTGGTTTTACCTTAGGAAGGCACCCATTGACCTGCAAGAAGCAGCCCAAATGTAGCCCAAGAACGAAGCTTCCAGAAAACGGGCATAGTCAAAACACCCAGTTTCATTAGGGAAAACCTTGTTACATGCCACATGCAGGGACCAGGACATGTTGCAATTACCCACATGTGCAACACGTCCCCTTCTTTCACAGTACATCACACATGGGTAGGTCAAAAGGTACCATCTGCACTGATAACACACACACACATGTGGGTTAGGAAAGGTAGGATGTTAGAGAGCTGACAACACCCATGAAAATGATAGTTAGATAAAATAAATCACCCATACGCCCACGAAGATCACCCTTTAAAAATTCTCCACCCTGTCATGGTGAGGGAGGAGGACCAAATGACCCACAAAATAAAACTCAATTGATCTATGGCTAAACACTCACCATTCCATAATAGCTGCCCCAACTAGGGCCACCTTCCAGTACCCCACTAAAAGCTTGCACAAAATGAATGCACAGAATATGTCCCTAAAAGATAAGGCACAAGAATTTCCAGAGACTGAACAATGATACATGTTTTCTCTAAGCTAACCTACAACCCACAGCTCTTATCCAACAGGTCTGCAATCGAGCCCGTTTATAGCAGCCTGCCAGCTCTTCAGCCGCAACTTCCCAAAACTCGACGAGACCCAAGTGTTCAAGCCAAAGACCGCGGACTCTTTTTTACGGACATTTTGTACGACAGACTCTTTGCCTCGTGCCAAGCAAAGACAACCCCAGATGCCAGAAAGCTGCAGACAACCCCTCCAGACACATCTCAAGACCCGCAATGTTCCTAAAATTATGTATTATTGCACAATTGTACACAATCTGCTTAGCATGGGTGTGGCCGCATCCATCCGTAGCGAGAAATCTACCTAGTCACATGGAGCCTACCTCAACATTTCTACAGCGCTCCTACCTCCCTTTCACTTACACTGAACCAAACACTAGGGGCCCGATTCACAAGTTTTGGTCTTAAGACAAAATCCTAACTTTACTACTCCTAAATGCCTTTTGTGTGAATACCAAAAGTCGTAAAGTTAGGATTTTGTATCAGATTACTTTTGTGAATCTGGCCCTGGTATTCCACACCCACCACACAGTGCACTCTTGTACAACACATGGTACCAGCACATGACCGCAGTGGGTGCCCAGACGTTGGCTAGGTCATGCTATGTCTGCTCGCTGATACCCCATGCGCAGACCGACTTTAATTATCCCAAGAAATAGCCCCCGAAGAACCACAATTTCTCATTCACCTCTGCCTATGTAGAATTAGGGCCAAGATACAATCCTGTAGAGCAGAACCCCTTAGGTTAGTGGTAAGCATCACCCGGTATGAAACCAACCCCACAGCACTACATCTTTTTTCTGAGCCTAGTGACATTCAAACTTAGCTACACAGGATGTGCAGGCGAGGCACTATAGGGGAGGGCACTGTTTCCCCCGAGATTTTCCGGAAAAGGGGTAATTGAAGGTAGCAAGGCCACCACACCAGTGCACAAGCATATCCGCCCCAGCCTCTGTCTGTGATACCAGGGTGACCCTTAGCGTATCTGGGTCAGTATTCTTTAATAACAAAGTGTCCCCAGACATGGAGTTCCAGGGCAGGGCCTTTCACCTTGATGATACAAGGGGAAATTAGTCTATAAGAAAAGGCTTGAATGCCTGCATAGATAACCCATGTGCGGAAATCTGGGACACTGAGATTGATCGGTAAAGATGTCTGGAAGAGAAGTGGCAACCCATAATTGTACAGAAACTTACACTGTAGTCCTTGTGTTTCAGAGGCAAAGGAACACAACGGCTTGGCACGAATGAGAATTGGAAGCAATAATGCATGTGCCAGATATGCAATGGGGAACTCTCATGTTGATGGATAGGTGTGGAGTTTTCTTACACCCAGCTCTACCCAGGATTGTGGGGCTGCTGCACCTTTGTAACCATACACATGCAACACTGATCATGTCTGTAGAAGATCTGTCTGAGTTGCTTCAACATCCGCTACAGAAAATAACAACTCTATTGCATCACGCTCGAGAAAAAAGAACTGCTGATTACTTTGGCTGGGCTCAGTACAAGGACATTCCGGAAGAAGTCAGACTGTTTTCTGACACTCAAATAAACGTGTTAGGGTCCATACCCTTCTTCACCTTGCAAACAAAGGGGAACACCCGCTGGTTGCAAATAACCAGGTGGAAAATGCTGAAGATGATCAGCGATACTGAGCTCGGCCTAAACGCTATCAAGGAAGAACTAAGAGCCATCTGCCTTATGGTGATGCAACATCGGTATGTGTTGGACTTGATGACTGCATGGAGGGTGGGGTGTGTGCCAAAATCAGTGCATCCTGCTGTACTTTCATCTCCGGAAACCACCTAGACAACAAGACACTAACTTTTGCCATCCACCAACTGCGACCTAGGCCTGAAACAACTGATGCACAGATCACAGTGGGGTGACACATAACCCTTAGACAAATACACAAACAGGAAAACCAGATCGATCCTACAGATAGGCTATGACACCACAATGGTCTTAGGAGATTGGCCCCAATAAAACACTTTTGGTTGGAGGGGCACGTGTTCCTAAAACATGATAAAGTCAGATGCCACACTAAGTTAGGAGCAGTTAGCCAATCAGAACAAAGCATGCACACTACACACAGTGATCACACGCTTCCCAGGCCAGACATCTGGACAAGCTCCCACTGGCCCCACAGTGGTCGAGACCCACATTCGCTTCTTATCAGATGAACAGATTTATGGCCCCGTGGCTAGGCCAGTTTCTGTCTCCAAAGGAATGAGAGGAAGAGGAGTTGGCCTAACGGCTAGGGCGGCCGACCTCGAATCTGGGGAACTGGGTTCGAGTCTCGGCAATGACGCTGAATATCATGTGATTCTGGGCAAATCACTTAATCTCCCCGTGCCTAACAAAAATGAATGTGTGTCCTCATGTAGTGTAACTGGTGCTATGTAAAGCGCTCTGATACCCGATTCGGGTCAAGTTCACGCTATATAAAACTCTGTAAAAAGAAATTTACAAATGACTTTATGATGCTTCATGTAACGTATAAAATGGTGCCCGAAACCAATGTGCTTTGAGACAGGCTTCAGACTCCAACTCTGTTGCCTGCTTTCCCAGCCGCTGCGTTTAAGCAAATCAACTGTTCCTGTTTTGCCAAACGCCTCTTGAGACATATCTACAAGGGAATGGCGGAGCGTGGCATTAAGAACAAAATGTTAACGCCATTCTAAAAACGCAGGGATGCGCTGTATTTACAAATATATGGTGCACCCCTGTGTTTTCTCCAGCACTGGTGCTAAATTAAGCTGCCTAGCACCAACACAGCCACCCTTTCCCCAATAGTGCAAGTGGGCCTGCGTTAAGGAAATGACTGTTTATGTGCAGGAAGGGGTCCCTTCCTGCCCATAAACAATCACAAATGGCGATTTGTAACTTCTTTGCATTGTGCAGCACACATAGAAGTTGCAAGTCGTCATTTTTTTAACGATTGTTTATGTTCAGAAATGCACACCTTCCTGCACATAAACAACCATTCATGGCGTTTTGATGTTAGAAGCACAAAAGCTAGGAGAAATAAGGCATTTATCCTCATTTCACCATGTTAAGACCAGGTTTTCCCTGCTCTTAATTTTGGCGCTGCCTCCTATTTTTGCCACCCTTGTAAAGAGGGGGCAGCGTCACAATCAATGAGTGTTGTGGCGGAATGCCACGGCAGCACCCATTGACTATCCCTTAAACACTCAGTATAGCGTGAAAGGGTGCCTTATTTACACGGTGGAATCAAGCCACCTTGTAAGTATGGCAAAGGCCCCATCGCCACAGGAATGTTGTTAAAAGTGACGTTCCTGTGGCGATAGGGACTTGCAAATATGCCCTTTTGTCTTTTATTTTTTCAAGTTAAATTCACATTCGAGCAACATCTTGGCGAGCCAGATAGGAGAGATTGGTTTTTGGAGCCTGACTGCAGCCAAAGGAACAGCACCCCGCCCGTGTGGATTCACATCTGTGCAGCAAGAACGGTGAGCAGACACCGCAATTGATTTGAAGTTCTGCTGAATCCGCCATCAGTAGGTAAGAGACTACATCTGACCCTTAGTCCCAGCATTTGGTGTATGGGAAATTAGGAAGAAGAGCAGAAACCTAACCTGAGCGCCACTAACAGAAACCTGACATATTGCCTATTTTATGTGTCCGAGCTGAGTAGATGCGGGGCGGCCTCGGATGCGATCCAGCAGAGCACGCGAGGAAAGGGGAAAGGTGAGGGTTCTTTATTCGCTTTGAGCGCTGGGCATGACACAGATGGTGTGCTTGTCTCTGACTGTGATATAGGGACTGCTTGGATAATTGGGCGTGAAACAGATGGTACACTTGATCCCTGAGTGTGACATAGGAGTGGGGCCTCACCACTTGGACCGCTAGGCGTGACACAGATGATGTGTTTGTCACTTGCCAAGCGCCTCTTGTCTTTTATTTTTTCAAGGTTAATTCACAATCGAGCAACACTCTACGTAGGAATCACTGCACACCTCCTGAAGAGACTCCAGACAATACAAAATGCAGTGGCAAGACTCATACTCGGGCATACCCATCCCACTGAGGGCAAAAAATACAGCAAAGAAATGATGGACAGAATTGTTTGCACAGCATTTTTCATCCTAAGTGGAATGGGTGTGCCCAGACGTGGGTCCCTGGTTCGCTACAGCACTAGATTCAAGCTATCCTGGCTGATGAGGGGTATTTCCCCGAAACCGGTCCCAGGATGCTTGTTTCCGGTCCAGGGAAAGCCTGGCTTGGCAGTTCGGGCTGGACTGTTCCCATCAGGAACAGGGTCAAGACTGATTTGCATACGACTCGGTCCGAATTGGGGTGGCGTAGTGGGCAAAAGAATAATGGGTTTACCCCCGATCTCTTGACTGGGGAGAATGCTTGATTTGTTCCACATTCCATCCATCGTTTGTCTGCGCCGACTGCACTATAGGCTTGGCTCAGGAGCCTTCCACCAGAAGGAACCCAAAATATTGCCCCAACTGCTGTCAGAGCATCACCTTGTAGCACCTTTGGAGATCCGCCCCTGTCAGGGTCGCTTGTCTCGTGTTTTTGGACCGAACCCGGCAGCGGAAGAGTCTCTTAGGTCCTCGGCTTTGAATGTGGAGTTTCTGTTAACCTCTGCCTCTTGCCCTTCCCCTCTTTGCTTTCTGCTGGTGTGACTGTCCTAGAGCGATGATGCTGTGAGACTTTAGCCACACTTTGGAAATAAATAAATAAATAAATAAATAGATAGATAGATAGATAGATAGATAGATAGATAGATAGATAGATAGATAGATAGATAGATAGATAGATAGATAGATAGATAGATAGATAGATAGATAAATAAATAAATAAATAAATAATGAACAGATGGCAGAATAAGGGTTGGGGTTGGCTGGCTGCATCCCTAACAGTCCCAATAATCTCCCAGCCATAAGAACTGCTTTCAGCCCGGCCTTGACCCCAAAAAGAAGAATTAGTCGGTTGGAATACCGTTGGATTAAAATACAAAACCGAGGACGGGGACTGGGCGGCTTTCATAGAAACCACTGACATTTGTTGTTTCCAGGAACCACGGGCACCAGAAGGATTGACAACGGGTGGATTCGCCTTGTATTGTCTTACAACTACAAAGTCAACTAAGGGCAGACCAAGCAAAGGCCTGACCCCACGGGCCTCCTTTACACATATTGTCAAGGTGCAAGTAAACATGGTGTAGGGAACTGGACTTCTCTTTGCAGATGTCCACCCACATTTTGCCCCCATTTGAACTGCTAGATGCTGGTTTTCGATCTGACAGTGGACTGGGACCTGCTAACCAGGCTCCCGTGCCAGTGTTCTTTACCTTAAAGATGAAATGTCTAATTGTTTTCCAAATTGGCAAGGACTTTAGCAGCCTTGTATGTCTCTGGTAAATGGTACCGCTGGTACCCAGGGCATGGGTACTGGAGAGGGTCCCCAAGGGCTGCAGCATGTATTGTGCCACCCTAAGGGACCCACACACAAACAGCATTCAGATTGCCATTGCAGGGTGCTTGAACAGATGCAAAGCATTCCCAAACCATGCCATGGCACCCTCACTGTGTGCCCTGCCAGTGCCCACTGCATATACTTTATGTAAGTCTTCCCTACAGCAGCCACAATATTAAAAACAGGGCTGGGAAGAGCTCGCGGAATTGCACTCCACAGAATTCCACGGTTACCGAAAAATTCTGTGGAATTCCGCAGAGTTCCGCGAGCGGGCGGAGTCAGTCTTATCTCACCGCCGCCGGCCTACGCACAGCCTGGGCGTTCTTCTAGTACACGCAGGACTGTTAACAGCAGACTCCAAACCTGCATGAGTACAGTCTTGGGTGAATCGCATTAATGGACTGTGGCCCCTGCAGCTTCTTGTAAAATAAATCTGACACTGAGCACTATCCCAGCCAGATTTCATGATCAATCATCATAAATGAGTTCCGCTCCGACATCGGGCAGTGAGCTCCAACCCCACAGACAATTAGCAAAGCACTACGTGGTTTGTAGTGCACTGGCCACAGTACCCACACTCGCCACAACAGCACCACACTCATGGGTTTACTTTTTTCTCCCGTCACAGATCCCGAAGGCCACACCCAGTAGAAAAAGTAAAGTCAGAAAATCGAAATACCGCTCGCCGCAATTGAACGTCGTCGCCCCTCTTCCAGGTCATTGGTATCCATCTCCACAGCCCGAGGTTCGGGTCTCCATTGGCGGTGGAGCTGGAAGGATACACCTGGGCGTGAGGATGGAGCTTGGGCAAGGAGCGACCACACCTGCTTGCAGACACTTTATGGCCTTTCTGCTAGGCATTTCTTGCCACTCGTTGTTTTTTCCACTTTACCAATAGCGTTGCAAGGTTGGACCTTCCTTCTTAGTGATCTTGGGAGCTAGATAATCCCTGATTTTAGGATCCCATCCCTGGCACCCTCTGCAGTTCACCTACATTTTTGTATTTTTTGTGCCTGTTTGATTCTGTAACTCTGTCACTGTTTACGATGCAACGGGTGGCGATTGACGCGCCAGTAAACTCCGCTCCATAGTGGGTGGCGGAGTTTTTGCTGAACTCCGCGCTTCCAATTGGAGCGTGGAGTGACAAATCTCTGCATACTGTTACATTTTCAATATGCTATGTACTTTTACTTGTCATCATTCAGTCTGTGTTCGGATTCCAGCAGAACACGGTTTTAGAATGTTGACCTTTCAGGCACTCAGTTGCGCTGTTGTGCTCTGTAGGACGTACATGTATGTTGCTGTGCTGCAATATTTTGACATTAAATAATCTAATCTTATTTGGCTAACATGGATTCTTGTAATGGCGACGAGCGGAGGAAGACTCCTCACAACGATGAGAAGCAGCACAGATGAGAAGTTTTCCTGAACCCTGAAGAGTTCGAGTGAAGAATTGGAGTTGTTTATCGGGTCAATTAAAAAAAAAAAAAGAAGAAAAGTGGAAAGTGTCTACGCGTATGCTGAATAACCTGCACTTCCGTCACAAGGAAGAATTCTAGATCAGCATTACTGTGGCAAGTAACTAAATAAGAATCAATTTTCAAGTATGTCGTGATCGTCATGAAGAAATAGACGAAAAGTGATTTCACAGAAGGAAGGCAGTAGGGACAGGTCAGTTGTTAAAAGTACTGTCTACGTTTTGGATATTCGATAAAGTCTGCAAACATTGAAAGTAAACAGAGGCGCTCACCGTTAGACGCGTGCAGCCTCTTTTGAAAGCCGGCCACAGCTGTCGAGTGCCGTGTGTGATCTCCATGTAAACAGCGTTCGTGCCCTTCCGAACGAGTGCAATTCAGCGCAAAGAATTTTGGGATTGCAAAAATGAATTCTGGGAAGTGCAATATTTTGTGGGAAGAGTGAGATAAGCACGTAATAACGTGGTGGCCATTTTTATTTACTTGGATACAGCATAGCAACCAAAACGCTAGCTGTAAACAAAACAACCGGTTCAGGTAGAAAACATTTTTTGCCTGTGTTTCACTGAGGAAGTTGGAACAAGTGAGTTCATATTTCATTTATTGTGCTAAAATGTTTTTTTTCACACAGTAGATTTGCATAAAAAAAAAAAGACTTTGTTGCCGCATGAGCATTGATATATATATATATATATAAAAAAATAATAATAATATATATATATATAATAAATAGACAGAATAATCTCTAAAGTATGGAAAAGTGAGGTTATCAACGGAGTGTGAGTTCAGAACCCAGTTCCATTATATCAAATTAAAGGTAATTACTACAAAGTAAGTGTAAAAGGAAATACAATATAAAAAAAAAAAAAGGAAAAAAAATGCAGTTTGATCCTCCGGCAAAATTCTTACAAAGTAAGGGAGAACCACCATTACCATGGGCAAGATGGAAGAAGGAGTTTATAAACTATATGAAGGCAATAGACGGAGAAATGATGGGGGCACAAAGGAAGAAAAGCATTTTACTGCATCGTCTAGGATCAGAAGGACAGATGGTTCTTGGGACATTGCCAGAGATTACTATGGTAGAGAATGCAGAAGCCACTATTGTATACAGAGAAGCGTTAATGAGAATGGAGAAAAGGTTTAAACCTACGAGTAATGTAGCACTGAACAGATTTAAATTTTACACAAGGAAACAGGAAGAAAATGAATCATTTGATGACTTTCTAACATCATTACGATCCCTAAGCTTACACTGCAACTTTGGAAACATTTCAGATGAAATGATAAGGGATCAAATAGTAGTTCATGTTAGATGCAAAAAAACGCAGGAACAACTATGGGTGATGGGTGAGCCTAAGCTCTCAGAAGCCATTTCAACAGCAAAGGCTTTTGAACAAACTGAGAAATGGATGCATTGCATACAGTTAAGAACATCAATACTAAAAATGATAAAGCAGAAGAAATATGCACAATAAAACATCAGGATGAGGAAAAAAATGTTTCACAAGGTGTAAACCAGGTTCTATCTCGTAATTCAATGTTCAAGGATAAAAAGAAATTTATGGGTAATGAAAGAAATTTGTCTTGCTACAGATGTGGAAATAGAAACCACATGGCTTCCTTTGGTGGATGTCCAGCAATCAAAAGATAGTGTAATAATTGCGGAAGAATTGGACATTTCGCAAGTATGTGTAGAGATCAAAGGAAAAATGCGTCTCACTTTCGCCCAAGAATTTCATGCATGACAGGTAGTTCAGACCAAGAGATGTGTTCACGAACAAGGGGAACTCCCGTAGACAACTCAGAAAATGCTGGATTTGTGGTGTCGGTGATGGATACCATAGGAAAAATTGAGGTGTCAGATAACGCAGAGTTTTCCAACCAGCCAATGTGTATTGTTCAGGTGGCTAATGTGGATCTTAGTCTCATGGCGGACTCGGGTTCACCATGGACTATTATTTCCAAGCAATATTTTGAAGAAAAACTTAGCGGAAAATTTGACATCAATAACATTTTTCCATCTAATATAAATCCATTAAGCTATGATGGCTCACGCATTGACACGGTGGGCTATTTTGAAACGGTGTTGTTTTTTAAAAATAGAAGTGCGAACATATATCTATGTGTTGCAGTAAAAGGTATTAATGTTCTGGGTTGGAGGGACCAATGGAAACTTGGTAAAATCTTAAATCCTAGACTTAAAGATTCGGTTGTATTAGATGAGTCTTTTTGCATTAATCACATTTCAGTTACAGGTACTGAGGACAGGAAAGGTGTTAAAAGATTCTTTTAGGGATGTATTTTCTGACTCCTTGGGCAAACTTAAAGATTACTCTCATCAAATCAGACTAAAAAATGATGTTTCACCAATAAGACAGAAAATCAGACCAGTGCCAATCAACATAAGGGAAGAACTTAAGGATATGTTGACAGATTTAGTGAAAGAAGGTATCATCGAGCCTATTGAGTCATCTGAATGGGTTTCACCCATAGTTTTGGTCCGTAAACCTGATAAAAAATTGAGACTATGTGTGGATTTAAGAGCATTAAACGCAGGGATTATTGTAGACTGTCACCCATTGCCGAATATTTATGAGGTCGTTTCTATGTTAGAAGGCGCAAAGGTTTTTTCAACGTTGGATTTAAGATCAGCATACCATCAGGTGCCTTTGACAGAGGATTCAAAAATGTTAACAGCATTTATAACTCCACAGGGCCTATTTCAGTACACTAGAATGCCCTTTGGTTTAGCCTCTGCGGCTTCTGTATTTCAAAGAATCATGTTCAATATTTTTAGAGACCTTGATAATTTTGTCAAATGTTTCCAGGACGATATTCTGATTTTTTCAGCAAATGATCAGGATCACCACAAACATTTGTCTGAAGTATGTAGAAGATTAAAAGAGAATGGTTTGACACTTAAAGCTCACAAATGCAAAATGTTTAAAAAAAGCATAGAATATTTGGGCCATACTCTGAGTGGTGATGGTGTTGTACCTAAAAAATCTAACGTGGAGGGTATTTTAAATGCACCAGCTACGAAAAACAGAGAGCAATTACTATCTTTTGTGGGCATGTGTGAATATTATTCTAAGTTTGTAACCAATTTTGCAACAAAAATGGAGCCATTAAGAATACTGTTAAGACAGAATGCTGTATTTGAATGGTCAGAACTACAACAGAATGCTTTTTCTGATATCAAACAGGAGATTGTGAATGCTCCCACCCTAAAGCCGTTTTGTATGAAGAAACACTGTATAATCACTGTAGATGCCAGTTTGTATGGCATAGGGGGAGTTTTGTCGCAAAAAAGTGGAAAGGAAGAGTGGAATGTCTGTTTTGCATCGAGAACTCTAAATGAGACTGAAAGGCGTTATGCAGTTATAGAAAAAGAGTTACTTGCGTGCGTTTGGGCAATAGAACACTATAGAAATTACATTTGGGGTACCAGTTTCACTCTGAGAACAGATCATAAGCCCTTAGTTAATATACTTTCACCGGGTGGAGGATGGAAGTCGACCGCAAGAATTGCTAGGTTAACTTCTAGGTTACAAGAATATTGTTCTGTCACAGAATTCGTACCAGGAAAAAAAAATGTTACGGCGGACTTTATGTCACGTCATCCATGTATGTCAAATGATAAAGGAAAAGAGGAGGATTTAGATATTGTCACCTCTATTCAAGACGTGGTTGTTGGAGCCTTTTCGGATATTTCAGAAGAAGCATGGAAAGACAGTGAAAGAAATGATTTGTTATGGCAATCTGTAAAAAGGTTTATGCTGGAAGGGTGGCCTAAAACAATAATGTTTCTGAAGAACTCATGCCTATGTATAAGGTTGCAGAAGAGTTAAAGTTGGATGGTGATTTTATTTACAAGGATGGTAAATGTGTACCACCATTTGGTGTGCGAGAGACTATCCTCAAATTAGCTCATAGTTCCCATCCAGGCATGTCTGCTATGAAACGCTTGATTAGAAACTACTTTTGGTGGCCAGGAATGGATCGGATGGTAGATCGCGTAGTTAGGGAATGTGAGAATTGTTGTTCCAGTTATAAGATGCTTAGGGTTGTGGTACCTCCACTCAAGAGTATGGAGTGGCCAGAAGAACGCTGGAAGAAATTGGCATTTGATATATCTGGTCCCTTTTTAAACTTACCGTTGGATTCACGATACGCTTTTGTATTAGTGGATTATCATTCAAAATGGCCAGAGGTCAAGTTGGTTCAGATGGCTACCACCAATAAAGTTTTGGATTTCTTTAAGGAAGTTTTTGCTAGGGAATGTTGCCCTTCAGAAATTGTCACAGATAATAGGGTTCAACTTATTTCTAACGATATGGAAGAATACCTCAAAGGTCATAGCATAAAACACATCACAACATCCTTATATTCACCACACGAAAATGGTCAGGTTGAACGCTTTAATCGCGTTTTGAAAAGTTACATTTCTGAAGTGACTAAGGAAAAAGAGGATTGGAAAAATTTGTTAAGGGAAAGATTGTGGATGCATAGAATCACACCACATTCTACCACTTTCCATTTCGTCTGCTGAAGGGCAGAGATCCAGCTTCGGATATTTGTCCGTGGTGGAATAAAGAAAAAAGTAAAAATAACATAAGGTCTGACCATAACAAAATGGATATCAGTTTAAAGGTAAAAAATAAACAAAGAAAGAACAAATTGTGGTATGACAAGAAGTGGAATACTAAACAACATAATTTTAGGGTAGGAGAATGGGTGAGAATTAAGAAACCAGGTTTGTTGGGTAAGTGTATGAGTAAATTTTATAGACCCATTAAGATCACTAACATTTTCAGAAACTCTCTTATCACTCAAGATGGTAAGTTGTGGAACATCAGACGTGTTTCTAAGTGTCCTAAAAATTGTACTGCCAAGATCACATTACCATATACCAATTATGATGATTTAAATGAAGATTGCTTGCTTCCGAGCACGTCCCATGATGTTCGAAGTAATGGTCATGATGCCACTTATGTATGTAATGATTCTGTTGCCAACAGAGTCAAGGACTCTACACGTTTAAGATTTGTACCTACAAAACTCTTAGATTATGTTACGTAGACTAGCTATGATGTTTGTGTTATTTATTTATTTTTCTTTATGCCCTCTTTTGTCTTCATTTTATATAAGGGAGATATGTTACATTTTCAATATGCTATGTACTTTTACTTGTCATCAGTCAGTCTGTGTTCAGATTCCAGCAGAACACGGTTTTATAATGTTGACCTTGCAGGCACTCAGTTGCGCTGTTGTGCTCTGTAGGACGTACATGTATGTTGCTGTGCTGCGATATTTTGACATTAAATAATCTAATCTTATTTGGTTTACATGGATTCTTATACATACTCTGCCAGCAGTATGGAGTTTACCACCCACCCCTTATTAAAAGTCTCCTTCCCATCATTCTCAGCCTTCCGGATACGATGCCTATGAAAGGTGCAGCGGGTCTTCTTAACATTTCTATTGGATGATTTCAAAGCTGTTTTATAATGGATTTTATCAGTGCCCTGATCAGAACGCCTCCAGGGTCTCTGTATTTCAGAAGCCAATTCCTGTGAGAACCAGCGCGCTGACCAAATCCTAGTCGCTGTTTTTAAGGCCATGAAGGTGGCTACGGTGTCCGCTGCCCTCTTAAGCCGTGTACTAATTGCAGTACCCCCATCCTTAATGGAATCAGGGATAACCAGGAATTAATCCAGCTGGGTACTTACTCCTTAACTCATCCAAGGGCACCCTGCTCCAGCACCTGTTCTCATTCTGTGGCACGGGAGGGTGGGAATCTTTAAAAACTCAAACTACCACTCAAAAGGCAAAAGAAAGTGATCTGACCATACCACTGGGGGGGGGGGGTCAACTTTGAGCTTTAAATGTGAAAATATGCCATCTGAGCATGGACCGCTCTATCGGTATGACCCCTAGAGGCAGTAACTACATTAAAAGAAGCTAAAATCTCCAATAATTGCATCGTTAAGGGTTCCTCTACCGTCTCTAAATGAATATTAAAATCAGCAAGCACGGTAGCATTGGCATATGAGATGCATGGGTTTATATGTGAGCCCTTTGTGCCGCCGTTGCGTCACTTTTTGGCATTAAAAATGCACCACGTTGCACCATATTTTCAAAGTGATGAATCTAGGCAGATGTGTCACTTTGCAAAGCCCTGTGCTACATTATACCTGCGTCAGGTATCATGTCTGCAGGGTGGGCATTCCCCCATAAAAAAGGGTTGTGGAAGTGGTGCAGTGAAATCTAAGAGATTTCAGTACGCTTATTCTAGGACGCCACTGCGTCTAATTCATACACCTGCCTCTCAGCAGACGTAAGACTGATGCCGGTGCCTTTAACATGGGACTTTCCTCCTAGGTACCCACTTGCAGCCTTTCTTTTACAGGTACCCTGCCATTGACTTAACTAGTAGTGCTCGAGACTACCAATGCAACCAGCACCTCTGCACCCGGACTCACCGAGCAAGTAAAACTGAAATGCTGATGGTTTCTTGGACCCTAAGCACCTTAGGTCCCAAAAGGCACCCTCCAGAAACGCTTGCAAGTATATGTCTGCAGTTTATGTTTCTCCCATAGGATAACATTTGCGTGTTTGAGGCTCACACCTCCAAAACTTTATTCTTGCATCTTACTTTGATTTTCTAAAATCAACAACTCAAAAAACTACTTACCTGATTCCAATGATCTTGGTGTCTAAAATTATACAAAAATCTGTGTTATTTTTCTAAATTGGTCTCTGATTTATTCTTGAATGCGTGTCTCATTCATTCTGTGTGTACAACAAATACTCAACACTGCCTCTGATAAGCCTACGCTGCTCGACCACACCACCACCAATAGAGCACCTGGGATTATTAAAGTAAGCCCCTGTACACCAATAAGGGGCGTCCGGACTATTTGCATGGCGTACCCCCACATTGGTACACATCATAGCCAGCTTCCTACACACAATACCTATGTAAATGTAAATGTTGTAGACTTGTAAAGCGCACAGCTGCCCCAGCAACGGGGCGTCCCGGCGCTGTAAACCGCTGGGGAACCCACCCTGGCTTTCCCTGTGAGATGGTCCCTTACTGGGCATCTCCAAGGTGAAGACAGGCATCCCCGGCGCTGATGGGGCCGTAAGTGGAGATTAAGCAAGCTATTGCCCAGAGTTGCTGAGTGGGATCCATGGTTAGAGGCGAGAATTATCGAGTCCGCTGACCTTGGCCCAAGACCCTGCCGTGTCGGGAATCGAACCCTGGTCCCGGGCCGACCTCTGCTTCCGGGTCTGCCGCCTCTAACCAGTGAGCCACACCACTCCACTAACAACTTACAAGAAATACATTTGTGGCAACCCTGCATTCCTGGGAACATGGGTACCAGTTTTATCTAAAAACAATGGTTCCCTCGGAGAAAGCCAATACAGCCCTCACTCCCAAGACAAAACAAAATAGTGTTTCCAGCAACAAATCCTGTTATGAGTTTTAATGGAAATAACCATATGCATAGACCTGACCATAGAAATAACTTAATATTTACATAACAGGTGCTCCAGTGAATGACACGGTGAGTAGTGGCATAAGTGAATGGAGAGGTTACTGTGGTTATACAACAAAGATAAAAAACAACCATGTAGATTAAGACCGCACTTTGTTTTAATCAAAAACACGACTCAGGTTTAGAGTACAGTGTTTGCAGGTGGCACTGAATGCGAGTCTAGGGGCCCGATTCACAGAACTAACTTATGACAAAATCCTAAACTTACTACTTTTGGTATTCACAGAAGTTAGAATTTTGTCTTAAGTTTGTCTTAAGACAAACTTAAGACAGACTTAAAGTTTGTCTTAAGTCTGTCTTAAGTCTGTCCTAAGTTTGTCTTAAGACTGTCTTAAGTCTGTCTTAAGACTGTCTTAAGTCTGTCTTAAGACGGTCTTAAGTCTGTCTTAAGACTGTCTTAAGTCTGTCTTAAGACTGTCTTAAGTCTGTCTTAAGTTTGTCTTAAGACAAATTTAAGACAAAATCCTACCTTCTGTGAATACCAAAAGTAGTAAGTTTAGGATTTTGTCATAAGTTAGTTCTGTGAATCGGCCCCTAGATGTTGTAGCATCAATGTTTCGACCCCTTATAATAGTACGTCCTCCGGGTCTTCCTCATGACTAGATGTTAGAACCATGAACAATGTACGGGCAGATTAAAAAAAGGGGTTTGAAGCTATCTGTGGCATTATCAGGAAACAGTTCAGATTTCCACGGTCAGTCAATATAATGATCGAACCAAAAGAAAAAATTCAGGGAGTCATTTATGAAAAGTGTCACACCGCTGCTTGAGAACAGCGATGCAACACTTTTCTTTGTGCCCTCCTTGCGACTCCATGGATGCGCCGTATTTACTGTACGGCGCTCCATGTCACAAGGATTTGCAGACGTATCTGTAGGCGCAGTAATGACGCATTGCTGGAGTGTGTCACAAAAGTGACGCAACTCCAGAAATGTGTCATTACACATGGAGTAAAAGGGTCTGGGTCACTTCTAACGCCTGCGGGAAGCAGGTGTAAGGATTGTGACGCAGTCAAGTCGTACGAGTGGCGAAGTGAAATCTCATAGATTTCATGGTGCCGCTTCTATGACCCTTTTTTGCGGGGGAACGCTCACCCTGCATACATTATACACATTATACCTGTCACAGGTATAATGTTGTGCAGGAGTTTACAAAGTGACATATTTGACTAGGTGCATCACTTTGTAAATATGGAGCAGCAAGGCGCATTTTTTACGCTGCCTCAGCGTCACAAAACATGGCGCAACTGCAGTGCACAGGGCTCATAAATAAGCCCCTTATTTATCTATGTGGCGCACAGGGCTCATAAATAGGCCCCGCGGTTCTTGGACAAAAACACCATCGTCCGATGGGTGAACTGAATGCAGTCGATGTCCTGAATCGATCATTATTACTATTATAGACATCATTGACATGTATTTTCCTCCAGACTGAATCGATGTGAGGTATTAGTTATTAAAACTTCTAGAATCTTCAACCAATCAGACGTGACTAAACACAAAAGAAATGAACTCAAATAGAACACACCTCCACCCATGTATTTTGGCGCATTCCAGATTGGCCAACACTGGTAGACCTGGGAATGCGTCAGAATTGTGCGCCTCTCACCAGAGGCGCAACGAGGAGAAACAGCTTCATTAGTCCTCGCTGTTGTTTCCTCTTTGATGTGAGTGGCATTCTGCGGCACACACAGGATGAGGAAAATGCCTCAGAGGACTGTTTTTGTGCAGGAAGGTGTCCCGTCCTGCACACACACACCTGCGTACAACGCAGGCATTCTTGTGCCATGGTGCATGGGTGTCTGCGTTGGCGCACGGCAGCATATTGTGCGCCAGCACATGCAGAGAGACAGGAATACCCTGTATAATGTTAAATACAGCGCCTTCCTGCCCTCTCCTCATCAGGCAGCGCAGCGCAACGCAGCGCAGCGCGCCGGGACATTAACAGGACCGGACTCCCTGCTCACAGGCGCCCAGAGGGTGACATGAGTTTCAATTCACTGCAATCCAAGGGCTGACTGTATAAGAGTATTTGCATGTTTTCTGTGGCTTCTTGGATGCAACAAAATAACATAATAATAACAAAGATAGTAATAATACCGGCGCTAGTGATTCCAGCGGCCCAGCCTGTATCCTTCCCCCTCTTGGCGCCTCTCATCCTGCGGTGCTTTGAAGAGGCCTCAGCGCCGAGCAGGCGCTATAGAAGCATCCAGGCTCTCACCCAGGGCAGCGTGGGAGGCTGCGGTACATCACAGACTGCAGAGTCTTGGATAAAAGGAGGAGCCCGGCGGTGGCCACTGGTCATCAGTCATCGGAAAATCTGCTCATGAACAGTAAACCTGAGACAAGCTACTCCCCCCCCCAACCCCTCCGCAGGCCTGTGTGCTGTGTGATACATCCACTCCTCCAACAGGCCTGTGTGTACTGTAATCCTCCCACCGCTGCACAGGCCTGTGTTTGATACATACATTCTACCCCCAGACCTGTGTGCGCTACATACATTCTACCCCCGGGCCTGTGTGCGCTACATACATTCTACCCCCCGACCTGTGTGCGCTACATACATTCTACCCCCGGGCCTGTGTGCCCCGCATACCCCCTAGAACTGTGTGCGCTACATACATTCTACCCCCGGGCCTCTGTGCCCCACATACCCCCTAGAACTGTGTACCCTACATACATTCTACCGCCGGGCCTGTGTGCGCTACATACATTCTACCCTCAGGCCTGTGTGCGCTACATACATTCTACCCCTCCCTTGAACTGTGTGTGCTACATACATTCTACCCCCAGACATGTGTGCCCTGCATCCCCCGAGAACTGTGTGTGCTACATACATTCCACCCCCCAGACCTGTGTGCGCTGCATACCCCCCAAGAACTGTGTGCCCTACATACATTCTACCCCCATGGCTGTGTGCGCTACATACATTTTACCTCCCCTGAAGTACTGTGTGCGCTACAAGCATTCTACCCCCAGACCTGAGTGCGCTACATGCATTCTACCCCACCAGAACCATGTGCCCTACATACATTCCACCCCAGACCTGTGTGTGCTACATACATTCTACCCCCAGAATTGTGCGCTACAAACATACATTCTACCCCCATGGCTGTGTGTGCTACATACATTCTACCTCCCCTGGGGTGTGTGCGCTACATACAATCTACTCCCAGAACTATGTGCGCTGCATACCCTCTGAAGTACAGTGCGCGCTACATGCATTCTACCCCCAGACCTGTGTGCGCTACATACATTCTACCCCACCAGAACCGTGTGCGCTACATACATTCTACCCCAGACCTGTGTGCGCTATATACATTCTACCCCCTGAACTGTGTGTGCTACATACATTCAACCCCAAGACCTGTGTGCGCTAAACACATTCTAACCCCTGACCTGTGTGTTCTACATACATTCTACCCCAGACCTGTGTGCACTACATACATTCTACCCCCAGACCTGTGTGCACTACATACATTCTACCCCCAGATCTGTGTGTGCTGCATACTCTCACCAGACCTGTGTGCACTACATACCCTCCCTATAACTGTCTGCACAACATACATTCTAACCCCAGTTCTGTGTGTGCTGCATACCCCCTAGAACTGTGTGTGCTAAATACATTCTACCCACAGACCTGTGTGCACTGCATACCCCCAGAACTGTGTGCGCTACATACATTCTACCCCCAGAACTGTATGCTCTACATACATTCTACCCCCAGACCTGTGTGCGCTACATACATTCTACCCCCAGACCTCTGTGTGCTACATACGTTCTACCCCAGACCTGTGTGCGCTATATACATTCTACCCCAGAACTGTGTGTGCTACATACGTTCTACCCCCAGACCTGTGTGCACTACATACATTCTACCCCCAAACCTGTGTGCACTACATACATTCTACCCCCAGACCTGTGTGTGCTACATACCCTCACCAGACCAGTGTGCACTACATACATTCTATCCCCAGACCTGTGTGCGCTGCATACCCTCCCTATAACTGTCTGCACAACATACATTCTATCCCCAGTTCTGTGTGTGCTGCATACCCCCTAGAACTGTGTGTGCTAAATATATTCTACCCCCAGACCTGTGTGCACTGCATACCCCCAGAACTGTGTGCACTACATACATTCTACCCCAGAACTGTGTGCTCTACATACATTCTACCCCCAGACCTGTGTGCGCTACATACATTCTACCCCCAGACCTGTGTGCGCTACATACGTTCTACCCCAGACCTGTGTGACCTATATACATTCTACCCCAGAACTGTGTGTGCTACATACATTCTACCCCCAGACCTGTGTGCACTGCATACCCCCAGAACTGTGTGCCCTACATACATTCTACCCCCAGACCTGTGTGCACTACATACATTCTACCCCCAGACCTGTGTGCACTACATACATTCTACCCCCAGACCTGTGTGTGCTGCATACCCTCACCAGAGCAGTGTGCACTACATACATTCTACCCCCAGACCTGTGTGCACTGCATACCCTCCCTATAACTGTCTGCACAACATACATTCTAACCCCAGTTATGTGTGTGCTGCATACCCCCTAGAACTGTGTGTGCTAAATACATTCTACCCCCAGACCTGTGTGCGCTACATACATTCTACCCCCAGAACTGTGTGTGCTACATACATTCTACCCCCACAACACTTTGTGCTACGTAGATTCTACTACCAGACATGTGTGTGCTACATACATTCTACCCACACACTTGTGTGCTACATACATTCTACCCCAGACCTGTTTGCTCTACATACATTCTAACCCCAAGATCTGTGAGCTTCATACATTCTACCCCAGACCTGTGTGCGCTACACACATTCTACGCCCAGACCTGTGTGCGCTACATTCCCTCAGAGCTGTGTGCACTACATATATTCTACCCCCCCAGGCCTGTGTGCGCTACATGCATTCTACCCCCAGACCTGTGTGCGCTACATACATTCTACCCCACCAGAACCGTGTGGCTACATACATTCTACCCCAGACCTGTGTGCGCTATATACATTCTACCCCCTGAACTGTGTGTGCTACATACATTCAACCCCAAGACCTGTGTGCGCTAAACACATTCTAACCCCTAACCTGTGTGTTCTACATACATTCTACCCCAGACCTGTGTGCACTACATACATTCTACCCCCAGACCTGTGTGTACTACATACATTCTACCCCCAGACCTGTGTGTGCTGCATACTCTCACCAGACCTGTGTGCACTACATACATTCTACCCTAAGACCTGTGTGCGCTGCATACCCTCCCTATAACTGTCTGCACAACATACATTCTAACCCCAGTTCTGTGTGTGCTGCATACCCCCTAGAACTGTGTGTGCTAAATACATTCTACCCCCAGACCTGTGTGCACTGCATACCCCCAGAACTGTGTGCGCTACATACATTCTACCCCCCAGAACTGTATGCTCTACATACATTCTACCCCCAGACCTGTGTGCGCTACATACATTCTACCCCCAGACCTGTGTGCGCTACATACGTTCTACCCCAGACCTGTGTGCGCTATATACATTCTACCCCAGAACTGTGTGCGCTACATACATTCTACCCCCAGACCTGTGTGCACTACATACATTCTACCCCCAGACCTGTGTGCACTACATACATTCTACCCCCAGACCTGTGTGTGCTGCATACCCTCACCAGACCAGTGTGCACTACATACATTCTATCCCCAGACCTGTGTGCGCTGCATACCCTCCCTATAACTGTCTGCACAACATACATTCTATCCCCAGTTCTGTGTGTGCTGCATACCCCCTAGAACTGTGTGTGCTAAATATATTCTACCCCCAGACCTGTGTGCACTGCATACCCCCAGAACTGGGTGCGCTACATACATTCTACCCCCAGAACTGTGTGCTCTACATACATTCTACCTCCAGACCTGTGTGCGCTACATACATTCTACCCCCAGACCTGTGTGCGCTACATACGTTCTACCCCACACCTGTGTGCGCTATATACATTCTACCCCAGAACTGTGTGCGCTACATACATTCTACCCCCAGAACTGTATGCTCTACATACATTCTACCCCCAGACCTGTGTGCACTACATACATTCTACCCCCAGACCTGTGTGTGCTGCATACCCTCACCAGACCAGTGTGCACTACATACATTCTATCCCCAGACCTGTGTGCGCTGCATACCCTCCCTATAACTGTCTGCACAACATACATTCTATCCCCAGTTCTGTGTGTGCTGCATACCCCCTAGAACTGTGTGTGCTAAATATATTCTACCCCCAGACCTGTGTGCACTGCATACCCCCAGAACTGGGTGCGCTACATACATTCTACCCCCAGAACTGTGTGCTCTACATACATTCTACCTCCAGACCTGTGTGCGCTACATACATTCTACCCCCAGACATGTGTGCGCTGCATACCCTCCCTATAACTGTCTGCACAACATACATTCTAACCCCAGTTCTGTGTGTGCTGCATACCCCCTAGAACTGTGTGTGCTAAATACATTCTACCCCCAGACCTGTGCGTGCTGCATACCCCCAGAACTGTGTAAGCTACATACATTCTACCCCAGAACTGTGTGCTCTACATACATTCTATCCCACAGACTGTGTGCGCTATATACATTCTACCCCAGAACTGTGTGTGCTACATACATTCTACCACCAGACCTGTGTGTGCTACACACATTCTAACCCCCAGACCTGTGTGCACTGCATACCCCGTAGAACTGTGTGCGCTACATATATTCTACCCCCACAACACTTTGTGCTACGTAGATTCTACTACCAGACCTGTGTGCGCTACATACGTTCTACCCCACACCTGTGTGCGCTATATACATTCTACCCCAGAACTGTGTGTGCTACATACATTCTACCCCCAGAACTGTGTGTGCTACATACATTCTACCCCCACAACACTTTGTGCTACGTAGATTCTACTACCAGACATGTGTGTGCTACATACATTCTACCCACACACTTGTGTGCTACATACATTCTACCCCAGACCTGTTTGCTCTACATACATTCTAACCCCAAGATCTGTGAGCTTCATACATTCTACCCCAGACCTGTGTGCGCTACATACATTCTACCCCCAGACCTGTGTGCACTGCATACCCCCAGAACTGTGTGCCCTACATACATTCTACCCCCAGACCTGTGTGCACTACATACATTCTACCCCCAGACCTGTGTGCACTACATACATTCTACCCCCAGACATGTGTGCGCTGCATACCCTCCCTATAACTGTCTGCACAACATACATTCTAACCCCAGTTCTGTGTGTGCTGCATACCCCCTAGAACTGTGTGTGCTAAATACATTCTACCCCCAGACCTGTGCGTGCTGCATACCCCCAGAACTGTGTAAGCTACATACATTCTACCCCAGAACTGTGTGCTCTACATACATTCTATCCCACAGACTGTGTGCGCTATATACATTCTACCCCAGAACTGTGTGTGCTACATACATTCTACCACCAGACCTGTGTGTGCTACACACATTCTAACCCCCAGACCTGTGTGCACTGCATACCCCGTAGAACTGTGTGCGCTACATATATTCTACCCCCACAACACTTTGTGCTACGTAGATTCTACTACCAGACATGTGTGTGCTACATACATTCTACCCACACACTTGTGTGCTACATACATTCTACCCTAGACCTGTTTGCTCTACATACATTCTAACCCCAAGATCTGTGAGCTTCATACATTCTACCCCAGACCTGTGTGCGCTACACACATTCTACGCCCAGACCTGTGTGCGCTACATTCCCTCAGAGCTGTGTGCACTACATATATTCTACCCCCCCAGGCCTGTGTGCGCTACATAGATTCTACCCCCAGACCTGTGTGTGCTACATACATTCTACCCCAGACCTGTTTGCTCTACATACAGTCTACCCCCAAACCTCTGCACTACATACATTTTACCCCAGACCTGTGTGCGCTACATACATTCTAACCCCAGGCCTGTGTGCATTACATACATTCTACCCCCAGACCTGTGTGTGCTACATACCCCAGACCTATGTCCACTACGTACATTCTACTCCCAAACCTGTGTGCGCTACATACATTCTATCCCCAAGTCTGTGTGCTACATACATTCTACCACCCCCAGGCATGTGTGATACTTACATTTTATCCCACAGGGGTGAGTGCGCTACATACAGTCTACCCCGAGCGGTGTGTGCACAACATGCATTCTATCCCCCGGCCTGTGTGCGCTGCATACATTCTACCCCCAGACCTGTTTGTGCTACATACATTCTACCCCATGGCTGTGTGTGCTGCATACATTGTACACCCCCAGGTCTGTCTGCACTACATACAATCTACCCCCACAGACCTGTGTGCGCTACATACATTCTACCCCCAGGTCTGTGTGCACTACATACATTCTACCCCCAGACCTGTGTGTGCTACATACATTCTACCCCCAGGTCTGTGTGTGTTACATACATTCTATCCCCAGGGCTGTGTGTGATACATACATTGTACACCCCCAGGGCTGTGTGTGCTACATACATTCAACATACCCCAGCCCTGTGTGTGCTACATAAATTCTCCCCCCAGGGGTGTGTGCACTACATACATTCTACCTCCCCAGGGGTGTGTGCGCTACATACATTCTACACCCCAGACATTTGTGCGATACACACATTCAACCCCCCAGTCTGTGTGCGCTACCTACATTCTACGCCCCCAGGAATGTGTGCTGCATACATTCTACCCCCACAGGCCTGTGTGTGTGCTGCACCCCCCCCACAGGCCTGTGTACGCTACTGCCCCCTCCCCCGCGTGGCCTGTGTGCTACTGACACTGCCGCCCACAGGCCTGTGTGCGCTACATACATTCTATCCCCCAGACCTGTGTGCGCTACATACACTCTACCCCCAGGTCTGTGTGTACTACATACATTCTACCCCCAGACCTGTGTGCGCCACATACATTCTACCCCCCCAGACCTGTGTGCGCTACATACATTCTACCCCCAGGTCTGTGTGCACTACATACATTCTACCCCCAGACCTCTGTGCGCTACATACATTCTCCCCCCGGTCTGAGTGTGCTACATGCATTCTACTCCCCAGACCTCTGTGCACTACATACATTCTACCCCCAGGCCTGTGTGCGCTACAAACATTCTACCCCCAGGGCTGTGTGTGCTACATACATTGTACACCCCCAGGGCTCAGTGCGCTACATACATTCTGCACCCCTAGGCCTGTGTACGCTACATACATTCTACCCCACCAGGGGTGATTGTGCTACATACATTCTACCCCCCCCAGACCTGTGTGTGCTACATACATTCTACACCCAGGGCTGTGTGTGCTACATACATTCTACCCCCACAGGCCTGTGTGCGCTACATACATTTTACCCACAGGGCTGTGTTTGCTACATACATTCTACACCCCCAGACGTGTGTGCTCTACATAAATACACCCCCCCCCCGCAAGTCTGTGTGCGCTACCAACATTCTACCCCCACAGACCTGTGTGTGCGCCGCACCCCTCCCCACACCACAGGCCTGTGTGCGCTACAGCCCACCCTTCCTCCACAGGGCCTGTGTGTATTATGTGCTACAGACACTGCCCCCACATGCCTGTGTGCGGTACATATATTCTACCCCCACACACAAAGGCCTGTGTGCGCTACATACATACTACCCCCCCCCACACACACACACACAGGCCTGTGTAGGCCTACGTATATTCTACCCCCCCACACACACAGGCCTGTGTGTGCTACATATATTCTACCCCCCCCCCCACACACAGGCCTGTGAGAGCTACAGCCATTCTAGCCCCCCCCCCTCACCGTCTCCGCCCCCCGCGGCGTACCCACACCCCTCAGCTCTTCAGAGCCCTGACGTGCAGAAAGAATCAATAATGTAATCACTGCAGTGATGGGCCAGGGGTCCCCGAGGGGCTGGGGCATTAAATGCACCCGCGCGGAATGAAACGTCGGCGTCCCGCGCCCTCGGCTTCCATTACTGGGGCTGTCGACGGCAATCAGGGCCCTTTGTAGCATTTACAGCAATCGGTGTCACTCGGGGTTCCGTGACAGCGGCGCTGCAGTGTGCGCAGGCAATACCATGCACCCCGGTGGAAATACTGCCATGTATCCCCCTAGGAGAGACCGCCATGTATCTCCCTAGGATAGACCTCCGTCCACCCCTGTGGAGAGACCGCCATGTGCCCCTGTGGAGAGACCGACATGTACCCCAGTGGAGAGAACCCATGTCCCCCTTGTGGAGAGACCGCCATGTATCTCCCTAGGATAGGCCTCCGTCCACCCCTGTGGGGAGAACCCATGTCCCCCTGTGGAGAGACCGTGGAGAGACCGCCATGTACCCCTGTGGAGAGACCGCCATGTACCCCCAGTGGAGAGACGCCATGTGTCCCCCTAGGAGAGACCTCCGTGCACCCCAGTGGTGAGACCCCATGTATCCCCCTAGGAGAGACTGTGGAGAGACCGCCAGGTACACCTGTGGAGAGACCCCATGTACCCTGTGGAGAGACCGCCATGTACCTCTGTGGAGAGACCGCCATGTACCCCTGTGGAGAGATCACCATGTACCCCTGTGGAGAGACCGCCATGTACCCCCAGTGGAGAAACCCCATGCACTCCTGTGGAGACACCACCATGTACCCCTGTAGAGAGACCCCATGTGTCCCCCTAGGAGAGACTGTGGCAAGACCGCCATGTACCCCTGTGGAGAGACCGCCATGTACCCCTGTGGGGAGACCGTCATGTACCCCCAGTCGAGAGACCCCATTTATCCCCCTAGGAGAGACTGTAGAGAGACCGCCATGTACCCCTGTGGGGAGACCGCCATGTACCCCTGTGGAGAGACCCTCATGTACCTCCTGTGGAGAGAGCCCATGTATCCCCCTAAGAGAGACCATGGAGAGACCGCCAGGTAACCCTGTGGAGGTACTCATTTACCCCTGTGGAGAGACCGCCATGTACCCCTGTGGAGAGACCGCAATGTTCCCCTGTGGAGAGACCCTATGTACCCCTGTGGAGAGATTGCCATGTACCCCTGTGGAGAGACTGCCATGTACCCCCAGTGGAGAGACCCCATGTACCCCTGTGGAGAGACCGCCATATACCCCCAGTGGAGAGACCCCATGTATCCCCCTAGGAGAGACTGTGGAGAGACTGCCATGTACTCCTGTTGGCAGACCGACCATGTACCCCTGTGGAGAGACTGTCATGTACCTCTGTGGAGAGACCCCATGTATCCACCTAGAAGAGACTGTGGAGAGACCGCCATGTACCCCTGTGGGGAGACCGCCATGTACCCCTGTGGAGAGACCGCCATGTACCCCTGTGGAGAGACCACCATGTACCCCCAGTGGAGAAAGCCCATGTATCCCCCTAGGAGAGACCGCGGAGAGACCACCAGGTACCCCTGTGGAGAGACCCCATGTACCCCTGTGGAGAGACCGCCATGTACCCCGTGGAGAGACCGCCATGTACCCCTGCGGAGGAACCACATGTACCCCTGTGGAGAGACCCCATGTACCCCTGTGGAGAGATCACCATGTACCCCTATGAAGAGAATGCCATGTACCCCCAGTGGAGAGACCCCATGTACCCCTGTGGAGAGACCGCCATGTACCCCCTGTGGAGAGACCCCATGTATCCCCCTAGGAGAGACTGTGGAGAGACCGCCATGTACCCCTGTGGAGAGACCGCCATGTACTCCTGTGGAGAGACCCCATGTATTCCCCTAGAAGAAACGGTGGAGAGACCGCCATGTACCCCTGTGGAGAGACCGCCATGTACCCCCTGTGGAGAGATCCCATGTATCCCTCTAGGAGAGACTGTGGTGAGACCGCCATGTACCCCTGTGGAGAGACCGCCATGTACCCCTGTGGAGAGACCGCCATGTACCCCTGTGGGAAGACCGCCATGTATCCCCAGTGGGAGAGACCGCCATGTACCCCCAGTGGAGAGACCCCATGTATCCCCCTAGGAGAGACTGTGGAGAGACTGCCATGTGCCCCTGTGGGGAGACTGCCATGTACCCCTGTGGAGAGACTGCCATGTACCCCTGCGGAGCGACCCCATGTATCCCTCTAGAAGAGACTGTGGAGAGATCACCATGTACCCCCTGTGGAGAGACCGCAATGTACCCATGTGGAGTGACCGCCATGTACCCCCAAGTGGAGAGACCCCATGTATCCCCATAGGAGAGACCGTGGAGAGACCGCCATGTACCCCCTGTGGAGAGACCGCCATGTACCCATGTGGAGAGATCAACATGTACCCCCAGTGGAGAGACCCCATGTAACCCAGTGGAGAGAACGCCATGTACCACATGTACCCCAGTGGAGAGACCCCATGTACCCCTGTGGAAAGACCGCCATGTACCCCCAGTGGAGAGACCCCATGTATCCCAGTGGAAAGACCCCATGTACCCCTGTGGAGAGACCACCATGTACCCCCAGTGGAGAGACACCATGTACTCCAGTGGAGAGACCGCCATGTACCCCCAGTGGAGAAACCCCATGTATTCCCCTAGGAGAGACCGTGGAGAGACCGCCATGTACACCCTGTGGAGAGACCGCCATGTACCCATGTGGAGAGATCGACATGTACCCCCAGTGGAGAGACCCCATGTACCCCAGTGGAGAGACCCCATGTACCCCTGTGGAAAGACCGTCATGTACCCCCAGAGGAGAGACCCCATGTACCCCAGTGGAAAGACCCCATGTACCCCTGTGGAGAGACCGCCATGTACTCCCAGTGGAGAGATCCCATGTACCCCAGTGGAGAGACCGCCATGTACCCCAGTGGAGAAACCCCATGTATCCCCCTAGGAGAGACCGTGTAGAGACCTCCATGTACCCCCTGTGGAGAGACCGCCATGTACCCCTTTGGAGAGACCACCATGTACCCCCAGTGGAGAGACCCCATGTATCCCCCTAGGGGAGACCTGGAGAGACCGCCATGTGCCCCCTGTGGAGAGACCGCCATGTGCCCCTGTGGAGAAAACCCCCTTCTAGAACAAGCCAGATTCAAAGCAAGCATTGGCATAGCCAATAGGTCTCGCTTTTGGGACCTTATAAGTATTTAGTTATGCAGCACAGTATCCTTGGTGCAACAACATTAACTGTTGCATGGTTAAACACTTATAAGGTCCCAAAGGCGAGACCTATTGGCTATGCCAATGTTTGTTAGTTTTTAAAGCTGGTCACCCTGGATCAGTTACTACGCAACCTTGTGTCCCTCTGAGGTAACACCCTGCTCTGTGACCTATGGAAAGTGCTTTCTGTGCATCAGCACAACCATCCGACTCCAGGCAGGCCCAGCATGCAACAACCCCAACCAAGTGCCACAGTTACCAACAGCATGTCAATCCACATAGCTTACAGAATCTTCTAAATACACAACACTTTCTGTGTGAGCGGGTCACAAGCTGATGGACAGCAGAGTTACCACTTCCATTCCAGCAAAGTATTGCCTCTTTTAAACTCTAAACTCCTGAAAGTCCCAGAATGCACCTGTTAGACGGAAGCATTAACCTGGAAAGTGATCTGAAGTTATTTGCTAACTGCCAACGAGAGGGAGAAGGGTGGCAGATTTGGAGTCAGTTGGGACAAAGGAAAGAGGTGGCAGTCTCCTCTTTTCCCGTCCCGGGCTGGTGCACCTGTAACCTTCCTTCCTTTTCAGCCGAATACGCAGCCCACCTCCGGAGGCAACATTAATTGATGCAAAGGTGGTGATCAACTGGTCTCGGGTTCGTGTAAGACATAGAAAGGGATAAGTAAGTCTGTGCATGCTTGCAAAAATAAATTCTAATAGTGTACGCACATAAGAAACCCATGTACAAGAGGGAGCCAGATGTCTGAAGTGTTGTGTGCATACACACAAAATGTGTTTGTTCCTATATCAGGGAGAAACAGGTGGGTGGATGTGAGAGAGAGGGGGCAGAGAAGATCTGGGTGTACAGTGAGAAACTAGGCTCGTGAGTGAGTGTGGATACACAAGAAAACATAACCATATGTTCACAAACAAGAACCAACTGTACTTGAATGGAGCAGCTCAACGTTCTGCACTATCTTGAAGGCGCATGTGGGAACTCTGACCAGTCATGGCCAGCATGACTAGGGAGGGAGGGAGGGGGGCGAGGGGGATGAAGGGAAGGAAGGAGGTGGAGGCCGCGAAAGTGAAAGTGATCGCGATCGCCATCAAGCGCGGCGAGCGATGCGCTTAATGAGCATGACGAGGAAAGCCATGCACGTAAGCGCACGCCCGCACACGTGCATGCAAGCTGTAGGCCGGCCATGGTAGCATTTTTTGAAGCCCTTACTAAAAGTCTCGCCGGGCCAGCGCATGCGCTGAGTCAGGCGAGACCTAAAAAGGAAAACTCACGGAAGCACTTTTTCCGGATCTGTTCTAAAAATGTGGAACTCCCTACCACCCTCAACGAGAGCAATTGCCTCACTCAAGCTTTTCAAGAAGGATGGGGAAGCTGTACGACTAGAAAAACATGTGTCATAAATAGGTCTATTTTTAAACTTTCTTTCACTCTATTGTATATTATATCCTACTATTTGACATGTATAGAAATCTTTATTGTTCGATTATTTAAAATCATTACAATTTTGAGGACACTATAATGTTAATTAAGAGAACAGGAGATATAAAAGTGGGTCGTCAGTACAAAAGTTAAAAACAGTAATATTTCAAGATTACATTCAGACGTGGAGACCCAGATCTAAATTTACATGATTTTCCAGTGACATACTTTATCTTAAAAAAAGGATATGTGCAAGGGGGTACAGAAACTTCATAACTAAAAAAGATGCAGTCCCATTAAAAGGTAAGGGGAAAAAAATAAAAAGAAAGCAGATTTAGCACTGGTCCCGAAGAGTCTGAGGGGGGTTACTGACGCTCCGGCTACATTCAAATTATTTCCGCTCTTGAGACAAACTTGGTGAACGGATGTTGAGCATCGTGTTTTCCGGATTCATGGCTGCAATGATAGCTTGACGACAAGAACGGACACCAAGTTTGTTCCATTCACCCCGCAGCAGCGTCCTTCTGTCATTATGTAAGGCGGGACAGGCACATACCACGTGCTCCCACACCCCCTGCGCTCGGTGTTTTCACTTCAACAGCACCGATCTGGTATATGGTACAAGAAAGGCCATTCACCCATCCTCAGAGCCAAAAATCCTTTTTCCGAAGTACTGCGTAGGTGCTTGATAGGCATGGTGCTGCTACACCGGGCTTTTACCCTGAGAGGACTGTCCTTGCGTGTTTTCTTTTTGCCAGTTGTGCCCTGTCAGAGTGAAAAGACCAGAGTCGTACACTTTTTTTGATGCGTGTTTTTAGGGCCTGCTGGAGTAGGTTGATACCCCAGTAATCGGTTGCGTCAAGTGTTTGCAATGATGTTTTTGTCCCACTTGACTGGACGATATTTCTTGCCACAGCTTAGCCTCCAGACTTCCTTCTCTTCGAATTACGCCGTTTATTGCACACTTTGATGAAGGCACCAGCCCCATATCCGTGGTGGTCTAGGAGGCCGAACTCGAGTCTTAGCTGAGCTGGGGAAGAGGTGTTTGGTAGATGCCATACTCGTTCAAAGATTCTTGTTGTTATTTTGTTCACCATGTGAGAGTCTCTTCCCAGCATAATCTCCTGGTCATACAATAAGTAATCAGTGATTTTAGCTTTCATAACTATTAAGAGCGGGGTTAAACCTGGACCGGATAGCTGCCTCGCAAGCTTCGTTAAAGCTACCTCAATTGACAGAGTCTTTGCTCCAACCTCTTCCTTCTGTTTGGAGAAGGTACCCTTTGAGTCCATGTAAATCCCCAAGTATTTGTAGAACGTCGTGCTTTCAATACTTTTACCATTGAATAGCCAGCCTCCTTTCGGCGACCTTCATTTCCCCAAGGTAATTGTCTTTGTCTTCGATAGGTTTCATTCCAGGTGTTTACTGATTGTGTAAGGGAGCAGCTGGTCGAGAAGCCTCTGTAGGCCAACCCTTGAGTGGCTAAGTAAAACAAGATCATCTGCGTATAGCCAGTTGCTTATGCGAGATCCGCCAAGTTGTGGAGAGTGGGAGTTGAGGTTTTCCAGTAGCTGTGATAAGTCTGAGATAAAAAGGTTAAAAAGAAAGCGGGCCAACACACATCCTTGTTTAACGCCACTGAAAGTGTGTATTTTTCTTGAGACATGTGATCCGTCCCCCAACTTTATACGAATCCAAGTATTTGAATGGAGTTGGATTATTGTCTAGGAGAACAGGAGGGATTCCCCATTTCTGCAGTTTGAGCCATAGCAGACGCCTGGGCACGCGGTCGAAGGCCGCTTTAAAGTCAACAAAGCAACAGTGGAGTGGCATTCTTAGACCTGAAGCTTTCTCCATCTTTCGGATAGTGCAGGCAGATTACTGGTAGTTCCTGATTCGGTCTGATTGAAGGGTAGACAATGGTTTTTATGTGCCCAGGATGGCAGCTGTTCAAGCAGCAGACTGGCATAGTGTTTGGATTCAACATCCAGGAGGGCTATCATCCTGTGGTTTTTTGGGTCGGCTCTCGTTCCTCCTTTACAAATTGGGTGGATAATAGCACTATCTATATCCCACTATTTGTACCTCGCTCTTCGACTCCTGTGTACACCGTATCATAAGAGACTGATGATGTACTGTGCTCCAATCCCTCATTAAACTCTCTTTTTGGACAGCACTCTGATGCCATGAGTGTCATGTTTACACTTTATAAAACACTATAAATAAAAATAAACAAACTTAAAATAAATAGGATCATGCGGGAGTAATCTCAACAACACGGATTGCTGGTGGACCGTTGGTGAGAGACATGAGCAGGATGGCTGCTGGGGCTCCAAGGAGGATTTCTTTCAAGATATGAGCCAAGGAGGGTCTGCTTTCTAACCTGTTGTGCCAGAAACCTTGATAAGTTTGGGGAAACTGTTGATAGAAAGGGATTTGGAGGAGTACCCTAGTTTTAAGGCTGAAGTGAGAGGCCGAAACTAAGAGTGGTTGATCGGTTTATAAAGTTGATGTTTTTTCAGTACTCTGGTTGCTTAGATCTAGGTGGCTGCTAGGGAGTTGTATTGTTCTTGAGAGGGGGTCGTTCCAGAGGCGGTCCGTGCTAGGTCAGGAATTCATGATGAATTTTGTGGAGTTCCACTGGTGGGCAAGTGGTTTCTGAGTTGAGGTGGCTGCATTAGTGACGCCTTTTTGACATTTTATAGCAGCCTTATAGATTCTTGAGTGAGGTTGGAGTATTAGCTTCTCACTATAATTGTATGTTTTCTTCCAGCACTTTTGCAAGATGTGTGTTTTTTTTAGAGATTTTAACTCAGGGATCAAACAACCAGCTTATTATCAGTGGCAAGTTTCAGCAAAGGCCTTCCACCATGGATCCCAGCCCAAGGTGGAACTTTTGTTCTTATCATTTCCTTGTGTTCTACGGTGAAGGTGAGAGTGGAGAGTGGAATCACCGGATCTCCACCAGGTATTAAAGTCTCTGAGCCTACAAGGGTTGGGAAGTTCTAAAGCTGTCTTAGAGTCAAATTCCAAGAAAGCATTGGGGAAGCTGAGGCTGTACGCCAATCTGCAGCATTGAGAATGTATGGGCTGAAGACAGACTGCCCTGGACCAGGGGAGAGTCACCTTCCAGGCAGTTACATGTTGGATGGCTACAAAGAGAAAGAACCTTTATAACGCCAGGCTAGTTGTGAAGAAAAAGGTGCGGGGGCTCCATAATAATCAGGGGCAATTAGGTTCTGATTGTGGCAGTTAGAGTGTGACATCTGGTATCCGGGGGCCACCTCTGGACTGGAACCAAAGCTGAACACCATGTACACCCCTGACTATAGCCCTTGCCTCTCAGGATTTCAAAGCGGAGCAGTCCTAGGCTACCTCGGGGAGGTGCTGCGGGCTAGAAACTAAGAACTCACCAGAGACAATAAAAAACTCAATAAACTTGTCCCCACTGAGGTGCTGCGGGCTAGAAACTCAGAACTCACCAGAGACAATAAAAAACTCAATAAACGTGTCCCCCCTGAGGTGCTGCGGGCAGAAACTAAGAACTCACCAGAGACAATAAAAAACTCAATAAACGTGTCCCTACTGAGGTGCTGCGGGCTAGAAACTAAGAACTCACCAGAGACAATAAAAAACTCAATAAACGTGTCCCCACTGAGGTGCTGCGGGTTAGACTGAGGTGCTGCGGGCTAGAAACTCAGAACACACCAGAGACAATAAAAAACTCAATAAACGTGTCCCCACTGAGGTGCTGCGGGCTAGAAAGAAAGGACTCACCAGAGACAATAAAAAACTCAATAAACGTGTCCCCACTGAGGTGCTGCGGGTTAGACTGAGGTGCTGCGGGCTAGAAACTCAGAACACACCAGAGACAATAAAAAACTCAATAAACGTGTCCCCACTGAGGTGCTGCGGGCTAGAAACAAAGGACTCACCAGAGACAATAAAAAACTCAATAAACGTGTCCCCACTGAGGTGCTGCGGGTTAGACTGAGGTGCTGCGGGCTAGAAACTCAGAACACACCAGAGACAATAAAAAACTCAATAAACGTGTCCCCACTGAGGTGCTGCGGGGTAGAAACTAAGAACTCACCAGAGACAATAAAAAACTCAATAAACGTGTCCCCACTGAGGTGCTGCGGGCTAGAAACTAAGAACTCACCAGAGACAATTAAAAACTCAATAAACGTGTCCCCACTGAGGTGCTGCGGGATAGAAACTCAGAACTCACCAGAGACAATAAAAAACTCAATAAACGTGTCCCCACTGAGGTGCTGCGGGCTAGAAACAAAGGACTCACCAGAGACAATAAAAAACTCAATAAACGTGTCCCCACTGAGGTGCTGCGGGCTAGAAACTCAGAACTCACCAGAGACAATAAAAAACTCAATAAACGTGTCCCCACTGAGGTGCTGCGGGTTAGACTGAGGTGCTGCGGGCTAGAAACTCAGAACACACCAGAGACAATAAAAAACTCAATAAACGTGTCCCCACTGAGGTGCTGCGGGCTAGAAACTCAGAGCTCACCCGAGACAATAAAAAACTCAATAAACGTGTCCCCCCTGAGGTGCTGCGGGCTAGAAACAAAGGACTCACCAGAGACAATAAAAAACTCAATAAACGTGTCCCCACTGAGGTGCTGCGGGCTAGAAACAAAGGACTCACCAGAGACAATAAAAAACTCAATAAACGTGTCCCCACTGAGGTGCTGCGGGCTAGAAACTCAGAACTCACCAGAGACAATAAAAAACTCAATAAACGTGTCCCCACTGAGGTGCTGCGGGTTAGACTGAGGTGCTGCGGGCTAGAAACTCAGAACACACCAGAGACAATAAAAAACTCAATAAACGTGTCCCCACTGAGGTGCTGCGGGGTAGAAACTAAGAACTCACCAGAGACAATAAAAAACTCAATAAACGTGTCCCCACTGAGGTGCTGCGGGCTAGAAACAAAGGACTCACCCGAGACAATAACATCCGTTAATAAATTTGTCCACAGGGAGGCGCTGCGGGGCAGAAACTCACCGGAGACTCGGGTGTCTGCATGGTGGGAATGATTGTTTTTGTGCAGGAAGAGACACCTTCCTGCACACAATCAATGGAGGCGATGTACTCCTTCTATGTGAGCAGCACACATAGAGGAAAAAACAAGGAGGAATAAAGTTATTCTCCTCGTTGAGCCTCTGACGTAGGCTTTTGACGCATGCCTGCGGTTACAGAACGTTGTAAATTTGGGAATGTTCCAAATGCCAGGGGTTTGCTTGGAAACACCCACCGTAATGCCTGTGGCTCGACTTTCCATCCCGGCTGGCTTTATGTGGCCTTGTAGATATTACTAAGCCCTGTGCGCCAATGGAACATCACAAAAAGTGACGTTTCGGTGGTGCTCAGGGCTTGTAAATAAGCCCCCTTAGACCTCACCAGAGACAATAACAGCACTGAATACATGTGTCCATTCCAGCCAGTGCTTTCACTCTGAAAAAGGAAAAAGAACTTTATCCTACAATTCATTCTCTGTTAGCCGCCCCCTGCCTATGGAGTTTGAGAATGATTTTTCACAAGCACTACGCTACTGCCTATTGGCTTTAACAAGTGGTTCTTCGCAATCGCTTACCTAATACCTATTGGCTTTGAGAAGAGGGCTTGCAGGGCACACCAGGAGCTGAGGTGCAACGGGCATGTGCACCCGCTTTATGCACCCTCTGGGGCACTTTGGTATTACAGAAGGGGCCTCAAACACTTGTGCGGCCCCTTCTGTAATACTGATAGCGCTAGGGCACATGTAGCACCAGCTCTATCATTAGAGGGCACTCCCTCATTTGGGTGGGGGCGTGGCCCCATGCAACGGATGGAAACTCTTTATCTCTGCACCTACGCTGTATTATGGATGCGGGTGCAAAAGCAAAGAAGGTGCCAGGTGGTGCATTAAAAGAGTGTCATAAGAAGGTCCCAAGTGGGTGCAGTGAGAGACTGCACCTGCCAGAAAGGGGATGGCTGGGGGTTGTATGGGTCCCCCAGCCTTCCTCTTGCAGGCAGGTGCAGTCACTCACATGACTTACCAGCAAATGGGACCTCTCTCCCCTGTTGAAAGTGCAGGCGGTTGACGACTGCAAAGTGAAACACAGAGCGGCTTTGAAGCAGTCACTACGTATTTCACTTGAATGCCCTGCCCCCAGGGCAGGACCAGTTACGACCGCCCTCAGGGCAGCGCATTCACCATGACAGGGTGCACTTTCCCTGTCTGCGCCTGCTGCACCTGTTTTAAAGTGTGCCTTCCTGCACAAAAACAATCCATACAGGCATTTTCCTCTTTCAATGCAGCACGCATTGAAAGAGGAAAGAACGAGGAGTAATCCTCGTTGCGTCTCGCTGTGCCACCCCTAGGCGGCGTATCATTCAGACGCATCTCCAGATTTACGATTCCTCTTGAATCTGGAAATGTGTTGGGTCCCATGGGTGTTGCGTGGGAACACCCACAGCAACACCCATGGAACGCCCCTTCCACGAAAAGTGCTGCGTGTGACGGGGACGTCTTTACAAGGAGAGGAAAGGTCCCGCAGGGTGGCTTTTCCTGTCCTTGGAGATATGGACGAGCGTGACGTACTGGTGGCGCAGGGGCTTGTAAATCTGCCCCTCTGTTTTTTTTTATTTCCTTAAACGCGGCTCACAAGCACGCGCAGAGACTCCCGTGAAGCGAGGCTTTCAGTACAAACATCTCCAGCACTGATGATCCGCTCTGGACGCGGTTTGTGACATTTGCAGGCCGGTCACCTCACCGGCGAGCCTGCTCCCCACTAGGCCTGGGCGACATTTCAATGACGCAGTTCGTAAGTTGTCAATTTTGCAATATGCGTGTTACTCAAAGTTTAAAAAATGACCCTATTATCCCACTCTGAATAATTATGCACCATTCGCAGTGAGAAACTACAGTGAACGCGCAAGAACCAAACATGTGAGCATCTGTTCTTCGCAGTGAGAATCTACAGTGAACGCGCAAGAACCAAACATGTGAGCATCTGTTCTTCGCAGTGAGAATCTACAGTGAACGCTCAAGAACCAAACATGTGAGCATCTGTTCTTCGCAGTGAGAATCTACAGTGAACGCGCAAGAACCAAACATGTGAGCATCTGTTCTTCGCAGTGAGAATCTACAGTGAACGCGCAAGAACCAAACATGTGAGCATCTGTTCTTCGCAGTGAGAATCTACAGTGAACGCGCAAGAACCAAACATGTGAGCATCTGTTCCTCGCAGGGCTTTTGTTGCACATTTATTTTATTGTGAAATGCATCCTCACACCTCAAATTGATGCAGACTTGTTTGCGTTTTCCATTTTGCATAACTACATGCACTGCTTTGTAATTTTCCACACTTTTATGTGATTATCCGAGAGGCGCTATGCAAATTGTGCACTCCCAGAGAAGAAACACAAATACAATCTGAACTGAGGGTCACCGCCTTCACTGAACCTTCAGATGAAATGAAATGCAGAACACAGTGAAAATGACATATTTTCACTGTGTTCTGCATATAAAATTGTGGAAAATTACACAACATTCTGAGCAGTTATGCAAAACGAAAATCCATCGTGGCAAGGGGCAGAAGCTGACAGCAGCAATTCTACAGCTTAAAATGTAGATTCTTGCTGAGACTGAGGCATCATTATCCAAAGAGGCAAACTCTTGGGAGCTTTCAGGGTGAGTGGAGCTTTCTGGGACTTCAGAAGGCCTGTCCCTCGAGGGGTGAGCTGATCAAAGCAAGAACTGGTCACAGGTTAAATATGGGGACGAGGGTCAGCTGGGAATCGGAGGTGGCTCCAAAGTTGTTGTCACACCAGGGATATCTTAAGGATTGTGGGGGCCCTGGGACAAATATATCTTGGGGGACCCTGTTGGGAACAACCTTTAATTTATGATCCAAATTCAGCTCTTTGACGCCCCTTTGACCAGGTCAGAGGTCACTGACACTGCACAGACACACTCTCCACATTCTAAATGTGTCTCCATCTAATATTTAGAGGCTGTAATGTGTGTTTTCAAATCTGTAACGCACAGCAGCAGCTGACGAGTGTTATTGGAAATAACCTCTGTGACCCCTCCCATTTCTCATCTGTGAGCTCCCGGTTTGACTTAAAAGAAACTGTCTTTATGGATGTTGTAGGGTGTTGAAAAACAAACATTTCCCTGCCAAAGGTCTGTAAAGGACTCCAATACATCACCTACACAAAAAATAAAGGAAAACGCTATTTTTAGAAACTCTATTGTTCAAGATCAGAACAGAGCTGGCTCTGTCAGGGGCCCCTGAAGGGTTGGGGCCCTGGGCTTGAGCTCACTCCGCCCATGCCTTAAAACGTCTCTGTGTCGCACACTCCCGGCGTAGGCCACTCCCTACAACCTGGGGGCGGACAGCAAGTTGTCAGAAAAGGAGATGGGACAAATGGAAGAAGTCTCTCCCTCTCATCACCAGCCACTTCCATTATTAGCTCCTTGAGGCCGCCATTGGTCGGACATTGCTGCAAGGTGTCTGCGCTGGTCCTCCAGCCGCTGGTCGTCTTCAGTAGGACTTGAGTACCCTCTGTATCCAAGAAGCAGCTATGACCAAACCCTGGAAGGAATGAGGCCACATGGAGAGCACGTGAACTGACAGTGGTGCAGCGCCTGGATACCCTCACAATTGATCAGCCGTGCTTTAAAAATCCAGATGGATTGAGAGAAGACGCGGCCTTGAGGTGGTCCCTGGTCGAGGTCCCGTTCTGTGGATACGAACAGGTGAAGCGCAAACAACTGGGATCAGCTGTCAGAAAGTCCCAGAGTCATCATGCCCTGGAGTCCAAAGCACTTCAACCTGTCTGCGTGCATCCAATGCTTCACCGTGTCAAATGCTGCCGACAAGTCCAGCAGGATGAGGACTATGTGAACCGAACATCTAAGGCCATGTACTGCAGCCGTCCCGCATGAAGCCCGCTCGCAGAGGATGTCATATTTTATATAACTCTCAAATGTCTTGCCTGATCCAACCGTCATCCTCGTCTTCTAACCTGTCAGGCCCCAGGTGTTTGTAAAGTAATGTCTTCCTCAGCCCCATCACCCCAAACCCTATCCGAGTCCAGCCTATCGCTGGCTCGAGCCACTGGAGACGGTGTTCTGCGTCAGAATGAGAACACAGCTGTACCTGCACAGGTAACTCCTAGTATCAATGGCATGAGCTGTGAGCTTGAAATGCAAGATGGCGGTTGACTCAGGGGTCTCTCATTGCAAAGGATCCTGGGCAGAAGGGGGCAGAAGGGGGCACAAGGGCGACGCAAAACTCAAGTGAGGTGTATCAAGCCACGTAAGGCCAGCTTGCTTGGCCTGCATGTCTTGATAAATCTAGAATAAAGCAAGACAGCGCAAATCACTGCCTTGTGTTTCTCTGCCCCAGGGAGATCTTCCATGGGTGGAGTTGGGGGTTCCCATGCATCCACCCACAGATTCTGACACATTCCCAGCATTAGCATGGGTGGTGGGCCTGCGAATGCATCACAAGGTGACGCCTCCCTGGGTGAGTCATAACGCGGAGAAATATCTTTATTTCCATTTTGTTCCTCTTTCTACGTGTGATGCAGAATGCAGCACACATCGAAAGAAGAAAATGCCTCTTAGAATTGTTTTTGCACAGGAAGGTGTCCCCTCCTGCACAAAAACAATCCTGCCTACAACGCAGGCAGCCTTGCACCATGACACAAGGGTGCCTGCATTGGCGTTCGGCAGCGAAAAGTACGCCAGCACTAGCAAAGGACAGCACTGCGCTGTATAATGGTAAATACAACGCATTCCTGCCCTTTCACTAGGCCCCCATTGGGCCAGCACTAGCAAAGGACAGGAGTGCGCTGTACAATGCTAAATACAACGCATTCCTGCCCTTTCACTAGGCCCCCATTGGGCCAGCACTAGCAAAGGACAGGAGTGCGCTGTACAATGGTAAATACAACGCATTCCTGCCCTTTCACTAGGCCCCCATTGGGCCAGCACTAGCAAAGGACAGGAGTGCGCTGTACAATGGTAAATACAACGCATTCCTGCCCTTTCACTAGGCCCCCATTGGGCCAGCACTAGCAAAGGACAGCAAAGCGCTGTACAATGGTAAATACAACGCATTCCTGCCCTCTCTTGTCATATGGTTTCCACTTTCCAGTAGGAACTGCGTGTTTGTGGACAGCATAACCGTTGGGATGGTGCCATACTGATTCAGCGCACCCCCTCAGGATATGCCATCCTATAGGCCAGCTACCTCACAGCTCCACCATGAGTACCTCTAAACCTAGACAGGGAGCAAGTGGTTCTGGCAACTACTCAACAGGACAACCCTGATCCCCATGAATCGTGGTGACAGATCTAGAATGCTTTTGCTCAGTCACTCGTGCACTCTTGGAGAGATCTACAAGACAAATGCAAAAGGGCATTTTCAGTATTCATTGAGCTATCGTGATTCTTGTATAAAATATATGCACGGCAACGATCAATAGACAGAAGCAGATAAAAGTGATCAGAAGTATAAAGGCAGTGTATTTATGCTGGCATATAAGTACTGAGTACAGTATAGGAGTGTCTAACTTCCCTTTACCCGAAGGGTAGGAATGTAGATGCCCGTCTTGGTCACAGGTTGGACATCCCTCACAGAGGGATGAACAGGAACGAGCCGAGCTGAAACGCCAACACAGCCATGACCTCGAAAGTGACAGCTGAGCTCTCCCCTAATTTGAGCACGGAAGTGCGTGTGTATTTATAGACATGGCATCTAGTCTTGATGGAGCAAGGTTTTGCATAAAAGGAAACTTGCTCGTATGCAATCCTCGCAAATACCCTGTAACACTATAATCAACTCGTCCGTGAGTACTAACAGTGCACCACATTCAACATATTGTATCTAGGGGATGCTTTACTATGTGCCTTACTAATGAATAACCCAAGTGTTCTAAAATGGCCGCCGAAAACTCAAGAACTCTTCTGCGCATGCGTCTACTACATCTACGTAGTATGACGTTTTCTGTCGCTTGGGGGGAAAACTTTGGAGCTGCGCAATAGCTTCTAAAATAGCCGCTTTAAAGTAACGTACTAACACACATGCTGAGCTCAAACTAACCCATGCAAGCTCTACTAAGCTATTAATGCAAAGGATTTATTAAGTAAATGGGGTTAGAGTAGAAGTAAGTGGTATAAAGTGAATTCATTTAAGTTTGCATTCTAACGTTTTTTTCTTTGACTTTATTAATAGTTCACATTTGGGCCTTGGAGGGTGACCTCGTCTCTGTTTCCATGTGGCTTCCACGCATGCTCAAACGTCTGCTTATTCTGAACAAGTGAGCTAAATTGACTGGCTGCCAAGCCCTAAGCCCAGCAAGGACATGGGAAACCAACTTTTGACCCTACGAGAGGGAAGAAAAGCAACATTGTAAAAGAGACTTATCGATCCACATATGAAATGCTTGTGGGACTAAAGCTCGTGGCTATTAAAATTAAGGAGCAGGGGAACTAGACAATAGACTAAAAAAAATTATTGCACTTAGTATGGTGTGATGCCCTCACCCCACTGCTTGGCCCAATCAAATTGCGGGTGAACATGGAATTGAAACATTTGGGGGTGGATCATACATTTGAATTGGTACAACAGAGGTAAGTTCTAGTTAGTGAGACACACTTGATGCTGAGATGCTGATGCTATGCTGAGATGCTGCCCGATCTCGCTGCAATCTGACTGAAGAATCCAACACTAGGGAAAATTCGCGGAACAAACGAGTAGGAACATCTAGGAAGGGGTCCTGACGAGCCCGAGACGGAGACAGTAGCACCAGAGAGGGGTGTAACGCTGGCGTTGCACTAGAAGAGGTCACCTTTCCTTGTCCAGAACCTCTCCTGAATCCTTGACTCTCTGATGTCTGGGTTCTCACACCATTCTAGGTAAATATATCTGTAGGGTAATTGCTCCGTACTTGCTCTCTGTCCTTTCTCTCCTCATGTGCTGTCTTTGCAAGAATTTATTAATGCAAACTGATTATAAGCTAACTGTACTATTTTCCTGATGGAGACTTCTGGTATATTCATGTGTATTTTGATTTGACTCACAAAATTATGAATTCAGATAAACTTTTAAAAACTCCCTCTGAGTTTGTGGTTCTTTAAAACAAAGTTAAATGCTTTATTGTCTTTCCTCCCTACTCTAATCTACTACTAGATCTTTCAAACGTGCATTTACTCAGGAGACAGGGATGGTAAGAAGACTGGTGTAAAGGTTTCCTAGGGTAAAATAAAATTGATGACCAGTGGATATTTGCCAGCTCACTGCGTGTATGAATGTACATGGGCCCAAATCAGTGTTGCGTGTTTGAATGTGTAGAGCTGGTAAACTCCGCTGCATCAGTCTTCAGCGTCGATGCTTCAGCTGAGCTGACATTGTTTATTGTCTCTTTGATAACAACTTCGCCTCATGAATGAAATAACTAATAACAACATTTGCACAATGTGACTCGACGCCTTGTACGAAGTGTTAAGGTGTTGTGATAATGTACTTGCGAAGTGGTTTTGTAAGCAATATGGTGTCGGAGAAATAAATCCTGCCCTCTCACGCAAGCAAATACGTATCAAAAGTCATCGAATAAAAGATACAGCAGCTTAAGAAACATGTGCATGTAAAAATGTAAGCGCCGCAAGGTGTCTTTCTGCGTTGCGCCACATGAAAGAATGATGAATATGGGCCTGAAGAAACGTGCATGTAAAAATGGCAGTGTTTCTTCCCGGGCGTAACAGAGCCACTTGACACTCCATTTGACGCAGGGCAGCACCGCAAGGGTTCTTTCTGCGTTGCGCCGCATGAAAGAATGATGAATAAGGGCCTCAAGAGGCAAACACAGGAAGGAGCGTCAAATGACCACATGCTTTCCAGTGGAGGCTTAACCAGCGCACACAGAGTAGCACGTTAGGATGGGGTGGGATTCACTGCAAACCGGAAGTTTAAATACCCAGCTCAACTTCTACCTTCTCCTGTCAAAAATAACCTTCATTATGGTCACTCCCTTCCACCATCAGCAAAGTCGCAGCTACAGAGAGGAGGGAGAGTCCTCTCTCCTCTCCTCCCCTCCATCACCAACACCACTGCCGCAGCCAAAGAGAGGAGAGAGTGCCCCCCACTCCCCGCCATCACCAACACCACTGCCGCAGCCAAAGAGAGGGGAGAGTGCCCCCACTCCCCTCCATCACCAACACCACTGCCGCAGCCAAAGAGAGGAGAGAGTGCCCCCCACTCCCCGCCATCACCAACACCACTGCCACAGCCAAAGAGAGGGGAGAGTGCCCCCCCACTCCCCTCCATCACCAACACCACTGCCGCGGCCAAAGAGAGGAGAGAGTGCCCCCACTCCCCTCCATCACCAACACCACTGCCGCAGCCAAAGAGAGGAGAGAGTGCCCCCCACTCCCTGCCATCACCAACACCACTGCCACAGCCAAAGAGAGGGGAGAGTGCCCCCCCACTCCCCTCCATCACCAACACCACTGCCGCAGCCAAAGAGAGGGGAGAGTGCCCCCCCACTCCCCTCCATCACCAACACCACTGCCTCAGCCAAAGAGAGGGGAGAGTGCCCCCCACTCCCCTCCATCACCAACACCACTGCCGCAGCCAAAGAGAGGAAAGAGTGCCCCTCACTCCTCTCCATCACCAACACCACTGCCGCAGCCAAAGAGAGGGGAGAGTGCCCCCCACTCCCCTCCATCACCAACACCACTGCCACAGCCAAAGAGAGGGGAGAGTGCCCCCATTCCCCTCCATCACCAACACCACTGCTGCAGCCAAAGAGAGGAGAGAGTGCCCCCCCACTCCCCTCCATCACCATCACCATCACGACTGCCGCAGCCAAAGAGAGGAGAGAGTGCCCCCACTCCCCTCCATCACCAACACCACTGCCGCAGCCAAAGAGAGGAGAGAGTGCCCCCCACTCCCCTCCATCACCAACACCACTGCCGCAGCCAAAGAGAGGAGAGAGAGCCCGCCACTCCCCTCCATCACCAACACCACTGCCACAGCCAAAGAGAGGAGAGAGTGCCCCCCCACTCCCCGCCATCACCAACACCACTGCCACAGCCAAAGAGAGGAGAGAGTGCCCCCACTCCCCTCCATCACCAACACCACTGCCGCAGCCAAAGAGAGGAGAGAGTGCCCCCCGCCCCCCTCCATCACCAACACCACTGCCGCAGCCAAAGAGAGGAGAGAGTGAACCCCCACTCCCCTCCATCACCAACACCACTGCCGCAGCCAAAGAGAGGAGAGTGTGCCCCCCCACTCCCCTCCATCACCAACACCACTGCCACAGCCAAAGAGAGGAGAGAGTGCCCCCCCACTCCCCTCCATCACCAACACCACTGCCGCAGCCAAAGAGAGGGGAGAGTGCCCCCCCACTCCCATCCATCACCAACACCACTGTCGCAGCCAAAGAGAGGAGAGAGTGCCCCCCCACTCCCCTCCATCACCAACACCACTGCCACAGCCAAAGAGAGGGGAGAGTGCCCCCCACTCCCCTCCATCACCAACACCACTGCCGCAGCCAAAGAGAGGAGAGAGTGCCCCCCCACTCCCCTCCATCACCATCACCATCACGACTGCCGCAGCCAAAGAGAGGAGAGCGTGCCCCCCCACTCCCCTCCATCACCATCACCAACACCACTGCCACAACCAAAGAGAGGAGAGAGTGCTCCCTTCACTCCCCTCCATCACCAACACCACTGCCGCAGACAAAGAGAGGAGAGAGTGCCCCCCCACTCCCCTCCATCACCAACACCACTGCCGCAGCCAAAGAGAGGAGAGAGTGCTCCCTTCACTCCCCTCCATCACCATCACCAACACCACTGCCGCAGCCAAAGAGAGGAGAGAGTGCCCCCCACTCCCCTCCATCACCAACACCACTGCCGCAGACAAAGAGAGGAGAGTGTGCACCCCACTCCCCTCCATCACCAACACCACTGCCGCAGCCAAAGAGAGGAGAGAGTGCCCCCCACTCCCCTCCATCACCAACACCACTGCCGCAGACAAAGAGAGGGGAGAGTGCCCCCCACTCCCCTCCATCACCAACACCACTGCCGCAGACAAAGAGAGGGGAGAGTGCCCCCCCACTGCCCTCCATCACCAAACCTGGCTCACAGTCACAGAGAGGGTGGAGCCCGCTCTCCGCCCTCCCCCACCCCATTAGTAGTATGAAAGCAGGAGGGTGGTGTGAGGGCCCACTCTCCTTCATGCCCATGAGTGGGCCACAGCTCTCAGAACCAAGGACTTACCCACACCTAACACCATTCTAACATCCTCCTGAGGCGGAAAGCCGGGAGTGCTGCTAATTGTATTTTAAACTTTGTGTTACCTTGTGTTTTACTCACCTGCCTGACTCCTGACTCCCAGACAGCCGATCTCGACGCTGTCACAGGGAATCCTCCCTCGCTGCCGCCATCAACAGCGAGCGACCTAGCTCCGCCCACTTCGCCGGCCACGCCCCCTTCTTCCAGGCTAAAAGGGCGCGCTGATTACTAGCGCGTCCATTCTAACATCCTCCTGAGGCGGAAAGCCGGGAGCGCTGCTAATTGTATTTTAAACTTTGTGTTACCTTGTGTTTTACTCACCTGCCTGACTCCTGACTCCCAGACAGCCGATCTCGACGCTGTCACGGGGAATCCTCCCTCGCTGCCGCCATCAACAGCGAGCGACCTAGCTCCGCCCACTTTGCCGGCCACACCCCCTTTCTGCTTTCCACTCCCCCTAAAACACCCCTACAAAACAATGTGTATGGGCCGGAAGCGCAGCGGACGGGCGCAGCGGGCGCGTCGATGGCGCGCCGAAGGCGCGCCTAAGGCAAGCCCATCTGCGCCCGTCCGCGGCTAGGGGCACGTCACTCTGCCCATTTCATCACCTATTCCCCCGCCCAACTCCACAGCTTCCAGGGCCCATGGTTTCCAGCACCCACTACCTGCCTCCTCATTTCTTCTCTCGGCCTGTCTCCGGCCTCTTCTCCCGCTATTCCCCCCCTTCAACACACCCCCTCTCACCCCTCCGTGAGTGATGTTAACCCTAGACTCTCCAAAACCCTTTCGGTATATTACTTAAACACCCGTTCTGCAGTAGCCCACTCGCATGAACTATCGGTGCTGTTAGATCTTTATGCACCAGATCTTCTCTTTTTAACAGAGACATGGTTTTGCAATGACTCCCTCCCCGTTCTATTGGCCACTCTCCCAGCCCCATATTACGCCCTCCGTGCGGATCGCCAGAATGGCAGAGCTGGGGGCGGCGTTGCGGTCATCGCCCGTACTGACCTCCCCTTTCTAACTCTTTCCCTGCCAGATATTGCCACCACAGAGTACCTGGCTATCCGTACCACCTCTATTACACCTCCCCTCACTTGCATACTTACTTATCGCCCCCCTCAATCCCCTTTACTGTTTCTCCCTGATTTCCTGGAAGTCTTAGCCACGATCACAGTTAACAATTCCTCCATCCTGCTCCTGGGGGATTTTAATTTTTGGCCTTCAGATCCCGCAGAATACCCCTCCTCAAAAGAATTTTCAGATACTCTTCAATCTCTCAACTTCACATCTCACATTCATTCTCCTACCCATGTCAAGGGTCACATCCTAGACCAGATTTGGTCCTTGAATTGTCCTGTAGAGTCCCTATCCATCTCACCCTGCACGTGGTCAGACCATCACTTGATCTCATTTGCCCTTCCTATTCACCCTCCGGCCAAGCCCCTTCTTCCCAAAAACGTCTGGATCCGCGCCTGGGGACGAATAGACCCTGGAAATTTATTCACCCTACTCGCCACCTCCTACCCCTCCTTACAAGATTTACCCACCCTTTCCCAGTTCATGGCCATTGAACAGTGGCTTTCCTCAGGCTGCGACTCCATTGCCCCTTTGAAACGGGTCACCTCAAAGCGGGAGAAGGATGCCAACCTGTGGTTTAATGAAGATCTTAAGACCACCAAACTAGCGGTACGCCGAGCGGAGCGGGCCTGGAGGAGAAATTACTGCCCCTCACTGCGAGTGGAGTTTATTAACATTCTGACTCAATATAAAAAGGCTATCTTGGCGGCCAAAACAACTTATTTTTCTTCAAAAATTCTCGCAGCTGAGAACCAATCGAGGGAAATCTTCTCGATTGTGCACAACCTGGCATTCTCCGACAGAACCACTCTGAAGCCTACCCCTTCCCAGGAACTCTGTCACTCCCTAAACGATTTTTTCATCCAGAAAATAGCCACTATTAAAGCCAATATTCCTCCCCCCTCTCCTACCTTTGCGGACCCTCAGCGCCCACCCCCCAAGGGACAACTCACCACCTTCCCTTCCTTGACCAAGGAATCCCTGATCTCCATAATTTCCCTTGTCAAATCCGGCTCTCCGTCAGATCCCTGCCCAGCCCACATCCTTCGTCACATCTTTACTGCTTGTCCAGACCCTCCCCTTCACCTCCTCAATTGTTCTCTCTCCCAGGGCGTGGTTCCCAATCCACTTAAAACTGCAGTCATTGTTCCCATCTTGAAGAAGCCGGGCGCAGACCCCTCAGTCCCTGCCAACTTCCGCCCCATTTCTCTCCTGCCGTTTTTGGCGAAAGCACTCGAGCGCCATGTCACCTGCGCTCTGAGCTCTTTTGTGGAGAAGTATGGGGTTCTTGCCCCCTGCCAGGCTGGATTCCGCCCCGCACACTCTACGGAGTCCGTAGTCCTTTCGGTCTTGGACAACCTCAGGGAGGGAATGGATACTAACCAGACCCAGGCCTTGGTCCTCCTCGATCTCTCAGCCGCTTTTGACACGGTTGATCACACCATCTTACTTTCCCGTGCCAGGGCGGCGGGGATCGGGGGCACCGCGCTGGTATGGTTATCCTCCTTCCTGAGTGACCGCACCCAGGCAGTTCGCCTGGGTGACTTTACTGCGGACTTTCGGAAAGTTCAGTGCGGGGTCCCCCAAGGCTCCTCCCTTTCACCTCTCTTGTTCAATCTTTACATTGCCCCTCTTATTTTCTCACTGCAGCAAATGGAGGTCACCGTATTTAATTATGCGGATGACCTCCAACTTGTCTTTAATCTGTCTTCTTCCCCCACCTCTGTTCTCAACTTCCAATCCATCATGATTCACATCCGAGACTGGATGAACCACAACCATCTGAAACTCAACCCAGATAAGACCGAACTGGTGTTGACGGGTGGCGCATCCAGCCCCTGGTCTTCTCTGTTTTGGCCCCCTTCTCTTGGCTCTCCACCTATCCCATCTACCTCAGTAAAATCTCTAGGCTTTAATCTCAATTCTCAACTCACCCTTCACTCCCAGATTAGTTCTGTGGTTTCCTCTTCTTTTCTCTCACTGCGCACTATACGCAAGGTGTCCCGTTTTTTTTCTTTTGACGCCCTGAAACTGATCACCCGGGCAATGGTCATCTCCCGCCTGGATTACGGTAACGCCTTATATGCAAGTATACCTGCATATAGCTTAAGGCGCCTACAGCAAATCCAAAACCAGGCGGCGCGCCTGGTGTTTAAATTACCAAAGTTTCACCACGTCACTCCCCTCCTTAAGTCCCTACATTGGCTCCCTGTCCGCGCGCGGGTCCAGTTTAAGCTGGCTTCCATCACCTTCCAAGCACGCTTGGGCACGGTCCCAGCTTTTATTTCATCTGAGATCATTCCCTATGTTCCCTCCAGGGACCTGCGTTCATCCACTCAATCCCTTCTCACAGTCCCGCGGTTCCGGAGGAAGAAATGGGGAGGATCGAAATTTGCGACCCTTGCTCCACTCTTCTGGAATTCCCTGCCTCTCGAGCTCAGAGCCTTAACTCTTTATCCGCAATTTCGGAAACAGCTCAAAGCTCACTTGTTCACTAAATTTTTTAACTAGTCCATTAGCAGTCTGTTCCTTTTAACGTAGCTTCGGCTTCTTCGCCCAGATACCTGTTAGTTGCAGCGCCATGAAACCGCTGGTGAACGTGCGCTCTATAAATAATTTTAAACTCAAACTCAAACTCAAACACCTATTAACACTGCATGACGCCTGTGCGACCAAGACAAAATCCTAACTTCTGTGAATACCAAAAGTAGGAAGTTTAGGATTTTGTCTTAAGTTAGTTCTGTGAATCGGGCCCCTAGGGCCCAATTCACAGAAGTAACTTAAGACAAAATCCTAAACTAACTACTTTTGGTATTCACAGAAGTTAGGATTTTTTCTTAAGTTTGTCTTTATACAAACTTAAGATAGACTTAAGACAGACTTAAGACAAACTTAAGACAGACTTAAGACAGACTTAAGACAGACTTAAGTTAGGATTTTGTCTTAAGTCTGTCTTAAGTCTGTCTTAAATCTGTCTTAAGTTTGTCATAAGACAAACTTAAGACAAAATCCTAAATTCTGCGAATACCAAAAGTAGTAAGTTTAGGATTTTGTCTTAAGTTAGTTCTGTGAATCCGCCCCCTAGTGTACAGCTGCGGACAAAGCTGAATGCATGTTATCCAGTTGCTGACAGTGAGTATTCTTTCTATTTTTCTCTATTAAGTTCTGTTTCAGAAAAATTGCTTTAAGATATTTCAACGCTTCTCCTCTCTTAAATGTGCTTCCGCTAACATCAATAATTCACAGGGGGTGGCCACAGACTCTCAGGGCCCGATTCACAGAACTAACTTAAGACAAAATCCTAAACTTACTACTTTTGGTATTCACAGAAGTTAGGATTTTGTCTTAAGTTTGTCTTAAGACAAACATAAGACAGACTTAAGACAGTCTTAAGACAGACTTAAGACATTCTTAAGACAGACTTAAGACAAACTTAAGACAGACTTAAGAGAGACTTAAGACAGACTTAAGTTATTTGTCTTAAGTTTGTCTTAAGTCTGTCTTAAGTCTGTCTTAAGTCTGTCTTAAGTCTGTCTTAAGTCTGTCTTAAGACTGTCTTAAGTCTGTCTTAAGACTGTCTTAAGTCTGTCTTAAGACAAACTTAAGACAAAATCCTAACTTCTGTGAATACCAAAAGTAGTACGTTTAGGATTGTGCCTTAAGTTAGTTCTGTGAATCGGCCATAGATTTCTTCTAGGAACAATCCTCAAGATGTGTGACGCCTTGACTAAAACATGCAATGAGTGGACTGTCTCAGTAAATCCCCCGATGCTGCCTGATCATTTCAATCCGAATCTGGTCCCACGTGGGCAGCAAGATACAGCGGCAGCGACTATTGGAAAATTACCACAAGGGGAGGGAGACGCGTTCTGCTCCGCCGGCAGAGTTTGCAGAGTTTTTCCCACTTCATGTTCCCAATGGAGTTACGGCAAACTCCACCAACCATCGTGTGGTGGAGTTTTTTCTCGTGTACGTCTTTCCAAAGTTAGGTTCTTGAGCGCAAGCAAAAATGTGCATCCTCTAGAGCAGTTTCAGGCACTAAAACGCTCCCGGCGAGATTTCTCAACACGGACGGTCATGGCAAGTTGCTACCATTCGTGTTGAGGAAGCTGCAGCTCGAGTAGAAAATCTACTCAAGGAGAAGAAAGAAACAACACCCTCTCGCATTCCACGTGGTGATGTTTGTACTGATTTTACAGTTCGGAACAAGCTCCCAGCTCTAACAATCAGCACGAGTAGCGCAACATGCTGAATTCCACCCGCTCACGGAACTCTGCGGAATCTTGCGGAACTTTTATGTAACTCGACAGAATTCTGCAGAGTGAAATTCTGCAAGTTCCGCCCCGCCGTAGATAGCACATCAAACTTACAGGCTGGCGCAGTTGGAATTTGTCACATAAAATCTATTTACAACTTTTGCCTTGTCAATGACATCTAACTCTTCCCAAGATCTTCTCCCTCCCGATCTATGCATTAACGTGTAGTAGCCAAAATTCCACCAATTCTTCCGGCGGAACAGGATATTTCGCCCACCTCTGATGATGTCTCTAAGGGAAATAATGTAGGAAGAGAGTAGGTGTGGTCCTAGGACTAAGCCTTAGGTCAACATCGGGTGGCGAGGTCAGTGGGGACAGCGTGGAGTCCCAAAGCACTAAGAACGAGCGGTCTGTGAGGTATGAGAAGCGCCATTGTAGACTGAGCCTGTGCTGCCAGCTGTGGGAAGGAGGGCAGTATTGTGAGGTGACCTACAGGTAAAGGGGGGGGGTCACAACCAATGAGCCTGAAGTGTCCGCGCCCCTCCCCCTCCTTCAGTACAGTCCTGGCTCCAAAGGATGCTGAAGGGCAAGTGCTCCTCTGCCCCCCTCGCCTTCACCCTCCAAAAAGACTCAAAGTGGTCAGGCTAACTTCCAAAGATAGATCCCCACCCTTTCCTCTACATACAGTTTACACACTGTGTCTACCTGCACCCTGAGCCACTCTCTCTCTAAGCCCCTGTTGGTAGAAGAAACTCCATACCTTGCTCTGTCCAAACCCAGGCTCCCATATACTCCAGGCTCAGGTGAGACTTCAAGCAGCAGAACCAGATCACAGCTATGTATCTCTGTCGAACCCGAGCAGTCTGGACTCAGTCTTAAAGGGTCTGTTCTCTGATGGGACATGAAGGAACAGATCATCCAAAGACAGATAGACTCAGAGCCTCCCAGTGAAAGAGGGTCATTTACGGACCCGGGACTTTGGTGAACACTCCAGACAGGTAGACTCAGAGACCCTCCCAGTGAAAGAGGGCCATTTTTGGACCAGAGACTTTGGTGAACACTCCAGACTGGTAGACTCAAAGACCCTCCCAGTGAAAGAGGGTCATTTACGGACCCGGGACTTTGGTGAACACTCCAGACAGGTAGACTCAAAGAGCCTCCCTGTGAAAGAGGGACATTTTTGGACCAGAGACTTTGGTGAACACTCAATACAGGTGGACACAAAGACCATCCCTGTGAAAGAGTGCCGCTGTCGGAGCCGGGACTCTGGGAAACACTCTAGAAAGGTGGACTCGAAGACCCTCCCTGTGAAAGAGTGCCATTGTCAGACCCATGACTTTGGTGAACACTCTGGGAGATGTCTTTATACTGGGTGGGAGGGCTCTGAACTGCCAGTGTTGATGCCTGCACAAAAGCTCAGGATGTTGTACATGTGCAGCTCCCTGGACGTCTCCCTGCATGTCCTCCAGGAGAAACATTAAACACCTATGTAGGAGCAGAGGCCAGAACCAGGAACTGGACCAGAAACAAAAGACATGCACAATAAAAAACAGGGGGACTCAAGTATGAGAGCCCTGTGCCACTTTTGCACCACCTAAAGTGGTACATGCGTGACGCAGAGCTCTCATAAAGATTTATGAAGCCATGAAGAGCCACCTTGCGTGGTTTTGAGTATTCTCATAAATCATGAGTAAGGCCACTCTGCCCAAATCAGTGTACCGCCTTACTCTGCGCCCAGGAGGCATTTCATGGGCATTGTGGTGGGTTTTCCTGTAAACCTGGGGAAGCTCCAAATCTGTACGCCTCCCGAGGTGAGGCGTAAAACAGAGAAATATGTTTATTTCTCCTTGTTTTTTTTCCCTTTCAATGTGTGCTGCAGAATATAGAAAGAGGAAATAACCTCCCAGGATTGTTTTTGTGCAGGAAGGTGCCCCTTCCGGCACAAATGCAATCCTGCCTGCAGCAGTGGCACCCTTGTACCATGGTGCAAGGGTGCCTGCGTTGGCACTAGGCTGCAGAAATGGCACCAGCGCAGGCAGAAAGGACAGGAATGCTATTTCTTGCTTTAAGGTGCATTCCTGCCTTTCACTTTGGCATAGGGCAGCGCTGCCAGGGTAACTTGCAGCGCTACCCTACACCAAAATGTCATAAATGAGGCCCAGGAATTGTTAGGATTGTGGCTTCTTTTAGAGTCTTGGCAGAGGCTAGGACTAAAATTATGAAAAGAAAATGTGATGTAAAAAAGGGATCTTGAGAAGGAGGTACTGAACCAGCGGGGCACCAACAACAGATACTCCTATACCCTATATTCACCTGGGCCTATCAATAACACATACACTCTAATTCACTGAGTTAACCGCTGGGGTATTCGTTTACCACTGATCAATAAGTTCTTTCCATTTGGTCAATGAACCAAATTAGTTGGAACCAGTTGATGGTGACGATGCACATAACCTTTCTATCAAATAATTAATCTATAATAATAAACACAGACTCAGGAAGTTTTCAAAACCTTTATCTAAAGATTAAATGTGAGTGAACCATTAAAATACACCACGGACACCATCATTCATTGGGGAGGAAGAATCAATCAGTTCACATACTCTCACAACCTCAATAGATTGACGTTGCTCAGAAAGAAGAGGAAAGAGACATTTCTATCAATAATGTTCATATGACTTCAGCCACTGCACTTTTGACATCCGTGTTTCCCAGGGTTTAGCAGTCGATGGCCTTGGATGTGGTCAAATCATGGGATCATTCTTCCAGGGGAAGTAGCGGTCACACATGCGCAGAAGGCTTTCACTCAATCATTCGGGTTATGGCAAGAAAACCCAAAATACGAACTAATGAAAAGGTCAAAAGAGAAAATATTAATTCTAGAAATAAATGATTTCACTGTATACCACCTACACCTTCTCTATTCCCCTTTATTCATTATTTCTTTCCCTGCATTAGTTCTTAGTAAATAAAGCGTTTTCTAAATAGCGAAGCAGGTGCAATGCATGTGGGTCTTGAAGACGCAATGTTAATGCATTCTGCTCATGCGCGAGAAATTCCCTCCAAAGCTGTTCAACGTCACATTACATAGATGCAGTTGACGCATGCGCAGTAAATTTTTCTCTGTTAGAGCCGCGCTTTTAGTCCGCTATCCATAGTAATGGTTAGTAAACACATAGGCAAGCTTCACTGTCTGTAATGTAAATGTACTATGTGAGGATTAATCACAAGACTCAATTAATAATTACATATTAATAGGTTAATAAGTTAAAACGAGTTAATTGAATTCGAGCAAGTCGCACATAAACGAGTCCTTTCTCCATCAGTACCAGTTCAGAGGGTGGGGCGTGAGACTCTTGGCCTAAAGAACGAGGCGAGGAGGGGGAGGGAAGAGGATATCATTCAGCATTTACCAAAAGGAACCAGAGTGGCTGATCTTTCGATGCACTCATAGCAAGCAAAGTGCCTGGAGGCATTGAGGTGCTGGGGGAAGGGGGGTGGGGGGACAGCAGGGTGCAGTTCTGCCGATATAATGAACATTGAACCCAAGATTGGGACCAGCAATGTCGCCTTGTTAAAGAAATGAGTGAAAACAAAACTGTACAAACATGAACAATATGGGACAGGTTTGCTAAGGTTTTGCCACTGTGATTTCGCCGACCGAAGCAAAACCCTTCGTAGCATTTACTAAGCTACGGCAAAGCCACTTTCACAAATCCTTGCATGGGGAGGAGTACCGTGGGTGGAGCGTGGGTGCTCCCACATACCCATGCAAGGATTTTAATGGATTCTTAGATTTTCTATAGCTAGTAAACCTGGGAACATGTCAAAACGCTTAACCTCGCCCAGTGAGGCGTAATGAGGAGAAATATCTTTTTTCTCCCTGTTACTTCCTCTTTCTATGACTGCTGCATTCAATAGCTCGCGTAGAGAGAGGAATATGCCCACAAGGATTGTTTTGTGCCAGAAAGGGTCCCTTCCTGCACAAAAGCAATCCTGCCTGGATCCTGCAAGGGTGCCTGCTTTGACGCTAGTCTGCACACAGTACGGCCACACTACGAATCAGCAGAAAGGCGCCATATCTGTGTATATACAGAGCACTTCTGCTGCATCCCTTTCATGGCGTGCAACACAGAAACGTTGCTTGCTGCCTTGTGTTGCATAAAATTTAATTAAATATGCCTCTGGGGCATACATGCCAACAGACCCGATTCAGGTGGAAAGCTCCCGATTTATCAAGCCAACGATAGCTTTATACGAGCTGTCGCCGGTTGAAATTGCTTCTGCTTTCATGGAAGTCAATGGGGAAAATATGTTCCCCAAATCTTTTTTTTTTTTAAATCTCCCCCTTTTCTGTTCTGAAATGTTAACTTGTATGCTGGGGTGCACCCAAGGGCGTCTGCGTCACAGCCAGGGTTCTTTTTGTACAGGCAGGGACACCTTCCTGCAGAAAACATTCCTTAGAGACTTTTTCCTTTTCCTTTTTCTGTGTATGCTGAAGACTGCAGCACACATGGAACAGGGAAGTAATTAGCAGAAATATAGATATTTCTCCTTGTTACTCTTGCTTCAAGGAGGTATAGATTTTTGTGGCATTTCCAGGTTTACAAGCTTTAGCGACTCTGTGAATGCATCAAAATCCATAGGTGGATGCATGGGAACTCGCACGCTTTACCCACGGAACAACTTCCTGGGGCATAATGTAAGGTAGAGAAATGCGCTGCCCGGCAATACTTTCTACTGTGTGGCTTAGTCATTTCTAAAAGGATAGTGCCCAGGGGAGCGCAACGGAAGTGACGCAACCCAAAGTGAAACCTCAGTAGATCTGCCTCCATGTGTCTAGCTCCAGCACCTGAGGCACGGCTTCACAGCTCTGAATGGGGGGGGGGGCAGAATTATGAACTTGGAACCCAAGGTAGGGCCAGCAATGCAACTTCGACAACAAATCTATGTCCGCACAGATTGTACAAACATGAACAACACATGTCCAAGTGCAGCGGCGGAGGTGGGGCTTCTGCCTTCGAAACTCCGGGAGGCGCTGAAATGAAAGGAAGCCATTTTGAAAAGTTGCTGCCTTGATCTCGCGAGTCACAGGGCCATCTCCAGGGAAATACAGCAGCGTTCCTCACACTGATTAACAGCAAAGAGAAACTAATTAACAGATGGACCTAGGGACTCCCAGTGAGCTGAGAGCACCCTCCCCTCTCCAATGCCGCCCCCCCCTCCTCCACTGCCATCCAGCCCCCCTCCACATCCCTCCTCTTCTCCACTGCCCTCCTCTCCTCTACTGCCATTCATTCCTCCCCACTGCCGCCCACCCCTCCTTCACTGCCCTCCTCTCCTCCACTGCCGTCTATTCCTCCCCACTGCTGTCCGCCTCTCCCCCACTGCCCTCCTCTCCTCCACTGCCCTCTATTCCTCCCCACTGCTGTCCGCCACTCCTCCACTGCTGTTTATTCCTCTCCCCCACTGCCCTCCTCTCCTCCACTGCCGTCTATTCCTTCCCACTGCGGTCCACCTCTCCTCCACTGCCCTCCTCTCCTCCACTGCCGTCCATTCCTCCCCACTGCGGTCCGCCTCTCCTCCACTGCCCTCCTCTCCTCCACTGCCGTCTATTCCTCCCCACTGCGGTCCGCCTCTCCTCCACTGCCCTCCTCTCCTCCACTGCCCTCTATTCCTCCCCACTGCTGTCCGCCACTCCTCCACTGCTGTTTATTCCTCTCCACTGCTGTCTGCCTCTCCTCCACTGCCGTCTATTCCTTCCCACTGCGGTCCGCCTCTCCTCCACTGCCCTCCTCTCCTCCACTGCCGTCTATTCCTCCCCACTGCGGTCCGCCTCTCCTCCACTGCCCTCCTCTCCTCCACTGCCGTCTATTCCTCCCCACTGCTGTCCGCCACTCCTCCACTGCTGTTTATTCCTCTCCACTGCTGTCTGCCTCTCCTCCACTGCCGTCTATTCCTTCCCACTGCGGTCCGCCTCTCCTCCACTGCCCTCCTCTCCTCCACTGCCGTCTATTCCTCCCCACTGCGGTCCGCCTCTCCTCCACTGCCCTCCTCTCCTCCACTGCCGTCTATTCCTCCCCACTGCTGTCCGCCACTCCTCCACTGCTGTTTATTCCTCTCCACTGCTGTCTGCCTCTCCTCCACTGCCGTCTATTCCTTCCCACTGCGGTCCGCCTCTCCTCCACTGCCCTCCTCTCCTCCACTGCCGTCTATTCCTCCCCACTGCGGTCCGCCTTCCCTCCACTGCCCTCCTCTCCTCCACTGCCGTCCATTCCTCCCCATTGCCGTCTTCCTCTCCTCCACTGCTGTCCACTCCTGCACAGAAGCAATCCCGCTTACAATGCAGGCGCCCTTGTCTCATGATGCCCGGGTGCCTGCGCTGGCGCTGGGCAGCACATTGCGTACCATCGCAGGGAAAGGGCAGGAATGCGCTGTCCAATTGGTCCAGGAGTTCTTAGACTTCAGCTATGGGGAACTCTGCAAAGTGACCAACAGCATCTGCCGCGCTGTATAGAGTTCGGCAACGGGCGGAGTGTGTTAGGTCACGCCGTTTGCGCTGATTTTTATCGCTGGGTGTTTGTCCAGCACAAGAGGGCACTGTTTCTTTCTGCTGCTCAAGTAGATGCTGTATTTGAGCTTCCTCAATGCGAACAGAAGGTTTCTCAACACGAGCGGTCGCGGCCATCCTTGGCCATCCTTGACCACCTGTGATGAGGATTTTCCTTGTTCGCGCTTGCCAACATAAAATTTGCGAGCTCGAATGAGGAAAACCCTCTGCTCTGGAACTTCACATGCTCCACAGAGTGCAGAAAACTCTGCAAACTCCACAAACGGAGCAGAGTTCAACGCCCAGGTCTACGTACAATATTCTCTATCACACAGCGCAGATCAGCAAGGTGACTTGCTGCACTGCATGATTTTTTGTTAAATATGCCCCTTTGTGATTTCCTGCCTGGGATTCACATGCAATTTGAGTTTACCTGAAAAATAAAATGACAATAAAACAGTTTTAATGGCATGTTATGAATTTTGTGCGTGCGCCCTCTCACCAGTGGAGTGACGCTGCTCCGCCAGAGTGGTGTAGCAGCCCTCGGCTTCTGGAGAATTTGCTCATTGAAATGTTAAGTTTCCTCCTGGACCTGTCCACCGCGCTGTGACTCAGTGCCCCCTCCCCCCCCCCCACTCGAGTCTCACTGTCACCTCGGACCACAGGATGTCCACAGTACGACCAGTCTGGTTAAGGCCGACCAATCTGCCTGCATCCTCTCTCTGAGCTACCGTCGCCCAAGGTCCAAGTGATTGTTGCCCCAGGTGTGCTACAACGGAGCACCCTCAGCGCACTATGAACCCTTGCCAGTAATTGTGCCCATTTCATGCCAGGCCTGCCTATCCATACCACTGTGCTGTTGTGCAGCCATATGCTTCTGTAGCGCTTCCGTGAACTCGCCCAGCGCTGAGCCTACACAATGTAAGTGTGTCCCAGCATCCACAGCGTCCGTCATCCTGACTGTGTTTCCTGTGGCAAGATAAAAATCCACTTTAGATGCATGCCGGCCAGACATAAGGCCTAAGGGTTCGGGGTTCCACCATCCAAGCTGCTTGACCCCTAGCCCCCATACCATTGATGGAGCGCCGTGTTGTCATGAAACTGTAGGGGTGCATCATAATCCCTGGTATTCCACACCCATATATTTAGTGGGAAATTATTAACGTGTGGTTTAGAAATGTAAGTACTAAAGGTAGCATATAATAGTGCAAATAGAAACGTAATCATGTTAATTGTGTTATGTTATGTTATTTGAATTTCTAATGTAGATCAATGTAGTGTTTAATCGAAAATGTATTTTATGGTTTAACTCTCTTTATTAATTTCTCACATACAACATAAAAGAAAATCAAATCTCGACTCCTGAGTACAATATAGATCAGACACAAGTGCCGCTACTATTCACATTACCAAGGTAAAGCATGGAGCGAGGTCTCGGTGAAAGACAAAGGAAAAGATAAAATATGAAAAGTAACAAAACAACATTCCAAAAACCAACCGAAACATGTCCCCCCTCCGCCCTCACCCCCGTCTCGTCCATCCCCTATACACCACACTAAGGAAGGGGAGTGCCTGTACCCACAATGGATCATCTCCGCCTAGCAGAGCTGCCTGGGAGGGCCTTCTGCGGTATCTGAGTATCTTCCAGCCGCAGCAGTCTGAGATATCGAGGGCATGTTAATTCCCTGAATTCAGTTCTGAGGAGCGTGAGGAAGGGACGCCAGAGCTCTGGGAATTCAGAGCCCCTGCCTGCAAGAGTGAGAGTAAGCTTTTCCATCCCCAGCACCATCCACAATCTATGCAGCCAACCCAAGCCGGATGGGGGTGAGGGAGAGCGCCAGTGCGCCAGTATGTTCTGTGTGGCCGCCCCCAAGGCTATAGCGATCAGGCGCCCCCGTCGGGACTTAAGAGGGTACATCAGTGGATTCGGTAAGCCCAACAGTATATAGGCAGGGAAGCGGGGAAGCTGTGTGTCCAAATGAGTATCTATGTCATCCAGGATTTGGGCCCAGTACGGCCGAATATGTGTACAACTCCACAGTAAGTGCTCTAACGTACCCACCTCCCCACAGCCCCTCCAACAGAAAGCACTCTGGCGGGGGTCAAAACGATGGAGGCGCTCCGGCGTGTAATACCAATAGGTGACTACCTTGGTCATCGTCTCGGTAAGGCCTGCGTGGTGTGCTGAGTGCCGGGCTCTGTAATATATGTCGTCCCACTCCTTGTGGGTGGGAGATCTGCCAATCTCGCGTTCCCAGCGTGTCCGGCCCGCATTATATGTGTGTGTGGTAGAGATTAGGAGATGCTTGTAAAGATCAGAAATAAGTTTTTTATCCGATGATCTAGTAATAAGCCATTTCTCGAAAGCGGTGAGGGAGCGCTGGGCACCGGACATCACCTGGGGTTGCAGGACCCAGTGTCTGAGCTGGAGGTAAGGAAGCCTCTCGGTCTCAGGGAGGCCATAGTCCATACGAACCTGTGGGAAGGGGAGAATGCCCTCCGCGTCAAACAGATGTCCGAGGCATCGACACGGAGAGGGCCGCCATTGTGCGAAGGCCTTGATTGACAAACCTGGTCGGAAGTCTGGGTTGTTAAAGAGTGGCGTCAAAGGGGAGGGAAAGGTCGTCAGAGCATGCGTGACAGCGGTGAGGTCCCACGCCTCCAAAGTCGTACCCGTGATATGAGAAGCATATAGATTGGGTGGTCTGTGCGCTTTACGTAGGAATGGGATCCCCTGCAGGGTCGTGGCCGCAACCGCTTGGTCTTGGAACAACCAATGCTTCTCAGACTCCAACCGACTCCACTCCACAAGGTAACGGAGCTGTGTGGCGTAGAAATAAAGCTGCAAATCTGGGACCCCCACTCCTCCCCGGTCGGGCGGTAATATTGCTATGGCATGCTTAAATCTGGGTTTACGGCCCTGCCAAATGAATTGGGCCAGATCTGCCTGAGTCTGCTGGATCCAGCCAGCCGGTGGGCGAACAGGAAGCGTCTGAAAAAGATATAGGATCTGGGGGAGAATGGTCATTTTGGTGGCCGCGATTCTGCCCAACCAAGAAAGAGTGTGATGCTTCCATTGTCCCAGTTCCCTGCGGATGTGCGCGCGGAGCCGATCATAATTAGAGGTAACTGTGTCTCGAATGGTAGGGCCCAACAGCACTCCCAGGTAGGGGACCGTGGAGTCCGCCCACTGTATCGGGTGCTCCTCCTGTAGTCTAGCAAGCGTGTGTTGGGTAAGGGAGATATTAAGCGCCGTCGATTTCCCCATGTTAATTTTAAAACCGGACGCCCGTCCAAAACTATGAAGTTCAATGAAGAGCGCTCGAAGCGACTGGACCGGATCGGTGAGAGATTAAAGAATATCGTCTGCATATAGGCTGATGGTGTGTATATCCCCGCCAAATTTAATGCCCTTTACAAGGGGGTGGTGCCTGATCCGGTGGGCTAGCGGTTCCATATATAACGCAAAGAGGAGGGGGGAAAGGGGACATCCCTGCCTCGTGCCCTTGCCAATGGGAAACCGGGAGGAAGTCTGTCCATTTACCCGGACCGAGGCCATGGGCAACCGGTAACAGTTCAGAATCCGCGTGCGCAGTTTCTCCCCCATGCCAAACCTCCGCAGTACCTGTTCAAGATATGGCCAGGCCACCCTGTCGAAGGCCTTCTCGGCGTCTATGGCCAATAACATGTATTCTCCGTCCGTGCGCGACGCTTTTTCAATGATGTGGAGGACCCTCTTGGTATTGTCACTCGTCTGTCTCTGCGGTATGAACCCTGCCTGATCCGGTTCCACGAGCTGGGGCATGTATGGACCCAGTCGCGTTGCGAGGATACTCGTATATAGTTTAAGGTCAATGTTGAGCAGGGAAATCGGCCTGTACGCACCACACACTGTCGCGTCCTTCCCAGGCTTAGGAATGACCACAACCGAGGCCTCCAACATCTCCGCCGGGATGGCGCCATCCTGGGAGAAGGTGTTAAACAGGTCTCTCAACAAGGGAGCCATCTGAGTGCAGAAGGTTTTGTAAAAGGCTGCCGAATACCCATCTGGACCAGGCGATTTGCCTAATTTTAGGCGCGAGATTGCCGCTATGACCTCCTCCGTCCCGATATCGCCATCAAGGTGGCTAGCCTGCTCCGGGGTAAGCGCCGGTAACTGCGCTGCATCTAGGTAGGCAGAGCAGAGGGACGGGTCCAAGGAGTCGCCTGCATATAGAGTTGCATAAAAGTCCCGGAAAGCCTCCGCAAATTCCCCATCCTCCGACGTGAGGTCGCCCCCCGGACCCCGGCGGATGGACAGCACTCCCTGTTGCTGTCTGGCCGCCCGCAGCCTGTGGGCCAATAAACGGCCGCATTTATCACCGCCAACGTAGAAGGATTGGCGCAGCCGCAGGGCCGCGTATTCGGCTCGGTCCTGGTCCAATGCCGCTAGCTGCTTTCGCTCCACACACAATCGCCGCCAGGCTCTGGCTGCACCCGTTCGCTGGTGCATCTGCTCCAACTCCGCCAGCCTCTGGGTGAGCTCTGCCCGTTTGCGGCTGCGTTCCCTATTACTGGCCGTCGAGATAGCTATGAATTCTCCTCGTAGGACGGCTTTAAGGGCCGTCCATTGTGTCGCCAGAGACGTGTCCGAGTTCGCGTTAAGGGTGAGGTAGTTGGCAATAGCCGTCTTGATTTGCTCGACCGTAGCCGCATGGTGGAGTAGCGAGTCACGGAGGCGCCAATGCCGCACCGGTTGTTGGGCCTGGGGGAGCTGGAGGGTGGCCACCACCGGGGAGTGATCTGAAAGGGACGCAGTGAGGATCTCGGCGCCCGTCGCGAGCGCCTGCAACGGTAGGGAGCTAAGGAAATAGTCAAGCCTGGCATATGTTTTGTGTGCTCCTGAAAAATGTGTGTATGCTCGGCTGCGGGGGTGAAAATGGCGCCAGAGGTCAACCAGCCCCAGCTCGTCGAGGCGGGCCCTTCCCGACCGGGAGAGAGCTCCCACCTGGGACGTACGCTGCGCCGATCGATCGCATATGTTGTCGAAAACTAAATTCAGATCCCCCCCAGCAACAGACGTCGTTCTGTGTTGGCTGTGGCCTCAGTGAGAGCAGTGTGGAGGAATGAATCCTGACCTTCATTAGGGGCATAAACCGAACCAACTACGAGGGAGATCCCCGCAACCAGGAACTGATATGTAAGTAGTCGGCCCCTTATCTCAGCCTCCTTCTGCAGGACCCTACCCGGAAAAGAGCGAGACACTAGGATAGCTACTCCGGCTGTTTTAGTGGGGTTAGAGGAAAAGAGTTGTGTGGGGAAGGCGCGCGATTTCATTCTGTGGTGATCTTTGGGGGTGAGGTGTGTTTCCTGTAAGAGGCATATGTCTGCGGCTGAGTGTTCCAGGAAAGAAAGGACCGCCCTGCGCTTAATCGGATTGTTAAGACCCCGCACATTAAGGGTCAGGATGTTAAGTGGTTTCTGGGGCATTCAATGTGTGAGGGGGAGGCACTCCAAAGCGTAGCGCGTAGCGCCTAAGCTGGATTACAACACCGAGACATCTAGGATACCGCGTAGGACTGGAAGGACACCCCACTATGGAGGGGAGGAGGACGGACGAGCGTAGCAGTTCCCAACTCAACCCCAAAACCCCAACAAAATTAAGAGGGAGAATCCTCCCCAACAACCTAAATAACCAACAACCAAAATGCAACAAGAGATCTAGTCCGTTGTCCCAGGACAACTGGTCAGTCAGTGAACAGGGGTCCATCTCGTAGCCTCTGGAGGAGCACACTCCCCCCCGCTGCCCACCCATCACCAGCACAGAAGCTGAACAGGAGCTCTCGCCAAAGGCGCACTCTAACTACTCGTGGCCGTGTGGTCGCTTCCAGCAAGCGCCTCCGTCGCAGCAGTCAGTGCCGCCCGCTGACTCAGTACGATCTCCGAATGATCCGGCCTGCGGGAACGCCGCCGTCTAGACTGTCTCTGCCATCCAGATGAAGGAAGCTCTGGGCCCGACGCCTCCCCACCGTCGTCATCCGCATCTTCCGGCGACGCCAGGCCCAGCAGTCGGCACGCCTCCATCAGGGAGCGCATCTGGTGGAGCCTCCCTTCGTGACGAAATATGAGGCGGAAGGGGTGCCCCCATGAGTACGTGATCCCCCGCTGTCGGAGGTGCTCCGTGACGGGGCGGAACTGCCGGCGCCTCTGGAGGGTGATCAAGGCCAGGTCCTGATAGAGGACGGGGGCATGGCCCTGGAAGGAAATGGGATGAAGGGCTCGGGCCTTGGCCAGAATCAACTCCTTGGTTTTAAAGTCCTGTACACACACCAAGATATCCGCCGGTGGAGCGTTGGCACCCCGGGGGGGGCCCACCCTATGAGCTCTGTCTAAGACTACGTCAGTGTCCGGGCCGCTCCCCAGGACGTGCCGGAAGAGGGCTGCGGTGAAAGCCAGCAGATCCCTGGTGTCGTCTGTGGTCTTGACCCCCCTAATTCTGATATTATGTCTTCGGGACCGGTTTTCGAGGTCCTCCAGATGCAGTTGAATGTCCATGTTCTGATCCCGCAATCTAAGGACTTCCTGTTGAAGCAGGGCTGTGTCGTTTACTGCCACGTCGCTTTTCTCCTCAAGGGTGGCCACTCGTTCTCCCACGCCATCTACATCTTTGCGTAGGTCCTTGAGCTCAGCCGCAAATTCTGCTTTCACTGATTGGATATCTTCACGTAGGGTGAGGAACAGAGACTCCAAAAATGCCTTCGTGATGGGCTCCTCTCCGGAGCCTGAGGGAAGCCCGGCAGGCGCAACGGCAGGTGTCGCGCCGGCCATCGTTCCGGGCGACTGAGGCCGACCGAAGATGTCCTTCGTACGCTTCCCCTTGGGGGGTCGGGTCTTGGACATGCTCCCCTCCTCCGCCGCCTCTCCGGGGTCCACGATCAAAGCCGTCGTCAGGAGGAGTGCACGGGGGGGGGTTCCCGCCGGGGCGCCCCCAGGGGCTCTCCAGCCGCGCGCGCAGACCCCCAGCAGCGGGACCCACCTCAGCCAAGTCCAGGGCCGCTTCACCCCGCCGCGCGGCTGCAGCGGCCGATCCTCTGGGCAGTAAGGCGCACGTGAGCACGGGGTGCCCCCGTCCGGCGAGTCCCGGGGCGCCGCACCCCGGTGGCCTCCTCGGTCCGAGCCCTGCCCCGACTGTGTCTCCTGCCGGGTGTGCTCGTCGCAACCGGCGCCACTGCCTGGCCTCTCAGTCTCTGCTCCCCCCTCCTGTGGTTTCCGCTCTCCTGCAGCCGATGCGTCCCCGCGCTGCGGCCCCAGCTCACCCAAGCTCCAATGGTCGCCACCTTCGCTGCGCTGCCAGCACCACGTGGCAGGGCCGTTCTCACCGCTCCTCCGGTCCCGATCTCCTCACCTTGACTTCGGCAGTCGCGCTGAGACTTCGCCGCTCCCAGAGCCTCCTCAGACCCCAAAACCGTCGTCTCATAACATCGGGGGAGCCCTTTCAAGGGTCCGAGGGTCGAAAATGTATTTTAGATGATGCATAATGAATTAGTTCACGTATAATGTGTTGTCCTAGGTTTAAACATGCACCATATTGAAAGTCTGCACGTGTAGTTTTGCTCATTCATGTATGAAGTATAATGAAATCAATGCTTTTAATTTGATTTTGGAAATGCATGTTTAAATGCAAAGGCCTGACGGCATATATGCGTTTCAGAGAAAGGCCTATTCGTTCTTACGTTAGCTGAATATTGCAGGACGAAAACTGTTTCCCTTGGAAAGGCTCTGGGTTTTGAGAAGGTCAGCAGATCTCAGAGAGTGGAAAGATTCTCGTTCCCATGTTTCTGTTGCCTGTGCAAGGACACCTAGATCGTTAGGAAGACTAACCCTTTGTTTTAGGAGTTAGGACGGTAGGAGAAGAAACTATGGGAGTACACTGGAATGCAGATATGATACTTTCAGCGGAGAAGGTGCCTGGGACTAGGGGTGGGCGGAATTTGCGAAATTCACTTTCGCAAATTATCGCGAAAATGTTAAAAATCTCCGCAAACACGCGGAAATATCGCGAAGATGCGGAAGTTTTTTTCCCGCCCGTTCGCGGTATTTTCTGCGTGGTCGCGGCTCGCCAACTTACCCATGCGGCTGCTCACGGGCGCGGCCATCTTGTTTTCACTTGTCTCGCGGTGCATGGTCGCGAGAAGAAAGACGTGATCGCGCGACGAATGACATTACTGCGGGCGCGAACTGTCGCGAGTCAGCGCAAATGGCTACCAACAATCCAACATCTCGTGGAGAACGCGACCGGATTGGGAAAACTTGTCAGCGAACGCAGGGATTCAGGTAAGGCGATCGCGCGCACGCGAGAATGTATTATTTTACATCGCGAGCAAGCAAAAAATTTCCGGTAACATGCGGATTGTGGAAATTTTGACATTTTTGCGCTCTCCGCGGAACGCGAAAATGTCAAATTATCGCAATTTCCGCAAGTGGAACGGAATTTTAGCCCAGGCCTACCTGGGACCCAAGGTCAATCTAACCATCTTTGGATGAAGTACGAGTTTCGGTGGAAAAATACAGAAGGAAGACCTGGCCGAAGAGGTGTGACGAGGGTGTGTTCTACTATCTTGTGATTTTGAATTAGGGACAGTGCCCGGAGGGTTGAGCAGTCGAGGATTAGAGGGGAAGCAGGAAGGAGCATCTTAGAACGAGCTCTGTAGCTTGGGCTACAGATTGAGCAAAGTGCGTGCACTTCTAAGGAAGTCTTCACTACCGACACCTTTTTACTCTCTTGCCTGGGGAAAAATGCTAAGTAGGGATGTCACCTTAGAGATAGTGTAGGGATAGACTCATTTGTTTTTTTCTTTTTATGTTAATGACTTCTAACATAGAGATTGAGCAGTTATCGGTTGCCTGATGCTGTTGGAACTAACCCTTCTTCTTATTCTGAGTCGGATGACACTCCTGCGTAGACTTTTCTTTGTATTAGTGCCCATTCATTTCCTCGACCTCGTGATGAGGTGCTCGTATGTGCAAGTATTTTTGGCTTTGTAATAAATCTCAAAACTTGAAATTCGGAGTCAGTGATCTTTGGAGTACAAGTGGAAGTTCAATTGGTTATATGGAGAAATTGGGTTTTCTTCTCTTCACACTATTTAGCAGAAACAAAGGTCCAGTCGGCGTGAGGAGGATTCTTAGAGATGGCTCTATCACCATGGCCCCTGCTGTCACTGCAGCCCCTATGCGGAAAGAGTGCCAGCCGTGATTCTGTGGTGTGAGACCTGCGTGCTCAAGGGTAAACGCATTACTACTGTGAACTGGAAGGTGCTGAGGTATGTATGCTCAGTGCTTAATTTGTAAAATATGAAGTCCAGGTGCTCCTTTTGTTTTAGGAGGCCACACCCACTTCCCCTGGCACCACCCACTTCAACTATTGGCTCCACCCACCCCCTCAACTGGCATGGCTGAAAGCCACATGTAATACCCAATCTGAATTCCTACCATGGTAATATGATGGTTGACTTGATACGTGTTGGTTTTCAAGCTCCTTGAAAAGTACATCTTAATAAAATCAAGTCAAAACCGCAAAAGAGACTGGATGTCATGACTTTTGGAACCGAATATAATGAACTTTTATTAACCATTAAAGGCCTGACTCCATACTGATTCTGATATCACTATTTACTTCTGTTGTATTTTGCGTCTCCCCAGGCTTGACCAGTCTGTTACTAAAAGACTGTAGGATATATGACACTATACAGCTCAGAGGTACAAGAGCACTATGAAGGAATCTATCACATAAAGAATATATTTGACTCTGCTGGAGTCACAATATGCAACTCCCAGGCATATGCACAACCAGCAACTGATGTATGCACATCATTCAGTTGTAATTGTATTTAGATAGGGCTTCTACCCCTGACGAGGCATCAAAGCACTTTTTGGTTAGTAGCATGCTACTCCGGAACCGAAAAAGGATTAGTGGTTGGTGTATATACGGAAATGTATGCTAATTTGAGCGATGGACATGTGAGCTTGTTAATTTCATTGAATGGGGTAATGGAGGGATAGAAGAGGGAAGCGTCTAGAAAGTTTTATTTAGGAGATCATAGTAGTAAAATGAGGTTAGGAATGGGTTGAGGGACGGAAGAATCTAGAAAGGGTTATTAGGGAGATCATAGTAGCAAGATGAGGGTTGGGATGAGTAGAAGGAGAGATGGCAGAGGGACTAGTCTCTAGAATGGGATTTACTCTCACAAGTGCATTGTGAATGGGCATAAACCGAACATTTCGTACCCCAATTGGCACCACTTAGCCCTTAAAATAATGTTCCCAACATACAACTGTGCCTTTTGCTCCCTAACATGAAGGTAATACACAATGAAGTAGCTGTCAATCCCCAACTAGCACAGAATACAATTGACAACAGACTATAAAGAGGTCTATGTTTGACAGGGTGCATAGAAGAAGAGACGATGGACCAAATCATTTGAATGTTGATACCATCCTGTTTTTTCTTGTATAGTAAACTCAACATTTGAAGGCAAAGAAACACAACTGTACAAAATGCACTACACACAATATTACAAATGCACAGGACACTTGAAACAGCCAAACACACTCTGCTGGATTTGAGAACTTTTTTTGCGTTCTGTCATTTTAACACTTAAAATGTTTAATGAATCAATACATTTTGTAACACTCAAACCGTAACCTTGCAACTGAAAAACGAAGGAAAACCACACTAAACCTACATATTAGTATTTGTCATTTTTATAATTTTTAAATCGAATCGAAAAAACACATGAATGTGTCTTACACTTAACAAAATTGATGAAACTCACAGCACCTGCGGCAAAAGTGCATTCTGGCTGCGTTCAAAATAGAACGGAACAATGCTGTGTCACAGTAGAGTCTAAAACGTCTTTGTGGCCAATTCAGCTTACATGTATTGGGGGGCGAGGGAGGGATGACGCAGCACCTTAAGTGCCATTAGTAAAATAAAATACAGCCTTTTGTATTCATGACTATTCCAACTATTAAGATTTGTATAAAGTAAATGAAAAAAGTGCTGCCAGTTGTCTGGATTTAAGTTGTTTTATTTTCTTCGAACTTAAAAACACCATTCCGAAATATCTCCCCACACAAGGGGATAATGATCTCTGCAATCAGGGTTGTGTGGAGGGGGAGGGTGGCCTTTCTAGGGGTGGCCTAGGGTCTGTCATTGCTGACTCGAGGTAAAACACAGGCAGCGGACGTGCTGTCCCTCACACGTACACGTAGTTACAGGAGAAAATAGTTCAACTCAACTGATGCGGTTTCTTTAAAATCAGACAAGCAGCAATTGCCATGGAGCAGTCTCCAGCCCTCTGCAGTTACGCAGGTCGCAGAGAAAGGCTCGTTTAAAGCAACCTGGGAAGTGACAGGTCCGATGCGGAATGGGGGGAGTGAACACCCCCCATGACTCACCTCGGCCTGGAGCTGCAGCTTTAGCTATAGGAAACCCAGTGGAGGGAAAACGTGTTCGATAATAAATAAAGAATGACTATTGCCACAAACATTCTGCCGAGCAACTCCCTAGACCTTCAGTAGCCAATAGGGAGCTGCAGACGGCGTGGGTGACAGGTAAGGGGCATGAAGAGTCCAGCCTTCTTCCGCTCCTCAAGGGGCTCTCTAGTCTCTAACGTGCTTTGAGGGAGGGGCACGGGCAATCCATGTTAAGCACAGAAATAAAGACGGCTCTTGGAGACACCGTTTGCTTTTTGTTTTTAATTAGTGAAAGCTTAAAAGTTGAAATTAGGTCGCCATCCAGCCAGGAGAACATGCGTTGTTGACAAATGGGTCAGAGTGAGAGGCCGAGCAGTACACGCTACGTGAGAATAGTAAAGCTTTCTCACTTTGTTCATGTACTTTTTGAGTAATTACGTTTACACCACCACTGCCTCCTGAAAATAATTTATAGCCCCGGCCCTGACAATAAAGTGCCGGTGCTGAGCACCGAAAAGCACCGGCACAAATCCATCCTGAGGCATGAATAACGAAAGACCCGCGGGAGGTCTGTGGCACAGGACGGCCTCAGTCACACAGACCGGGTGGCACTGCAGGGGTGCGATGCAGTTGAAGTGCGTGGACCTGTCCTTTCCTTCCTGGTCGGTCTTCGACCGCCTCGGCCTCCTGTCACCCTATGGAAGTGGCCAGCACTCACCGTAGGCGGGGGTAGCCCTGTGCGCAGGGGTCCAACCCTAGGTGCTTCCCACTCGATCCCAGAATCCCTGGGGGCCGGAGTCACCTCCCCTCGCGGTGCCAATGGCTGGAACTTTGCCCACTGGACACGAGAGAGCCTCCGCTATTGAGTGAGCGCTCGCGGCACATGCTCGCCTTTGGGGCTATGCCCACACTCCTCTGCAGCCAAGCAAGGGGCGAAGCAGACCTAAGGTCTTAGGACACTTGACATCGCCTAAGTCGATCAGCTGCACCACCGCGTGCCTGTCAGACCGAAGTCTCACTTCCGGAGTGAGATCGCCACTGCCATGGGGGAGAGCGCCAGCAGTGCTGTTTGCTGCCAGGCCCTGTGCGTGCCACGAGTCCCGCCACCTGGCTGCACACCAGGAGGACCCCCTAAGCCCCCGCCGCGTCATTGAAGAGCTCCAGCTGTTCCGGGGTCACCAAGGGCTCCCCCCGCACCAGAGTCTCATTCACGTCGGTGAGAGGAGGGCCACTCACGGGGACCTTCCTGTGCCCCGCTCGTTAGCCTGATCCTATGAGGTTTCCTACTGAGGCCAAGCACCTGCAAACGCCCTTCCTGCTGGGAGAACCCAGACTCGCAACCGCTGCTCTCCCACGAGGGCGTCTTCTTTGTGGCTCTTAGACCTCTGATTCCTTGCCTCCGCGAGTCTGTCTTAGGGCACAGAGTCCCCTCGCCCCTAAGGTCACACCTGGCGCTGGCCCCCTCGCCCTCTGATTGGATGGTTCAAGCCACGCTGGCCACTGGAGAGGAGGGGGTGTTACGGGGGTCCCATCTGACGTTTCAGTGCCTTTTGCAGCGTGACCCTCCAGGACACCCTGTGAGGGTGAAACAGAGTGGGGGTGGGAGAGAGTGGGGGTGGGAGAGAGTGGGGGTGGAACAGAGTGAGGGTGGGACAGAGTGACAGTGCAACAGAGTGGGGGTGGAACAGAGTTGGGGTGGAACAGAGTGGGGGTGGAACAGAGTGAGGGTGGGACAAAGTGACAGTGCAACAGAGTGAGGGTGGAGCAGAGTGAGGGTGGAATGGAGTGAGAATGGAATAGAATGCAGTTGGAATGGAGTGAGGGTGGAACGGAGTGAGGGTGCAACAGAGTGAGGGTGAAACAGAGTGAGGGTGGAACGGAGTGAGGGTGGAACGGAGTGAGTGTGGAACAGAGTGAGAGTGAAACAGAGTGAGGGTGGAACGGAGTGAGTGTGGAACAGAGTGAGGGAGGAACAGAGTGAGGGTGGAACAGAGTGAGGGTGGAACGGAGTGAGTGTGGAACAGAGTGAGAGTGAAACAGAGTGAGGGTGGAACGGAGTGAGATTGAAACAGAGTGAGGGTGGAACGGAGTGAGTGTGGAACAGAGTGAGAGTGAAACAGAGTGAGGGTGGAACGGAGTGAGTGTGGAACAGAGTGAGAGTGAAACAGAGTGAGGGTGGAACGGAGTGAGGGTGGAACAGAGCGAGGATGCACGCTGCTCTCCCTGTGTTAATACTCGCACCCCATTGTACACTTCTCACCCCTTCCAGTCTTGTGAGATGGAGTGGGGGGCCCCCTGAATGACGTCAACGCACCCGTTTCTGGCTCCAGAAATACGTGGGACTAGAATTGTTGAAGCCATGTGCTCAGCGCTCCAAGCTGCTGAAAGCACCCCTCTTGTCGGCTTCCTGACCCCTCCAGCCCCAATCTTGGGAACACGTATTCTTCACTCTTCAGAGATGGCATCGCAGGGCAGGCTCCTCGTGGGTGCAGGTCCAGGGCCCCCTACGGGCGTACACATGGGACACTGCAGATCGCAACCCCCCTCTACCCCCCACTTAAGAAGATATTGGGAGTAAATATTGCTTCTGGGGGTCCCTGTTTCCAGTGCACTCAAACTGTGTTATAAATGGAAGTATAGAAGTGCAGGCACGCTCCCTTTCAACTTAAAGAAGTGCAGGCACTCTCCCTTTCAACTTAAAGAAGTGCAGGCACTCTCCCTTTCAACTTAAAGAGGTGCAGGCACTCTCCCTTTCAACTTAAAGAGGTGCAGGCACGCTCCCTTTCAACTTAAAGAAGTGCAGGCACTCTCCCTTTCAACTTAAAGAGGTGCAGGCACTCTCCCTTTCAACTTAAAGAAGTGCAGGCACTCTCCCTTTCAACTTAAAGAGGTGCAGGCACTCTCCCTTTCAACTTAAAGAGGTGCAGGCACTCTCCCTTTCAACTTAAAGAAGTGCAGGCACTCTCCCTTTCAACTTAAAGAGGTGCAGGCACTCTCCCTTTCAACTTAAAGAAGTGCAGGCACTCTCCCTTTCAACTTAAAGAGGTGCAGGCACTCTCCCTTTCAACTTGAAGAAGTGCAGGCACTCTCCCTTTCAACTTAAAGAAGTGCAGGCACTCTCCCTTTCAACTTAAAGAGGTGCAGGCACTCTCCCTTTCAACTTAAAGAAGTGCAGGCACTCTCCCTTTCAACTTAAAGAGGTGCAGGCACTCTCCCTTTCAACTTAAAGAAGTGCAGGCACTCTCCCTTTCAACTTAAAGAAGTGCAGGCACTCTCCCTTTCAACTTAAAGAAGTGCAGGCACTCTCCCTTTCAACTTAAAGAAGTGCAGGCACTCTCCCTTTCAACTTAAAGAGGTGCAGGCACTCTCCCTTTCAACTTAAAGAAGTGCAGGCACTCTCCCTTTCAACTTAAAGAAGTGCAGGCACTCTCCCTTTCAACTTAAAGAAGTGCAGGTACTCTCCCTTTCAACTTAAAGAAGTGCAGGCACTCTCCCTTTCAACTTAAAGAAGTGCAGGTACTCTCCCTTTCAACTTAAAGAAGTGCAGGTACTCTCCCTTTCAACTTAAAGAAGTGCAGGTACTCTCCCTTTCAACTTAAAGAAGTGCAGGCACTCTCCCTTTCAACTTAAAGAGGTGCAGGCACTCTCCCTTTCAACTTAAAGAAGTGCAGGTACTCTCCCTTTCAACTTAAAGAAGTGCAGGCACTCTCCCTTTCAACTTAAAGAAGTGCAGGTACTCTCCCTTTCAACTTAAAGAAGTGCAGGCACTCTCCCTTTCAACTTAAAGAAGTGCAGGTACTCTCCCTTTCAACTTAAAGAAGTGCAGGCACTCTCCCTTTCAACTTAAATCAATCAATCAATCAATCAAGAAATTTGTATAGCGCGCTACTCACCCGGAGGGTCTCAAGGCACTTGGGGGAGGGGGGTCCGCTACTGCTCGAACAGCCAGGTCTTGAGTTGCTTCCTGAAGGAGAGGTGGTCTTGGGTCAGACGGAGGTGGATGAGGAGGGAGTTCCAAGTCTTGGCTGCCAGGTAGGAGAAGGATCTTCCTCCCGTGGTGGCTCTTCGGATGCGTGGAACGGCGGCGAGGGCGTGGCTGGTCGATCGTAGCTGGCGGGTGGGAGTGTAGAAGGTCAGTCGGTCGTTGAGGTACCTGGGGCCCAGGTCGTGGAGGGCCTTGTGTCCGTGGGTGAGGAGTCGGAGCGTGATTCTCTTGCTGACGGGGAGCCAGTGCAGGTCTCTCAGGTGTCCGGAGATGTGGCTGTGTCGGGGGATGTCCAGGATGAGTCGTGCGGACGCGTTCTGGATGCGTTGCAGTCTTTTCTGTAGTTTGGCTGTGGTTCCGGTGTAGAGGGTGTTTCCGTAGTCCAGTCGGATGGTGACGAGTGCCTGGGTGACCGTCTTCCTGGTTTCGGTGGGGATCCATCGGAAGATCTTTCGAAGCATGCGTAGGATGTTGAAACATGACGATGAGACGGCGTTGTCTTGTCTGGTCATCGAGAGGGAGGAGTCCAGGATGAAGCCCAGGTTGCATGCGTGGTCCGTTGGTTTGGGTGCGCTGCCCAGGGCAGGGGGCCAGCAGGAGTCGTCCCAGGCAGAGGGTGATGATCCAAGGATGAGGACTTCCGTCTTGTCTGAATTCAGTTTCAGGCGGCTGTTCATCATCCACTCGGCTACGTCTTTCATCCCTTCGTGTAGGTTGGTTCTGGCGGTGGTGGGGTCGTTGGTGAGGGAGAGGATCAGCTGGGTATCGTCGGCGTAGGAGATGATGTTGAGGTTGTGTTGGCGTGCGATGGCAGCGAGGGGGCTCATGTAGGCGTTGAAGAGGGTTGGGCTGAGTGATGATCCTTGTGGTACGCCGCAGATGACTTCGGTGGCTTCGGATCTGAACGGGGGGAGGCGGACTCTCTGCGTTCTTCCGGCGAGGAACGAGATGATCCACTCCAGTGCCTTCTCTTGGATTCCGATGTGGCTGAGGCGCTGCACTAGGGTGCGGTGGCAGACAGTATCGAACGCTGCGGAGAGGTCCAGGAGGATGAGGGCCGCTGTTTCCTCGTTGTCGAGCAGGGCTCGGATGTCGTCAGTGGCTGCGATGAGGGCGGTCTCGGTACTGTGGTTGGCTCGAAAACCGGACTGCGAGTGGTCGAGGGATCCGTTCGTCTCGAGGAAGGCGGCAAGCTGTCTGTTGATGGTCTTCTCGATGACTTTGGCAGGAAAAGGGAGGAGCGAGATGGGGCGGTAGTTCTTGAGGTCGGTGGGGTCCGCTGATGGTTTCTTCAGGAGGGCGCTGAGTTCGGCATGCTTCCAGCTCTCCGGGAAGGTGGCGGTGTTGAAGGAGCAGTTAATGATGTCCCGGAGTTGGGGTGCGATGACGGAGTCTGCCTTTTTGAAGACGTGGTGGGGGCATGGGTCGGTTCGTGATCCGGAGTGGATGGTGTTCATCGTGTGGATGGTGTCTTCGGTGCTGACCGGGGTCCAGGTGCGGAGGGTGGTAGTGGGGGGCGTCGGTTCGGTGGTTGGGAGCGTGGTCTGTGCGCCGAAGCTGTTGTGTATGTCGGCGATCTTGCTGTGGAACAACGAGGCCAGTGAGTCGCAGAGGTCCTGCGAGGGAGTGATGTCGTTGTTTCTGGCGCTGGGGTTGGAGAGCTCTTTGACGATGCTGAAGAGTTCCTTGCTGTTGTGGGCGTTGTTGTCTAGTCGTTTCTTGAATGCTGTCTTCTTGGTGGTGTGGATCAGCTGGTGGTGTTTGCGGGTGGCGTGCTTGAGGGCGGTCATGTTGTCAGTAGTCGGGTCTTTGCGCCAGGCTTTCTCGAGGGTACGGCAGTTCTTCTTGGAATTCTTGAGATCGTCGTTGAACCAAGAGGCTATCTTACTGCCGGGCCTGCTGGGATGGTTTTTCAGTGGTGCGAGGTCGTCCGCGCAGTCGGCGATCCACTGTGTGAGGTTGTTGGCTGCTTGGTTGGGGTCCGTTGTGCTGGGGGGAGGGTTCTGGCTCAGGGATGTGGTGAGCTGGTCGGTGGTGATCTTGTTCCAGCTCCTGCGGGGAACCTGTTGCGGGTGGTGGTGGGTCGTGGTTCTCCTGAAGCTGAAGTGGACGCAGCTGTCCAGTGGAGTCCGGTTGAGTGGCTGAAGGAGATGTGCTTGCTGGAGGAGAAGATGGGGTCGATCGTGTGGCCGGTGTAGTGGGTGGGGGTATTCACCAGTTGCTTGAGTCCGAGGTTGGCGAGGTTCTCTAGTAGGGCGGCGGTATTGCTGTCATTGTTGTTCTCCAGGTGGAAGTTGAGGTCCCCTAGGAGGATGTAGTCAGCGGAGGAGAGGGCGTGCGGGCTGATGAAGTCTGCGATGTCTTCGCTGAATTGTGTGCGAGGTCCTGGGGGTCTGTAGATGAGGGTGCCTCTGAGGGTGGTCTTGGGGTCGGTGTGTATCTGGAAGTGCAGATGTTCGGGAGCTGTGAGGGTGTCGTCGGAGTTGGTCGTGATGCGGATGGTGTTCTTGTGGACGATGGCGATGCCTCCTCCAGTCTGGTTGATGCGGTCCCTCCGGGTGATCTTGTATCCGCCCGGGATGGCGATGGCGATGTCGGGCGCTGAGGAGGCGTTCATCCATGTTTCCGTGAGGAAGGCGATGTCTGGGGATGTGGTTTCGAGCAGATTCCAGAGTTCCACGGCGTGTCTGTGGACGGAGCGGGTGTTGAGCAGGATGCACTTCAGGTGGTTGCTGCTTATGCTCGGCTTGGCGGGTGCGGTGCAGGTACGGATGCAGGTGAATTTGCAGGTTTGGCAGGTGAAAAGTCTGTGGGTGCGTCTCGGGGTGGCTCGGTTGCAGCCGGGGATCCGGCCGGAGTTGAGTGCGTTAAGGGTGGCGGCGTCATAAGTCCGGCGGGTGGGCTGGCATCTGCGGGGACCAGGGTTTCTGGCGCTGGGCGCGGTCGAGGCGCGGACGGGCGTAGACGGGCTTGCCTTTGGCGCGCCTTTGGCACACATTCGGCGCACCCGCTGCGCATGAACACTGCGCGTACGCGTGCACTCCGCCATAAATGGCGAAGTGGGAGGGAGGAGCAGCTGGGAGGCGGGAGCGGGGCGGCGAATGGGAAGGGACACAGAGAAAGAAGGGGGTGGGGCCGCAGGGGAGCAGCGGCGGGGAGCGGGGAGAGGACGGGAAACGCGGCAGGGGCTGGGCACAACAAGTGGGGCAAAACACACAATAACGCTGGAAAACAGAGGCAATTGACGATAACAGAGGCAAAATACAAAATGCAAACGCTACAGAGGAAAAATACAAAATACAAACAGTCAAGGACCAGGAGCACAGCTGCGGGCAGCGGCGGCACTCGGCGGGATCGGGGGCAGCCTGGGCTCACTCACGGAGAGTGTGCACGGTGCGTGGGGTGACCGGCCCAGAGGGTCTTAAAGAAGTGCAGGTACGCTCCCTTTCAACTTAAAGAAGTGCAGACACTCTCCCATTCAACTTAAAGAAGTGCAGGCACTCTCCCTTTCAACTTAAAGAAGTGCAGGTACGCTCCCTTTCAACTTAAAGAAGTGCAGGCACTCTCCCATTCAACTTAAAGAAGTGCAGGTACGCTACCATTCAACTTAAAGAAGTGCAGGCACTCTCCCTTTCAACTTAAAGAAGTGCAGGCACTCTCCCTTTCAACTTAAAGAAGTGCAGGTACGCTCCCTTTCAACTTAAAGAAGTGCAGGCACTCTCCCATTCAACTTAAAGAAGTGCAGGTACTCTCCCATTCAACTTAAAGAAGTGCAGGTACGCTCCCATTCAACTTAAAGAAGTGCAGGCACTCTCCCTTTCAACTTAAAGAAGTGCAGGCACTCTCCCTTTCGACTTAAAGAAGTGCAGGTACGCTCCCATTCAACTTAAAGAAGTGCAGGCACTCTCCCATTCAACTTAAAGAAGTGCAGGCACTCTCCCTTTCAACTTAAAGAAGTGCAGGTACGCTCCCTTTCAACTTAAAGAAGTGCAGGTACGCTACCATTCAACTTAAAGAAGTGCAGGCACTCTCCCTTTCAACTTAAAGAAGTGCAGGTACGCTCCCTTTCAACTTAAAGAAGTGCAGGCACTCTCCCATTCAACTTAAAGAAGTGCAGGTACGCTACCATTCAACTTAAAGAAGTGCAGGCACTCTCCCTTTCAGTGCAGGTACGCTCCCTTTCAACTTAAAGAAGTGCAGGCACTCTCCCATTCAACTTAAAGAAGTGCAGGCACTCTCCCTTTCAACTTAAAGAAGTGCAGGTACGCTCCCTTTCAACTTAAAGAAGTGCAGGCACTCTCCCATTCAACTTAAAGAAGTGCAGGTACGCTACCATTCAACTTAAAGAAGTGCAGGCACTCTCCCTTTCAACTTAAAGAAGTGCAGGTACGCTCCCTTTCAACTTAAAGAAGTGCAGGCACTCTCCCATTCAACTTAAAGAAGTGCAGGTACTCTCCCATTCAACTTAAAGAAGTGCAGGTACGCTCCCATTCAACTTAAAGAAGTGCAGGCACTCTCCCTTTCAACTTAAAGAAGTGCAGGCACTCTCCCTTTCGACTTAAAGAAGTGCAGGTACGCTCCCATTCAACTTAAAGAAGTGCAGGCACGCTCCCTTTCAACTTAAAGAAGTGCAGGCACTCTCCCTTTCAACTTAAAGAAGTGCAGGCACTCTCCCATTCAACCTAAAGAAATGCAGGTACGCTCCCATTCAACTTAAAGAAGTGCAGGCACTCTCCCATTCAACTTAAAGAAGTGCAGGTACGCTCCCATTCAACTTAAAGAAGTGCAGGCACTCTCCCATTCAACTTAAAGAAGTGCAGGAACTCTCCCTTTCAACTTAAAGAAGTGCAGGTACGCTCCCTTTCAACTTAAAGAAGTGCAGGTACGCTACCATTCAACTTAAAGAAGTGCAGGCACTCTCCCTTTCAACTTAAAGAAGTGCAGGTACGCTCCCTTTCAACTTAAAGAAGTGCAGGCACTCTCCCATTCAACTTAAAGAAGTGCAGGTACGCTACCATTCAACTTAAAGAAGTGCAGGCACTCTCCCTTTCAGTGCAGGTACGCTCCCTTTCAACTTAAAGAAGTGCAGGCACTCTCCCATTCAACTTAAAGAAGTGCAGGCACTCTCCCTTTCAACTTAAAGAAGTGCAGGTACGCTCCCTTTCAACTTAAAGAAGTGCAGGCACTCTCCCATTCAACTTAAAGAAGTGCAGGTACGCTACCATTCAACTTAAAGAAGTGCAGGCACTCTCCCTTTCAACTTAAAGAAGTGCAGGCACTCTCCCTTTCAACTTAAAGAAGTGCAGGTACGCTCCCTTTCAACTTAAAGAAGTGCAGGCACTCTCCCATTCAACTTAAAGAAGTGCAGGTACTCTCCCATTCAACTTAAAGAAGTGCAGGTACGCTCCCATTCAACTTAAAGAAGTGCAGGCACTCTCCCTTTCAACTTAAAGAAGTGCAGGCACTCTCCCTTTCGACTTAAAGAAGTGCAGGTACGCTCCCATTCAACTTAAAGAAGTGCAGGCACGCTCCCTTTCAACTTAAAGAAGTGCAGGCACTCTCCCTTTCAACTTAAAGAAGTGCAGGCACTCTCCCATTCAACCTAAAGAAATGCAGGTACGCTCCCATTCAACTTAAAGAAGTGCAGGCACTCTCCCATTCAACTTAAAGAAGTGCAGGTACGCTCCCATTCAACTTAAAGAAGTGTGGGTACGCTCACTTTCAACTTAAAGAAGAGCAGGCACTCTCCCTTTCAACTTAAAGAAGTGCAGGCACTCTCCCTTTCGACTTAAAGAAGTGCAGGTACGCTCCCATTCAACTTAAAGAAGTGCAGGCACGCTCCCTTTCAACTTAAAGAAGTGCAGGCACTCACCCATTCAACTTAAAGAAGTGCAGGTACGCTACCATTCAACTTAAAGAAGTGCAGGCACTCTCCCATTCAACTTAAAGAAGTGCAGGCACTCTCCCTTTCAACTTAAAGAAGTGCAGGTACGCTCCCTTTCAACTTAAAGAAGTGCAGGCACTCTCCCATTCAACTTAAAGAAGTGCAGGTACTCTCCCATTCAACTTAAAGAAGTGCAGGTACGCTCCCATTCAACTTAAAGAAGTGCAGGCACTCTACCTTTCGACTTAAAGAAGTGCAGGTACGCTCCCATTCAACTTAAAGAAGTGCAGGCACGCTCCCTTTCAACTTAAAGAAGTGCAGGCACTCTTCCTTCAAACTTAAAGAAGTGCAGGCACTCTCCCATTCAACTTAAAGAAATGCAGGTACGCTCCCATTCAACTTAAAGAAGTGCAGGCACTCTCCCATTCAACTTAAAGAAGTGCCGGTACGCTCCCATTCAACTTAAAGAAGTGTGGGTATGCTCCCTTTCAACTTAAAGAAGAGCAGGCGCTCTCCCTTTCAACTTAAAGAAGTGCAGGCACTCTCCCTTTCAACTTAAAGAAGTGTGGGTACGCTCCCTTTCAACTTAAAGAAGTGCAGGCACTCTCCCTTTCAACTTAAAGAAGTGCAGGCACTCTCCCTTTCAACTTAAAGAAGTGCAGGCACTCTCCCTTTCAACTTAATGAAGTGCAGCTACGCTCCCTTTCAACTTAAAGAAGTGCAGCTACGCTCCCTTTCAACCTAAAGAAGTGCAGGCACTCTCCCATTCAACTTAAAGAAGTGCAGGCACTCTCCCTTTCAACTTAAAGAAGTGCAGGTACACTCCCATTCAACTTAAAGAAGTGCAAGCACTCTCCCTTTCAACTTAAAGAGGTGCAGGCACTCTCCCTTTCAACTTAAAGAAGTGCAGCTATGCTCCCTTTCAACTTAAAGAAGTGCAGCTATGCTCCATTTCAACTTAAAGAAGTGCAGGCACTCTCCCATTCAACTTAAAGAAGTGCAGGCACGCTCACTTTCAACTTAAAGAAGTGCAGATACGCTCCCTTTCAACTTAAAGAAGTGCAGGCACGCTTCCCTTTCAACTTAAAGAAGTGCAGGCACTCTCCCATTCAACTTAAAGAAGTGCAGGTACGCTCCCATTCAACTTAAAGAAGTGTGGGTACGCTCCCTTTCAACTTAAAGAAGAGCAGGCACTCTCCCTTTCAACTTAAAGAAGTGCAGGCACTCTCCCTTTCAACTTAAAGAAGTGTGGGTACGCTCCCTTTCAACTTAAAGAAGTGCAGGCACTCTCCCTTTCAACTTAAAGAAGTGCAGGCACTCTCCCTTTCAACTTAAAGAAGTGCAGGCACTCTCCCTTTTAACTTAAAGAAGTGCAGCTACGCTCCCTTTCAACTTAAAGAAGTGCAGCTACGCTCCCTTTCAACTTAAAGAAGTGCAGGCACTCTCCCATTCAACTTAAAGATGTGCAGGCACTCTCCCTTTCAACTTAAAGAAGTGCAGGTACACTCCCATTCAACCTAAAGAAGTGCAAGCACTCTCCCTTTCAACTTAAAGAAGTGCAGGCACTCTCCCTTTCAACTTAAAGAAGTGCAGCTATGCTCCCTTTCAACTTAAAGAAGTGCAGCTACGCTCCCTTTCAACTTAAAGAAGTGCAGGCACTCTCCCATTCAACTTAAAGAAGTGCAGGCACGCTCACTTTCAACTTAAAGAAGTGCAGATACGCTCCCTTTCAACTTAAAGAAGTGTGGGTACTCTACCTTTCAACTTAAAGAACTGTGGGCACTCAGTACGGATAGTACCTGCCCATTTTAAGCACTGCATTTAAGAAGATTTTGTTTGAAGATGCCTGAGCGACGCGTGCTCCTAATTACAAAGGTCCCACCTTTTGTAAAGGATTATTTGTTATTTATACATCCTATTAGAGGCCTCTTCACCCCTTAAAGCACTGGAGACAGGGTGACCCCATCATGTGGTTGATTAGATCGCATTCAGGCTTAATCAAATGATGCCGGTGGCAGGAGGCTGCCGCTCCCGGATGAACCTCAGAAAGAAATGCTGAGGACAAACACAGTGGCCTCAAAATCCACTCAACGTCGTTCAATGAAAGCCTCGTTAGTGTCAGAAACAGCAGAGAAGTGAAAGGTGAGCGGATACATGTACCGTCGGGAGCGGCGCGGACCCTACACAGCGTCTGTGGTCAATTGTAGGCACTAGAAATGCATCATTTTATTCACACCTTTGAAGTCTGCATCAGAGAGCGGATTATGTGGCAAATGTGGAAGCAGTGACTGTACAGAGCACAGGTCAGTGGTGGAACCAGCGAAGCACAGTAGAGTGGCTAGAGACCGCACATCTCCCCCTCCCCTCGGGTTCCCCTTGCTACACCATAGCAGTGAGGCGAGGGGAGACCTCCTAAGGTGGGGCGCTTGGAAGGTGGCACCTTTCATGCAGTGGTCTGACTGTCGCAATGAAGCGGCCCCAAGCTGGAGAGCTGAGTACGGGGCCCCGGGCAGCTGCCCACACTGCCCATGCCCAGCGCGGCCCTGGGCAGGACCCCGTCTTCACAGACCCTCTACTGCCCCCAAGATGGCGGCTTTCATTTTATACCGCGGCTCAGGTGTGGAGGGGCGGTTTCACAAGCGCTCTATAGTCCAGAGGCGTCTTCAAGGCCCTATAGAAGAGTTCTGTCTTCAGAGACCCTTCACTGCCCCTAAGATGGCGGCTTTCATTTTATTGGTTTCCTGTGCGCTTTATAGTCCACAGGTGTCTTCAAGGCCCCTATAGAGGAGTTCTCGCTCCAGAGACCCCGGTGCTGGGACGCTCCGCGGTTCATGTCTTATAAAACTTTAAAAGGCGCCTCCCTCATGTTTTTTAATAAGGACTTTAAGGCCTTTGGTATTTTATGAATCTCACCCTGGGTTCAGCCTCGTGTGTTGTGAATAAAAATCAGGATATTTTCCGCTCTCCTCACAGAGGGTTTAAAGCCTCGGCTCCGCGGATCCCAGATCCGAGCGCCCCTCTCAGAGCAGGGACAAAAGCAAACTACACAGCCTAGAAAAAGGGGAAAGACACACACAAATACCACAACCTCCATGGGGTTGTCAGAAGAAACCCTAAAGAAGGGAACAGAGGACAGAGCAGGGCCAATCCGGAAAACTCTGTAGTAAAAGCATCCGAACTGCCAACCCAAAGTTTGAACCCGCGGCACCAGAACCAAAGAGAAACAGCGCAATCCAGAAAACGCAATACTAAAGAGTATCGAAGCTTCAAACCACAGGACACACCCTGCCACAGAGAGACAGCACAATCCAGAAAACTCAATACTAAAAAGAATCGGAGCTTCAAGTCCTCAGAATAGAACCAGCAACACACCAGGACCATAGAGAAGAGTCAATCCAGAAAACTGGGCACTAAGGAAAATGCGAGCTTCAAACTAGAGGGGACGGCCTCACCAAAGAGCCATGGCGCAATCCAGAAAACCTGAGACTACGGAACATCCGAGCTTCAAACCACACTACACGACCCTACCAAAGAGACACAGTGCAATCCAGAAAACCTGAGACTACGGAACATCCGAACTTCAAACCACACTACACGACCCTACCAAAGAGACACGGCGCAATCCAATAAACCTTGTACTAAGGAACATCCGAGCTTCAAACCACAGTACACGGACCTACCAAAGAGACACGGCGCAATCCAGAAAACCTGATACTACGGAACATCCGAGCTTCAAACCACACTACACGACCCTACCAAAGAGACACGGTGCAATCCAGAAAACCTGAGACTACGGAACATCCGAGCTTCAAACCACAGTACACGGACCTACCAAAGAGACACGGCGCAATCCAGAAAACCTGACACTACGGAACATCCGAGCTTCAAACCACAGTACACGGACCTACCAAAGAGACATAGTGCAATCCAGAAAACCTGATAGTAAGAAACATCCGCGCTTCAAACCACACTACACGACCCTACCAAAGAGACACGGCGCAATCCAGAAAACCTGATAGTAAGGAACATACGCGCTTCAAACCAAGGGGCACAGCCCTACCAAAGAGAAATGGCGCAATCCAGAAAACGTGATAGTAAGGACCATGCGAGCTTCAAACCAAGGGGCACAGCCCTACCAAAGAGACATGGCGCAATCCAGAAAACCTGATACTACGGAACATCCGAGCTTCAAACCACAGTACACGATCCTACCAAAGAGACACGGCGCAATCCAGAAAACCTGATACTCTGGAACATCCGAGCTTCAAACCACACTACACGACCCTACCAAAGAGACACGGCGCAATCCAGAAACCTGATACTACGGAACATCCGAGCTTCAAACCACAGTACACGACCCTACCAAAGAGACACGGCGCAATCCAGAAAACCTGATACTACGGAACATCCGAGCTTCAAACCACACTACACGACCCTACCAAAGAGACACGGCGCAATCCAGAAAACCTGATTCTACGGAACATCCGAGCTTCAAACCACACTACACGACCCTACCAAAGAGACACGGTGCAATCCAGAAAACCTGAAACTACGGAACATCCGAGCTTCAAACCACACTACACAACCCTACCAAAGAGACACGGCGCAATCCAATAAACCTTGTACTAAGGAACATCCGAGCTTCAAACCACAGTACACGACCCTACTAAAGAGACACGGCGCAATCCAATAAACCTTGTACTAAGGAACATCCGAGCTTCAAACCACACTACACGACCCTACCAAAGAGACACGGTGCAATCCAGAAAACCTTGTACTAAGGAACATCCGAGCTTCAAACCACAGTACACGGACCTACCAAAGAGACACGGCGCAATCCAGAAAACCTGATACTACGGAACATCCGAGCTTCAAACCACACTACACGACCCTACCAAAGAGACATGACGCAATCCAGAAAACCTGAGACTACGGAACATCCGAGCTTCAAACCACACTACACGACCCTACCAAAGAGACATGACGCAATCCAGAAAACCTGAGACTACGGAACATCCGAGCTTCAAACCACACTACACGACCCTACCAAAGAGACACGGTGCAATCCAGAAAACCTGAGACTACGGAACATACGAGCTTCAAACCACAGTACACGACCCTACCAAAGAGACACGGCGCAATCCAGAAAACCCGATACTACGGAACATCCGAGCTTCAAACCACACTACACGACCCTACCAAAGAGACACGGTGCAATCCAGAAAACCTGAGACTACGGAACATACGAGCTTCAAACCACAGTACACGACCCTACCAAAGAGACACGGCGCAATCCAGAAAACCCGATACTACGGAACATCCGAGCTTCAAACCACACTACACGACCATACCAAAGAGACACGGTGCAATCCAGAAAACCTGAGACTACGGAACATCCGAGCTTCAAACCACACTACACGACCCTACCAAAGAGACATGACGCAATCCAGAAAACCTGAGACTACGGAACATACGAGCTTCAAACCACAGTACACGGACCTACCAAAGAGACACGGCGCAATCCAGAAAACCTGACACTACGGAACATCCGAGCTTCAAACCACACTACACGACCCTACCAAAGAGACACGGTGCAATCCAGAAAACCTGAGACTACGGAACATCCGAGCTTCAAACCACAGTACACGGACCTACCAAAGAGACACGGTGCAATCCAGAAAACCTGAGACTACGGAACATCCGAGCTTCAAACCACACTACACGACCCTACCAAAGAGACATGACGCAATCCAGAAAACCTGAGACTACGGAACATACGAGCTTCAAACCACAGTACACGGACCTACCAAAGAGACACGGCGCAATCCAGAAAACCTGAGACTAAGGAACATCCGCGCTTCCAACCACAGTACACGGACCTACCAAAGAGACATAGTGCAATCCAGAAAACCTGATAGTAAGGAACATCCGCGCTTCAAACCACACTACACGACCCTACCAAAGAGACACGGCGCAATCCAGAAAACCTGATAGTAAGGAACATACGCGCTTCAAACCAAGGGGCACAGCCCTACCAAAGAGAAATGGCGCAATCCAGAAAACGTGATAGTAAGGAACATCCGCGCTTCAAACCACACTACACGACCCTACCAAAGAGACACGGCGCAATCCAGAAAACCTGATAGTAAGGACCATGCGAGCTTCAAACCACACTACACGACCCTACCAAAGAGACACGGCGCAATCCAGAAAACCTGATAGTATGGACCATGCGAGCTTCAAACCAAGGGGCACAGCCCTACCAAAGAGACACGGCGCAATCCAGAAAACCTGAGACTACGGAACATACGAGCTTCCAACCACGGTACACGACCCTACCAAAGAGACACGGCGCAATCCAGAAAACCTGATACTACGGAACATCTGAGCTTGAAACCACAGGGCACGGCCCCAGCAAAGAGACATGGCGCAATCCAGAAAACCTGATACTAAAGAAAAAACAGAGCTTCAAACCACAGGGCATGGCGTCACCAAAGAGACATGGCGCAATCCAGAAAACCTGACACTACGGAACATCTGTGCTTCAAACCACAGGACACGGCCCTACCAAAGAGAAACAGAGCAATCTAAAAAACCTTATAGTAAGGAGCATCCGAGTTTCCAACCACAGTACACGGCCCTAACAAAGAGACATGGCACAATCCAGAAAACATGATACTAAGGAATATCCGAGCTTCAAACCATAGTACAAGGCCTTACTAAAGAGACATGGCGCAATCCAGAAAACCTGAGACTGAGGAACATCCGAGCCTCAGACCACAGGACACAGCCCTACCAAATATTATAAGGCCTGCTTGCTGCTTGCTGGGCAGGGGATACCTTGGGAAAGCATTGGGAAAAGCATTTTTAACAACATTTTGATGGATTGTTTTAAATTTTAAATCTTTTACTTGTGTATTTTCACATTTCTTGGGCCTATTTGCATCTTTCAGCGTTTCCGGTCCGTCACGGCATCTCTGTGCCGATTGTACGGAGAAACGCTATAGGCCACACCTCCCACACACTTACTCCAACACCCACTTCAGGCTGACTGTGGGGCTGGTGGCGGGAGCCGAGACAGGATTTAAACAAGATGCACCCCCGGACGTTCCCGAACGGGACCGGGGGCCATGCCTTCTGCCCATTTTTATCGATACCCGGCCAGGGAGCTGATATCACACCAGGGTAATCATTATATTAACAACACTACCCGCTCTAATATGGAGAAAGCGGATATTTTAGCCCACAGATATACTTTTCCTGAAATGATACTAAAATCCCTCCTACTTCTATCACGCCCCCACGACCTGTTTCAGAAACTCACAAAACTCAGGAGTCAAAGGGCCTCACAGTTTATTATTTGAATACTCATTCTATGGTGAGACACCAGCTGGAAATCTTTCAGCTCTCAGACTCTGATAAACCAGATATTCTCCTCCTTACGCAAACGTGGTGACTGAGGAATCTGCTCCCCATATTCTGGTCGCAGTACCGGACAATTACTATATCCTGCAGACTAATTGCCCCTCAGGAAAAGCTGGTGGTGGGGTGGCAGCCATTGTTCACCAGGACCACCAGTTCACTTCCTTAGTGGTTATGGGCCCACCTTCGGTTGACAGTCTAGTTCTAAAATTTGAATCCCTTCAGTCACCTTTTATTTTTGCCCTCTTTTATAGACCTCCCCATCATATGCCTACATTTCCTCAGGCATTGGGCGAAATGATTTCCCATTTTGTTATTAATCACGCCAGAATACTGATAACTGGTGACTTCCATTACTGGCCTTACGATGAAAGGGAGTGCCTTAAGACAGGCCGAACAGAGTTGGAGACGCCACTATCTTTCTGATAAGAGAGCTATCTATGTAACCCTCCTGAAAGAATACAAAAAGGAGATTCTTCGTATCAAGGAAGATTATTTCTCTAACAAAATTCTTAATTCATATAATAAACCCAAAGAAATTGTCTCCATAGTGAACGAGCTTTCTAAACCAGACAGGATCATGTCGAAGCCAGTTCCTACACTGTCCTTCTGCAATTCCCTCAACTCTTTTTTCCTCAAGAAAATTGCCTCTATTGAAGCTAATATTCCCTCTTCTACCCTTCCTATATCCGATCCGAATACTTGTCAGAATGCATCTCGGATGGGTCGACTTCCTTTGATCTCTAAGGAGACCTTTCTTGATCTACTTAAAAAGGTTGACTCTGGTTCCCCCACTGATTGCCGCCCCCCTCATATACTTCGGGAAGCTTTTACTATCTGTCCTGACCCCACTCTTTCATTCCTTAGCAACTCACTTAAATATGGCATTGTCCCTGACATATTTAAAAGTGCGGAAATCGTCCCTATTCTGAAGAAACTGGGCGTGGAACCGTCAGTTCTTAGCAGTTATCGCCTTATCTCCTTGCTCTCCTATTTGGGTAAAGTCCTAGAGGCTTATGTGGCAAATTGCTTCAGTACATTTGTTGAACATTATCAGATCCCATCAGGCAGGTTTCAGACCTGCCCATTCTACGGAATCTGTTATACTTACAGTCTTGGACGAATTAAGAAGAGGGGCTGATAGTGGCATCCCCCAGGCCCTGGTTCTCCTAGATTTGTCAGCAGCATTTGACACGGTCGATCATATCATCCTGGTTGACCGTGACAGAAATGCCAGGATCCAGGGTCTGACGTTGAGATGGCTTCCCTCCTTCCTTAGCAACCGCTTCCAAGCAGTGCGGCTTGCTAATTTTTCGTCCATCAAGAGGGAACTGAGCTGTGGGGTCCCCCAGGGCTCCTCCCTTTCTTCACTCCTCTTGGATCTGTATCTTCTCCCGCTAATTCGATCTCTGAGAGAAAGAAGGATTGGGATGTTCAACTGTGCCGATGATCTCCAATTGGTGTTTGACATCAGCTCATCGGCATCCTCAGTCTCCCACTTTCAATCTACCATGATCTTTATAAGTGACTGGATGAATAACATCCAACTTCAGTTGAACCCGGACAAAACTGAGCTGATTCTTACAGGTGGCTCTACCAATCCTTGGCATTCCAACTTCTGGCCATCCTCTCTGGGCAACTCTCCGGTGCCGGCAAGCTCTGCCAAAAACGTAGGCATTGTGATCTCTAGCGATCTGTCAATGAATGCCCAAATTGGTTCAGTGGTTTCCGCAAGCTTCTTCCAACTGCGGAGAATAAGGAAGATTAGTAGATTTTTGTCTAGGGAAACTTTAACCTTGGTTATCTTAGCCTTGGTTATCTCCCGATTGGATTATGCTAACTCGTTGTACTATGGCATCCCTGTTGAGATGTCTTCAGTTGGTTCAGAACCAAGCTGCCAGACCCATCTTTCACCAACCTAAGTGGCAGCATGTGACACCGATTATGAAAAATCTACACTGGCTCCCTGTGGCCAAGAGGTGTGTTTTCAAGCTGGGTTGCACCATCTTTAAAGCCCTTCATGGCAACAGTTCTGCTTTTATCTCTTCTAGGATTCAACGATATATTCCCTCCGGGGACTTGCACTCCTCTCATTTAAACCTACTAGTCACTTCCTCTTTTAAACGTAAGAAGCACGGAGGCTCTAGATTCACTCTTTTGGCCCCACAATTCTGGAACTCTGTCCCTGTGGAGATGAGACTGGTTACGTCCTATGCACAGTTCAGAAAATTGCTTAAGACTCGATTGTTTGCCTAATAATTTTTTTTAAAACATATTTTATTGGCATTTTCATTTCCTACCACTACTTAGGTTAGCGTAGTTCAGGTTGCTTGTATCATTCACTGTTTATCGTTGGTCATTTCTAAGGATCTTATTCCTAACAGTGTTGTCCTCCCAATGTCTGTTAAAGAACTGTCCCCCCCAACTCCCCAACTAACACCCCCTCCCACCCCCGTGCTGCTCTCAACTAAGACACCTATGGCTCTCTGATGTGTGTGCGTGAACTGGGTCTTCCTCTACTGTGGCCAGGTGTGTTGGGCAGTGTACACCTTTCCAGGGCTACTGGTTCGGCACGTCATTGCGCTCCAGGCTACTCATGCTGTCCCCCCCCCCCCGGGGTCTACTTGGGCCAGACTTACAGGTCGGGATGGTCCCTGAGGTGTGCTAGACGCGGACTCCTGTCCCTCGTTCCTAATTTCATCGAGTAGTGTTCCCCACGCCTGTGCCCTCTCCAGCCTCCCTATTACTCGCTCTGTATTTCTGAGCAATATTCTGTGTTCACAGCCTGCCCATTTTGCTAATTCGCACTTCCACCTGGTGACCCCAGGGCCCGCTGGAGCCTTCCACCTGCTGGTCAGTTCTCGCTTCGCCAGTATAAAGGCCAAGTCCTGGAACCTCACAGTCACTTTAGTCTTCGCTGAGTGGGGGAACAGGTTGAGTAACACGTGGCTTGGCGTGCACGGTACTACCCTTCCTGTGATTTGTGCTGTTTCCCGAGTCACTTCCTGCCAATACATGTCTAAGTGTGGGCAACTTCACATCATGTGGATGTAGTTAGCATTTTTTTCTCCACAGCGTGGGCAGCCTGCATCATCCCTATGGAAGTATCGGTTAATTATGTCTGGGGTGATGTAGGCTTGTTTGCCCAATCATATGACACTTAACCTCAGTTTCCTGCTAGCACCTTTCTGATCCATCAGCGCCATGAAACCGTCTGGTGTACGTGCGCTATATAAAAGTTTTTAACATAACATAACAAAGAGACATGGCGCAGTCCAGAAAACTGCAGGCACTGTGGCTTAAAATAGATAGTTTCAGAGTGGAGTGAAGTGTTGCGAGTGGAGTGGTGCATTGTAGAGTGCAGAGTTGTAGAGTAGAGTGGCGTAGATTGTGGTGGTGTAGAGTAGACTGGTATAGAGTCAAGGCGTGGAGTGGAGTGGTGCAAAATAGATTAGAAATGGTGCAGAGTAGAGAGGCATGGAGTTGAGTGGTGCAGAGTAGAGTGCAGTCGCATAGAGTGAAGCGGTGTAGAGTGCAATGGTGCAGAGTAGAGTGACATTGAGTGCCATGGTGGAGAGTGCAGTATTGCAAAGCAGAGTGACATAGTTTGCAGTGGCTTAGAGTGCATTGGCAAACCGCAGAGTGGTGCAGCGTACAGTGGTGCAGAGTACAGTGCTTAGTGATGAAGAGTGCAGTTTGCGGAGTAGGGTGGCATAAAGGGAATTGGCATGGAGTGTTGTAGAGTGCAGTGGCGAAGAGTACAGTGGTGCATAGTAGAGTGGGGTGGAATGCGCTGGCATAGAGTAGAGCAGTGCAGAGTAGAGTAGGTATGGTGTAGAGTGAAGTGGCATATTGTGCAGTGCAATAGATTGCAGTGGTGCACAGTAGATTAGACTGGCATAGAGTGTTGTGGCATAGTGTGTAGTGTAATAGAGTGCATTGGCATATAGTGCAATAGAGTGGCGTAGAGTAGAGTGGTGCAGATAAGATGAAGAGTGCAGTGGCGTAGAGTAGAGTAGCATTGAGTATATTAGTGTAGAATACAGTGGCATAGAGTGGTGCAGAGTTAAGTGACATAGAGTGCAATGGTGCAGAGTGTAGTAACATAGAGTGCAGTGGCATAGACTAGAGTGTTGCAGAGTAGGGTATAGTAGCATAGAGTTGAGTAGTGCAGAGTAGAGTGCGGTGGTGTCGAGTGCAATGGTGCAGAGTAGAGGGATGTTGAGTCCCATGGCAGAGAGTGCAGTCTTGCAGAGCAGAGTGACACAGAGTACAGTGTCACAGAGTGCAGTCTCGCAGAGTGCAGTGTCACAGAGTGCAGTGTCACAGAGTGCAGAGTAGAGTGCGGTGGTGTCGAGTGCGATGGTGCAGAGTAGAGGGATGTTGAGTCCCATGGCGGAGAGTGCAGTCTTGCAGAGCAGAGTGACACAGAGTACAGTGTCACAGAGTGCAGTCTCACAGAGTGCAGTGTCACAGAGTGCAGAGTAGAGTGCATTGGTGTCGAGTGCAATGGTGCAGAGTAAAGGGATGTTGAGTTTCATGGCAGAGAGTGCAGTCTTGCAGAGCAGAGTGACACAGAGTACAGTGTCACAGACAGCAGTCTCACAGAGTGCAGTGTCACAGAGTGCAGTGGCATAGAGTGCAGTAGTGTAGAGTGCAATGGTGCAGAGTAGAGTGATGTTGAGTTCCATGGCGGAGAGAGCAGTGTGACACAGAGTACAGTGTCACAGAGTGCAGTCTCACAGAGTGCAGTGTCACAGATTGCAGTGGCATAGAGTGCAGTGGTGTCGAGTGCAGTGGTGCAGAGTAGAGGGATGTTGAGTTCCATGGCGGAGAATGCAGTCTTGCAGAGCAGAGTGACACCGAGTACTGTGTCGTAGAGTGCAGTGGCATAGAGTTTGGTGGCAGAGAGTGCAGTGTTGTAGAGGAGAGTGTCGAAGAGTGCTGTGGTGTAGAGTTCAGTGATGTAGAGTGCAAAGGTGTAGAGTAGCATGGAGTGCAGTGGCATAGAGTAGAGTGTTGCAGAGTAGAATATAGTGGCATGGAATGCAGTGATGCAGAGTAGATTAGCGTAGAGTGCAGAGGCAGAGTGTACTGGTTTTGAGTAAAGTGGTGTAGAGTGCAATGGCATAGAGTGCAGCGGCATAGGGTGCAGCAGCGTAGAGTGGAGTGGAGTGGCACAGGGTAGATTGCAGTGGTGTAGAGTGGAATAGAGCAGAGTAGAGTACAGTGGCATAGAGTGCAGTGGCATGGAGCAGATTGTTTTAGTGTAAAGTGGCATAGAGTGCAGAGGCATAAAGTAGTGTTGTAGAGTGCAGTGGTGCAAAGTGGATTAGAGTGGCTTAGAGTGGATTGGCCTAGAGTGCAGTAGCGAAGCGATCACAGGTGCATAGTAGAATAGTGTTGGGTAGAGTGCATTGGCATAGATAGAGTGATGTAGAGTAGAGAGGCGTCAAGTGAAGTGGTGTAGAGTGGAATGGTGCAAAGTACACCGCAGTTACGCAGTGTGGAGTGTCAATGTGGAGTGGTGCACATTTCAGTGTAGTGGCATGGAGTGGAGAGGAGTAGAGTGCAGTGGTTTGGAGTGGTGCAGAGCAGAGTGCAGTAGCATAGAGTGGAGAAGGCATGGTGTGGTAGCACACTACCAGTACAGGCAACACATCTTCAAATGAAATGACCATTACATTTGCGCAGACGTAATGTTACTGCTAAGTATACAGCGCACAAAGGATGTGTGGAAATGTCATCATCTAGTGAATTGCTGTGTTTTAATATGTTTGTTTCCACCACACTTCAGAATTACTAAAAATGTGCTTCATTTGTGCTTTCCATATTCTGAATTATCTGCACATTTCATATACAAACATTTACATTTTGTATTGTGCTAGAAAACAATATTAAACAGCAGACCCCCAGTAGCCAGCATTATTGAAAAATAAATCCTCTCACTTTGAAGTCAGAGAATGAAAAGTAAACACCAAGCTCCCTGGAAGACAGAGACTGACAGTTGCCGTCTGTTTTTGAATGCACAGCAAATGTGACAAGATAAGAATCAATCCATCAATCAGGAAATTTTAGAGCGCACTACTCACCCGTAAGGGTCTCAAGGCGCTGGGGGGGGGGGGGGGGGGGGGGTGCTGCTACCGCTCGAATAACCAGGTCTTGAGTAGTCTCCTGAAGGTAGTAGGTCTTGGGTCTGCCGTAGGAGGATGGGGAGGGTGGTCCAGGTCTTGGCGGCGAGGTAGGAGAACAATCTGCTGCCGGAGGTTGCTCTTTGGATGCGAGGAAGGTAGCTAGGGCACAGTCGGCAGAGCGGAGCTGGCGGTTCGGGGTGTAGAAGGTGAATTTGTCTGTTGAGGTATGCTGGTCCGGTGTCGTGGAGTGCTTTGTGTGCGTGGGTGAGGAGCTTGAAAGTGATCCTCTTGTTGATGGGCAGCCAGTGCAGGTCTTTTAGGTAGGGTGTGATGTGGCTGTGTCGAGGGATGTCGAGGATCATGCGGGCAGAGGTGTTCTTCTGTATGCGTTGCAGTCGTTTCATCAGTTTGGCTGGGGGTCCCGCATATAGGGCGTTTCCGTGGTCCAACCTTATGCTGACGAGGGCCTGGGTGACCGTTCTTTTTGTGTCGGTGGGGATCCACCTGTAGATCTTGTGGAGCATGCGGAGGGTGTTGAAGCAGGAGGATGAGATGACGTTGACTTGCTTGGTCATGGAGAGTGTTGAGTCCAGGATAAACCCCAGGTTGTGTGCGTGGTTGGTGGGTGTTGGTGCTGCTCCCAGGGTGGTCGGCCACCAGGAGTCGTCCCAGGCTGAGGGGGTGGAGCCGAGGATGAGGACCTGTGTCTTGTCCGAGTTCAGCTTCAGACGGCTGTTCTTCATCCATTCGGCGATGGCTTTCATTCCTTCGTAGAGGTTGGTTTTGGCGGTGAGTGGGTCCTTGGTGAGGGAGAGGATCAGCTGTGTGTCGTCGGCAAAGGAGATGATTTTGAGGTTGTGTAGTCTGGTGACTTGGGCAAGTGGGGCCATGTAGATGTTGAACAATGTCGGGGTGAGGGATGATCCTTGGGGTACGCCGCAGATGATCTTGGAGGCTTCGGATCGGAAAGGGGGAAGGCGGATGCTCTGGGTTCTGCCGGAGAGGAAGGAGGTGGTCCAGTCCAGTGCTTTGTCTCGGATTCCTGCGTTGTGGAGGCATGTGCGTCGGGTGCGGTGGCAGACCATGTCAAAGGCGGCTGATAGGTCCAGGAGGATGTGGGCCTTGGTCTCGCCGTTGTCTAGCAGGGCCCTGATGTCATCGGTGGCGGTGATGAGGGCAGTTTCGGTGCTGTAGTTGCTACGGAACCCGGACTGGGATGGGTCCAGGATGTTGTTCTCTTCCAGGTAGCGGGTCATCTGTTTTTTGACGGTTTTCTCAATGAACAACATTTAATGGCCTGCTCACAGAGAGTGAACATTGTAGAAGAATACAGTAAACAGGGTATTTTTCATGGGATGGACTAACTGAGGCTGGATAGTCTAAAATAAACAAAGCCAGCAAATAGAAAGCAAGCAATTGTGAGCTACAAACCATAAAGCCAATGGCAAGCAATGGGCAGAATTCAGTCCTAGGACTGCTTTGTGAATGTCGCCAAGAAGTCATCAGCAAACCAGACAGCTGCTCTGTCTAGAAGAATGTGACCAGGCCCGGGCGGAGTACATTGAGTTCTTCTATGCGGAGCTCCTCGTAGTGCGGAAAAAAAGTCTGCTGCGCTCTGCAGAGTTCTGCGAGCTGCAGAGTGCGGTAAGTCTCACCTGGAGATTATCCCGCACTGTAAAATCAGCACAGATCGTACCACGCGCAGCCCACACGGGTGCTGCTTCTTTCTGGCACTAGTGCCAGCTTATTTAACGTGATTGGCAGGTTTCTCAATTCGAAGGGCAGCGACCTGCTGCATCTGCCCTGGTTGAGAAATCTCGCCTGGAGGTGGTCAAGCATATGAGTTTTCTCACTCGCGCTCACCAACTTAATGTTGGCGAGTCGCACACGAGAGGGAAAAGGTGCTCTGCGCCTCTTCCCAGAGTTGTTCGGAACTCTGCCCAGAGCTCACAGTGGACAAAACTCTGCAAACTCCGCTGGAGGAGCAGACTTCGTCACCCACCTCTAGCTCAAACCTAAAACCGACACAGTAGCGCCTTTTTACAGGCCAGTTCCTTTGGATCAAAGCAGTGACTTGCCTCAGAACACACATCTCCGCACCTCCCCCAGCTCACCTCAATCCCCCACAACGTAGCTCCCTCAGAACTGGTACCAAGCTGTGTGTTGGGTTGGGGAGGAGGGCATTGTTTTGTGTCCACAGGGGCCTAGGAATACATGGGAGGGCAACGTAGGGGGCTGAAAGGGTGTTGAAAATAGCGGCCACAGCACGTTAAAAACTACTGGCAGCGCTGTAAACTGAACCACTGGAGCCAGGGTAGAGGGTGTTTATGTTTGCAGGAGTTCAATGTTTTCACATTGCCAACATTGGTCATGTGATGGGAAGAGGCCAGACATTGGGGTGCTGACGTAAGGAAGGATGGCCACCTTATATTACATATATACATAACACATCTCTGACATACATGCTACAGAAGAACTAATCAAAAGGAGAACAAAGGATAGCTCAGCGAGTTGGGCGCCTGCTGCAGTCATGTGGGTTAAAGCTTCAGCCACAACTTCGATCCTACAAGCCTTTTATCCTCCCACGCACGATAAAATGAGTACCATAATAAAGGCGTGGTATTTACACGGAGGTATCCGCCTTAGGGCGCTATAAAATAGAATGTGTTCCTGTGGCTTACCGGGTCCATGTCCAGCCATCTTTGGGAGTAACCTGGTGAGAAGCCGGCAGTGGGGCTTTTTTGGGGTGCCACCCCAGTGACAAGCCAGCAGTGGAGCTTCTTTGAGGGGCACTCCAGTTCGAAGCCGGGAGTGGGGCTTTTTTGGGGGTCACCCCTGTGAGAAGCTGGCAGTGTGGCTTTTTTGGGGAGTCACCCCTGGTGAGAAGCCTGGTGTGACGCCAGCAGGAAGCCGGCAGTGGGGATTGTTTGGGGAGTCACACCGGCTTCTTTGGGGAGTCACCCCGGTGAGAAGCAGGCAGTGGTGGTCCTTTGCGGGCTGGGGGTGTCACCCGGTGAACAGCTGGCAGCGGGGTGGGGGGGTCTTTGGAGTTTACACCAGTGAGAAGCCGGCAGTGGGGCTACTTTGGGGTTCACCCTGGTGAGAAGGCAGCAGTGGGGCTTCTTTGAGGGGTCACCCTGGTGAAAAGCCAGCTTTGATGTTTCTTTGCGGGGTGGGGTGTCGTCCCGATGGGAAGCCCGCAGTGGTGGTTCTTTGGGGGGGTGTCACCCCAGTGGGAATCCAACGGTGGTGGTTCTTTGAGGGGGTGACCCTGGTAGGAAGCCGGCAGTGGGGTTTGTTTGAGGAGTCACCCCGGCTTCTTTGGGGAGTCACCCCGGTGAGAAGCAGGCAGTGGTGGTTCTTTGTGGGGTGGGGGGTCACCCATGTTGGGAAGTCCGCAGTGGTGGTTCCTTGGGGGAGGGTGTCACCCCATTGGGAATCCAACAGTGGTGGTTCTTTGGGGGGGGGGGGTGACCCGGGAAAGAAGCCGGCAATGGGGTTTGTTTGGGGAGTCACCCCAGCTTCTTTGGGGAGTCATCCTGGTGAGAAGCAGCCAATCGGGCTTCTTTGGGGAGATCCCCCCCGAACAGCTGGCAGTGGGGGGGGGGGGGGTTTGCGGTTCACACAGGTGAGAAGCTGGCAGTGGGGTTTCTTTGGGGTTCACTCCGGAAAGAAGCAGGCAGTGGGGCTTCTTTGGGGTGTCACCCCGGTGGGAAGCTGGCAGTGGTGGGTCTTTGGGGTTCATCACGGTGAGCAGCCGGCAGTGGTAGTTCTTTGGGGGGGGGGTCACCCCGGTGGGAAGCCAGCTGTGGTAGTTCTTTGCGGGCTGGGGTTCACCCCAGTGGGGAGCCCATAGTGGTGGGTCTTTGGGGGGGGGGTGACGCCAGCAGGAAGCTGGCAGTGGGGATTGTTTGGGGAGTCACACCGGCTTCTTTGGGGAGTCACCCCGGTGAGAATCAGGCAGTGGTGGTCCTTTGCGGGCTGGGGGTGTCACCCGGTGAACAGCTGGCAGCGGGGTGGGGGGGTCTTTGGAGTTTACACCAGTGAGAAGCCGGCAGTGGGGCTACTTTGGGGTTCACCCTGGTGAGAAGGCAGCAGTGGGGCTTCTTTGAGGGGTCACCCTGGTGAGAAGCCGGCAGTGGTGGTTATTTGGGAAGGGGGGTTACCCCAGTGAGAAGCCGGCAGTGGGGCTTCTTTAGGGGTCAACCTTGTGAGAAGCCGGCAGTGGTGGTTCTTTATGGGTGAGTCACCCGGGTGGTAAGCCGGCAGTGGTGGTTCTTTTGAAGGGGGGGTCACCCCGGTGAGAAGCCAGCTTTGATGTTTCTTTGCGGGGTGGGGTGTCGTCCCGATGGGAAGCCCGCAGTGGTGGTTCTTTGGGGGGTTGTCACCCCAGTGGGAATCCAACAGTGGTGGTTCTTTGAGGGGGTGACCCTGGTAGGAAGCCGGCAGTGGGGTTTGTTTGAGGAGTCACCCCGGCTTCTTTGGGGAGTCACCCCGGTGAGAAGCAGGCAGTGGTGGTTCTTTGTGGGGTGGGGGGTCACCCATGTTGGGAAGTCCGCAGTGGTGGTTCCTTGGGGGAGGGTGTCACTCCATTGGGAATCCAACAGTGGTGGTTCTTTGGGGGGGGGTGACCCGGGAAAGAAGCCGGCAATGGGGTTTGTTTGGGGAGTCACCCCAGCTTCTTTGGGGAGTCATCCTGGTGAGAAGCAGCCAATCGGGCTTCTTTGGGGAGATCCCCCCGAACAGCTGGCAGTGGGGGGGGGGGTCTTTGCGGTTCACACAGGTGAGAAGCTGGCAGTGGGGTTTCTTTGGGGTTCACTCCGGAAAGAAGCAGGCAGTGGGGCTTCTTTGGGGTGTCACCCCAGTGAGAAGCCAGCAGTGGGGCTTCTTTGAGGGGTCACCCTCTTGAGAATCTGGGAGTAGGGCCTGTTTGGGGTGTCACCCTGGGGCAAAGCCAGCAGTGGGGCTTCTTTGGGGGGTCACCTCAGTGAGAAGCTGACAGTGGGGCTTCTTTAGGGGTCACTCCGGTGAGAAGCTGGCAGTGGTGGTTCTTTGGGGGGGGTCACCCCAGTAAGAAGCCAGAACTGGGGCTTCTTTGGGGGTCACCCCGGTGAGAAGCCAGCAGTGGGATTTGTTTGGGGAATCACCCCGTCTTCTTTGGGGAGTCCCCCCGATGAGAAGCAGGCAGTGGGGCTTCTTTGGGGTGGTCACCCAGGTGAACAGCTGGCAGTGGGGGGTCTTTGGGGTTCACACCGGTGAGAGGCTGGCAGTGGGCTTCTTTGGGGTTCACACCAGAAAGAAGCCGGCAGTGAGGGGTCTTTGGGTTTCACCCCGGTGAGAAGCCGGCAGTGGGGCTTCTTTGGGGGGTCATCCCAGTGACCAGTTGGCAGTGGGGCTTCTTTGGGGTTCACCCCGGAAAGAAGCCGGCAGTGGGAGGTCTTTGGGGTTTTCCCAGGTGAGGAGCTGGCAGTGGGGCTTCTTTGGGGTTCACCCCAGAAAGAAGCCGGCAGTGGGGGGGTCTTTGGGGTTCTCCCAGGTGATGAGCTGGCAGTGGGGGGGTTCTTTGGGGTTCACCCCAGTGAGGAGCTGGCAGTGAGGCTTCTTTGGGGGTTTACCCCGGTGAGCAGCCGGCAGAGAGGGGGTCTTTGGGGTTTTCTCAGGTGAGGAGCTGGCAGTGGGGCTTCTTTGGGGTTCACCCCAGAAAGAAGCCGGCAGTGGGGGGGTCTTTGGGGTTCTCCCAGGTGATGAGCTGGCAGTGGGGGGGGTTCTTTGGGGTTCACCCCAGTGAGGAGCTGGCAGTGAGGCTTCTTTGGGGGTTTACCCCGGTGAGCAGCCGGCAGAGAGGGGGTCTTTGGGGTTCACCCAGGTGAGCAGCCGGCAGTGGGGCTTCTTTGGGGGGTCATCCCAGTGAACAGCTGGCAGTGGGGGATCTTTGGGGTTCACACAGGTGGGAAGCTGGCAATGGGGCTTCTTTGGGGTTCACCCCGGAAAGAAGCCGGCAGTGGGGGATCTTTGGGGTTTTCTCAGGTGAGGAGCTGGCAGTGAGGCTTCTTTGGGGGTTTACCCCGGTGAGCAGCTGGCAGAGAGGGGGTCTTTGGGGTTCACCCAGGTGAGCAGCGGGGGATCTTTGGGGTTCACACCGGTGGGAAGCTGGCAGTGGGGCTTCTTTGGGGTTCACCCCAGAAAGAAGCCGGCAGTGGGGGGTCTTTGGGGTTCTCCCAGGTGAGCAGCCGGCAGTGGGGGGGTCTTTAAGGTTCACCCCGGTGGGAAGCAGGCAGTGGGGGGGGGGGGGGTCGGCTGTGCACTGGACACGCCCAGCTCGTCTCCTCTCACTGCACGTAAAACCCATTAGATCTGTGTCTGGAATAAGCCTGCGCATGCGCCGCCGCTGCTGTCAGTGTTTCTTCTCACAATCCTCCTGCAGGTAAAACAACAAAGAGAACAGATGTTCAATGAAAGCCGTTTGTGAGGGACATAAAAGATGCGGCCTCTGTAAAGTTTATCTTCCGGAGAAGCGCTCATCCCACTGCAGATAGAAAGGGCGAGCTGCAGTCAGGGTGGACTCCGTCCTTGATGGAGTCTATGTCCTGGGGCCACCCTGAATGAGGGGGGGGGGGGCGAGAAAAGACAGAGAAGGGAGAGAAGGGCGAGAAAGACAGAGAGAGAGAGAGAGAGAAACGGAGAGAAATGAGCGAGAGAAACACAGAGGGGGAGAGAGACGGAGAGGGAGGGGGAGAAAAAAAACAGAGAGAAAAACAGAGAGGGAGAGAGTGAGCGAGGGAGAAGGAAGAGAAAGAGAGAGAGAGATACAGATACAGAGAGAGATAGAAGAGGTAGTGAGAGGGGGAGGGAGAGGGAGAGAGAGAAAGAGGAGGGAGAGTTTTGTGTCGAGAAAAGACAGAGAGAGTGAAAAAGGAAGAGACAGAACGGAGAGAGAAACAGAGAGAGAGAGGGAGAGAGAAGAGACAGAAACAGAGACAGAGAGGTTGAAGCAGAAGGAGAGAGACAGAGAATGTAAGAAGAGACTGAGAGGAGAGAGGGGGAACTAAAAGCGACAGAGAGAGGGGGAGAGTGGGGGGTAAGACGAGAGAGAGATGCAGAGAGAGAGAGAGAGACAGAGAGAGGGAGGGAGGAGGCGAGAGACAGAGAGAAAGAGCGAGAGAGGAGGAAAAAGATAGAGAGGGGTAATAAGAGCTAGGGAGAGGGAAGAAGCAAGAATATAGAGACAGGAGAGAGAGAGAAAAAGAGTGCGAGATAGAGGAAGGGAGAGAGCGATGGTGAAAGAAATTGTGAGGGAGGAGAGGAAAGAGAGAGAGAGGAAGAAAGAGAGAAAGAGAGAGAGAAGAGAGAGGAAGAGAGAGAGAGAAAGAGAGACAGTGGCAAGCGAAGGAGAGAGACAGAAGGAGAGAGACTAGAGAGAGAAAGAGTGAGCGAGAGAGAGAGGAGAGAGGGCGGAAGAGAGACAGAGAGAGGGAGAGAGGACCAAAGAGAGAGAGAGGAGTGAGGAGAAAAGAGAGGGAAAGAAGAGAAGAGAAGAGAAGAGAAGAGAAGAGAAGAGAAGAGAAGAGAAGAGAAGAGAAGAGAAGAGAAGAGAAGAGAAGAGAAGAGAAGAGAAGAGAAGAGAAGAGAAGAGAGAGTCGAGTCAGTGAAATGGGGGAGACACAGCATGCCTAATTCAGGGAGTGTGGAGGACTGTTTAGGGAATGCACAAATGCCATTTCAAAACACCATTTAAAGAGGGGTTTGATGGAGGAAGGAGGAGCCATCTCAGAGCATCTTTGGGGGGCGGCAAGGGTGGGCATCTCAAAGCATCTTGGGGGGAAGGAGAGGCCATCTCAGAGCATCTGGGGGGGGCGGTAAGGAGGGACCATCTCAGACCATCTTTGAGGCAGGTAAGCAGTGGCCATCTCAGACCATATTTGAGGGTGGAAGGAGGGGCCATTTTGGAGCATCATTGAGGGGGTGGGAGAATGGGGGGCATCTCAGTCAGAGCATCTTTGGGGGAAAAGGAGGGTCTATCTCAAAGCATTTTTGGGGGGATGTTGAAGGTTCAGCTCAGGGTATCTTTGAGGGGAGTTTAGGAGGGACCACCTCAGAGCACATGTGATGGGTAAGGAGGGCCCATCTCAGACCGTCTTTGGGGGGTAAGAAAGGTTCATCACAGAGGACATCTGAGGAGGATAGAAGGGTCAGTCCCAGAACATCTTTGAGGGGGCAAGGAGGGGCTCGCTCAGAGTATTGTTGGATGATGAAGAGGGCCCATTTCAGAGCATTTTGGGGGGGGGGCATTAAGGAGGGCCCATCTCAGAGCATCTTTGAGGGGGGCAAGGAGGGGCTCGCTCAGAGGATTGTTGGATGATGAAGAAGGGCCCATCTCAGGGCATCTTAAGCGGTAACAAGTGGCCATCTCAGACCATCTTTGAGGGTGGAAGGAGGGGCCATCTCAGACCATCTTTGAGGGTGGAAGGAGGGGCCATCTCAGACCATCTTTGAGTGGGGCAAGGAGGGTCTCGCTCAGAGGTTTGTTGGATGATGAAGACGGGCCCATCTCAGAGCATCTTTGAGGGGGGCAAAGAGGGGCCACCTCAGGGGCAGCTCTAGGCTCATGGTGGCCTTGTGCAGGGAGCGCAGGTAGGGGGCCCCGGAAGAGGGGGTCCGGGCGGGGCGGAGCTCAGGAAGGTGTTTTAATAAAACGTCCAGAAAAGGCATTAGATGACCAGTAACATGGTAACAGAAAAACGACGTTTACTTTTTGAGTGCTCATCACTTGGATACTTTGTTTTAGAATCTGGGTCTCTGGAGGGACCCCTTTCAACAAGAAAAACACGTTGCGCGTCCGTAAGAGAGTTCGGCCACAAAGCAGGATCCCTCCAATCACATAAATCATATTCAGAACACGGGTCTGTAACATGGTCTTGCTCTTTGGCTTCCTTTTCAATACCAGCATCATCCGTCTGTAAACTCTGAACCTCCTTCAGAATGCCAGATGTTGATGGACCGATGAATGATGTTTCAGTTTCTCTGTCTGAGGGTCTTTTGTAATAATCCTCATCCTGAGTTGGTAATTGCTGCATGTTTGTATCAATTTCAGAGTCACCTTGTTCATTTTCATTGGTCTGCTCATGAGTATCATTCTGCTCATGGATATCATCATTTTTTTGTTCTTCTTTATGGTCGTCAGCGCCTGTTTTACCGAGTGCATCAGCAGTACTCTGGCCAGAGGATTCTCCATCTTTAGGTTTCCCTTGGGTGATAAAGTTCAGGATTGCTCCTTCCTGTGACACTACGAAAGCCTGCTGAGCCACCTTTCTCTTTCGTTTCGAATAACCAGATTTGTGTACTCGAATTCTCTTCATTTTGCTTGCAAGGCAGCGGGCGAGGCTAGCAGTGGGTAGGGAAAAAAAGAAGACAATCAGCAGTGGCGGCTGATGAAAGATTTTGATGTGTCATTTTTATTTTCTTGCAAAAACAACAGTTGATGGACAGAATGCAGAACAATGTCATACATTCACCCCAGTACAGAGATCTGGGCCTAAATCCATCGTTTATTTGCTCACCACACCACCCCAGTTCAGACATGGCCATATGCAAATCAGCCTTGACCCTGTGCCTCATGGAAACAGTCCAGCCCGAACTGCCAAGCCATGTCTTCCCTGGACTACACAATGAAGGACCAGCATACCTTAATGAACGAGTGAATTTCCACCAACCTACCAGGAAAATATGTTCCAAAACCATCTCCCTAGCAGCCACCCAATGCAGCCGCTGATAAAACAGTGGAGGCCGCTACTTCTCCCACCTGGCAGTGAAGACCTGAAAACCCTCCCCCTGCACCTCAGAGCCTCACCATCGCTCCAGCAGTTCAGGAAGGACCACAAGACCTCGCTGTTCAACCAACAAGCAGCATGATCCAGCAGCATGAATCCCACACCGCCTCGAGACCCTTATGTGTGAAGCAGCTGAGCTTTACAAACCCTGACTGATTGATAGTAATTACCCTTCCCACTACATGTATGACACATTATGAGGACTAGCCACATATGGAAGGTTTATTTGAAGAGTGTTATAAAACTATAGGGTAGATCATGTGACTTGGCATACAAGGTCTGTTTTCTCAGTCCACTGAGAACAGTAGAGCCTGGAGAATAGTTCATGATCTATTTGGGAAGTGACCTTAGCAGGAAGAGAGTAAGCTACCTTGAAATCATGGCACACAGAGACCTGTCTCAGTACGTCACTAACTGATCCTGAAGACAGCCTACAGGTAACCAAAGACTCGTCCACTTTACCACATTGTCAAAAGACAAAATACAATATATTTAATTAAGGTTTCTTGTGTAGTGCCATATTCCAGCAACCAGTTCTGCTCGCTTTCAGAGCACCTATTAAACAAGGATTAATTACAGTGAGTCCTAAGGCTATGAAAAGGCACTAGAGGTTCACTGAAGCAAAATTAATGTGCAAGGAACATCCAGCCAGGAGACAACTTTCAAGCAGACGTACGAATCACTAGCACAGCGTACCAACGACCCCATGGGCCGTGGCATAAGCAAGGAAAATGGCCCCTTTGGCTGCTGCTCAGGAAGTAAAATATAGCAATTATCAGGGTTCAATGGGCCCCTGAGGGTTTTGGGTCTCAGTGCCACTGTACTTGCTGAACCAATGGTAACTATGCCCCTAGTATGGACAGAGAAGGCTGCTTCACCAATTGCAAACTGAGGACTAGTTAAACTAGTTTTCTCTGCTAGTCACATGACAAGCACTGGAATGTAATTAAAGAAATGATCAAGAAGCCAGTCTCCTACCAAGGTCTCTGCAAAAGGGCATTAGATTGAGTTAACATAGGTAGGCACTGCCATCCTATTCCAGGCGTCCATCCATAGGTGCTTGCATTTCATGTCTGCCTCAACACCATATAAACAGACATAACCAAATGCCAAGTACATTCGAACACTCGATGTTTTAAAAGATTTGTGCGGGCAGATCCACTCATTAGATCACAAGTATCCGCTTCATACTCTGTTTTCATGATTGTTGATAAGTAATTGTAATCATTTTAATGAATCCTTAACATTACGTCTAACACCTCATACCCTGCTCTCCTCTTCCCCCCAATACGGCCGTGCCTCCCAAGTTACACCTCCAAAAGTCACCATGCCTCCCCTCAGCCACAAGTAAACACCGCTCCTGCACTCCTGACTCACTCTTCCCTCAACATACAGCGCCGATCTGTACCACTCCCTACCCCTGGCGCACGGTGACCACCTCTCCGACTGGCGCCCTCTCAGAGATGAATCGTGAGAGAGAGGCTCTCTCTCACGATTCATCATGCCCTCCCTTCCCATGACCACCAGAATACCTCCAGCTCGCCACCTCACATGGCTTACCTCCACCCAGACCCAAAGCACACACCATCTACAATAACATCCTCACCCAACCTTCCCCACGCCCCCGGCTCCTCACCCCCACGGGCTGGGATACATTCCTATGCCTGATCTGCCCTCCTCCCCAGGGCTCCCCACACCCTCGTCCAATGGCTCACCTTACCTCGGGTTCACTCTGCAGTGGCACACGCTGACCTCCTCACTCCCCTCCCCATGCCCTGACCCTCGGGCTGCTCACCTCGCAGCTGGCACCAAAGGTTGCACACTGGCATGCTATCCTCTGCAAGGCGGCCTTTCTTGCCCAGGGTCTCTAGGTGCGCCGGTGCATGGCCTCGGCCGGTCTCGGTGCTGCTCGCTGCACGCCGGGCATGGGTGCTGCCACCCCTCCTGCCGCCAGTGATGCATGGTGCTTCTGTAACCCCTTCGCTGCAGGACTCGCGGGCACTGCGCATGCGCGCGCATGCGAGCCTCCGGAGGTGCCAGATCTGGACTATTAAAACAAGCTCGATTGTCCTGGAAAAAAAGTTCTAAACAAGCACAAGACCTACTAGAAGAGCCCGAAACAAGGCCGACCCCACACAAAGACGAGACTGGGTTAGAAAGGAAAAGAGTATAAGAACAACCATTCAGCGTTCATCACATTAGATTTAGCACGCCTCAGTCGTTCATGCGCCAAATCCCTGCCAGGGGCCGCCACGAATATGTATTGTATCCGATTCCTCGTGGTGGCCCCTGGGGTTTGGTGGCCCTGTGCAGGTGCACAGCTTGCAAATGCCTAAGGCCTCCCATGGGTCCAAGGGGTGAAGATGGGGGAGGGGCAGCATGATACAAGCCAAGTGAGAAGGCCAAAATGTTCTGCGCCGTCACACTTGACAAGAGCTCGAGTCGCAGGAGCCAGGCCTCGTGTGTGGCGGATCTCTTGTGTGAGTATGTTACGTGCAGAGTGCATGTAAACATGTCTTCATTTAACAGCAGGGAACGGAAGTTTCGGCGTGGGGGCTAGTAATGGAGAGTAACGGAAGAGTAGCGCAAACAAATGTGAGCTCAAACTAAGAAGACACAGAAGGAAACGTTTTGCTCCTTTGGCGCATGCGTGATAACTGTGGTCGCGAGGGGGGGTGACCTTGTAGAGATGAGGGCTGGTGAGACTTGCCTAATTAACTTTTGTGAAGGTTTCTAGTCATACAACATGGCTAAAGAAGGCAGTAAAAGTCTATGACTCGGGGGGCGACGTCATTCCGAAAGTGCGGGTCAAACGCATGCACGCGCCTACAAAATGCCACTGAACGCGGCCCCCACAGGGGGCCACTAGAGCGGTCAGCGCCCTAGTGTCGCCTGGGCAGCGGTCACCCCGCCCCGCCCCCCCCCTTCCTGGGGGCAGGGACTCCGGTCGGTGTCCCCCTCCTCTTCCTGCCCGGGAGTGACGCAAGGGGCGTCACTTCCAGGGATTCTTTGTGGGGACGGGAGGCTATATAGTCCTCCCCCACCATGCTGGTGACCTCTGGATTGCCTCGCATGCCGCCTTGGGACGTGTGCCTCCTGGACTCCGGCCGAGCCTGTGTGCACGGTGAGTCGACCCCCAACCCCACTATTGTGCAGTCCCCCAGGCCGGGTTGTTTAGCCCGGCCATTGCCGAGGCTCTCGTGCGCCTGAGGGCGGGGTGGGGGTTGCGGCTGCCCCGGCACGCCCAGGCCATCATCGTGGGCACAGGACACTCAAACGGGGCATGTGCCCCCCCGGAGGCAAGGGGCGAGTCAAGGCCAGGTGTCGGGCCAGGCTCCTGGGTCAACAGGGGCTTGATAGCAGCATAGGAGGCAGGTGCGGCGTAGGAGGCAGAAATGCTCAGGGGGGGTTGGAGCGCTGTGGGTGTTGTTCAACCCCGCCCCTCTCCCCGGCAACTTGGCGTGGTTTTGTGACTGCTTCCACGGGCCCTCCCCCCCCCAGGACCTGTCGATGGGGCGCGGGAGTGTCGATCCACCCCTCCCTACCCCTGGAGCACCTCACCTTCCTGTGGACCGCGTTCCGCCCACATGGGCCTCCCTGCCTTGGGGGGCCCATACCGGGGTACGTCCTGCGGGCGGCCTGTTAGAAGGCGACCTCAGAGGGGCCCGGAGGGGGCCCTGACTGTCCTGAGACCAACCCTCGAGGTATCGTAGCCGGGCACTGGCGGGAGACTCCTCAGGGGAGGAATCTCGTATCTAGGATCGTAAACTCGGCACCACACGACAAAGAGACACCACACCGAGAGTTCTTAAGAGCAAATCTTTATCAGGTCGGAGTGGTAAGATCTTTAAGATCAGCAAGGCAATATATATACAAGTAGAGCGTGGGCTCACAAAGTCTTGGAGGGGGGTTAGGAGGTAGCGGGACAGTCTTTGGGGGAATGGATCAAATGCAGGAGCGTATCCGGCGCACAGCTCACAATCCTCGAGCTGGGGGATGCGCTTGTCGTCGTGGGGTCCGGCGGGACCAAGGGAGTCTGGGGGCGCTGCGAGATACTCAGCAGGCTCGAGTACAAGTTCGGAGGTCTTACAATCTTCAGGGAGCCGCGAGTCACTCAGCAGGGCTCAAGCACAAGTTCGGAGGTCTTACGATCTTCAGGGAGCCGCGAGTCACTCAGCAGGGCTCAAGCACAAGTTCGGAGGTCTTACGATCTTCAGGGAGCCGCGAGTCACTCAGCAGAGCTCAAGCACAAGTTCGGAGGTCTTACGATCTTCAGGGAGCCGCGAGTTACTCAGCAGGGCTCAAGCAGAAGTTCGTCACTCAGCAGGGCTCAGGTGTTTCCAAGGCGAATCTGCCGGACAGTCCCAGGGCACCCCTTGTTATAGGGCGACTCCTCTTTGAAGTCCGGAGTCTGTGCAGGCAGGGGTCTTGTCACCTGGGGGTCGCTTGTTGAGGGTTTCCTGCCATTGTCCTTTGATCCTTTCAGGGCCGGGTCGGGAGGAGCCCCAGACACCCAGCAGGCGTGGAGCCAGCCCTCGGGGAGGCCGGCGGGTCGATCGAAACCCACCTTCCCAGGGAAGCGCAGAGGTGTGATGGAAACTGCTCCTCCCTTTCTCATCCCAAGGGGAGCGCGATATCCTCCAGCCGGAGTGGCGCCTGTAGGCTAGGGTCACGCTGGGGCCGGGCGGCCATCTTGGTGCATGAAGTGGGCATGCGGGCCCGGGGTGGCCGAAGGGGGAAGGCCTACGGACGGGGGAAGTCCGGGTCGGGTGTGTGTGTTCTGGTGGGAAGGATCGGCCAGGCCAGGGGCTCGGGGCTGGTGTGAGGTGCAGGGGTCAGGTCTGACTATGTTACGAGGGCCGGGTCTAACACGGCCCTACACCGTTTGCAGCCTTCAAGGGCTCGACACGCTCCCCCCCACCCCCCTGGGCAGGAGCTCTCACGGGCTGATGAGTGGGGGGTGAGCAGCAGCACAATCAATGGGCTCCGTCCTCTGTTGCAAACCGGAGGGGGGAGGTTAGTGGGGTCTGACTCCCGGACCGCCCATTATTTCCACAGGGTCTTGGTAGACTCTGTCCACACAAGCGTGGGGAGGGCGGCGAGCGCATGGCTCCCCCTCCCCAGTGCAACGCTCCCATGCCCACTGGCACCTACCTTCACGGCTGCGGGGTCGAGCTGGCTCCCCGGGTAGTAGCCAGAGGAAGTCAGGGCCCCCCTCCTATCACCGGAGGGGAATCGAGGGTGCAATTAAGGGGCCTGATCACCGCACAAGCTGTTGTCTTCGTGCCCGGCGGAGTCCACCCCGTGCGTGCAGGGGCCCATAGCGCAGTGCAGCCCTATCCCGTTTGCCCCGGCTGGCAGGCTTCTGGGCCGGGGACCGTGGGGGGAAGAGCGCTGCGGCAGGCCCCCCCTTTTCCTCTAAGCCACGCTCCGTCAGTGCAGGGCGTAGGAGGCGGGCCACGGCCCAGTGGCATGCAAGTGGTAGCGGAACACCACCACACACAACAGTTGCCAGGAAGGGGGGGCAGCGAGTGCTCCTCTGCTTGAAGATGGATGGGCATAGTACCATGTCCAGGGAAAGTAATTCACGGAGGCTGACCGATCTGTGTTCATACTAAGTGGCTGGCCCAAATGGGGGTGCCGCTCCACTGGGTGCTCATTCTACTGGGTCACTGTGTTTCTCTCACAGGGAAAGTGAAACCGGCGCGTTGGGAGCACAGAGTTTTAAAGTTAATTGTTCTTAAAACAAAGTACATGAGCTTCACGTTATGGCTTTCGGAGCGCAAAGCTCCTGCCCTGCACTCCAGGGTAACCACATGTTTCACGGTTTTGGAATTGTTTGGATGCGTGTTTTGTCCCCGATGGAGGCCTCGGGTGTTTCTCTTCACAGCTGAAGGTGAAGCCGCCGCTCCGGTCTTACCTCCTCGCGTTCCCGGGTCCGAGGTGGTGCTTATTGCCTGGTGAGTTTGGGCCGCTAGGGCCGGTTACTATGGTCTCCAGTCGTGGGACAGGGGGCCGCACGTTGAGCATAGTGCTGGTTTCCGTAGGCCTCCACGCGTCTCTGGAGGGGGGGGGCACCGGGGGGGACAACGGGCATGGCCTTGAGTGTTTTTCGTACAGTTGCGAGCTGGTTGCACTGCTGTGGACGCACGTCTGCTGCCACCTTGTTGATCTGCTATTCAGCAGTCTTGTGGCAGACACAGCAGTCATTTAAGGCCACAAGGGATGCGGGCGCTGTCGGAAGGGGCCATGGAAATTTGATCCCTGGATGGGGTGCCTGTTGCTCGCGGGGCAGCTGCTGCGCAGGGAGCACTTGCTGCTCGCCACAGTAGAGTAGCGGGGGCCTTGCGAGCAGTGATGAGTCAGAGTGGCGCGTTTGTTGCCCTTCTCAGCTCTGGCTGCTAGGAGCTAGCCTCCAAGTGGGTCTCAGCCAGGCTGAGTCTCAACAGGCGCCGTGCTGGGGGGTCCAGACAGCAGTGGGCATGCGCTATGCTGAACGTGCCTGTTGTCGTCGAATCACACACAAAGGGCTGTGCTGCGAACAATAGGTGGCACAAGCGGCGATACATGCCTAGTTATCTCATGCTACCAATGACCATTTACATAGCGAACAGTCCTGCCGCACCCGTGATATTGGGCAGGACGAAGTGTTTACAAGATGGTCGGGTCATTAGGCGGCAGCATGTTGGGGGCCGCAGCTGGGACCAAACGTTGCCGCTGGTGTCGCGCAGGGCTTGTCCAAAGCATCGGTGGTGTTTGGCTGCGGCATGCACCGAGGGTAGTCATCCGCTGGTCGAGGATTTGAGAGGCGAGAGCCCCGGCCCAAGTGCAGTGCATGTCCTACATGCCCCTGGTGAGCTCATTCCTGACTGCCGGCTGGCCTCTGGGACTTGTGCTGCGCTGTGAGGGAGGGGGCGGCGAGCTCTGCGGGTTTCCCTCTCCATGGCTGGATGCTGTGAGGCAGACCGGGTACTCGGCCCTCGTGGGTACAGACAAGTACCGCTGTCCTTTTCTGTGCTTACACAAATGTTTTGCACAACACCAGTTGCGTCCTCCCAGGCAAGGTGGTGTCATTGTTATCCCACGCCCTTGAAGAAATAAATGTTGACAGATGTATTTACTGCAGCCACTGTGGTGTTATTGTTACCCCATGAAATGGAGAAATAAATGTGACAGATGTATACACAGCAGCCTCTGTCTCCTTTATACAGTGTAATGACGCGCCCAAGCCCTTGCTACAGTAGTTGCCTGCTCCGGTAAGCGAGGCTGGGCCACGGGTCGAGGGCCCTCTCAGCCCAGGGCTCGTGTTGCCGTACCAGGATAGCCTTGTGCAGGCTGCGGATGCTCCCCTGGGCGGGAAGGATCAGCTAGAGTGCTGGCTCTGCTAGGCAGGAGCCTCCACCTGTGCCAGTGACACCCCAATGTGATGCAGGGGCACGCACTGCCTCCTGGGAGTCTAGAGTTCTACAGCTGGGCACACTGCCCAGTGGGGGAGCAAGGCACCTTACCTCCCTACTCGACGACCTCTCCCAGTCGCCTGTCACTAGCCTCTAAATTACAACACCATTATACTGGACATGCTACTTCCCGTTGAGTTGCACTATTCCCGAGGTGCATTAACGTTTCTGTGGCACCTTACTCCAGTAGGAGCTTCCATTCTCCCTTTAGCACACAAATCGCTCGTGCTCTAGGCCAAGCTGGTCTAGCCTAGAGGGTGCAGTCCACTCGCGCCATAACTTGACCATCGACACCCCCTGAATGCTCGTTATTAGAAACACCAAAGGCATGCTCCTTCCTTTGGAGGCAGTACCATAGAAGCCCGTCCTTACCCGGGCTGTGAAGACAGCATTCTCTATTGATTTCTACAAATTAAGCACTCAATGTGTGAAATCTGCGAGGTCCTTGGGCACAGCTGGGCCGCCGTCACGTCAGGTTACCTGGGCGTGTCGCGTTGCTTTTCCTGCTCGGGCATCGATTTACGTGGGCAGACATGGGTAGCATTGTTGCATGTTGCATTCTGCGCGGGTATTTAAAGTGGGTTGTTTCAATTACCGTTTGCCTCAAATGCAATTTTAACGTGCGCAGTGTGTGAGAAGATATTAGATACCTTGCAGAGACATTTGATGTTGGTTTCATGCAACATCCATGAACAGTAAAACTGGACCTCTAAATGAGAGTGGGTGGGGGTCACAGATATTATTTGCAGTAAGATTAGGGAGCCACTCCTGTGTTTCAAGGTTGAAAACACAAGTCACTTCCCCCAGAATATTGAGGCAAACACAATTCAAACTTGGCCAGAGTGCGCGTGCAGTACCAGCAACCTGGCAGAAGAGGGCAATTGGACAGCAGCGCAAGACAATTACTCCTAAGGCACACATGGGCCAGCAGTCTTTGGCAGTGAGAAACATCTATCTTGCTCGCTTTGTCCTTGGCTCCAAGTAGTGGCAGATTAGGCACCTACTACGTTCCGATTGGTAACAACAGTACACTGCAGTTTGCACAAATGGTTAATAGTAGGCATACTGGAAGGAGGAGTGCATGGTGCGGTGGGTAATTCTAGACGGCACCACCTACCATACAGTGGACCTCCTCAGCAGTGTGGCAAGCGAGAGTTCAGCACGATTTTCCTGGGCCTGTAGGGTGGCGCAGGCAACTAATTTGTCACAGCAAAACAATAAGTTTTCATTAGCGCCGCATGTACAGTGGCATTGGGGCCTCAGGAGAGGAACTAGCCCTCTGCACCCCGAGTAGGTACTGTGCGACACAACTTGATGGAAAGTGCATTTTACTTGTGCATTAGCGAACATGAACACAAGTATACATCGCGAGGCTCTGCCCACACTAAAGTGGGTCAAGATCACACAAGGTAGGCGATGAGAGATTGCAGTATCAGTCACACATGTCCATTCACACTGGGAAAGGAAGTAAGGCGGGCTTGATAACTGATTCTACCTGCAGTGGCACATCGTGTCAAGAGTGATTGTAAAAGGTTTTGCACTTCAGCTAGGAAAGGTTAACACCCCACCACACCAAGCCGATTGTAAGGCCACCTTGGGCCGCAGATACACAGCCTAGTATTCAGCCCTTGTGGTGGTCAGTTCATGAAATACTAAATTCAACTGAACACGAGGCGTGACCGTGGTTTACACCAGCAGAAGTTTGGGAGTGCAAGACTCCACCTAGGAGGGAGGTGTCTGAATTTGATGACTAGTTCAAATGCTCACAGCAACTGCACGTGGGAGAGGTCAATTACCTGTGCATAGTCCAACTAGATACACGGTACCTTATTAAGCGGAATTCGCACAGTAAGGTGGGCGCAATCCCAGTTGTTACACATTAAATGTTAGATGTTTTATAATAAATGTGTCTGGGCACCTACAGCAGTGGTGAATGCTTCCTGAGTGCCTAGGAAGTGAGGGTCAGTCAGAGCCAAATTGTCGGTTGAGTGACTTGTGCAGACGAAGGCTTATTACACTTTTTGCACAGTCACACCGGTTCGGAATTGATGCATTGCTTTAGAAACCCTGGGCAGATAGGAAGGCCAGATAAGCAGCCAGGGGGTTACAGAGCAGGGGCACTCTGCTCTTAGCAAGGTATATGAAGGCTGCATCATCTCACCTAGGAACTAAGCTTGGCTTGGGTGCTGGGTGGGACCCACACAGGACATAATTGAGCAGTGCTACCTGCTGGAGTGGATAATTTTATTGGGGAGTGTGAGAAGTTGGCCTGGCATATGCTGGTCACTAGTTATAGTGGCCACCTTGCACCAGTACAATTCAACTCTTATGGTAGTAGGTTTAAGACAACCTTTTAAAAGAAAGCTATCCTAGTGGTAGCTGTGGAGAGCAGCCTTCAGGCTAAGTCTCTGAGGAATGTAAAGCAGCTTGTTTTACCTTATAATCTCTTGAATTACCAAATGAAAGGACACCACACAGGTATATATATCAAATATACATGTATTTATTACTAGACACACTCTACTAATCTCTTTATGAGATTAGAAGTCAGGAACATATGCAAATATCAACGTTTCACAATAAGTTAAGCACAAATATGGCTGGGGCCCTAGGGGCGTACCAGACCATATACTAAAAAAGAGGTTTAGGAAAGTCGACTTCCAGAATGACAAGGCCTAGGGCCTGTAGAATCGCTGGGGCTTCACTAATGCAGTAAAAGCAGGTAAGTAAACGACCCATGGGAGACGCATGCAGTGTGAGAACACAGCCGCGGGTTCCCTATTGATTACAATGTAGCAAGTCGCAGTTTGATTTTTAAAGTTTAAGGGTAATTCGAGGAAGTCTACAAGCAAGCCACTTACAAGGTAAATAATTCGAGGGAGCAACACACACTAGGGCACCGGAGTGCACAAGTTACCTCACCCAGGGAAGCCGGGTGCATAGGTGTCTTTTGGTGTCGGGTCGCGTTGCTGTTTTCTATGGAGACCAAAGAAGATTTGTTGCTTGCGAAGACTGGAGAAGTGTCCGGTGGAATCCAAGGGTGGATTCGAGATGAAGATGACCTGAAAATTGAAGGGACTGTGTTCACAGTCACTTGCCAGTGACCGGGGACCAGGAAGCTGGATGCCCACGGAAGTCGGGTGATTTCAGGTGATCAAGGGTGTTTTGAATCTTCGCTCACGAGGTCCAGGAAGGATCAACGATGACCAGCAGCTGGATTCGAAGTGTCCCATAACGTCTGCAGCTTATTGAGGTGTCGGCAACCGGATTGGAGCCAACAAGCCTTAGCAACAGCAAGTCTTGTGGAAATCAAAGAAGGTCAGCGTTGCAGACCAGCAAGGTCTGAGGGACTCTCCCAACAAGGGTGAGTGAGGGCAGGCCTGGAGAAATTGGAGGAGCCCTTTGGGTTGATAAGAAAGTCTTCGGGGAACCCACAAGCCAATGGGCAAGGGATCGCAAAGACACCTCTTGACGAAATGCTTCACAGGAGCCCGCGGTCACTCGGGACGGGGTAGGCCTCTGATTTTCACTGCAGAACCTGCTGGAGGCTTGGGCCACAGATGGTCAAATGCACAAGTTCGTAGAACGTCGAGAAGGGGTTGCACTTGACAATAGTGCAAGGTCCCCGGGTATTACTGTTCCTCGTCACTCGTGGGGTCCACTCACCACAGCTCTGCTGGGGACTCACAACGGCTGTCGAGAAGTCAGGAAATCTACTTCCGGGGCTGTAGGGACTTCGAACTCTAGCAGGAGCGGGAAAGTTTGCAACCGTTGATTAGAGTTTCTGGTGCCTGCCAAGCAGAGGAGTCACTCCTTGACTCCAAGGGAGATTCTTCAGTATTCCAAAGGTAGTGGAACGTTGAAGGGCCAGGATTCTCCTTTGTAGAGCGTCGTCCAGGGTTATCTGATTTGCAATGGCAAGGTTTGCTATCTTATACTAAAGATAGGGGCGGGACTAGCTCTATGACCACTCCTCTAGGAGGGTCAGGGTAGTGGGTGGTTACACCCACTTCCCTTTGTCCAGTTTCGCGCCAGAGCAGGGGCAGGTAGCCCCTGAACCGGTTTGAGCTAGCATATGCACAGAGGAGCCTACTGCTCCCCCAGTGCAGGACTTCAAAGCACTCTAGGAGTGCACCCACCCAGCCCCAATACACTAAATCCTGTCTGGAAGTTGGTGACACCTCCCTGTGACAGGATGCCTATTGTTGGGCCTCCTCCACTGCGAGTTTCAGTCAGCAGCAGGTGGGCAGCCCAGTGTCTGTGCTGGTGTCATCCATTTTGTGATGCCAGGGCTCTTTCAGATTTCTACCGTGTTTCCACAGTGGGTACATGTCGTCCCCTCTTGAAGGGTGGGATCATACTCCCACATCAGTTACTGGTGTGGGGGTATGATTCCAAGTTGTTTGACACCAAACACGACATGTTTTGATGCATTCATTCCAAAGTTAGCATTTACCGTTTGGTTATAATGCACTTAAGAGTATATAGTTTAACTGCATCCCCAAACAGCCACAGAGACTAGACTCTGCCAGCTGCAGAGGGGTCCTGCTCATGCAGAGGCACCCCCTCACATTGTAAACCAAGCACCCTGCCCTCAGGATTGATAGGGCCTGCCTTAGGGGTGACTGATAGGTTTATATGTGTGTGTATGGTGATGTTTAGGGAACCTATACCTCAGTGAGGAGTGCTAACACTACCTCACCCAGGCTGCAGTAGCAGGCCTGTGGTGTCAGATTTAGTTTGCTTCCCAGGGGTGGCATAATACATGCTTCAGCCCCTGGTAGGCCTGTGAAGTACCTATGCCCTAGGTACCTAAGGTACCATATACTAGGGGCTCATAAGGTACCACAGTATCCAATCACTAGTGCACCTAATATGTACTCCAAGTTGTTTAAGGGAGAAAGCAGATAGGCTGGGGTCCTGGATAGCAGGATCCCAGCCAGACTAGTCAAAAACCATCATAACACCAGGAAAAAAGTGGGGGCAACCATGCAGTCAGATTCCACCTTCCTACATAACCCCCCCAAAACGAAAAGAGATAAGGCTAACCTTGTCCAGATAAGCCTTTATTTCCTGAGTGGCTGTAAGACCTGGGGTCACCGGGCCCTAAGGGGGTAACGTGACTCGAGCAGGTGGGCACCCGAAGGCTTAAGTGTAAAGCAACCATACAACACACACATCCCCTGAAGCAGGAAATGCACACAATAATGGACGCCACACTGTTGGTTCAATGAAAATCAATCAAGTTTATCTAAGCAGTTAGATGCAAATGCAGTTCATTAGATGGCAATGGGCATTACTTGAGTACATTAGCATTAGATTCACCAGCATTTCATTATGGTGCAATAGGCAGTACCTGAATACATTAGCGTCAGATTCACCAGCAATTCATCATAGCTCCATTGGTAATACCTGGCGAACCTGGGGGAGTGGTAAACACAGCGGTTAACCAGCGCGCTGCGCCCCTCCCACCACTAGCGTTTCAATCCGCTGTGGGCACCTCGCGCGGTATTTAGAAATTATTAGCGCTTTGACATAGGACTGGGAAACGTAGCGCCCCACCTGTGAATCTAATAGCGTTTCAGGGCACAACTTGCGGGCTTACCGCTACTGTAGTGAGTTCTTCCTGAATACGTACATACATTGTTAAGTTAGCATAACCACGTTAGATGTTAGAATGCCATCTTTTTGCTTTTGCACACGACACTGCGTTTACATGTTATTTCTTAAATAAACTGCTGACTCGAGACTTGCTTCACACGAGAGCAATCTGTTGTTACCATCCCAAGCTCTGCGCAGCGACCTTGGTCTGTACATGGTGTGACAAACAGTCTGGATTATTACACAATGCATGTTTTCCACTCTAGGTTGATCGACACACTATTTAGCCATAACACACGCGCAGCTGCACATACCTGAAAGTTGGTGCTTTTAATATCACAGACATCATGTTTATTATTCAGACCGAAGACGAGCCTTCCTGCGAGAAGACTCCTGATGCTCCTGTGATGTGATTTCACTAAGCTGATCTTTGAGGTATGGGGTCCCCTATTCAAGCCTAAGAGACCTTCTATTAGCATAATAATAATATTAGCTTCTTAGTCAAGGGAAGGTGGTAGTATCCACTGTCATTATAATATGATCACCCCTTTTATATTCTATGGTATTGTAACTATGTTACTGGTTTTGATATTAATCATTTGTCTGCTTGTATTAGCCAAAGTACTGCATCTTAGGACACGTGGTCTATAAAAATAAACCCCTTTTATTTACAAACGTGTCTCTGTTGATTATTGTTGTGGACTGATGTGAGAATAATATACGAACAGGTATTTCCGATTCCCACCATTCCTGAGAGTACACTGAGTCGCTTGTTCTGGGTTGTCTATTCATTGGGATCTCTGAGCTAAATCTTGGATAATGAATGGGACACTTATGCTAGCCGGATACTGGGTTCTGGGTTCTGAGGTGAGTTTCTGGTACACCACAATTCACTGAGGTCCTGGGGTTCTAAGCATAGTTCTGTGTATAAGCAGAATCCCTGCAACATGGCGCACCTAACGTTTGGTCTATGAGTTGAAACGCCTTAGTAGTGCTTACATTTAGTCCACAGCACCCTCATTCTTGTTTCCGGATAACAAGTCTGACGGATTTTAAACCTACCTAGTTCTATTGATATAGGTTCCTTCAAGCTTGATTATTAAAAAGGTTATTGAACCCTTGTGCTACTGAATACTTGAAGTGTAGCTTGTCCTTATGGCGATAAATATTGCGGCGCATAGCCGTGCGGCACTGAAACGTCACTTGACGCAATATGGAGTGCCGGACGCGGGCATGGACGTCATCTTTGTGGTGGGAGCCGATGCGGCTCATCCCTTTGAGTTGTTCTACACTTGGGTGACGATTCCGGCAGTCAGTGGTAATGATAGCACATTTCATTCTTACACGGCCACTGCCGTGCCTGCCGCCTATGCGCCGTATAGGACACAGGAGATACCAATATCTGCTTGGCAACATCAGATTTGGTTTAATGGCGCCCTCCCCCATGTGGTTATACCGCCGAGAATGGGCCCTTTATCAATTGCGGGGGCCACTTGGCCGGTACTAGCCGGATTTACGCCTCATCCCCGTTACCTCACGGTGACGGTGGATGAATTACGTGTACTACACACTGCCCTTATAACAGTATATAGGGCGTTAGTGCAGTATGTGTCACGCACTGTACAGGCGGGGGCGCCTGTTAGTGCGGGACAACCTAGTGATCGTCACGCGGTGGTCATTAGTCCTGTTATGGTTAATTCTGTTATGGGCAAGCGTCCCCCCACAAGGGATGATTATCCCTTTTGGCTTGCTGAAAAATTTGACCAAATAGAGGCGGTTTATCCGCATACAACTCCTGTGGAGAAACACAGGATCCTCACCATTAGTTTGCCTAAAGATTTAGTTCCCCATATGGATGATTGTGTGTCCTGGGGTAAGATTTTTGCTGCAACGTACGCGCAGTGCTTTGGCACTCCGTCTATGTTACAGCTGCCCTCCATTATTAAACAGGTTCAAGAGGACCATGGAGCGGAGTCTGCGATAGAATTGGGGATGCGGCTCCTCGGAGATTTTGGCCTGGTGGCTACCATGATAATGGGAAACCTTAAGGGTGATGCGTTGCACTTTCAGGTTCGTAATGAACTGAAGAAAGTTGCTGAAGAGGACAAACCGCAGGAATTTGCAAAAATAATCTCTGAGGCATATCGAGATTTGGGTCGTAGCTCTTTAGGAGTTAAGCCCGTGATCAAAAATCCCGATTCTAAGCAGCAGGGTAAGGCAGAAACTCCTGGTAAGGATGGCCGGCCAGCTTTTCAAAAACAAAATTGGCGGTCAAAACAACAGGGAAAGCAGCAGCAGAAACAGGGCTCTCGGCCTGCCTCTCCCGTACAGTCAAGTAGTGAACGCACTTATGATCTGCTCGATCGTGCTACTATTAAGTCTCCTGATAGATTTCAGGTTTCTGAACCGCGTTCTCCTCGTTCTTCACAGGAAACATCGGCTACACAGTCCGGTGGCGGAGGCGGCGGCAAAGGTCGGGGTGCTCCACAACAGCGTGACCAACCTCGACAGACTGAGGGAAAAGGCAAGCAGGACGAATTTGCTCGACAAAGACCCCCGTTTCAGAAGAAGAAAGTGGCGGCTCTGACGGCAAAGTATGCCTCAGATAGTGCGGACACAGCTTCGGAACAGGACATGGGCGCTGACGCTACTGGACAGCGCGGCGGAAATTACCATAGTCCGTCAAGCTCTGCGTCCATTTCTGGCGGCGACAGCAACTGATGTATTGATTACTGTTGAAACAGCTGACACCAGAGTGGCTCCCCCTGACAGACTTTATGAAATAGTCTTATTAATAGAGGGTGACATACAGCGTACTATAAAAGGGATTTTTTGGGATAATCTGACCACCACCTATGATATCCTCCTAGCGGAGGCAGATTGGCCCCCAGCCTTCATTTTGGAAGCTCCTAAAGGGGAGGAGAAAATCCTCCCGTCCTTTGCGCACACAGTGCCTAAGGACCAGGCTGAAATGTACGCTGGGGAGTGGGCGCTGGCGCTTGCGCCAGCGGTGTATCGTACTCAGGTGGGTTGGGACCGGTTGTCCCCCTGCCATGAGATTCCATTGCGGTCTATGCCCCAGCCTCAGCCCCAGTATCCCATGCGTCGTGAAGCTAGACCCCACGTCGCGGCGATCCTTGAACAATTGGAATATCAGGGTGTGATTGAAACTTGTGTGTCCCCTATGAATAACCCTTTATTCACTGTAGCGAAGCCTGACGGCTCGTACCGTTTAGTTTTGGATTACCGGCACCTAAACTCCCATTGCCGGACCTGCGCGGTACAAAATACACATAGCTCGGCTCTAGTCGACAGTCTCGTGCGTAAAAGATTTAAAACGACACTTGACATTTCAAATGGCTTTTTTAGCCATAACCTGTCCACACTGAGTAGCCAGTGGACAGCGTTTACTTCGGGCGGAAAACAAAAACAGTTTACCAGATTAGCCATGGGGTACAAGAATAGCCCTGGCGTCTTTTCCGCTCGCGTGGTTTCTCTCTTAGAAAGAATAGACCCCGAGGCATACTCCTATGTTGACGATATCTACCTCACGGATGATGAGCTGTTGCCACATCTGTCTCGAGTCGACAATATTATAGTGAGTTTTGCTGACTATGGCTACAAATTCAATTTTGCGAAGTCTCACATCGCGGAATATACGGTGTTGTTTTTGGGCTACGAGCTCAATAATGAAGGAAAGGGGTTAGCTCCCCACTTTCTGGAGAAGTGCGCATGCTTGAGTGCGCCTACGACACTAAAGAAATTACAATCTTTGCTGGGCTTTCTGAATTTCGGCCGTACGTACATTCCTGATTATGCCCAGCGTATCAAGCCGCTTTACGCCTTGGTACAACCTACATTTTCGAAGTCTAGCTGGCAGCTGGAACATTCTAAAATTTTACAGTCTTTACAGGCTGACCTTCTTGCTTCACAATATTTGCTGACACGTGATAACCGCACTAACCTGGTAATACGAATAGTGCCAGGCGCCGTGGGTTTCACGTATTTGACGTTTAATGAGGGCGATACCGTCCCCATTGCGTACAAATCCCACTTGTACACCTCTGCTGAATTACGTTTTTCCGCGGTCGAAAAAGTTCTGACTGCTGTACAGATGGCGATCCTTAAAGAACGCGCACTGTCACATGGGAAACAGATTCTGGTTGTAACACCCTATCCTGCCTTAGAAGCAGTGACAAAGGCAAGTGTACCAAATTCTAAAGGTTTGCATCCTCGGTGGATACAATGGGCCACAACACTGACGTCGCCAGACGTCACCTACATCTTTGATGCCTCATTACAGACTCAAGAGTTCTTGCAGTATGAATTCGTTCATCCGGCACCTCTGTCTTTGCGCCCGCTCGAAGAATACCATTGTGTCATATACACTGACGGGTCTGCGCAGCCCGCGATTGGATCGAAGCACGCTTACTCAGCGGCTTGCGCAATTGTCGTAGGTACATTCGTAAATGGTGAATTCCAATCTGATGCAGTGCATACGCAGTCATTGGGTGATTGTACCGCGCAATTGGCGGAGCTCCGGGCTCTAGTGCTTGCACTGGAGTTTGCTGATCCCCGGGTCACTACTCTTATAGTGAGTGACTCCTTCTACTGTGTCCAGTCCTATAATGACAATTTACATTTCTGGTCTCAGAATGATTATCGAGACACAAAAGGTAGCACAATTAAGCATAAAACGCTTTGGGTTCGAGTGGCAGACTTTAAAGACCGTCTCCCTCTCGTGAATGTTATTCACACTCTTGGTCACCAAAGACTTGGTGTCCATGCTGTCGGCAACAGCTTGGCTGACGAGGCAGCAAAAACAGCAGTGGCTACATACTTAGTGGCAGCAGTTACCAGATCAAAAAGTAAGATTGATGATGACATCTTGGCAGCTATTGCTGCTACGGAAAAGGGAGGCGATTACCCGAAGGGTTTTCCTTCTCGTTACATTTACCATTTAAGTCCTGATAATGTCCCATTAGTGAGGATTAACGACGTTGGTGACAGAATTATTCCCAACGCGGACTGCAGGCCAGCACTGATCTTGGCTGCACATGAGGGGTTGGCGTCTGCCCACGCCGGTGTGTCAGCTACAATATCTCTGCTACAACAACGTTACTGGTGGTTTGGTTTATATAAACAAGCGCGTGCTTATGTTCTTGATTGTGACATTTGCCAACAGATTAAACCTTCTACTGTTGCGCGGCCACCACAGACACAGCTGTACATCTCTAATAAGCCATTTGGTTGTGTTTATTTAGATCACTGCGGTCCTTTTTCCTCTGATACTGCGTACAAGTACATCTTGGTTGCAGTGGATTCGTGCACACGTTTTCTATGGGTATGGCCACAAAGGAGTGCTGACTCGCGGACTGTCATCAGGGATTTGCGTGTCTTTGTGGGAACTTTTGCGTGTGGTACCTTCCATTCTGATCAGGGCCCTGCGTTCGCCTCTAAGGCTTACAAGGAGGCTATGAGAAATTTGGGGGTCCTAGTCAAATTTTCGTCCCCCTACCGACATGAGGGTAATAGTGTGGTGGAGCGAATGAACCGTGACTTAAAGCAATCATTGACAGCACGTGTTTTAGGCACAGGCCGGAACTGGCTAGCCCATTTGTATAACGTCCAACGTGCACTTAATAATCTCCCTAGAAGGTCTCTGGGTGGGCGGACCCCGTACATGATGCTCTTCGGAATCAGAATGTTTGTCCCAGACCTTGATGGTCTAGACAAGGCGGCGTCGACCGCACCCTTTGACGTAGATGATCACTGTGCTGTTTTACAGACTCTACAAGAAGCCAGAGACACTCTTTCGAAGGAACATTTGCCCTCCACATCTGAAGCTGAAGTTCAGGTTCCGGTAGTCGGCTGGCTACCCCGAGTTGGAGACCTGGTCCGTGAGAAGGTGGAGAACAAGAAGGAGTTTGGCCCCTCTTATCGTGCACCAGTTCCAGTGCTTGGAGTGCAGGGTACAAGAACAGTCGTTTTACCTCCACTTCCTGGTCGCAAAGAAAACAGGTACATCTCGATTGACAATGTCAAACTTCAGCGAGTGGCCGATACTTCTTAGTATGACTCCAGCAGTTTCCTGCCAGACGATGCAAAGAAATTCAATGTTGGCTCTTGCTTCTAACACCTTGCCTGAGGTTGCCATCGAGATGCAATCTGTTACTGATCCCTTGTTGATACCATCGGCTGGTGGTTTGCCCGAAGAGACTGAGTATGCTTATCCTACACGTGGTCCCTCGCCTGTTTTACAATCTACAGCACTTGGCCAGTCCCGTTTTTCCTTTGACACTAACTCGTTACCCTCAAGCTCCCCATCAAACATTGCTGTTTTTTTCAGCTGGTTTAAGAGACATTTTTTGATTGCCCCTTGGACATACATCTGGTTGATGCTTTTTACTATTTTTTTGTTTATGTCAATTGGATTTGTAATAGTTTTTTTCCGTCTTGTGGATGGCCACTATCTGAGTGAGAGATCGACAATTAGACTTATCGATGGAACTTTGGCCCCCCACTCCTCGTCCCACATCATGAAAAGGGACCAGACTTTTGTGAATATTACTGCCTGGCCTGTCTTGGATGGAATTGCATGGGATGCTGTTAAATTCCAAATTCATGGACCTACAGAGGTCATTAATGTACCTAATGTATTTCGTGTTTCTATGGGTGATGTGGTTAGGCAGAACATACGTTCTGATGATTGGGATGTACACGCCATTGAATCACTGTTTTCTGATTTGAAATATTATGCCGCTTTTGATGCTGAAGATTTATATGAAAATGCGGCTAATTATGCGGAACAGTATTGTTTTCAACATTATGGCAATCACTTCCTGCATAAAGCAAATACATTTAGAAATTTTGTAAATTTTACCCAATGGGAACACTGTCCTACTCCCGCATTCGGAAGTTCACAAACACTAGTTAACAAGTATTCTTATTTTACCGATTTCACTGTTTCCAACCCGGCAGCGTTTTATTTTAAGGTGCTGCCTGAGTCTGCCACAAAGGTTCGACTAACACACACAAAGTTGCTTTATTCCAAGTCCTTTATGGACGAGTTGTCAATCAAAGGTTATGATCTATGGAAGGCTACTATTGATCTAAAGTCGGTTTGGGGTTCCAGACCGTGGCAGGTTCAGGGTACAGAGGCTTTACATCGTGCCTGTCTTATACCAAATCATATTTTGTTTTTAAATTCATCTATCTTCCAAACCACCTGTTTTGGATTGGCTACTTCTAAACAATTAAAGTCACCTTCAGTGCCGGATTTGGGCGCTTATCCCAATTGGGATAACCACACAGATCTATCCCTTACTGCTTTGCAATCCTTAGTTTCAAATACATCTTTTAATATTTCGAAATTTAATAGTGAGGGTTGGTTAGTTTGGCAAAGCAGTTCAGACACCTGTCAACGTCGTTTTCTGGGACTGAAACCGGGGTATACTCGGGAACGCGTAGACCCTCGGTTTGAGTCGTCACATACTGTAACTACATACTCTGTGGGCAAGTTATGTCAATCTTGGCTGCGACATTCCACCTTGGCGTCTGTCAAAGTTCATTTATCACAATTACATGACAAAATAGATTTGAATGATTTTGTTAAGGGTCCTGTGGGTGGCAGAACTAAAAGGTGGGCGTATGCTATTTACAACGAAGTCTGGAAGTTGTCGCAGATTGAGGCGGCTTCCAGATTGAGAGCTATTGACCAAGCAAACATGGAGAAGGTTTTAGCCGTTATAGATAATAGCATTAGCACTCTCTCTTCTAGGATTTATACATTAGATAATATTGTTTCTTCTGTTGTTGATATTGTGCATGATGATATGTCTGTGTTATATCATGGTCAAAACCAGTTGCGTTCTGTTATGCAGTTTGCATGGACGTTACAGACGTTAAAGGCAGGGAGAGTCCCTTGGGACTATCTGAACACTACATCGTTATTCCTTCCCTTTAACCTTACTGACAAGCAGCGATTTATGTCCATGAAGGATGCAACATATTCATTGTTACATATTGAAAAGTTAGAACCGTTGCCTTTCTCTATAGCGGAGATCAATTCAGCTACGTGGTTAGTACACGGATTGATAACTCTCCCTTTCGCGCTTTTTAAGTTTACATCTTGTATGAAACATTATGCTTTGGGTAGATATGAACCGCTGGGCACCGCTTTCATACATGAGGTTTGGTCCCTCCCCTTTACGTATAGATGTACGAGGGACGGAACTGAGGTTTATTTGAAAGGCGAGGAATGTACCACGACACCAGACCATTCCTTGGTATGTAGGCACATTCAATTACACGGCGCATGCAATGTACAAGCCCCGAACTTGGCCTGCGTCCTACGAGGTATCCCAGTGCCTGTGATTACGCCTTCTTTCACGCTGCTTGCAAACGGTAGTTATTTAATTTTGAATAATGAAGCTTGCTGCGGGATGTTAGTGGGAATCCCGTACATAGTAACTGTCTCGCAGAAAGTTGTCTGCTGCAATAATGTTCTCTTTCCACCCCCGCATGGGCGGCTGGATGTTTCTATCTGGCCTTCGATTCCAACCTTGAAAGCAGAGTTCAACAAGTTGAGCAGAATAAGAGCTCTATTGTCCCAAAAAGAGGTGCCATTGACTTCCTCTCGTGAAACATTTGTCCTTCACGTTGCTAATACGCGCACTGAGGTACAGGCGCTTCTGAATACTGACCTCCCCCTACATTTCGGCACTTTGATCCAAACTATTTTTAATGCCTCGTCCACGACCGGCCTGGCTCATTTTTTTAAACTTGTGGTCTCGGGTCTCGTGACCTCTTTCCAAACTATTTTTGGTGTGATTCCGGCATTTTTTCATTCACTTTTCTCGAGCATCTTTGGAGGTGTTCCGCTGCTTCTGGCGCTGGTGGCAGGTGTGCTGCTTTTACTTTTCATACTACGGAATGGCTGCTCCTTCTGTGCCACACGAGCGCCTGTCCCGCCTGCATCTTCTTCGGGATAGGATGCTTGACTTTTATGGAACTCTGCCGTTGGCGACCTTAAGCCTGGCATATGGATTATCCTTCAGGTATTCCTACTTCACCTGCGTGCAGCCTGTATTTCACTGCCTGGATTGTCCCTTTGAATGGCCTTTGGATTTGTGCTTGACCAACCTGGTGTCTCCGGTGCCGGATTTCGATCGACTGATGAGGCCCTTAGTGTCTCACGAGTTGGCCTGTTCTGGTGTCCGGATTATGGCCTGTGGTGCGGCGCATGGTATCCTGGGTAATTGGGACATCTCAACAGCTGCCTACAACTTCTTGGCTATGAGCTATTTGGAGGAACATTCCGGGTGCCCTCTGATCGTGCTAGAGGCTCCGATGGTTGAAGAACACGTATGTTCCTTTTCGTTGATGGATTGGATGGCTGAGACTTTTAGTGGACCTGCAAACGATTTTTTGTTGGAAGCAGTGGCCACATATGCTGCCTATACATTCATGGATTAACTGGACAGTCGTCCTTTGCGCCTGTGCTACTGGACAGCACTCTAGCGCAACATTTCTTCTTTTCTCTCTTTTTTTTTTCCCGATGGTCGTTTTGAGTTTTTTTTTACTTCTATATTTTTTTCTTTCAAAAAAACCCTGGTTTATATTTTTTGTAGTTTCGGACTTTGGCGCATTCTGAAACTCTGCATTGGTTACGCCTTGTTCTGCTCTGACGAAACTGAACTCTGCGTTCTCTCTTTTCTTGCCTATTAAATAGTGCTTCGATCAAGGGGGCGTGTAGTGAGTTCTTCCTGAATACGTACATACATTGTTAAGTTAGCATAACCACGTTAGATGTTAGAATGCCATCTTTTTGCTTTTGCACACGACACTGCGTTTACATGTTATTTCTTAAATAAACTGCTGACTCGAGACTTGCTTCACACGAGAGCAATCTGTTGTTACCATCCCAAGCTCTGCGCAGCGACCTTGGTCTGTACATGGTGTGACAAACAGTCTGGATTATTACACAATGCATGTTTTCCACTCTAGATTGATCGACACACTATTTAGCCATAACACACGCGCAGCTGCACATACCTGAAAGTTGGTGCTTTAAATATCACAGACATCATGTTTATTATTCAGACCGAAGACGAGCCTTCCTGCGAGAAGACTCCTGATGCTCCTGTGATGTGATTTCACTAAGCTGATCTTTGAGGTATGGGGTCCCCTATTCAAGCCTAAGAGACCTTCTATTAGCATAATAATAATATTAGCTTCTTAGTCAAGGGAAGGTGGTAGTATCCACTGTCATTATAATATGATCACCCCTTTTATATTCTATGGTATTGTAACTATGTTACTGGTTTTGATATTAATCATTTGTCTGCTTGTATTAGCCAAAGTACTGCATCTTAGGACACGTGGTCTATAAAAATAAACCCCTTTTATTTACAAACGTGTCTCTGTTGATTATTGTTGTGGACTGATGTGAGAATAATATACGAACAGGTATTTCCGATTCCCACCATTCCTGAGAGTACACTGAGTCGCTTGTTCTGGGTTGTCTATTCATTGGGATCTCTGAGCTAAATCTTGGATAACGAATGGGACACTTATGCTAGCCGGATACTGGGTTCTGGGTTCTGAGGTGAGTTTCTGGTACACCACAATTCACTGAGGTCCTGGGGTTCTAAGCATAGTTCTGTGTATAAGCAGAATCCCTGCAACACTACTCATGACACCGTTGGCGCTTCAGAGCAAAACTGGAGATCACAGCGCTACACGGGATAAACAGGCATTGAGCACCTCGGAGCAGAACTTGAGAACACAGCGCTACTCGTAATGATCAAGCATTAAGCACTTCAGGGCAGAACTTAAGAACACAGCGCTACTCGTAATAATCAAGCATTAAGCACTTCAGAGCAGAACGTAAGAACACAGCGCTACTCGTAATAATCAAGCATTAAGCACTTCAGAGCAGAACTTAAGAACACAGCGCTACTCGTAATAATCAAGCATTAAGCACTTCAGGGCAGAACTTAAGAACACAGCGCTACTCGTAATAATCAAGCATTAAGCACTTCAGAGCAGAACGTAAGAACACAGCGCTACTCGTAATAATCAAGCATTAAGCACTTCAGAGCAGAACGTAAGAACACAGCGCTACTCGTAATAATCAAGCATTAAGCACTTCAGAGCAGAACTTAAGAACACAGCGCTACTCGTAATAATCAGGCCTTAAGCACTTCAGAGCAGAATGTGGGAACACAACGCTACTCGTACTAATCAGGCCTTAAGCACATGGTCCCCTTGTACGCGGCAGTCAAGGAGCAAGGGGGCAATCCCACGGAGGGGAACCAGAGTCTCGGTTGGGCACCGGGAAGCGGTCGCAGTAGTGCGGTGCTGCTCCCGATCGCTAGGGGGCGCACCGGGTCCTCCTCAGACCTCCCGGGGAGCAGGGGGGTGAGTCCCAGGCCTCAGCACAGCCACGCTACCTCCCAGCCCCCGGGGGTTACCTTGATCTCGGCGTCCTCCACAGGCAGACACTCTGGGGATCTTCACTGTTCCGGCCCCGCAATCAGAGCGCTCAGCGGCGGGGGCGGCGTCGCGCAGTCCGCCCTCGTCACGTGGGTGCAGGAGCCGGCTTCACGGCCTTCCACGACTCAGGCAGCAACTGCGACGGCAGCAGCGGGGCCCCGGGCTTCTCCGCGGGCCCCGGTTCGGTGAGTGGCAGACTTCTGGGTTCTGGGCCGCGGCGGTGAGTGCGCCTCTAGTCCCCGTGCCAGGGGGGGGTGACAAGTTCAGCAGGGGCGACGGCGAGCTCAGCGCTCAGCGCTCAGCGCCCGATGTGGGACTGACTCGGGGGGATCCCAGGCAAGGTCGGGGAGCGCAGGGGTCACAGCGCTAGTACCTGGTTGATCCCCCAGCAGTCACTTTCAGCTTAGGTTTCAATAGGGAGCTTCAGCATTAGGTTTCAGCATTCAGTGTCAGCATGAAGTTCCAGCGTTTAGTTTCAGCATTCAGTTTCAGCAGGAAGTTCCAGCAATCTTACTGGTGCAGATGTCTCTGGCGCCCTTAGGGGTTCTGTTTCTTGGGGGTAGGGATTGAGTTGGTGACTAGTTCCTTCCTAGCCAGGTTTGGCAGATGGCCCCTGGGTCCTCCTACCGCTGGGCTAGATCAGTGGGCTGTACAGGATCCCTCACTCACTTAAGAGGCAGTACCTAAGTCCTGTCACTTTCAGAGGCATACGTCCCTGGCTAGGCCCTACCGCCTACACTCCTGCGTGGATCCTCCAGGTCTGCTTTACTCCAACTGGCCAACTGACTAGAAAATGTTCCCTCCCTCTGTTAAGTAGCCCTAGGTCAGGTGACCACTATCCAAGGCGGCAAAAGTAAAAACCCCACCTCCCTTCTAGAAGGTTCCAGCACATTCCAGGAGCTTCCCCATTCTACCTATGGGACAAAAAAGGCGGGCTGGTGTCGCAACATTGTTGTGGGGTTCCAGCCAGCTCCTGGCAGCTAGGGTGCTACTAGTAAAGACCACTCTGCAGTAGCAGGGGCCTGTGGCAGCCATCTTGGGAGAAGGGAGCACCTGCACCTTAACACTGATTGGCAATGAAAAGGCGCCCGGAGACCTAAGTCCAACATAAAAATGAGGGTGGAAAAAATGAGGCACGATCAAAAATAGAGGGGGAGACCACCCTAGGGCTGACAGGTCTAACAGTGGCCATATAAGGAAGAATCTGCACTAGCATGGTTGCTCCCTGTCTCATGGTCTACTTGGGAAATCCTACCCCAAAGGGGTTTTGGAGTTTCTCCAAAGTCTAGGGAAATTACCTGTATTGTTTTCTGGTACAGAAGTAGGCTGGTGGGGTGTCTGAGTCTGGAAGTGAGGCCCTATGTGGGGTGGTCTCAACTTCCCCAGAACACTGGTCACCATGGAAGCCTTTCTGTCCATGACTGTGTCATATCTGGCCCTAAGGGTCAACCTCTGGCTGCCTACAGCTGGGGTTTGGGTCCCTTTGGTTGGAGCAGTGGAGGGCATTGGAATGTTTGGGGCAACTATGTCCCAGGTCTCCCTGTGCCCAACAGAGTCCATCTGTGGGATGCCTGTACCTAGGGGTAAGGGGGATCCCTCAGTATGTAGAGGAATATTCACCTGGCTAGATCTACTCTGCTGGGTGTCCCTAATCTGTTGATGAGGGGTCCTCTGGACAGGGGCCCACTAAGGGTCCACTGACCTCCCTGACCTCTGCAGCCCTGGGCTGACTGAGGCAGGGTAGAGAGGGGCAGGATACCTGCTCCAGACTGGGTGCCACCTTGGAAGGGCCCCCTGCCATCAGAGTTGTGGCCAGGACAGGCCTGACCACTTCTGGTACAGTTACTTCACAAGGGGCAGGATCAGTCCATTAGAAAGCTGACCCTTACCTTTAGTCTGGTGGGGGGAGGACTGTTCCTCACCACCTATGCTCTCTGTTTGTGTGGAGTGATCCATTGTTTAAGGCTTCACTCCCCTTAATTTCCCCTGGGGTGAAGGTGAGGCCCTCAGGGTCTCATCCACTCTCTCAGGGATGCCTAACATTCTTAAATGGGCATTGTGATCTACCTCAGCCCAGGCTGCTAGGATTTCCAGATCATTCCCCAGTAGACAATCTACAGGCAAGGTTGGGAACACTGCCACTCTCTTTGGGCCAGTGACCCCTCCCCATCTGAGATATACCACTGCCATGGGATGGTCTGTCCTTATTCCATCAATATTGGTCACCTGGTATCTAAACTCAGGTAAAAGCTGATCTAGGGGCACTAGTCTCCTTGTCACCATGGTGACACTAGCCCCCGTGTCCCTGTAGGCCACAGCCTTCTGACCATTGATCATGGGCTCTTGTCTGTACCTGCCCAAGATATTGGGACTCATGGCAAAGTTGGCAAACCCCATGCCACCATCACAGACTAGAGGTGCTTGTGTAGGTACCTGGTTAGGCCAGAGTCCACCTGAGTTCCCCAAGAAAACCCAACTAAGTTTTTGGTTTCACTTCCACCACCTGGGGGATTACTACTGGTAGTAACAGGAGGTGTTGGAGCTGCAGTGGGAGGAACATTTTCTTTATTGCCATTCTTTGGACAGCTGGAGTCAGTTTACCAGTGGCCAGGTTGCTTGCACACATGGCAATATGGTTTCTTATTGGAAGAGGAAGGATTTTGGGACCCACCCCCAGAACTGGGTTTTTGGGGCCCTTCAGAGGACTTTTCTGTTTTATTACCCCACCTTTCTCTTTGGGCTTAGTGGAATATTTCTTCTGGTCACCACCTTGGTTCTTGGGCCTCACCCTGGTTCTGACCCATTTGTCTGCCTTCTTTCCCAATTCTTGGGGAGAGGTCAGATCAAAGTCCACCAGGTACTGGTGTAAGAGTTGGTTTTGACAATTGTTAAGGATCTGCTCTCTCATAATCAAATTATACAATCCTTTAAAGTCAGTTGCTCTACTGCCAACTATCCAACCCTCCAGAGCCTTGGTAGCACAATCTACAAAGTCCACCCAGTCCTGTGTCTGTGCTTTCTGGGTGTCTCTGAACTTCAACCTGTACTGCTCAGTGGTTAAGCCAAACCCATCTATTAATGCACTGTTCAGGACTTCATAGTCATCAGCATCCTCTTCTCTAACAGTGAGGAGCTTGTCTCTGCCTTTATCAGAAAAGGAGAGCCACAAGATTGCTGCCCACTGTTTCTGGGGGACCTGTTGTACTCTACAGGCCCTTTCCAGAGCATTTATCCATTTGTGGATATCATCCCCACTCTGGTAGGGAGCAACAACCTTGGACAGGTTCCTATAATCTGGCATGTAATCTCTGCCTCTAGGGACACTGTTGCTGCCACCAGGGGTATCTAACCCCTCCTTCTTAGAAGCTCTTTGTAGCTCGAAGGCTTCTCTATCTAAGGCCAAGTGCTTGGTTCTGAGGGCAAGCCTAGCTTCCTCATACTGGAGCATCTTGTACCTTCTTTCAGAGGAGGTCTCGCTATGATTAGAGTATGTGTTCCTCTGATGGACAGATTCTCTGTTAGAGTGATATGAATGGTCAGATTCCCTTGAAGGGGACCTAGGCCTCTCTTCCACTCTGTCAGTCCTCTTAGGGAGGATTCCTCTGTCCTGTTCAGACCTTTCTGGGTCTGGCCCTTCAATCACAGACTCCAGGTCATCTTGATTTTCATCATCTGACCCAGAGACTATGGCTGACCCACCCCCCTGATCCAGATCCACCAGCTCCTAGAGCTAGCCTAAGATCATCTGCTATCTGTAGATTTATCAGGTGCAGTGTGGAGGGACTCTGTCCTAATCCCAGGTGCCTTGCAACACACATAGCCTTCAAGTCAAAGAAGGTCATGTCCTTATACTGGGGTTGGGTGGACCCACTGGCTCCATCCCTTGAGGACATTCCAGTGTTATGCAGTGTTGCACTACCTACACTAGTTTGTGGTCTACTGATCCTAGCTTGAGCTGTTGCATGGGTGTTCTATCCCTTCACAAACAGCTCTAAGTTCAGTAGAACTTATTGATACTAGCTTGACTTTATTTGTACCTTGAGTGCCTTCAGTGGTTTTCAGTTAGTAATTCAAATAGAGATTTTCTGGTAAAACAATGGCAAGCTGGAATCCCACAAGCTGCCCACCAATGTGAGAAGTTGGCCAGGCATATGCTGGTCACTAGTTATAGTGGCCACCTTGCACCAGTCCAATTCGACTCTTGGTAGATAGGTTTAAAGAAAGGTCCTTCCTGCAGTGCATGGGGATTGCCTGAGGTGCAGAGGCAGGGTGTGCCAGGTCTTGAGGTCCTTCCTGCATTGCAGCAGCGATGGTGATTGCCTGAGGTGCAGAGGCAGGGTGTGCCAGGTCTTGAGGTCCTTCCTGCATTGCAGCAGCGATGGTGATTGCCTGAGGTGCAGAGGCAGGGTGTGCCAGGTCTTGAGGTCCTTCCCGCATTGCAGCAGCGCTGGTTATTTCCTGAGGTGCAGAGGCAGGGTGTGCCAGGTCTTGAGGTCCTTCCTGCATTGCAGCAGTGATGGTTATTGCCTGAGTTGCAGAGGCAGGGTGTGCCAGGTCTTGAGGTCCTTCCTGCATTGCAGCAGCAATGGTTCTTGCCTGAGGTGCAGAGGCAGGGTGTGCCAGGTCTTGAGGTCCTTCCTGCATTGCAGCAGCGATGGTTATTGCCTGAGGTGCAGAGGCAGGGTGTGCCAGGTCTTGAGGTCCTTCCTGCATTGCAGCAGCGATGGTTATTGCCTGAGGTGCAGAGGCAGGGTGTGCCAGGTCTTGAGGTCCTTCCTGCATTGCAGCAGCGATGGTGATTGCCTGAGGTGCAGAGGCAGGGTGTGCCAGGTCTTGAGGTCCTTCCTGCATTGCAGCAGCGATGGTTATTGCCTGAGGTGTGGAGGCAGGGTCTTGCAGGCCTTGAGGTCCTTCCTGCATTGCAGCAGCGATGGTTATTGCCTGAGGTGCAGAGGCAGGGTGTGCCAGGTCTTGAGGTCCTTCCTGCATTGCAGCAGCGATGGTGATTGCCTGAGGTGCAGAGGCAGGGTGTGCCAGGTCTTGAGGTCCTTCCCGCATTGCAGCAGCGCTGGTTATTTCCTGAGGTGCAGAGGCAGGGTGTGCCAGGTCTTGAGGTCCTTCCTGCATTGCAGCAGTGATGGTTATTGCCTGAGTTGCAGAGGCAGGGTGTGCCAGGTCTTGAGGTCCTTCCTGCATTGCAGCAGCGCTGGTTATTTCCTGAGGTGCAGAGGCAGGGTGTGCCAGGTCTTGAGGTCCTTCCTGCATTGCAGCAGTGATGGTTATTGCCTGAGTTGCAGAGGCAGGGTGTGCCAGGTCTTGAGGTCCTTCCTGCATTGCAGCAGCAATGGTTCTTGCCTGAGGTGCAGAGGCAGGGTGTGCCAGGTCTTGAGGTCCTTCCTGCATTGCAGCAGCGATGGTTATTGCCTGAGGTGCAGAGGCAGGGTGTGCCAGGTCTTGAGGTCCTTCCTGCATTGCAGCAGTGATGGTGATTGCCTGAGGTGCAGAGGCAGGGTGTGCCAGGTCTTGAGGTCCTTAATGCATTGCAGCAGCGATGGTCATTGCCGGAGGTGCAGAGACAGGGTGTGCCAGGTCTGAGGTCCTTCCTGCATTGCAGCAGCGATGGTCATTGCCTGAGGTGCAGAGGCAGGGTGTGCCAGGTCCTTCCTGCATTGCAGCAGCGATGGTGATTGCCTGAGGTGCAGAGGCAGGGTGTGCCAGGTCTTGAGGTCCTTCCTGAGTGCAGCAGTGATGGTGATTGCCTGAGGTGCAGAGGCAGGGTGTGCCAGGTCTTGAGGTCCTTCCTGCATTGCAGCTGTGATGGTTATTGCCTGAGGTGCAGAGGCAGGGTGTGCCAGGTCTCGAGGTCCTTCCTGCATTACAGCAGCGATGGTTATCGCCTGAGGTGCAGAGGCAGGGTGTGCCAGGTCTTGAGGTTCTTCCTGAATTGAGGCAGCGATGGTGATTGCCTGAGGTGCAGAGGCAGGGTGTGCTAGGTCTTGAGGTCCTTTCTGCATTGCGGCAGCGATGGTGATCGCTTGAGGTGTGGAGGCAGGGTGTGCTAGGTCTTGAGGTCCTTCCTGAATTGAGGCAGCGATGGTGATCGCTTGAGGTGTGGAGGCAGGGTGTGCCAGGTCTTGAGGTCCTTCCTGAATTGAGGCAGTGACGGTGATTGCCTGAGATGCAGGGGCAGGGAGTTCCAGGTCTTCGCGGCACCGTAGGAGAAGGATCTTCGTCCAGCCGAGGTCTTGCGGATCCGTGGGACAATCTTGTTTTGTTTCTCACTGCTTCATTAATTGGACGCAGGTTTGCTGTAATAAATTAGGGCTTCAGATATTTTTTCCTCACATCTAAAAGTGCTGCACATATGCATAAGATGTGCAGGATGGCTTCCGCCTTAAATCCACAAAGCATGCACGCTTTGTTATAGTAAGCAATTTATATTCTATGCTCCTTCAAATTGAGCATTAGGAACGTAAAAACTGCAAAATCGCAAATACTTATTTATGCAGGTAGAGACCATGGGGGAAGATTATCTCCAGTCAAAGCACCACTCACTCTATGTTATGCTGCTCTCTTTACATTTCCCGCAGGAAGCAATATTTAGCCCCGCTTTTCTGAGATATCAACATGAGACATTGTAAACACACAATATTCATTTTTATAACAAGCGGGAAGCCTTGAAGTATGATACGCGATAATAAATTACATAAAATGTGTACTGACCACGATGGAGAGATACTGATGTGGATTCACAGCACACCTGTTAGTTCGATGTATTTTTTATAGACATGCACATTTGTTTTATTATTTTTAAGTGTAAATCAAACTAGCCCTGAGCGAAGGAATTTTGTATCGCGTCTGCTATTAAAGGATTTTATGACATCAGCTGTGTTCTCCTTTTAACTGTTTTACTCTGTAATTATATGCTTTTATAGCTACTCACACTGGAATATAGTTTTACTGACTGACTGACTAACTGAGCCAAACCATGAAAGGGGGACACAGGATATCCATCACTGAAGAGCCTAAATCAGTAGAGGCAGAAACAAGATATCCTTCACTGATAGTCTCAAGCTGTGGGAGGCAGAGATGAGACATCCTTCACTGATGCTCCCAAGCCACGGGAGGCAGACTTGAGACATCCTTCACTGATAGTCTCAAGCTGTGGGAGGCAGAGATGAGACATCCTTCACTGATAAGCCAAGCCGTGGGAGGAGGCAGACATGAGACATCCTTCACTGATGATATCAAGCTGTGGCAGGCAGACATGAGACAGCCGTTACTGATAACCCCAAGCTATTGGAGGCAGACATGAGACATCCTTCACTGATAAGCCAAGCCGTGGGAGGAGGCAGACATGAGACATCCTTCACTGATGATCTCAAGCCAGGGGAGGCAGATATGAGACATAATTCACTGATGATCGATCCCAACCCATTGGAGGCAGACATAAGACAGCCTTTACTGATGATACCAAGCCATTGGAGGCCGACATGAGACATCCTTCACTGATGCTCCCAAGCCATGGGAGGCAGACATGAGACATCCTTCACTGATGCTCCCAAGCCACGGGAGGCAGATATGAGACATCCTTCACTGATGGTCCCAAGCCATGGGAGGCAGACATGAGACATCCTTCACTGATGCTCCCAAGCCACGGGAGGCAGACTTGAGACATCCTTCACTGATGATCCCAAGCCAGGGGAGGCAGACATAAGACATCCTTCACTGATGATCCCAAGCCAGGGGAGGCAGACATGAGACATCCTTCACTGATGATCCCAAGCCAGGGGAGGCAGATATGAGACATAATTCACTGATGATCGATCCCAACCCATTGGAGGCAGACATAAGACAGCCTTTACTGATGATACCAAGCCATTGGAGGCCGACATGAGACATCCTTCACTGATGCTCCCAAGCCACGGGAGGCAGACTTGAGACATCCTTCACTGATAGTCCCAAGCCATGGGAGGCAGACATGAGACATCCTTCACTGATGCTCCCAAGCCACGGGAGGCAGATATGAGACATCCTTCACTGATGGTCCCAAGCCATGGGAGGCAGACATGAGACATCCTTCACTGATGCTCCCAAGCCACGGGAGGCAGACTTGAGACATCCTTCACTGATGGTCCCAAGCCATGGGAGGCAGACATGAGACATCCTTCACTGATGCTCCCAAGCCACGGGAGGCAGACTTGAGACATCCTTCACTGATGGTCCCAAGCCATGGGAGGCAGACATGAGACATCCTTCACTGATGGTCCCAAGCCATGGGAGTAGGCAGACATGAGACATCCTTCACTGATGATCCCAAGCCATGGGAGGCAGACATGAGAAATCCTTCACTGATGATCCCAAGCCGTGGCAGGCAGATATGAGACATCATTCACTGATGATCGATCCCAAGCCATTGGAGGCAGACATGAGACAGCCTTTAATGATGATCCCAAGCCAGGGGAGACAGACATGAGACATCCTTTACTGATGATCCCAAGCCAGGGGAGGCAGACATAAGACATCCTTCACTGATGATATCAAGCTGTGGCAGGTAGACATGAGACAGCCTTCACTGATGATCCCAAGCCAAGGAAGGAGGCAGACATGAGACATCCTTCCCTGCTGATCCCAAGCCGTGGGAGGCAGACATGAGACATCCTTCACTGATGATCCCAAGCCATGGGAGGCAGACATGAGACATCCTTTACTGATGGTCTTAAGCCATGGGAGGAGGCAGACATGAGACATCCTTCACTGATGCTCCCAAGCCATGGGAGGCAGACATGAGACATCCTTCACTGATGCTCCCAAGCCACGGGAGGCAGATATGAGACATCCTTCACTGATGGTCCCAAGCCATGGGAGGCAGACATGAGACATCCTTCACTGATGCTCCCAAGCCACGGGAGGCAGACTTGAGACATCCTTCACTGATGATCCCAAGCCAGGGGAGGCAGACATAAGACATCCTTCACTGATGATCCCAAGCCAGGGGAGGCAGACATGAGACATCCTTCACTGATGATCCCAAGCCAGGGGAGGCAGATATGAGACATAATTCACTGATGATCGATCCCAACCCATTGGAGGCAGACATAAGACAGCCTTTACTGATGATACCAAGCCATTGGAGGCCGACATGAGACATCCTTCACTGATGCTCCCAAGCCACGGGAGGCAGACTTGAGACATCCTTCACTGATGGTCCCAAGCCATGGGAGGCAGACATTAGACATCCTTCACTGATGCTCCCAAGCCACGGGAGGCAGATATGAGACATCCTTCACTGATGGTCCCAAGCCATGGGAGGCAGACATGAGACATCCTTCACTGATGCTCCCAAGCCACGGGAGGCAGACTTGAGACATCCTTCACTGATGGTCCCAAGCCATGGGAGGCAGACATGAGACATCCTTCACTGATGCTCCCAAGCCACGGGAGGCAGACTTGAGACATCCTTCACTGATGGTCCCAAGCCATGGGAGGCAGACATGAGACATCCTTCACTGATGGTCCCAAGCCATGGGAGTAGGCAGACATGAGACATCCTTCACTGATGATCCCAAGCCATGGGAGGCAGACATGAGACATCCTTCACTGATGATCCCAAGCCGTGGCAGGCAGATATGAGACATCATTCACTGATGATCGATCCCAAGCCATTGGAGGCAGACATGAGACAGCCTTTAATGATGATCCCAAGCCAGGGGAGACAGACATGAGACATCCTTTACTGATGATCCCAAGCCAGGGGAGGCAGACATAAGACATCCTTCACTGATGATATCAAGCTGTGGCAGGTAGACATGAGACAGCCTTCACTGATGATCCCAAGCCAAGGAAGGAGGCAGACATGAGACATCCTTCCCTGCTGATCCCAAGCCGTGGGAGGCAGACATGAGACATCCTTCACTGATGATCCCAAGCCATGGGAGGCAGACATGAGACATCCTTTACTGATGGTCTTAAGCCATGGGAGGAGGCAGACATGAGACATCCTTCACTGATGCTCCCAAGCCGTGGCAGGCAGAATGAAGTATCCTTCAGTGATTACGCACAGCCATAGGAGGCATTCACAAGGTTTCCTTCACTGTTAACCCCCAGCTATGGTAGTCAGGCACTGTTAGACCTGGCATCATTGGCATGAGTCTCTCCTCCATTTTTTTCTGTTGGCCTCCTCTGTTTACAATGTTTTGCTGGAATATTGCTTTGGGCACTGTGCCACTGCTGATCAGTGCCACAGTGCAAGCGCTCCCTATGTTAAATTGATACCTTGATTGGTGCTACCATGATTGGCTTGGTTGACTTACTGTTCAGACCCTAGTCTAGTGCACTGCGTGTGCCAAGGGCATGTAAGTTAACTGCTGCTGGTGGGCTTGCAGCACTGGTTGTGCCACCCACAGAAGCAGCTCGTAAAATGTGTCCCAGGCCTGCCATCGCAGAGCCTGTGTGCAGTCCCTGACTGCCATGTCGACGTGGCAAGGAAACCTACTTGCCAGTCTCTAAAACCTTCACTTTGCCACATTTCAGACACCTCTATGGTAGGCCCTAGGGCTGGGTGCATTGTTGGTAAAAGGTAGGTCATGCCCTGATATGTGTGGCATGACCTAATAGTGAATTACAACCATTTTCGTTTTTCACTATTGAAGGGCTACCTGCCTTCCATAGGCCAGAATGGGCAGACTGATTATTAACTCCATTATAATCTTATCTGACTCAGGGAGCATGGTAGCGGTTCGAGTTTAGTATCCCTGAACTCAGAATTTAATAACACATCCTTTAGGATGGATGGTTTTTAAATTCTGTGTTTGAAAATAGCCCTTTTAGAAAGTGGCATTTTTCTTGTCCAACTATCCACCGGTCTCTGCTGGTTTGGTGTGTGCGTCAGGGGCTGGGTGGCTCCAGAGGTCTGAATGAGTCAGTGTGGGGTGAATGAGGCATTTAACTTTAGAGTGGGGGAAGAGTAGTCCCTGGTAGCCTGCCCTGCCTGACACAATGCTGGCTCCACCTCCTGCCGGGCGACTGATGGCCCTGCCCCTGCCAGTGACAATACTGGCACCGCCTCCTGCTGGGCGGCTGATGACCCTGCCCTGCTCAGTGAATAGGCCAGTTGCCTCGGCCTGGCAACACCCACAACAAACCTGGGAGGGGGGGAATTTCCCTGCTTGGACAAAGGGAACAAAGCAGAAAAGGGCTATAAAAGAAGGACCCCTGAACCAAAGAACTTAGATCACTTCTGACAAGGAAACCTCTACCAAGGACAAGAAGCCTGCTGATCCAAGGACTTGCCTCCCCCTTCTGTTAGTGTTCTGTTTGCTGGGAGGAACCTGAAGCTGCTTCTTTATTTTTGCCAAGGTACAAGGAGAGAGGAACTTAGTGTGTACTCTCAAGCTTGCAAGAAAATCTCCAAGGTCTGGAAGAGTGCCAGCCTCCTGTTGAAGTCACAGGGCTAAAGGACTTCACCCTCTGCTGAATTGCTTGTTGCTGGAACGTGGTGTTTCCAGTGCACAGGGGAAATCTGCAATCTTGACGTCGCCGGACGCCGCCGAATCCAGCTCGACATCGTGAGTACGGCTCCAGTGTCCCGAGCCTTCGACGCCGGCCGCCGGGCCCGATCGACGCCAGTAGCGACGCCAATGAGTAGTGAGTTCGGCTCCAGCTCCAAGTGACCCCGTCTCGACTCCGCTGCTGATCGCTTCGACGCTACGCCCTTCTCGACGCCGTGAGCGCTGCTCCAGCCCGACACCTCTCGACGCCGCTGCGGATCGCCCCGACTCCGAGGCACAATTGACGCTGACCTCTCAACGCCGACCTCTCGACGCCACGGATCATCGTGTTGCTTCATTCTAAAGGTACTGTGTTTGTGGGGTCTGTTGCGACTCCAGGCTCGACTTAGCGCTCCTCGTGGTCGACGCCGAACCTTGGGAATATCGTAACCTCGACATCGTATGACTCCTGTGGGGGTCACATTGTTGCCAAGAACTGTGTTTTAAGAAGAATACTTACTTTTGTTGCTAAATAACTATTTCCTAAGAAGAAACTTTACCTGAACTATTATTTTTCCTTCCAAAGAGTATTTATTAAGATTGTGGTATATTTTTATCGTTATTTGGTCTTGTACTAAGCCTTATATAAAAATACTTATTTTTATAATAACTCCTGTGTTGTGTCCGTTTGTAGTGTATTCACTTTATTACTGTATGTGGTCATAAATGGTTAACACACTGCCTCTGACATAGTCCTGTCTGCTCTGCCCAGCTACCAAGGGGGTGAGCAGGGGTTATCTGAGTGTGTAATCCCCTTGCCCTGACTAGAGGAGGTGGGTCCCTATTTGTCAGAAGTGTATACCTCTGCCAACTAGAGACCGCCGGTTCTAACATTGGTGGTCAGCGGTGAGGATTTGAACTTTGCATTTATGACTCATGTGCAGTGATTAGTGTACGCTACATAGTGAAAGCAGATCATAGCGCAGCCACAATCTGTTTTGGTAGGATCTTCTATTTTTGTTCTCCGCTTTCCTGGAGCTTATATTTTTTTAAACACTGCCAGTTTTGACCATAAGTGATGCCGGAGCTGCTACCCCTGCTGTTATTGTTGTGGAGGAATTTGATAAAGAATTGATAAATACCTACAAGAGAAAGGAGCTAGAACAATTTTGCAAGCAGTTTAAAGTTCCTACCACAGGTCTCATAGTGAAAGAGGACTTCCTTAAAGCGCTGAAGGCCTGGTTAGAGGCCAGAAATCCCTCTGATCCGGTGGTGGTACCGGAAGGGGAAGAGGAAGTGGAAGAGCCCATGAATGGGCCAGTGGCATCTCCTAGCAGCAGTGTTTCCTCTAAGGGCCTTTCTCCTGAAGAGTTGAAAGACAGGGAGAAGGAGAGGGGGTACAAATTAGAGATGGCAAAACTTAAATTAGGAGGGCAGTTGGAGTTAGAGAATTCAAGAAGCAGGAGAGAAGCTGAAATGGAGAGCAAAAGAATAGATTTTGAAAGAGAGAAATCAGCGTTTGAACGTGAGAAGATGTTGAGGGAGATGGATCTTAAAACTATGAGTTTAGAGTTGAATCCCTCTGGTGGCAGCACTCCATCTGTGTCTGCAGAAAGTAGGTTTTATTTTCCTAAAGATGTGATAAAAGATTACAGTAGAAATGAGGATATTGGTCAATGGTTCAAAGCATATGAGTTAGCATTGTTGGCTCACCGGGTCCCTGAGAAAGATTGGGGAGCGGGGTTGTGGGGTCGCTTTGTCAATGAAGGGAGAGATACCTTGTTGGACATGCCTGCTGAGGAGAGGATGTCTTATACTCATATGAAAGATGCTTTAATGTTAAGGTATGGCTTAACTCCAGAAAAGTACCGACAAGCCTTTAGAGAATGTAAGAAGTTGCCTGGTACTACGTGGGTTGAATATGTGTCCTTCTTTTGCAGAGCTATGGATGGTTGGGTAAAGGGTAGCAAGGTGGATAGTTATGATGCTCTTTATGATTTGTTTGCATGGGAACACTTGTCTAATAACTGTTTTCCAGAGCTACGCCAACACCTTATTGATAGCAAGATATCTAACCCTAGAAAACTTGCTGAGGAGGTGGACCGCTGGGTCAGTACCAGGATCCACAAGGGTCCAGTGGGAGACTCAGCCAAAGGTGGGCAGGGTCCCCAGCAGAAGAGTGGGGGGGACAGGGGTAAACAGAGGGAGTTTCAGAAAGGGCCCCAAAGTAATCCCCAAGGGAACCAAGGGAAGGGTTCCCAGCCTCCCCCTGTAAAGAAGCCAGAGGTCCCGACAGGTAAACCTGTTCCCAGGGGCCCCATGACCTGCTACGTTTGTAAGCAGGTGGGACACCGTTATTAGGATCCCCAGTGTCCCATGAGGGATTTGAATGTACCACCACGTGCACCCCCCCGTCAGGTGACGAATGTAGCCCTGGGAGGGAACGAGATGGGTGCCCCCGGTGGGTGGGGTCCTAGAGAAATGTCCCTGGTCTCTTTAGGAGACGTGGAAATGGTTCCTCCAACCCCTCTGCCTAATAGCACTAAGAAATATAGGCAGTGGGTGACCATTAATGGCCATAGGGTGGAAGCTCTCAGAGACACCTGAGCAAGTGTGACAGCTGTCAAGTGTCACTTAGGGCCCGATTCACAGAACTAACTTAAGACAAAATCCTAAACTTACTACCATTTTGGTATTCACAGAATGCACTTACTACTTTTGGTATTCACAGAATGGATTTACGACTACTAACTTTACGTCCGCACTCGGGCTGGAAACTCCGGCCCGGAGGCGGAGCTTCCGGCCCGGAGGCAGGGCTTCCGGCCCGGAGGCGTGGCTTCCGGCCCAGAGGTGGAGATTTTGGCCATGGCTAAATCTCCGCCACTGGCCGCCTTGCTTGTTCTCCTGTTGGTTCTGTGTTGTTTTGGGGAAGAAGAGGTACTGGGTTGTCAGGCTTATGGTTGCATCTCGGATGGAGGGGAGGAATTTAGAGAAGGATGCCTGGGATACTCCTGCCACGCTGGCTGTGGTGGGTTGGAAAGTTTCAGATGCCAGCATTTGTAGGACAGCCAGTAGCTTGGCCTGCGGAGGGATGTTGGTGCACAGCTGCAATGTTGGCTGCAGCCTTGGTGCAATCTGGTGCAGGAGGCGGACAATGGACTCACTCCTGAGCCTGTAATGGGTAATGACGTCCTCTTTCATGAGGTCAATGAGGGTAATCCTCTGGCAGTATGTCCTCTCCCTTCTCCTGTGCTGCCTCCGTGCTGGAGGCGGTGGTGGAGGTGATGGTGGTGGTGGTGATGGTGATGGTGGTGGTAATGGCTGTGGTGATGGCGGTGGAGGTGATGGTGGTGGTGATGGTGATGGTGGTGGTAATGGCTGTGGTGATGGCGGTGGAGGTGATGGTGGTGGTGATGGTGATGGCGGTGGTGATGGAGGTGGTGATGGCGGTGGTGGTCTTCCTGGTGCTCCGAGCTGCAGTAGGAGTAGGTCCATGGTACCGTTGAGCTTGCCAAAGTGATTTAGGTATGCTTTGCTTTTATATCAGTGTCTATGCATCATTTTTACATCTAGTTTTCAGTAGTGGTAAAAAACTGGTGCTAATCGGTCTCTGCGCCAGTTTTTCAAAAGTAGCACCATTTACGAAAATCCTTGTACAAACGGCAGCGTCAGTTTTCCAATGCTTTTTTCCGAGGGAACGCCTACCTTGCACATCATTAGCGAAAACTGCAGCTAGTGGATCTGGCGATAAGAAAATATAGGCGCTAGCACTGGAAAAGTGATGCTGAGGTGCTCAAAATATCGTGCCAAAAAAAAAACAAGCTGCCGCAGTGTCAAACAAAATGGCACTGCGGTGACGTTAGCTCCTTGTAAATATGCCCCTTAATGGTACCAAGCTCCAAATGAGCCCATGGAAGAGGTCTCAAAGCAGCAGCAGCGATGAAAGCTACTGTAATCAGATGTCACCCGACTCTGGGAGCTAAATGGACTAACGCGTCCACTATAGGGGCTGTGTTCGACCTCATGGTCACAGGTTCAAATCCTGGCAGGTCTATTAAGCCTTTCATCCTTCTGAGGTCAATAAGATGAGTACCATTGGGTAACAATAAACATCTGTTACTCAGCGCCAAGATACCCTTCTGGGTGGGTGAACGTGCGCTTTGCAAACGCACATGTTATGTTTATCGTTCCAAGCGCCCATCGCAGATCACTCGAGACAGACAGCGATATGACCTCTTGTTGCTGCTACCCATTTTTGCGGTCCCAAACACATGCCAGTCCTTTGGCCAGCAGTCATTATGGCAGTGCTCACATGCCTTCAGGATTGGGGTGGTGCCAGGGATCCATCGAGCGAGCCACGGGAGGGTGACAGCAGGGGGCAATGGCAGTCTGCCTCTTACTGTTGTTACCATTTTCACCCTCCCAAACACATAGACGCCACAGTCACCCAGTTTCACGGACCCCGGCCCGGGTCCAGCAAGCCGCAGGTGGGGATGCCTGCCTGTCCCTGCAGCTGGCACGGGTTCGATTGCTGGCCTGCAGACAGGGGCCATGCGTGCGAGCAGGGGGGCAGTGATGACTCACCCCTTGCATATCCTTTTCTGCCCGGCTGGCTGCCAGAAGGGGGTCAGTTATTGTCCTGCAGACAAGAGATGAGGCTGCACGGGTCCGACTCGCCACACGCCGCACATCAGTAGGGTTTGACCCAGACAGCGTCCGTGCGTCCCTGCAGCCAGCTGGCAGGGAGGGCTGGGGCTGCGCGGTGTAGCGCGGCGGGGCCTGTGTCACAGTTAGCTGTAGCAGCGCTGGATAACAGACACAGGACCACCATTCACTCCTCGTGGCCGGAAGACACCGAGCGGTCTTCCACCTCGTTTATTTATACCCTCGGGACGAGCCCGCCCCGAGGGGTGCATGTATGCATGTGTAAATGCAACATTGTAAGAGAGAGCCCGGATGGCTCTCTACATCCCTCCTTTCTTTCAGTTCAGGACTATCAAGTTCTCCCTGGTCATGGAGAAATATATACAAAGTCCTTCAGCCTCTGACTCAGGACCGGGTTCGGCCGGAGACCATCATTTTGGCTCCGGACATAGGGCTCCGGGGAGGTGCCCAACTGGACACTCCCGAACGCCTCGGTGGCAGTGTCCTGGCTGGTTGGCCGTACATTGTCAGCGTGGCCCTGACTGACTTGCTGAGGGGTGATCGGTGAGGTGATCCTCTCACTGGGAGACGCAGGGGAAGAGAGGTTCAAAGGTGATTCTTGATAGCCGGACACATCTCGATCCGTATCCGCCTCCGAGATCTTCTTGAAGCTTGATACATTCCTTGTGATGGATTGCTGTCCCCTTTTAGCAATGACCATGGTCCCTTGAACACCGACCACGATCCACACCTTAGGCTCATAGGGAGTCCGGAACTTCCACCCGGGGTGTCGGTCTTTGATCACCACGCGATCTCCCACTCACAGCTGCGGTTCTTGGGCCCTTAGGGCCTCACTGGCCTTCCGATTGGTTGTTTCTCTCCTCGCTTGGATGGCTGTGTCATCCCACTCAGCAGGTACCCACACCGGATCTGATGGAATAGTGTCCTATGGGGCTCTCTTGAATAGAAGGTGAGCCAGAGCACACTTGGTGGTGCTGTGTGGAGTCTGGTGGTATGCACCTAGGAACTGATCAAGAGCTGCTTCCGGGTCTTCTCCGTTCTCCACAGCGATGAGCAGCGCTCGGTTAATTGTTCTCATTTGTCGTTCCACTTCCCCGTTTGCTTGGGGCCATAGTGGGGTAATCTTCCTGTGGCATACCGCTAGACATTCGAGGTATTTCTGGAACTCTCGCCCCTGTAAGGGGGTCCGTTGTCCGACCTGACCTCTTTGGGCAACCCCATCATTGCGAACACTCGGTCCAGGACCCTCTTCACATGAGTGAACGCTGTCAACGCTATCACTTCAACAATAGGGAATTTCGAGACCGAGTCAACCATGACCAGCATGTGACGACTGTCTGGAAAACTCCCAAAGTCCACGCTGAGATGCATTCATGGAGTCCTACTCGGTTCTTCGGTGATCACTGGGGCCGGCGCTGGGTCCCCTCCGGTGATTGTACAGGCGTGGCATTGTCGGACCATCTCTTCTACTTTGGAGTCCATCGCCGGGAACCAGACTTTGTCGCACAGCCTGGCCTTGGTTTTGACCATTCCTTGATGGCCCATGTGTGCCAGCGCAAGGATTCTTCTCTGTAGGCTTTCCGGGACCACTATTAGGTGTCCCCTCAAGACGACTCCTTCTTCCTCCACGCTGAGTTCGTTCTGGACGTGCCACAATTGTTGGCGAGCATGGCTGACCTCTTGCCGTAGGGCGCGGGCTCCATCCATGAAATGGGCCCATCCATTATTCTCCAGTGCTCTTCGAACGCGAGAGAGAGTGGGGTCCTCTCGAGTTGCTCGACCAATCTCTTCTAGCGTCATGGCCCTGGGACACGCCCATTGCGACACCATGTTGACGAACTCTTCAGTGCTGCAGGTGTCCCCCGATGGGACAGATGGCACTGCCGACTCCGGGTGAGGGGACAGATAATTCGCTGGGTTGTGAGCCCCAGCACGGTAGATTACTTTGAAGTTATAGGCTTGTAACTGCACCCCCCATCTTTCGATCCTCTGGGGCGCTAGCCTAGATGAGCCAGCAAACAGCGGAAGCAGCGGTTTGTGGTCAGTCACAACATGGAATTCTTGTCCACACAGATACAGGTGGAAATGTTGGCATGCCCATTTGATGGCCAGCGCCTCCCTTTCGATTTGGGCATACCTGGTCTCGGTATCCGTGAGAGCTTTGCTAGCAGATGCGACGGGCTTCCACACTTCTGGGCCCATGTTCTTGCAGGAGGACCGCTCCTAGGCCCACCGGGCTGGCGTCAATGACTAGTTCTGTTCGCCGTCTGGGGTGGAAGTACACCATGACCATCTTGTCTAGTAGCCCTGCTTTGATGTCTTGGAATGCCTTGTTGGCAGCTGGCGTCCATTCCCACTTGTGATCGTGACACATGAGGGCGCGCAACGGCTCAGACATGGCTGCAAGATTGGGGATGAACTGTCCACAGTAAGTGGCCATGCCGAGGAAGCTCCTCACTTCAGTGGGACTTTGAGGTGTGCTGGCCGCCCTGATAGCTTCGGCCTTCTTCGGGTCTACCAGGAGTCCTTCACGGGTGAACGTGTACCCAAAGAAATCTACGCTTTCTTGATAAAAGGAGCACTTGGATTTGTGTAGAGTCAGTCCACAATCTGCCAGCCTCTTGAGCATGGCACGGAGGTTGGGGTGATGTTCCTCGAGCGTCGTGGAGAACACAAGGATATCGTCACTGAGGTTGATCACCCCATGCAGCCCTGACAGTGCTTCGCGGATGGCATTTTGGAAGACCTCAGCGGCTGATGATACTCCGAAGCTGAGCCTTTTGTACCTCCGGAGGCCAACATGGGTTGAAAAGGTGGTAATATACCGGCTTTCCGGGTCCAGTTCCAGCTGGTGGTAGCCGACATTCAGGTCCATCTTAGAGAACCACTTCGCCCCGTTAAGGTCCGCCACGATGTCGTCCATCGTGGGGGTGATGTGACGTTCCCTCTTCACCGCGGTGTTGGGCAGTCGCATGTCGACACAGAGTCTAATGGCCCCCGGTTGTTTGGGCTTGGGTGCCACGACCAGCGGAGACACCCAGGGAGTGGGGCCCGAGACCTTCTCAATTACGTCCAGCTCTTCGTGCTTTCGCAGCTCCTCCTCCACTTGCGGGCGTAAGTTGAAGGGCACCCTTCGGTGCCTGAGAGCCACCGGCCGTACTGCAGGGTCTATGTGGAGCTTGAACCTCTTGCCCTTGAGTTTCCCCAGGCCGGTGAAGAGCGCTGGGAATTTCTTCAGTATTGCTTCCGCATGTGAGTCATGGACCTGGTTGGCGAAGAAGACAAGTCCTAAATCCTCTGCTGTGTGGCAGCTGAGTTGAGTTCCTCGGTAGAGTAGCTCCCACTAGCGATGGTGGCTCGAATGACGCCATGGAGAGGGAGAGGATCAGTGCCTCCATACGTGTATATTCGCGCCGTGGATGGTGCAAGGGGGGGTCGCGGTGACAGACGGTCATACTGATCGGAATCCATCAAATTGACAGATGCCCCGGTGTCAATGAGGGCCTGTACCTCCGTGCCCTCAACTGAGACTGAGCACATGGGAGGTGGTCGTCGCCAGGAGCCTGTCCGGCTGACATACGACACTACGAACACATCATCGTCTTCGTCCTCATATATCGGGTGTCGGGCCTGTGGCTGGTCTTCCGGAACTGGCGGCGGGTCGACGAGAGAGATCTGGTAAACCCGCTGTGGCATGCTTCTGGGTCTTGGCGATGGCTGCCGTAACCGCCCGCCGCGGCACACTCTGGCATAGTGGTTTAGCCTTCCACAGTGGGAGCACGTTTTTCCTTTCGCCCCGCAGACGGCTGTTGCCGGGTGATCTTCGCCACAGTACCCACACGACCCACCTGGTGGTGGTTTGGAAGCCTGGCGAGGCACTGCGGGGTGCCTCTGGATGGCCTCCACCTTTTCTTCTTTGATGTGCGGGGTCCTAGGCACCGACCCCGTGGCAACCGGAGTGTGTAAGGCCGCTTCCATCTCTTCTGCCCGGGCGTCCGATAGTTCATGAGAGCGAGCTAGGACCAGGATCTCGTCTAGCGAGATTCCGGTTGTTGTCGGAGGATCAGCTTCCGCAGGAGCTTTGAGCGGCAGCCTAAGATGATCTGGTCCCGGATTTCCTCCCTCTGGTCTGTGAAGGGGCACGTGCTATCCACCTGGCGTAGCCGCGCGTAGAACATGTCGACCGATTCAGTTTCGGTCTGCCACGCCCTCCGGAACTTGAATTTTTCGAAGTCGGAGTTGAGCTGTGGGTCGAAGTGTCTGTTGAGCGCGGCGACCGCCGCATCGTAGTCGTCATCATTCCCTGTGTTGGGGAGCGTCTCGAACAGGTCGTAAATCTCTGCTCCTCCATAGTAGATAAGGAGTGATCGTTTTACTGTTCCATCAGTTTCACGTGCCCCCTTGAAATAATGATTTAGCCATCATACCCAGGCCTTCCACCTTGGCGCAGCAGTGGCGGGATCCGAAACCTCGCTGAACGGGGGTAGTGGTGCGACTGCGGTGTGGGTGACCACTGGTGGTGGTGGGTTGGCACCAGCGACTGGATTTCGCCCTCCATCTTGCTGGGCGGCGGCGCCTGCGGCTTGTAAGGTGTTCACCGCGCCCAAGCAGCGGCGCGTCGGCACAAGGGCACAGCTTGCGCATCAACGTGCAGCTCTGGGGCGTGTGCTCTGGCCCGTGTCCTAGTTGTGCTGACGGTGCTGGGGTCCGTGTGACCGCAGGTGGGGGCGCGGCTGATGTTGCAGCGCAGTTCTGCGTGTGGGGGAGAGTGTGCGCCAGCAGGGCCTAAGCGCCACAGCCCCCTTCGGTTGGTGCCCTGTCCTTTCACCTGGTCAAAGACGCCCACGTGGCGTAGTCCTGCAGGTGATGCCTGCTGCCCACAACTAGCCCACACTGCCTTTTGGATGGAGGCTATCGATGCATGTTTAAATGGGCCAATGCTTGTTTGCGCTGACTATTTATGTTAGTTTGCCTGGAGTGACCTTCTCCCCCTTTTCCTCTGATTTTTCTTTACAGGCAGCAAAGAGGGCAGCCTTGCTGAGGCCCCCACAGCACACCGGTCGATGCAGGCGGGGAGCCAGCGCCAGGCGGAGCAGGAGCGGGAACTTCATGCGCAGATCTGCTGCAGCGCTGGGGAGGTCACTCCACTTACCCCACACAGCGCGAGCAGAAGCGCCGCCAGCTGAACGCGCTCCCGTAGGTGAGGGAGACGCGTGGACGGGCGCAGCGCAATCAGGCCAGAAAAGCACCGGAGACAGCAAGCGGGTCCGACGCACAGTCCAGGCGGACAGAGCGGAGCGGTGAAGGTGGGCTCCGCGAGCTCCGAGATGAAGAGCAGGTAGGCAGCAGGAGAGCAGGCAATGCGGGTGGGCTCCGCACGCTCGCCGGAGGGAGCCATAGGGACCGGAAGGCATGCGTGGGGTGCGACCGGCCTCGTCGCCAATGTAGTGCGGCGGGGCCCGGGTCGCAGTTAGCTGTAGCAGTGCTGAATAACGGACACAGGACCACCATTCACTCCTCGTGGCCGGAAGACCCCGAGCGGTCTTCGACCTCGTTTATTTATACCCTCGGAACGAGCCCGCCCCGAGGGGTGCCTGTATGTGTGTGTAAATGCAACATTGTAAGAGAGAGCCCGGATGGCTCTCTACACGCGGGTGGAGCTGATCCCGGCTTGGCCGGCTCTTGTCTGCATGCACCAAGCGGGACAGCCATCCTTGAGGTCCCACGGCCTAGCACAGGTGCTGGGGAGTATGGGGGGAGTGTGCAATCGGTTCACAACACTGGGGTCCAGTTGAGGGCCGCGAGCCATGGGAGGCTGGCAGCATTGGTGGGCTCTGCTCACAGCCACATGACCTCCTCACCCTCTCCATCCCATGCTTTGGCAAGTCGCAGGGGCGCAGGACACCCAGAGAGGCAGCGTCTGTGAGGCCCCCAGTTAGTCCTGGCTCAAACTCCCGATCCTGTGAGAGGGACCGGACTTGCCCCACCGCGGCTGGTTGTGTCACCTCGCTCGCACTTTGTCTTGGACTCTGTCATCCGCCATGACAGGTTGCAATTTCGTTTCCCTCGGTTCCAGATAGGCGAAGGGGTACATACATGTAGCATTGTCAAACACATATCAAACACAGGATAGGACACACCCTGAACTGACATATTTCAAGGCTCTCGTGTGGACTAATACAGTGAAAGGAGTTACAGTGAAATGTAATACTGCCCAGGATCACACAATATGGGCAAGCAATTATCGTCTTTTTAATGGTTTCCCTCTATGCAGGTCAGCCACTAAGTGGCTATCAATGTCTCCTGTTCTGCATGAAAGGTTCATGGTTTGTCTTTCATTCTTGGAGCGTGAAGCTAGGCCGTGGGGGGCAATGGTCTATGCCAGCTCAATCTAAGGTCACCTGATTCTCCAGGTAGAGGATTACCGGGTACCTGTGTAGCGGTAATGGAGAAGGACGCGATGATGTCTAATAAGGGGTTGCGGTAAGTGTCCAAGACAAGTGGCATGATGATTGAACCGTGCAGCGTTCCCAAGTTAATGTGGAATGCACTCAGAGTGTACCGTGTGCACGGTGGGATGCTTTACCCGTGGAAAAGATAGGAAGAGATTCACTCGAAATGGATAACCTGCATGCCAAGACCCCCTCGCCCCTACGGGCGGGTGGAGCAGCGTCAGGCCCAGAGGCAGACGGTGGCAGCTCCATCAAGGCCCAGAGGCAGACGGCGGCAGCTCCATCAAGGCCCAGAGGCAGACGGCGGCAGCTCCATCAAGGCCCAGAGGCAGACGGCGGCAGCTCCATGAAGGCCCAGAGGCACACGCACACGGCGGCAGCTCCATCAAGGCCCAGAGGCAGACGGCGGCAGCTCCAACAAGGCCCAGAGGCAGACGGTTGCAGCTCCATGAAGGCCCAGAGGCACACGGTGGCAGCTCCATCATGGCCCAGAGGCCCAGAGACAAACGGCGGCAGCTCCATCAAGGCCCAGAGGCAGACGGTGGCAGCTCCATCAAGGCCCAGAGGCAGACGGCGGCAGCTCCATCAAGGCCCAGAGGCACACGCACACAGTGGCAGCTCCATCAAAGCCCAGAGGCAGACGGTGGCAGCTCCATCAAGGCCCAGAGGCAGACTGTGGCAGCTCCATCAAGGCCCAGAGGCAGACGGCGGCAGCTCCATCAAGGCCCAGAGGCAGACGGTGGCAGCTCCATCAAGGCCCAGAGGCAGACGGTGGCAGCTCCATCATGGCCCAGAGGCCCAGAGACAAACGGCGGCAGCTCCATCAAGGCCCAGAGGCAGACGGCGGCAGCTCCATCAAGGCCCAGAGGCAGACTGTGGCAGCTCCATCAAGGCCCAGAGGCAGACGGCGGCAGCTCCATCAAGGCCCAGAGGCAGACGGTGGCAGCTCCATCAAGGCCCAGAGGCAGACGGTGGCAGCTCCATCATGGCCCAGAGGCAGACGGTGGCAGCTCCATCAAGGCCCAGAGGCAGACGGTGGCAGCTCCATCAAGGCCCAGAGGCAGACGGTGGCAGCTCCATCATGGCCCAGAGGCAGACGGTGGCAGCTCCATCAAGGCCCAGAGGCAGACGGTGGCAGCTCCATCATGGCCCAGAGGCCCAGAGACAAACGGCGGCAGCTCCATCAAGGCCCAGAGGCAGACTGTGGCAGCTCCATCAAGGCCCAGAGGCAGACGGCGGCAGCTCCATCAAGGCCCAGAGGCAGACTGTGGCAGCTCCATCAAGGCCCAGAGGCAGACGGCGGCAGCTCCATCAAGGCCCAGAGGCAGACGGCGGCAGCTCCATCAAGGCCCAGAGGCAGACTGTGGCAGCTCCATCAAGGCCCAGAGGCACACGCACACGGTGGCAGCTCCATCAAGGCCCAGAGGCAGACGGTGGCAGCTCCATCAAGGCCCAGAGGCCCAGAGGCAGACGGTGGCAGCTCCATCAAGGCCCAGAGGCAGACGGTGGCAGCTCCATCAAGGCCCAGAGGCAGACGGCGGCAGGGCCATCAAGGCCCAGAGGCAGACTGTGGCAGCTCCATCAAGGCCCAGAGGCACACGGTGGCAGCTCCATCAAGGCCCGGAGGCAGACGGTGGCAGCTCCATCAAGGCCCAGAGGCAGACTGTGGCAGCTCCATCAAGGCCCAGAGGCACACGCACACGGTGGCAGCTCCATCAAGGCTCAGAGGCAGACATTGGCAGCTCCAACAAGGCTCAGAGGCAGACGGTGCCAGCTCCATCAAGGCCCAGAGGCAGACGGTGTCAGCTCCATCAAGGCCCAGAGGCACACGCACACGGCGGCAGCTCCATCAAGGCCCAGAGGCAGACTGTGGCAGCTCCATCAAGGCCCAGAGGCAGACGGCGGCAGCTCCATCAAGGCCCAGAGGCAGACTGTGGCAGCTCCATCAAGGCCCAGAGGCAGACTGTGGCAGCTCCATCAAGGCCCGGAGGCAGACTGTGGCAGCTCCATCAAGGCCCAGAGGCAGACGGCGGCAGCTCCATCAAGGCCCAGAGGCAGACTGTGGCAGCTCCATCAAGGCCCAGAGGCAGACGGCGGCAGCTCCATCAAGGCCCAGAGGCAGACGGCGGCAGCTCCATCAAGGCCCAGAGGCAGACTGTGGCAGCTCCATCAAGGCCCAGAGGCAGACGCACACGGTGGCAGCTCCATCAAGGCCCAGAGGCAGACGGTGGCAGCTCCATCAAGGCCCAGAGGCCCAGAGGCAGACGGTGGCAGCTCCATCAAGGCCCAGAGGCAGACGGTGGCAGCTCCATCAAGGCCCAGAGGCAGACGGCGGCAGGGCCATCAAGGCCCAGAGGCAGACTGTGGCAGCTCCATCAAGGCCCAGAGGCACACGGTGGCAGCTCCATCAAGGCCCGGAGGCAGACGGTGGCAGCTCCATCAAGGCCCAGAGGCAGACTGTGGCAGCTCCATCAAGGCCCAGAGGCACACGCACACGGTGGCAGCTCCATCAAGGCTCAGAGGCAGACATTGGCAGCTCCAACAAGGCTCAGAGGCAGACGGTGCCAGCTCCATCAAGGCCCAGAGGCAGACGGTGTCAGCTCCATCAAGGCCCAGAGGCACACGCACACGGTGGCAGCTCCATCAAGGCCCAGAGACACACGCACACGGTGGCAGCTCCATCAAGGCCCAGAGGCCGATGTTGGCAGCTCCATCAAGGCCCAGAGGCAGACGGTGGCAGCTCCATCAAGGCCCAGAGGCAGACGGCGGCAGCTCCATCAAGGCCCAGAGGCAGACGGCGTCAGCTCCATCATGGCCCAGAGGCACACGCACACGGTGGCAGCTCCATCAAGGCCCAGAGGCAGACGGTGGCAGCTCCATCAAGGCCCAGAGGCAGACGGCGGCAGCTCCAACAAGGCCCAGAGGCAGACGGTTGCAGCTCCATGAAGGCCCAGAGGCACACGGTGGCAGCTCCATCATGGCCCAGAGGCCCAGAGACAAACGGCGGCAGCTCCATCAAGGCCCAGAGGCAGACGGTGGCAGCTCCATCAAGGCCCAGAGGCAGACGGCGGCAGCTCCATCAAGGCCCAGAGGCACACGCACACAGTGGCAGCTCCATCAAAGCCCAGAGGCAGACGGTGGCAGCTCCATCAAGGCCCAGAGGCAGACGGCGGCAGCTCCATCAAGGCCCAGAGGCAGACTGTGGCAGCTCCATCAAGGCCCAGAGGCAGACGGCGGCAGCTCCATCAAGGCCCAGAGGCAGACTGTGGCAGCTCCATCAAGGCCCAGAGGCACACGCACACGGTGGCAGCTCCATCAAGGCCCAGAGGCAGACGGTGGCAGCTCCATCAAGGCCCAGAGGCAGACGGCGGCAGCTCCATCAAGGCCCAGAGGCCCAGAGGCAGACGGTGGCAGCTCCATCAAGGCCCAGAGGCAGACGGTGGCAGCTCCATCAAGGCCCAGAGGCAGACGGCGGCAGCTCCATCAAGGCCCAGAGGCAGACTGTGGCAGCTCCATCAAGGCCCAGAGGCACACGGTGGCAGCTCCATCAAGGCCCGGAGGCAGACGGTGGCAGCTCCATCAAGGCCCAGAGGCAGACTGTGGCAGCTCCATCAAGGCCCAGAGGCACACGCACACGGTGGCAGCTCCATCAAGGCTCAGAGGCAGACATTGGCAGCTCCAACAAGGCTCAGAGGCAGACGGTGCCAGCTCCATCAAGGCCCAGAGGCAGACGGTGTCAGCTCCATCAAGGCCCAGAGGCACACGCACACGGTGGCAGCTCCATCAAGGCCCAGAGGCACACGCACACGGTGGCAGCTCCATCAAGGCCCAGAGGCCGATGTTGGCAGCTCCATCAAGGCCCAGAGGCAGACGGTGGCAGCTCCATCAAGGCCCAGAGGCAGACGGCGGCAGCTCCATCAAGGCCCAGAGGCAGACGGCGTCAGCTCCATCATGGCCCAGAGGCACACGCACACGGTGGCAGCTCCATCAAGGCCCAGAGGCAGACGGTGGCAGCTCCATCAAGGCTCAGAGGCAGACAGTGGCAGCTCCATCAAGGCCCAGAGGCAGACGGCGGCAGCTCCATCAAGGCCCATAGGCAGACGGCGGCAGCTCCATCAAGGCCCAGAGGCACACGGTGGCAGCTCCATCAAGGCCCAGAGGCAGGCGGTGCCAGCTCCATCCCTATCAGCGGTGACTTTCTGACAGATTCGTGGGTGGACCCACTGCCAGGATGGAGAGAAGCTGCTTTCTGCCCATACTTCGGACATTTGAGGGACTCAGTCCTTTCTTCCAGTGTGCACAGGAGTGCTGTGCTGGAGATGGGTCAAAGGTCCAACCAGGTCAAGGTTCAACCACATCAGGCTTTTACTTTCTTTTGTGTGACTGGTTTGGTGTAGGAGTTATTGAGGGGATGCTGTCTGTCTTTGAGAGTTGTTTGTAATGTGTCAGGCCTGGATGGGAGTGTTACTACCCCTAATAATCCCCAAATAGACATCAAGGTGTGATGTGGGGTTACCATGAGTCATCATACCTGTTTGACCAATTGCATTAAAAGAAAATGACGCATGACCATTAAACATGATTTTTCCAGCAACTGCGTCAGCCAAAAATGACGCTTTCCTGAAAACATGGCTCATCTGCCCAGAAGTGAAGTAATGGATAAAGGGAAGTGATGTTAAGGATCCTGCATGCTGCAAATCAAGACCTTTGAAGTTACTTTCATTTTCACTTTAAGTCACAGTTTTTCAGTCTGAGCTTGGGAGTGGTTGTGTGTTGGCTGTGCTGGAGAGTGTTTTGGTGTGCTTGGAGCTGGTTCATCGTGTCTGCTGTCCCTGTTGTGTCCCTAAAGTCCTTTCTGTGCTTAATTGTTGTATTTTGTTGTGTATTGTATGCTGTGTGCTGTCGGGTGTTCGTCTTTTGGGGTATATTTGTAATTGAGGTAGTAGTGGGTTTTTGGGGGGTTCAGTTTTGTTTGGGGGCTTATATTTGGGTGGGATCATGCCTGGGAGGGGTAGGTCTTCCCCATGAATGAGCAAAAGTTTGGGAGTTTCCTGTGGATGTTCACACATTACCTGCCCAACATGATAGCCAGTGGGGGCCGTGTCAGCCAGGGTTACCCCTTGATGGTCACACATAAAGGGGCTTATTTACAAGGCCCTTTCACTGCGGGCGTGTCACTTCTTACATTGTCAAAAGTGATGCACCGGCCGCGCAAGGGCCTTGTAAATAAGCTCCATAGCGATGTGTGGATGATCCCCCTTGGCGTACCTCCCCTGGGTACTCAGTCATTAATGCTCCATAGCGATGTGTGGATGATCCCCCTTGGCGTACCTCCCCTGGGTACTCAGTCATTGATGCTCCATAGAGATGTGCGGATGATCCTCCGTGGCACACCTCCCTTGGGTACTCAGTCATTGATGCTCCATAGAGATGTGCGGATGATCCCCCTTGGCATACCTCCCCTGGGTACTCAGTCATTGATGCTCCATAGCGATGTGTAGATGATCCTCCGTGGTGCACCTCCCCTGGGTACTCAGTCATTGATGCTCCATAGAGATGTGTAGATGATCCTCCTTGGCATACCTCCCCTGGGTACTCAGTCATTGATGCTCCATAGAGATGTGTAGATGATCCTCCGTGGTGCACCTCCCCTGGGTACTCAGTCATTGATGCTCCATAGCGATGTGCAGATGATTCTCCTTGGCATACTTCCTCTGGGTACTCAGTCATTGATGCTCCATAGTGATGTGCGGATGATCCCCCTTGGCATACCTCCCCTGGGTACTCAGTCATTGATGCTCCATAGCGATGTGTGGATGATCCTCCATGGCATACCTCCCCTGGGTACTCAGTCATTGATGCTCCATGGCGATGTGTGGATGATCCTCCTTGGCATACCTCGCCTGGGTACTCAGTCATTGATGCTCCATAGCGATGTGTGGATGATCCTCCATGGCATACCTCCCCTGGGTACTCAGTCATTGATGCTCCATAGCGATGTGTGGATGATCCTCCATGGCATACCTCCCCTGGGTACTCAGTCATTGATGCTCCATAGCGATGTGTGGATGATCCTCCATGGCATACCTCCCCTGGGTACTCAGTCATTGATGCTCCATGGCGATGTGTGGATGATCCCCCTTGGCATACCTCCCCTGGGTACTCAGTCATTGATGCTCCATGGCGATGTGTGGATGATCCTCCTTGGCATACCTCCCCTGGGTACTCAGTCATTGATGCTCCATAGCGATGGGCAGATGATCCCCCTTGGCATACCTCCCCTGGGTACTCAGTCATTGATGCTCCATGGTGATGTGCAGATGATCCCCCTTGGCATACCTCCCCTGGGTACTCAGTCATTGATGCTCCATAGCAATGGGCAGATGATCCTCCGTGGCATACCTCCCCTGGGTGCTCAGTCATTGATGCTCCATAGCGATGTGTGGATGATCCCCCTTGGCATACCTCCCCTGGGTGCTCAGTCATTGATGCTCCATAGCGATGTGTAGATGATCCTCCGTGGTGCACCTCCCCTGGGTGCTCAGTCATTGATGCTCCATAGCGATGTGTGGATGATCCTCCTTGGCATACCTCCCCTGGGTACTCAGTCATTGATGCTCTATAGCGATGTGTGGATGATCCCCCTTGGCATACCTCCCCTGGGTACTCAGTCATTGATGCTCCATGGCGATGTGTGGATGATCCTCCTTGGCATACCTCCCCTGGGTACTCAGTCATTGATGCTCCATAGCGATGTGTGGATGATCCCCCTTGGCATACCTCCCCTGGGTACTCAGTCATTGATGCTCCATAGAGATGTGTAGATGATCCTCCGTGGTGCACCTCCCCTGGGTACTCAGTCATTGATGAGGCCTTACATGGCTTGCACTGTGTAGCTCACCTCTGAATGTGGCAAAACACACATCACTGGTCTTGAACAGCATTCCGTACATGAAAGGTGTGGCTCCTTGATGTCCACTATGGCTACGCTGTGCTTTGCGCTGGCTTGCCTGACTCCATACCTCTGAATGCAGAGCAAGCCCCGCATGCTGCCTTTGCATGGCCTCGCAAAGGTGTTTTGAGGACAGAGCCCCCTGGAGTTGTTCTTACATATGAGACTGCCATTGTTCATGCCTTTAGTATGTGAGGCACAATGTATGTCAGACAGGAGCCCACTCACATTGTACTGTATCCAAGGGTATGACAGTGTGAACGAGAGACATCTTAACCTGTACCATACATGTGATGTGTCCTGATATATCACGCACTCAGCAACACTCACAGGTACAGTACTCGCCTAACTTAGGGAACGAGTGTGCATGAAGTGAGATGTGCGTAGCGTATTCATTTCCTGGTGCCAGCATTCTGGAGGGCATGGGTATTGCAATACCTTGTTGAGTATGGTATGCGGTTTATGTACATGCAGAGAACCATCAGTCAGCTACCATAGTGACATTTGGTAGTGATGCGGTTCATGACCTGGTTTTACAGATTGGCGAACAGGTGCATGCTTTGGCTCTGCATATGCATGTACACTTCAGCCTGCCGTACCGACGTGTGTCGTTCAGGCATGTCAACTGTGCTGTTTGATTACTTACAACCTGAAGGCTTACATAGCCAATAGCTATGCATATGCACTGTGCTTCTGGTGCATATCCAATATGTGTCTTTAGTTTACTGATGTGTTTTACATCTTATGTCTTGTAGCTGGAGCCGCATCTTACACACATGTAGTAGCGTATAACTTCAAGGAGCCCAGCTTCACCGGCGAGTGCCTTCATCAATACTGTTTGTGTAGTGCAAGGACTGAGTGTGGTGTCAGGTGCTGTGTGACTTGCCAGACTCAATGTGCAGCCCCATCAGAAACAAACTTTTTCTGTGTAGAAAAATTGATCAGGAAAAGTGGGCGTTAAGTGCTGCATGTGTATCCGCATCTGACCAGTGCCAAGGAGGCTGCATTGCCGATCTAGGAGGGACCACATGATAGAAGCTTGAGAGAGGAGCCATGATCACAGTATGCACATATATGTGGTGGTGGATACACTCCTGAACATGGATGTGGTTGTGAAGGATTACGAGTGCATGTCTGTTGCACATGCAATGATATCAGGAGCATGCGATGAGCGGTGGCATGGTCCACCCTGGACTTACAACAGTTCAGATAGGAGATGTTTCACATGCCTCTGTGTGATGGGAGGTACTTACCCAGTGTCCATTGCTACATATAATATGTGCCAAGTGTTCAACATAGTTAGCAATGTGTCCTGATGTGGGTCCTTGCCATATCAGTTACACTATGTTGTGAGACAACACATGCACTTTGCAGACAGTGCACATCTCACAGTGGCAAATGCTTACGGCATAAAGGCCATTGCAGGATGCAGAAGGGACACTGATGTACAGTGAAAGTGACATGTACCATTCCATGGGTACCAAACAGCATTGTTCCCAAGCATACTAAGTGCTGACATGGTCACACCTAGATGTGCCAAGGTGCTGCCTTCGTACTTTGGCCTTAGTAAATCTGAGATGTTAGATAATAGGCGTGTGTATGCTCACTCCAAGATACAAGATGAATCTAGGCTGTAGAGGCTGCTACCTTAGACTTTGTGAAAATAATTTGTTTCAAGATGTTTGTGCCTGTTCCTAGTCACCCGTTGACTGACAGTTTTCCTTATTGTTTAAACTGACAACACGAGCCCAGAGCAGCCGAGGAAGCATAACCTCAGAAAGGAGCGACACTACAACATCAGAAGAGTCGCTAAGGCACACAGGGCCATGAAAGAGCGGTACGAGGAAGAGAAGGCTCTTGAGAAGTGGAGAAACTCCTTTAGAACCACCAACACTGGACAAGAGGAGGTCTGGCAGAAATGGACATTCCAGCAAAGGTACCTCCAGGCCACCCATACCCAGCACCTCCACCAGCGAGCCATCACAACCACCTGGCCCCACAGCTCAGACCACAGGAGGGCGTGGCTCTTTTGAACTGGACATAAGGAAGGACATTTTGGATTTGTAGTTGCGTGTGGCCGTCCTCGAGAACAAGATGGACCAGGCATTGACAGTCGTCTATCAGATCAAGCAGGCAGTGGGTAGACCCAAGCGACCATAACCACGGGGACCATTTCTTCCTTCCCCCTGTGTTTAGTTTAATGTTGTACATAATGTTTTTATAGCTAAGTTTTGGTTAGTGTAGTGATAGTGTAGGGATAGTGGTTTTAGAGGATTTGTAGGGGCGGGATAGATTTACAGTGGTTTGGAGTACTTTTTGTTTTTTGGGGGTGGGGTTGATGTGTTTCATATGTCTAAAACAATATATAAAGTAAAAAAATTAATTTAACAAAAAATATATGATTGTTTAGGATTCTATGTGTAGGGAGCTGATGTTTAGGTGTAGTTTCTGTTGTGTGCAGACGTGTCTTGGGTGGGGTGAGGGTTTGATGTTTACCTTGTTTTGCTAAATGGTAGGTTACGTTCAGATAGTTTGATACAGTATGTCGGATAATATAGTGTAGGTTAGGTTAAATAGTTAGTTAGTATAGGGCAGGTAGTTTTATATTTTTTTTACTTTTCTATTGACATTTGACACATACAAGTCTAGGTAATTATTTACCTTGTGGGAGTTAGCATGTTTGCTCAGGTGATGGTATGTAGATGCATTTGTCTTTACTAACTGTGTTTGACAACTTGCGCGAGTTGGTGTTTTACCTATGGATTGGGATCTGTCAGGTTGGCCATGGCTTTACACCATCTATCAGACATGGTTGAGCAGTGGGCGTGGCAATCATGATGGAAATTGTGCACTGTGCAAATCATGTGTTCACTTACAATATCTCGGTGTGGGTACGTCATGCAATACGCCTTGGAGGAATGTTGTGGTCAAAAGCATTTGGCCAATTAGTACATTTTTGGACTTATACACTGATGGCTGCCCATTCCCACTCACACTTGCAGCGTTTACTTGTCAGCCCAATGTTGTTTGCTTGCTAATAACCATAGACGGACCCGACAATTGTGGGGTGATTTATTCCACCATTAACATTGATTGCATGATCCCAGCTAAACTTCACAAAAACATGTCCCTTTGGCAAGCAGTGGGTGTATTTGCCTCACAGAGTGGCCAATGGCTTACCTGGTCCTGACTCCTGCAGACAGACAACACAGATAGTTTGTAAGTGCATTTATTTACATACATATGCAAATGTTCAAGCGATTCACAGGTAAAGGTCACTGGACAACAAGCTCAAAGGATGTTTAGAGGCAGTGGATGTCCAGACAGAGTCCATGGGGTAACATGTCATGGAACATGTGGAGGAGAAGGGTGCTTCAGTGAGGAGGATGACCGCAATGTCTTTAGGGAGGACAGGCCACATTGACAGTCCAAAAATGGTGGAGGTAACCAGTGCGAACAGTGGCGGTGCCTTCATGGGGGCGCAGGGGCGCAGGGGCATTGTGAGCCACTACCAGGCTCCCGGACTCATTTAGTAATTGAAATTAGCCCCGTACATCCTCTATTCATTTTATTTTCCTAATGGGACAGGGTTTTTCTCATGGGGTAGGATGAGCAGCTGTGGCTGGATCTGAGCTGCGCATGTCAGATTGGCTGGTATTGTCGCTCTGGCCAGCCTGACATGCACAATTCAGGCTTCACTACTGAATGCGCCCATGGAGCTGCGTCAGCAAAGACACAGCCTCATCAGTCTTCAATGGAGCATTGTGCATTCATGCCCCAGCCAATCCTAGCACTACTAGAAAACAACAGCACAAGTAGCACCACTTAAAAAAATGTCCAAGTATAATGTAAATCAATCCATATCCATAAGGTTTCTTTTCAGAGCAATCTTCTTTATTTCAATATGTACACATAAAAACAGCCAAAGCAGCCGACGCGTTTCATCCAACTCGGGACTTCTTCAGGGCTGCAACAAATTTTACAAAAAATATATACAATAAATAACATGCATGAGCAAACGGCACAGACATAAAAAACATTACAATCAGCAATTTAATTAAAGTGTCGAAATTCCAAAGGACCAAATTGAGTGTAAAGATGGAACTATACATCATTTTATAAATATTGACCAACATCCAGACATTTGTGGTTATAAACAAACCTTAATTAATCTCCCCATCAATATCAACATACAGTAGTTATCACAAAAACAACATTCTCATTACGGTAAGTATAGGCTAACATTTCGTTATTTTCTAAGGATGTAATCTAACCTATAAGTAACATACATCCTATCCTCACTAGAGAATTTGTGTTCGAAAGAAAAAAATATAAGAGAATATAAAAAAGAGAGAAAAGGAATTATAATTAAAGTAGAGGGATGTAAAAGATCATAGGGAATGGGGTAGGTACCCACCAAGAGAATCGCTGTATTGGTAATAGGAATGGTTGCTAATATTCCTTCTTCTTTATCTCAACGGTCATGGTCTCTAAAAGATCTATCTATGTTACTAGGAAAAAATAAATAAAACACGGGTAAGTATACAAAATACGCTGAGTCCAACCATCTGTTATTTCAGTAACCTCCCACCAAAACCAAAAAAGCCGGTGTATGCACTTACTTCAGAAAAATATGTGCCTTATTTCCAAAGTCAAAGGAAAAGAGTAATAGTTAGGTCACTGCACCGGGTCCTAACCTTCCGTCATTAATCCTATTTCAATTTCGTCCAAGAATGCGAAGGGTAATCTCACTCCCTCGAATAATATCAGTAGTTCAGATGCCTAAAGACAAATACTCCGTTGTAATTATTTAAAATAGAAGCACAATATGCACAAAAAAGTTCACTTAAAAAATAAATATATATATTTGAGCAGCAACCCCCAAATGGTTCATTGTTTGATTTTGAAAGACCTGAGAAAATATTATCTTATATGGAATAGTGCATCAAAGAGGGGCCCAAAAAATACCTAAAAAACCTCCATGTATCATTACAATGAAAGACCAACAAGGTATGCTAACGAGACCCCCAGAAAAACAAGTGGAGCAGAACCAGTCCGTCGACCTACCCAAATCCGCATCTGCCCACGCAAGAGTCGTAATGTCAGTCAGGAACAGCAAAACCAGTGGAGGCAGGCATGCTGTTTATATAGGGCTAAAGGTGTATCTTAGTTTGATGCACCTGGGTTCAAGTCCTATGGCGTTAGGTCAAATCCAGCCGGTGTTTCGGAAAAAACACCCGCCATCTTCAAAGAGTAAAAACGCCCCGCAAAATCCGCAAGACACCGGTATTTATGTCATTCCCTACCACACATTAAGATCCCATAGTCATTAATGTGAAGACTAAATTACGATGGGGTAAAGAACAAAGTCGTAACTAGATGCAAGACAAATAAGTAAATAAAAAAACGAATTAAGTATCGTATGTTCAAAAAGGTGTCGCCATCTTGAAAGGGTAAAGTCGCCCCTTATCAATATTGAGAAGAAAAGGCGCATAAATAAATCACCCGTTACCAGATGTAACTAGTCCAAAATATCGTAGGTAAAAACTGTGTAGACACAGTTAATTAAATGAATGTTAATTAAATATCGTATGTTCGAAATTGGAAACGTGTCGCCATCTTAGAAGGGTAAACCAACCCCATAACGATATTGAGAAGAGAAGGCGCATTGGTGCAAAATCTGTTACCTAATGTAACTAATCAGAAAAGAACACACAATCAGTGTAACCTATATTAAAACTGATAGTTTAGTGAAATATGATATCAAAAACGGATTTGAGGGACGCGGCCCCCATCTTTGAATGGTTAATCACCCTATTAAACCATGGAAAAAATAGTCACATAAACTAGTACAGGAGAGGGCAAGTGCCCGACGTTACTGCCAGTATACAATAATACTAACAGTGGTAGGAAAGTTAAGAGGAATGTTCAGAAAAGAGAAGAATTTCTGCAAGCATTACTTTAAATAAATAAAGATCGAAGCTAACCCTTCAATTCTACCGGAGAACCATGGAAAAAATAGTCACATAAACTAGTACAGGAGAGGGCAAGTGCCCGACGTTACTGCCAGTATACAATAATACTAACAGTGGTAGGAAAGTTAAGAGGAATGTTCAGAAAAGAGAAGAATTTCTGCAAGCATTACTTTAAATAAATAAAGATCGAAGTTAACCCTTCAATTCTACCGGAGAAGGTCTACAGACACACGGGTGCCCATATTACTGGAGTGGCTGGTGTGGGACATATGCATATTCGTAACAAAAGACCATAGTCAATATTCAGGGTCAGAATGGAATAAGTTAATGTCAATGACTATCTGGTGTGGGATATATGCAGGCCCATCTCCCAAAAAATCACATCAACAAAAAACTTTTTGGGGTCAAACATGAAAATGTCAATGTCTAAATAACAACCAAAGATGGTGTGCGACGTCAAGACAAACGGGGGGGCAAAAGAAGTTGGAAAGGAAATCGTTGCAGTAATGAATGAAAAAGGGTGATGATGTCAAAAGAAGGGGTTGCCTATGTTGGTTAGTTCTCACCCAAAGTACCTAGATCTAAATCAGGTATCATTTATAGGAAATAGTGCATTTCAGTTTCACCATTATGTCCCATTTCAACACTTCTAAGTCTGCATATCCAACTAGCCTCGTCCCTTCGTAATTCCTGCTCTCTGTTGCCTCCCCTCGGTGAAACCGGTATGTGGTCTATCCCAATGAACCATAATTCTTCGGGTTTATGTTGTTTTGTTTGCATATGGGTGATGAGGGGATATCTCAGGTCCCCATTTCTTACTGCTCTAAGGTGTTCTTGGATTCTGGTTCTTAGTTCCCTTATAGTGCTCCCTATGTATATCATGTTACATGGACAACCCAAAATATATGTGACAAATTTGGTTTTACATGTGATGATATGTTTAATCCTGTGTACTTTCTCGGTGTTAAATTGGAAAGTACGAGTCCTATTTCTTCCCATCTTACATGCGCAACATCTCGTGCATGTAAAAAAGCCCCCTTGTCCCTCTGTCATCCAATTGGGAGGTTTAGGGGATGTCACCAGACTAGGGCAAAGCATGTTTCTCAAACTGCGGCCGCGTCTGTAAGTGATCCTTGGGTTTCTTGTGATCTCATCTTTGAGCCCTGGAACTTCTTCAAGTAGTTTCCAATGTTTGCGTAAAATACTATAGATCTTGCTGCTATCCCTATTGTAACTTGTTACAAGGGCAGTAGGGGAACTAGTCCCTCTCATCTTCCTGGGTACTTTTTCTTCCAATGTATTCTTCCGGTTGACCTTAAGAACCCTATTCTCTGTTTTGTTCATCAGTGACAAGGGATAACCTCTTGCCAGGAATCTTTTCTTGGTTTCTCTGACATTGTCCCCAAATCCCTCCTGAGTGCTACAAATTCTTCTTATTCTTATCATTTCCCCAAAAGGGATGTTATTAACTACATGTCGGGGATGGGCACTGTCATAGCGTAAGACACTATTACAGGTGGTGTCCTTTCGATGAACTGTACTCTGTATTTTGTTATTATCTATGAAAAATTGGATATCAAGGAAATCAATCCTTTCTCTATTCCAATTTAAAGTAAACCCCAAGTTGTATGGGTTATCATTAAGATAATGATGGTAGTTCAAAAGTTCAGGGACAGGTCCATTCCAGATGATAATAACATCATCGATGTACCTGCCCCAGAATAGTACATGTTCCATCCATGTAGTGGCATGTCGGCCCCAGGCATGCAACCGCTCGAACCAACCCATGAAAAGGCCGGCATAAGCGGGTGCAAACCTGGAGCCCATCACCGTCCCCTGTATTTGCTGGAACCATTCATTGTCATGGAGAAAGAAGTTTTTGGACAATATTATGTTTGTCATGTCAAGAAGCATCTCATTGTGAGACAAATGGTCAGCCGACCTTTGTCCTAGATAAAATTCCAAAGCCATAACACCAAATTCTTTCTTAATGCTGGTGTAAAGGCTAGTTACATCCAAGGTGACAAATATCATGGACTCAGACCACTCCAATCCCTCAAATTTAGACAAAATGTCCTTACTATCCCTCACATATGCAGGTAAATTCTGTACCAATGGTTGGAGGAACCCGTCCACGTATTCCGACAGCCTTTCTGTAGGCGAGTTAATACTAGAAATAATGGGACGGCCAGGTGGAAATGGGCCTCCCTTGTGGACTTTAGGTAAGATGTAAATACATGGGAATGACGGTTCCATAACAGTCAAATATTCATATTCCTTATCATTCAATAGACCCATTTCCCGCCACTCAAATAATTTGGTGTTAATGTGGTTACATAGCGGTCTGATTGGATTGAGGGTTAATTTCTTGTAACAGGTGGTATCTGCTAGCTGTCTTTCAATTTCCCCCAGGTAATCAACCTTATCCATGACAACAACGTTGCCCCCCTTATCTGCCTCGCGGATGACTAATGTAGGGTTAGATCTTAACTCATTAAGTGCCTGGTTTTCCGCCATAGACAGATTGAACGTCATATTACTCGTTCTGGTATGCATAGCCTGTAGTTTGTATAAGTTCCGGCTAACCCTCTTGTGAAAGATGTCGATATTTTTGTGTGTTCCTGTAGGTATAAATTTAGATTTAGCATTCAGACCACTGTTTATACCTAAATCCTCCACTATATCCAATTCACTACGTAGAGAATCAGTGTCAATTTCAGTTTCATATTGTATTGATAACATTGATTTCAAAGCATTGAATTCTGCAGCAGTTTGAAGTGTACATTCACGGTTAGGTTGTTTTTCAACACACAGAGGCAGTACATGTGAGAAGTGATCCTTTAATTTTAATTGACGCACAAATTTGAACAAATCAACAAAAATATCCACATCATTACAAGATCCTAGCACTACTCTTATGCTGATTAGTGTTATATGCAGCATAAGAGCAGTGCTTGGATTGGCTGGGGAGCTGCCGCCTGGAACACATGCCACGATGTAAGCAGAGCTCGACGTGGAGCTTTTTGTATTCAGTCCAACCCCATTCGACCCCTGAGAACTCCTGTCTGTGTAACTGGGAGCAGGTCGCAGACACCCAACCTTGTGAGGAGGCTGTATTTTTAATCTGAAAAAGCTCAGCGTCGTGCTCTGGCCTCCCTCCCCAGAGTCGAGATTAGGAGGGTCCCAAGATGCAGCAGGAAGGGCAGCGCCTACAAATGCGCCTGCGCGGCCGGTTGTGCCCGCCCTCTGCCATCTCCCGGCAAGAGCTCAGCTGTGCCCCTTCGGGGAGCTCCGGGGAAATCTGCTAGTCCCGGAGGGTGACGACGAGACCTCGGGGGTGGTCACGCCGAAGAAGCCTTTGCCGTTCTATGAACCGGAGTTCGCCAGCCTTTACCCGAGTCTGCGCGTCCTCTCTGCACACCGGTGCTTCAAATCGCTGTGTCCTTTGTACCCGGGGCTTAAAAGTACTTCTCTCCATGCCTGGGGCATCAAAGCACTGTGCCCTCTGTTCCCTGGACTTCAAGGTACAATGTCTTCCTGTCTTTGCATCTCCTACCCCTTGCTGCCCCTTTTTGTGGGCTGAACACGGTTTCACACCACACCTTTCTGAAAGCAGTGCCTGGCAACGCAAGAGCCTCGCACATGTCCTGTCGCTAAACAATGAGAAACTCCTGCCCTATCTTCTGGGTTGTTCTTAAGGTAAATTATTGGAGCATACCACGCCGCAGCAGCCCTTAGAAGCTAGCACTTATGAACTCAGAGTAGTGCTTCTAGGGTCTAGTACACGTGTGTAAAGTTCTGTAGAACACGTTTTGTATTGCTTAAGAAAGGTTTATGTAGTTTTTTAGGTTGTGATTGACAGGGCCACCTCAAGGTCATTTGGTGCCATAACTGCGCCCCGTTTTGTGGCATATTGTTCAGTTCTACCCATTCTCATGGCCCCATAGTTATGTGACTAAATTATGCAGCAGGATTAACTTAATTATGCTGCAAGGTAAGGGAATTATATAGCATTTAAGAAACACAGGGATGCACCCTATTCACAAGAATGCGGCCTACCCCATGTGTTTCCTCTTGTGCTGGCACTGTAAAAACTGCAGAGCACCAACACTTACACCCTTGTGCCATGGAGCAAGGGTACCTGCGTTGCCACATAGCTGTTCTTTTTGCACCAGCACAGGTCTGTGCACAGGGACGGCACATATCACTGTAAATACAGCTCATCCATGCATTTTTGCAATGACGCAGCTCAGCACAGCTGATTTGTTTGCATCGACGCGGTGCAGCATTTCCCTGTAAATATGGCCCGTGGTCCTCTGGTGTACATCACTTGCATTCACCTCAAACCCAGTCAAATCTAGCAGATGAGAGGAGTTCATGTGGTCCCTAACACGGCAGCCGGCACCTGTGTGCTCTGAGCCTGCATCATAGGATGGCTGCGTACCATGTACTTTAATCTAGGCTGCTTTGAACAGGGCTCTTAAAATGTCCCTCTGTGCAGGTACCACCCATGGCCCACGGATTCCCCATCCCTGAGGCGGGTTGTTTCTCCTCTGAGATCCCAAATCTATGCTAGGGATTTGCAGGCCAGATTAATGTGCAGGGGCCCAGGTGAGACAGAAGGGCATATTTCATAGACATGGGGTGCAGAGTAGCACTGCACACCACCTTGCTGCACCAAGCTGTGTGAATGGGAAAGTGTAGGGTTGCGCTGTGGGGACGAAGATACCACGCATCCCTGTGCTTTTCACTATGCTGGTGCACATTCAGCTGGCTGGCACCAATGCAGGTACCCTTGCACCATGGTGCCCTCTTTGGTGACGTCTGCTCTTTGTGCACATTCACTGGCAGAAATGACAGGAATGCACCGTATCCTTGGGTGCATTACTGTCCTTTTTCAAACTTTAACATAGGATAGCATGGTTAGAACCAAGGCTTGTGGGCTGCCCTACGCCAACATATTATCAAAATGCCCATGAGCCCTTCCTAGATGTCATGTTTTACCATAGAGGAGCCACCATCCTCCCCTTTTGCCTGCTGACAGTGCAGCAGAGCGCTGGGACACGGCTGCCTGCACTGTGCGACATTATGTAGTTTCCCACAATGCCCCTTGTTGTAATTGTCCCTTTTCTGGTGTAGATCCTCATGGCCAGCACTGTCCTGTCCTGTCACCGATTCCCCAAAGATAACGGCAGCCCCCCGCTCCTGCCAGGGATCCCGCTCCTCCGGCAGCGATGGGCTGCCACCCCCGGTCTGCTTGGCTGCCTTGAGATTGTTGCCAGTTTCTCTTTTGTCCAACATTTTGAATCATGCCAGCGCTTCTTGCACTCGCTGACCTCTTGACTTCAGCAACAATGTTCACCTTGTCCACTATAGTCTGCCATATGGTCTGTTTCCTCCCCTGTGGCTCATTGGATTTGACGAAGAGCTGGTGTTGGTGCTCCGCCACCCGCCTGATCAAGATCTCATTCTCCTCCTGACCGAACTTGCACATTCTCTTCCCCCTAGGGCTCTGGGTGGCCATCTTGGCTGGCACTGGGGTTGCTGGGGTTGTTGTCCTCGGATGCGCTCACTCCTGGCTGCTCCATTGTTACTTTGAAAAACATATTCCGCTCACTGCACAAATGACGCTAGGACGGCTAGCATCTATTTTCTGGCCGCTATTGGCCGAACATCACTTTTTCTACATTAGATGCATTTTTTTTACTCGGCACACACCTCAGTGTCTGTTTTTCTGATGCTGGCCCCTTACTCTCGCAATGGAGGGCCATATTGTAAATATGATGCTAACATGGCGTTAGGAACTGTTGTACCGTGGCAGTAAAATGCTTGGCGCTCCCTGCGCCAAATAGCAGAGCACCAGTTCTGGTCAATATGCCCCTTAGAGTCGCTATTGCTTATCGTCTTTAAAATGGAAATGATTTGGCACAGTGGAAAGAGTGGAAGGAGGCACCTAAAAGGAAGAAAAGCAAAAAAGCAAATGACGGTGCATCTCGCTTTGAAGGCTCGCGCGTTAGGTGAAATGAATGCTTTACAGAGGCTGTCTTGCAGGCCAGGCTGGCAGCCAGCACACTCAGTCAGCCCAGCCCACGGCAAGTGACGGGGGAGGGGCTGAAGCCCATTCAGCTCAACGGGTTCTGCGTGCCTGCACAGACATGCGCCTTTCCGTTGGGTATGAGCCATAGTCGTGCTGGGTACCAGGGATTCATGGCTCAGAGCTTTTGTTTCTCTGAGTCTGAACAGCATGTGTGTAATCCGGGAAAATTGCTATTTTGTGATTTTCATATTGTTCAGATATCGCTTCTCTGGCAGCTTTCACAATACAATCCCTGTCCGTGTGATGGGAGATGCGGGCAAGTGTGGTCTTTTGGGGGGGTGGGGGATCCCTGAGGAGCGTCAGGCAGCCATCAACCCCTCTGAGAACTCAAGGTCCACAACAGTATAACGACTAGTATGGCAACGAGTCCCGCGGAGTCAGCCTCGTTTGGCACCAGCCCCCCAGTGGTGTCTCTGCCAGTCCCCTCCCCACTGTCCACACTGAAGCTGGGCCTCATGGCGCTCCCCAGCAACCGGACATCCAAGGCCGGCAGTCACACAACCACGGTGCGGGTGGGCAAGGCTCAGATGTGTTGTGCTGGGAAGCCCTGTTGCTGAGGCAGCTATGCGCTTTATAAATGCAATTAACATAACATAACATGTCCTCTCTGGCGAGACCGCATCACTGCGGTGCCCATGCCCCAGACAGCACGGGGGACCCCGTTCACTCGCCGTACTCTCGAGGTCTTCCTCGGTAGGGTCTCCACCAGCAGGCTCCGGTACCGGTATCGGACAGGCTGCCAACCACCCCATGGGAACACCCATTGGTTGTTTTGCGGGCTGACCGACTGTCCCCGCAGGGGACCCTCATAAGAGGGCAGCCCCTTTAGTGCCACAAGATGGCACTATCCAGAGACCCCGGTTGGGGTCCCCTGCGCGTCATTTCCGGCCGGTGGGGGGTCGGGGAAAGGTATATTGTCCTCCCCCGCCCCCCTGGCGGCCTCTTTGTTCCCTCGCCCTGACGCCAACTGCTGCTGCATCGAGGACCTCGAGGTAAGTCTACGCGGGCCCCGTTTATTCCCCCCTCCTCCACGACCTAATTTGGGGCCCCTCACGCAGGCATTGCCCGTGGGGGGGGCACCGTCCCAGCTCCTGACACGACCTCTGCAACTTTACTGAGCTTGGTTGGCCGTGGATTTTCGGAGGTAGGAGAGCAGGATGGGAGGCAGGGCTGGAAGGGTGGGGGTCTCGCAGGCCAGTGGCGTCACTAGGGTTGGTGTCACCCGGTGCGGGTAACTCATGGTGTCACCCCCTCACGACTTACCTCATGGACCTCCTCCGCCCCGAGTCCGCCAGTGGACACAGTTGGCAAATAACGGGACCATACAGAATCCTTAGTAACGTTTGTAAATGTAGGTCCTATATTTACAAAATGTGCTTGTTAACAACAGTGTGATAATGATTCATTAATCAGGTTGTACAGTGGGCTACCTGCTAGTCAACAGTTTATTGGAATTTATAATATCATAGGTATGGTACTTTTTACTGGTGTGGTGTTCTCACTATCCAGCAACACGATATATCAGTGGTCGAAGTGGGGGAAAAAAGTAGGGGGAACTGTGGGCGGAGAATCAAAGGGCGGGAATAACCCAAGGATTGGATCAGTGGGCAGAGCCAGAGGCGTGCCCACCACTCAGGAGAGTCGTCTGGTGGACTGGTTATTAAGGCTGAACCTGGTTCCCCAGTTCCAAATTCAGCAGCTCTGGCCATAGTGCCACATCCTCTCCCCCACTGAACACCATACTGCCTGTTGGACCCGGCCTCGTAGAATGGCCCTCCGTGCCCCCGCACCACCGAAACCTGGTACCTCCGGCCCAAGCACACGGCCCAGCCGAGCCTCCCCACCAGGACACACGCACCGACCCGGACATCCCCGTCCCTGGCCTCTCTCCTTTCGGCCACCCCGGGCCCGCGTGCCCACTTCATGCACCAAGATGGCCGCCCGGCCCCAGCGCGACCCGGGCCTAGAGGCGCCACTCCGGCTGGAGGACATCACGCTTCCAGGGGATGAGAGAGGGAGGAGCAGTTTCTATCGCACCTCTGAACTCCCCCGGGACGATGGGTTTCGATCGGCCCTCCGGCCTCCCTGAGGGCTGGCTCCATGCCTGCTGGGTGTCTGGGACTCCTCCCGACCCGGCCCTGAAAGGATCAAAAGACAATAGCAGGAAATCCCGACAAGCGACCCCCAGGTGACAAGACCCCTGCCTGCACAGACTCCGGACATCAAAGAGGGGTCGACCTATAACAAGGGGTGCTCTGGGTCTGTCCGGCAGATTCGACGCTGGAACAACGAGAGTCTGCCGACGTGGTCGCGGCTCCTGGAACTTGAACCCACCTGAGCCCTGCTGAGTGACTCGCGGCTCCCTGAAGATCGTAAGACCTCCGAACTTGTACCTGAGCCCTGCTGAGTGACTCGCGGCTCCCTGAAGATCGTAAGACCTCCGAACTTGTACCTGAGCCCTGCTGAGTGACTCGCGGCTCCCTGAAGATCGTAAGACCTCCGAACTTGTACCTGAGCCCTGCTGAGTGACTCGCGGCTCCCTGAAGATCGTAAGACCTCCGAACTTGTACCTGAGCCCTGCTGAGTGACTCGCGGCTCCCTGAAGATCGTAAGACCTCCGACCTTGTACCTGAGCCCTGCTGAGTGACTCGCGGCTCCCTGAAGATCGTAAGACCTCCGAACCTGTACCTGAGCCCGCTGAGTGACTCGCGGCTCCAACCGACTCTCACGGTCCCGCCGGACCCCGACTACAACATCGTATCCCCCAGCTCGAGGATTGTGAGCTGTGCGCCGGATACGTCCCTGCTTGGACCTTTACCAGTGACTGTCCCGCTACCCCCTACCCCTTCCGAGACTCTTGAGCCCGTGCTCACCTTGTACATATTTGCAGTGATAACCTACTTGATAAAGATTGTTTCTCAGAATACCCGGTGTGTTCACTCTGTGTCGTGTGGTGCCAGAAGTACGATCCTAGATACGAGATTCCTCCCCCTGGGGAGTCTCCCGCCAGTGCCCGGCTACGATACCTTGAGGGTGGGACTCAGGGTAGTCAGGACCCCTTCCAGGCTCCTCTGAGGTCGCCGTCTAACATTGGTGGTAGCGGTGGGATTCGGGCCCATCACCTAGAGATCGTACCGTGAACAACGGAAGCACTACCGACAAAGATGGCAGAAGGAAGCGCCGTGAGCCCCGCAGAAACCAGCGCCAACAGGGTGTTCCAGGTGGAACAGCTAGAAGAATATACACACAAGGAGCTAAAGCAATTTTGCAAAGAACTTAAAATCCCTACCACTGGTCTCAACACTAAAGAGGATTTGCAGAAAGCACTGAAAACTTGGGTGGAGACCGGGGCCTCCCGCCCGGAAGGCACGGGGGAGCGCCCCGACGAAGCCGAACCCCCCCAAAGTGGAAGCAGTAGCAATCAGGTGCGAGGCATCGTACCAGACGGGGGCCTATCCCTGGAAGAGCTCGCGGACAGAGAGAGAAGCCGCAATCATGAACTCGAGTTAGCCAAACTAAAAATCGAGGGCGAATTGAAGTTAGCGGAAAAAAAGCTAGCAGTAGAGCAAATGCGTGTACAAGGCGAACTAGAAGAAAAGAAGCTCCAACGGGAGCACGAAGGAATGAAGCTCCAACTAGAGCACGAACGCAGCTTGAAAGAAATCGAGCTCAAGGCCAGAAGCGAGGAAGGAAGGCCCCCGGGAAACCGAGAGACGGCCTCCCCAGCGGAACAGAAGGTCCACATCCCCAAGGATGTGGTCAAGGAATATTATAAAAACGATGACATTCAGCAATGGTTCCGGGCCTACGAGGTCGCCATGACCTCCCATCGGATCCCGCAGAAGGACTGGGGGACGGGGTTGTGGGGGCGGTTTCTGAGCGAAGGAAGGGACACCCTGCTCGACCTACCCCTCTCCCTGCAGACCTCCTACAGCCACATGAAGGAGGCCCTACTCACAAGATACGGCCTCACCCAGAAATGTACCGTCAGCGATTCCGGGACTGCAGGAAGATCCCAGGCACCACCTGGGTGGAGTATGTAAACTTTTTCAGCCGGGCCTTCGATGGGTGGATCAAGGGCAGCAAAGTCACCACCCTGGCCGAACTTACTGACCTCATGTTGTGGGAACATCTGGCTGTGAACTGCTTCATAGAACTACGTCAGCATCTGCTTGACAGCAAGCTCACAGACCCCCGGAAGCTGGCTGTGGAGGCCGACCGCTGGACCAACACCCGGGTCTCCCGGGGCATGGTAGGAGAGTACCCCCGAGCTAGTCAGGGACCACCCCGCCAGAGAAGGGGAGGGAACCAGGGAGGGCCGAGAGAGTCCCAGCCTAGCCCCCCGAAGACACAACCTCCACCTTTCCCGGCGCCCCCCCCACCGGTGACAGGGCTCCCTGGGAGACGGGGACACCGGGTGACCGTCACATGTTTCCGTTGCCAGAAACCCGGGCACTACGCCAATGACCCAGAGTGCCCCATGGCCACCCAAGTCTCCCCTACCACCCCTGCGAGACAGATAGCCAACGTAGCTCTGGGGGAGGAGGTTGAGGAAGCCGAAGAGTGGGAACCCGCAGCAATGGCCCTAGTATCCCTGGGAGATAGAGAGATGGTCCCTGGTAGCCTCCTACCCTCCAACACACAGAAATACGGGCAGCTCGTCAAGATCAATGGCCACCAGGTAGAGGCCCTACGGGACACCGGGGCCAGTATCACCGGTGTCCTCAAGCACCTAGTCCTCGAGGAGCAGATCCTCCCCAACGTCTTTTGCCCCGTAATATCCGCAGACAATAGAGAAAGTATGTGTCAGGTAGCCCTGGTACCGTTTGAGTGGGGAGGGGTGATAGGTAAACTCAAGGTGGCCGTGAGAACCTCCCAGCCGGTCGACTGCCTCTTAGGGAACGACCTAGAGAGTTCTCCCTGGAAGCACGTCGAGCGCAAGGCCCACCTAGGAATGATGGGACTCCCCGAGTGGGTGTGCGCCACCACCCGATCTATGACAGCCCGGCTCACTCCCCGGAGAGAAGTCGAGAACACCCCAATCGAAGAGACCAGTACAGTCCCCGCCGAGGGTCCTCCCGTCCCCCCACCAGAAGGGTCCGTCGCCCGCGACGAACCCGCACCATCCGACCCCGCCCCGGTCCCCGAGTTGGGAGATCTACCCGAGTTGGCCCATTGGCACCACGAGGGCGGGCCCACTCAGGAAGAGTTTTGCCGGGAGCAAGCCACTTGTCCTTCCCTGGTCGGACTGCGGCGCCAGGCCGAGGGCCAAGCCGCAGGTGACCAGACCGGGACCCACCGAATCTATTGGGATAATAGCATCTTGTACAGTGAGCAGAAGTCGGTGGAGCTGGGATCCGGACGGGTACTGGTGGTACCCCTCCGCTTCCGAGATTTCCTCCTGGGTTTAGCCCACGACGTCCCCCTCGCCGGCCACCTGGGTCAGGACAAGACCTACAGCCGACTCGTGACCCATTTTTTACTGGCCTAGAATGAGAGCAGCGGTAGAAGCCCACTGCAAGTCCTGCCCCACGTGCCAGGCTAGTGGGAAGAGTGGGGGGAAGTGCAAGGCTCCCCTCCAACCCTTCCCGGTCGTCAGTACCCCTTTTGAACTAGTCGGAATCGACATCGTGGGACCACTGGACCCCCCCACCTCCCAAGGCCACCGTTTCATCTTGGTCCTCGTGGACCACGCCACCCGCTATCCTGAGGCTATTCCCCTACGCACCATTACGGCCCCCGTGGTGGGCCGGGCCCTGATGGGGATCTTTTTCAGGGTGGGTTTTCCCCGCGAGGTCGTGAGCGATCGCGGCACTAATTTTATCTCAAGGTATATGACGTCCCTGTGGCAACAATGTGGGGTGTCCTATAAGTTCACCACCCCGTACCATCCCCAAGGGAACGGCCTAGTAGAAAGGTTTAATAGGACTTTGAAAGGGATGATCGCTGGCCTAGAAGAGCCCCTCCGGCGTAAGTGGGACGTCCTGCTTCCCTGCCTCTTGTTCGCTTACCGGGAGGTCCCCCAGAAGTCCTTAGGGTTCAGCCCGTTTGAATTACTCTATGGCCACCCCGTCAGAGGTCCCCTCAGTTTGGTTAAGGAAGGGTGGGAGGCAGCACCCCAGACCACCCCCCGAGATGTGTTCCAATACGTCCTGGCCCTCCGAAACCAGACCAGGAAGTTCCGAGAACTGGCCGAGGCCAACCTGGAGGCAAGTCAAGAGGAGATGAAGCGCTGGTACGACCAGAATGCCACTCTGGTCGAGTTCCAGCTGGGCCAGCAGGTGTGGGTCATGGCCCCCGTGAAGCCTGGCGCCCTCCAGGACCGATGGACTGGGCCCTACAAAGTGGTTGAGCGAAAGAGTGAAGTCACATACTTGGTGGACGTCCAGTCACCTCGGGATCCCCTCCGGGTCCTGCAAGTGAACCGCCTCAAGCCTCACTTCCAGCGGACAGAACTGAGCCTCCTGCTGGCCACCGATGACGGGGCCGAAGATGAGTCTGATCCCCTCCCGGACCTCCTGTGTGTCAAGGAGCAGGATGGCTCCGTGGAAGGAGTGAACCTCTCCCCAGCCCTCACTGCCCAGCAACAAGCGGACTGCCGCCAGCTCCTAAGACAATTTTCCGACCTCTTCTCCCTGACCCCCCGGGTCACCAACTGGTGTGTTCATGACGTGGACACCGGGGACAGCCCGCCGGTGAGACACCGAGCCTACCGGGTTCCTGACCGGGTCCGGTCCTGCATTCAAGCGGAAGTCTCGAAGATGTTGACCCTGGGGGTGATCGAGCCCTCTGACAGTCCCTGGGCCAGCCCCGTGGTCCTGGTCCCGAAGGCAGCGGCCCCCGGTGTCGCCCCCGAGCTCCGATTCTGCGTGAACTACCGGGGGCTCAATGACGTTACCCGAGCCGATGCCCACCCCATTCCACGAGCCGACGAACTCATTGACCGACTAGGGGCAGCCCGGTTCCTCAGCACATTCGACCTCACCTGCGGATACTGGCAGATTGCGCTCACCGAAGGGGCCAAGGAGCGGTCCGCTTTCTCCACCCCCGATGGGCACTACCGCTTCCGCGTAATGCCGTTCGGGATGAAAAATGCCCCGGCCACTTTCCAGCGACTGGTGAATAGGGTCCTGGCCGGGCTAGAACAGTTCAGCGTGGCATATCTGGACGACATCGCTGTCTTCAGTTCAGAGTGGAGTGAGCACCTCCAGCACCTCCGGAGGGTGCTAACCGCCCTGCGCCAGGCAGGCCTCACAGTAAAAGCCAGCAAGTGCCAGATCGGGCAAGGATCCGTGGTCTACTTGGGGCACCAGGTCGGGAGTGGCCAGGTCGCCCCTCTACAGCCAAAGATCGACGCCATCCTGGCCTGGGAACCACCCATCACCCAGACGGAGGTCCGAGCCTTTCTGGGACTCACGGGCTACTACCGAAGATTCATTCGGGGGTATGGCAGCCTTGTCGGCCCTCTCACAGAACTCACGTCTAAAAGACAGCCAAAGAAAGTGCAGTGGACGGCTGCCTGCCAGGAAGCTTTCGATGCCCTAAAAAAGGCCATGTGTACCGCCCCCGTTCTCCAGGCTCCCGACTACACCAAGGAGTTCATAGTCCAGACCGATGCCTCAGAGCATGGCATTGGGGCCGTCCTGTCCCAAGTAAATGACCAAGGCCTAGACCAGCCCGTCGCCTTCCTCAGTCGGCGGCTGTTGCCCCGAGAGCAGAGATGGAGCACCATAGAGCGCGAAGCCTTTGCCGTGGTCTGGGCACTCAAAAAGCTACGACCCTACTTGTTCGGCACCCATTTCAGAGTCCAAACTGACCATCGGCCCTTGCGATGGCGCATGCAGATGCGAGGAGAAAACCCCAAGCTACTGCGGTGGTCAATCTCCCTCCAGGGGATGGATTTCACCGTGGAACACCGCCCTGGTACGGACCACGCCAATGCTGACGGCCTCTCCCGGTTCTTCCGCCTCAGCGAAGAGAACCCCCCAAGCTGATGGGCAGTTCTCTCCGGCTTTCAGCTGGGGGGGACGCGTGTTGGACCCGGCCTCGTAGAATGGCCCTCCGTGCCCCCGCACCACCGAAACCTGGTACCTCCGGCCCAAGCACACGGCCCAGCCGAGCCTCCCCACCAGGACACACGCACCGACCCGGACATCCCCGTCCCTGGCCTCTCTCCTTTCGGCCACCCCGGGCCCGCGTGCCCACTTCATGCACCAAGATGGCCGCCCGGCCCCAGCGCGACCAGGGCCTAGAGGCGCCACTCCGGCTGGAGGACATCACGCTTCCAGGGGATGAGAGAGGGAGGAGCAGTTTCTATCGCACCTCTGAACTCCCCCGGGACGATGGGTTTCGATCGGCCCTCCGGCCTCCCTGAGGGCTGGCTCCATGCCTGCTGGGTGTCTGGGACTCCTCCCGACCCGGCCCTGAAAGGATCAAAAGACAATAGCAGGAAATCCCGACAAGCGACCCCCAGGTGACAAGACCCCTGCCTGCACAGACTCTGGACATCAAAGAGGGGTCGACCTATAACAAGGGGTGCTCTGGGTCTGTCCGGCAGATTCGACGCTGGAACAACGAGAGCCTGCTGACGTGGTCGCGGCTCCTGGAACTTGAACCCACCTGAGCCCTGCTGAGTGACTCGCGGCTCCCTGAAGATCGTAAGACCTCCGAACTTGTACCTGAGCCCTGCTGAGTGACTCGCGGCTCCCTGAAGATCGTAAGACCTCCGAACTTGTACCTGAGCCCTGCTGAGTGACTCGCGGCTCCCTGAAGATCGTAAGACCTCCGAACTTGTACCTGAGCCCTGCTGAGTGACTCGCGGCTCCCTGAAGATCGTAAGACCTCCGAACCTGTACCTGAGCCCGCTGAGTGACTCGCGGCTCCAACCGACTCTCACGGTCCCGCCGGACCCCGACTACAACATCGTATCCCCCAGCTCGAGGATTGTGAGCTGTGCGCCGGATACGTCCCTGCTTGGACCTTTACCAGTGACTGTCCCGCTACCCCCTACCCCTTCCGAGACTCTTGAGCCCGTGCTCACCTTGTACATATTTGCAGTGATAACCTACTTGATAAAGATTGTTTCTCAGAATACCCGGTGTGTTCACTCGGTGTCGTGTGGTGCCAGAAGTACGATCCTAGATACGAGATTCCTCCCCCTGGGGAGTCTCCCGCCAGTGCCCGGCTACGATACCTTGAGGGTGGGACTCAGGGTAGTCAGGACCCCTTCCAGGCTCCTCTGAGGTCGCCGTCTAACACTGCCCCACTGAGAAAAACTCAGACTGCCTTCAACTACAACCCAATTGTTGCCAGCTATAAACACCTGGATGCGGCTCAATTTAAATTACGCACTGGGCAAGAGCAATCTGTGGCCTACAAAAAAAAGTGACAGCATCCTGGAAAAAGCAAACAATCATAGGGAATGCAACATTTTGCAAACCATGTGAAATGTAAGCAGGAACAACATGGTTACCTTAACGCTTTTACACTCACTGTTCAGAAATCAGTGAGTGCTTTTGCCTGAAAAGTTAAGGACATGACAACAGGGCCCTGAATGGACCCATTTCAATGGCCATTGCTTATATCCTTACAAAACGTAAGCAGTATGGTAAAAAAAGACAACATCCCTAGATACAGAGCAGCAGTACAAATTTTGTTTTTCAATCCTCACATTGCAGTACCTCCAGGATTGGTGCACTAGCTCCAAGCCCAGGGAAAACAAAGCCAAGACAACAAAAATAGCGCTTCACTGGCAAACTCTGTAAAAGTGGCGCTAATGTGTTTGGGTGTGAATAAAAATCAATCTGGACAGTTTGCTACCACTCTGTCTTACTTTATTTAGTTATTTATTTTTCATATTTTTAAACTTTTATTCCTGATGCTGCATTTTGGAATTAAATGTCAGAAAAATACGACATTGATTTCCAGCAAAAGTGATTTTCTTTTTTTGATCCATTTCACAGGGAAGCAAATAAAAGAAAGGAGAGGAGACAGTGTGCACTCCGCACAGGCACGTCCTTTTCCTAAAAGGTTAGGTTGCTCTGCGCACACGGGCCTCAGGGCCGGCTTTAGCGCTGGTGGCGCCCTGTGCGACAATGTTTGTTGGCGCCCCCCCAATGACCACCTCCACCACGGATTCTCTCACTAGCACCCTTTAACAGTGACCAAGTCACCATAACCACACTCTCTCAGATGGATTGAATTAGTTATATAGCGCCACTCATACCAGTGTAGGGTGTCCGAGCACTTTGCATCACACACACATTACACAGAGACAATCAATCATAGGTGTGTAAATCCGTGTATAGGAAATGATACATAAACCAAAGGACTGAAAGTGTAGGAGTCACATGTCATCCATACTGGTAGGCAGTATAGTGCTTGGTGTGGAGAAGCACAAACGCAGAGTCGAAAAAGAAACAGCATAGTTGGGAGTTTTCTTTAATAATAAGAATCTATTTCTAGCCAAATTAACCCTTTTTGCAACATTAATCAATGTTCTAATAATGTATATTTTGAGGTGTGTACGCAGTTGTAGGATGAACGTTAATAGCTCACTGTTGAATATTAGGACTTTAAGTTATAAATTGCAACAAAAGGATGTCTCTTTTGAAAGCAGTAACCTGCTGATCTGCACTCTGTAATCTACTTGGCACACGTTCTTTGCAGCAGGCATATTAACCCTCTGCACTAACTTCACTGAAGTCAAAACCTCAACTTTACCAAACACTGATCTCTCTCTAGGAAGGTAATTAATCACACCAGTTATCTTGACATTTATGTGAGGCCTGGTAATTGCTGGAGGAAAGAAACGCAGGTGCTTCAAAAGCGTAATAAACTTTCAAACTCGGCGCCCCCAGGAAGCCAGCACCCGGTCGCACCGCCCTAAAACCGGCCCCTGACGGGCCCTGTTGGTGTCACCCCACTTGAGGGTGTCACCCGGTGCGGTCCGCACCCCCATAGTGACGCCGCTGTCGCAGGCAGCACCTCCCTCGCGTCTGCGAAAGCTCGTGGCCTCACTTTCAGGGGAGGGCCCGTTTTCAAAGGGCCACAGGCGTTTAGCAGGTCCCGGGTTTCAAAGGTTCTATCGGGCCTCGTTGACTATTGTAACTCTGTCCCATACATTTCCAGGAGTGCTCGGACAATTAGGGTAGCGCCCATTTTCTAGGGGTGTCACTCTGCAGGAACAACATTCTCCACCGCCGCAGGCGCCTACACGCCGGGTGCTCGCGGGGGGTTTGGCCGTGTACAGCGTCGCGAATCCCCTTTTAGTAGCGCTTTCCTTTCGCTTTGGGCGGCGCGTTGTGCACATGCTTCTTACGGTCTCGCTTGGGACCGTACAGATACGGTTAGTTTACAAATCGAACAATATAAAGGAGTCTTGTGTATATGTACAAACTGAAAGCATTGTGATTACCCGGAAGCTGCATTTGTCTACAAAGCCAGTCATAAATTGTGTTTAGTGCAGAATATCCCCATATGCTCATGTAGCGGGCGGAGCTGGGTTTTGACCTACTGTCAACGGCGTTTTGAGGCCCGTAGGGTAGCTTGTGAGTTAGGGTAATGATGGTAATTTAGCCTTTGCTGGCGGCTACGTTGCGGGCCTCTCTGGGGGGGTTACAGCGTTTTAGATCCGTGGGCAGCGCCTTACATCAGCGATTGAGAGCACAGGCCGGAGAATGTTTATGGTCGGCCTCCCCAGGGGGGAGGCATCCTCCCCGCCACCACGCCACGAGGTGGTCTCGGCTTCCTGCAGGCCCCTGCCCCCATGGGGGGGGGGGGGGCAGGTCAATGAGTTGCAGCCCGGGACTAGGCCCTACCTGCAGCCCGGTCTTTAAGTTGTTATATCTTTATTTATCAAAGGGTTGTGACCAGTTTTACCGGGTGGTGTTTCAGTCGTACGGTAGGAAGGCTGCTCCTTTGTCACAGCAGCGCCTGGGGGCAGCGAGAGTGCGCGCATTTTGCATCTCAGCATTGCCGACGCTATTCCTGCACGAGGTCGAATGGTGCATGCGCGTGCTGCTGTCGAAGAAATGTACGAATTTTGTTAGGGGCACGACTGTATTCCATTCACCGCTCATTTATGTATATCGGAGTGGCACGTTTTTACGTTCCAGCTCGGGGAACCTGCGAGGCTCGCCAGACTTTTCGAGACAGACGCGCACACGCGGATGGCACCTTAGGTTTAATAAGTTCATGGCCCATCTTGGAAGTTAAGCAGGGTCAGGCCTGGTTAGTACTTGGATGGGAGGTCTGAATGGGAACACCAGGATTCTGCAGCCTCTGCAATGAGTTTAGGCCCATTTTATGCGGGCAAAATAGAATCTTAAGGCAGGCAGCGCTGGATCACGGGGGTCCCCCCCCAAAAAAATTGCGAATTTTGCTAATATTAGCGCATTTTATAAAGTAAAAAAAATAAATTTTAAGATGTCATTTAGGGACGCCACACTATGTCATGTGCTTAATCAAGGGCAGTTGGGAGGGGGCTAACGCAGGTGTTGGGGCAGGGCTAATACGCTCGCCTGGCTTCCCCCCCCTCCACAGCATGGACATAGTGGTGGGACGCAACAGCATATATTTACAAATTTATGGGAATGATTAACGTGTCTCCTTTTCAGGTGCTGTGTCATTCGTTTGGGGACAGCTGCACGGTGGTACGAGGGGTCCACGGCCGCAGCAGGGTCCAGGGGACACAGGGGCCTGCAGTGAAGATGTAACAGGGCGCAAGGGGTCATGGACGGTGGCCTCGTCCAGGGCGCAATAATAACATTTTTCTTCATTCCAGGTCAGAAAGTCATTTTGGAGGCGAAGTTGCAGGGGGTCTGACGCCTGAGGTTGGACAGCTTGAGATACAGGTATTGGTCAGGGATCACACCTTCGGGTGGAAACAGGAGAGATGGGTCCGGGTCCCACGGGGGACCACCGGGATCTATGGGGGCGGGCGTTTAGGGTCTCGTTCGCGCACCAGGGTCCCCCGCTAACGTTTCCTTTTCTCTCCCAGCACTACCACTTCATCAGCACACGCAGGGCAAACTTTAAGCAGCCTTCGGGCGCGTCACGCCTCAGGTCCACTCCCGCTAGCGCACAATAAGTAAGCATAGGGGATTTGGGGGGCAAGGAGCGTCTGGGGAAGCAGGGGGCTTGAGGTGTCCGCAATAAACAACCAAGCAGTATCATGTTTTGATCCCATAAATGTATCTCCTCAGATCAGGGGCCCGTGTGGAGTCGAAAGTCGCCATGGATAGCCAGGGCTCACCCCCCCCCTTTTTCCGGAGAGATCCCAGGTGGACAACACGATGCCGGGCAACTTGCAGGACGCACAGTGGACCAATTTCTTTGAGATGGCCAAGATCAAATGCCTGGCATGGACCAATGGCATCCTGAACGCCCCCGATCAGGAGGACTCTGGGATCGTCGGCGATTCTCCTCCTGCGGAACAACAGCCCGGTGCACGGTGCAGAGGCAGGCCCATCTAGGCCCAAGCGGGTCCGCAAACCCACGTCCAGGGATTTCCCGGCAGATCCGCTGCCACCACACAGGAGCAGAGCAGTTCAGGCCCCCCAAGGAGGTTGTTGCTGCGCTGAGTGCGCCCACGCCCCCGGGGCCACTTACCCCGTTGGACAGTACCGCGGCCCAAGGTAACTACGCCACTAGGGATGAGCTTGCCAAACTCTTGGACACTATGAACAGTTTCATGACTCAGCTTCAAGCAGGTTCTGTGTCCACCAGCCCCGCACTTTTGTGCCCCAGTGGGGGCACTAAGGAAGGAGCCACTTAAGCTGCGACAAGTGTATGGGCAGGAGGTGTGGGGGAGCCAGGGGGGCAGGTTAGACATACTCCGGCAGTGGGCATTCCTCCTACACCTACGTCTGGGGTGCTTAGCACAGCGCCAACTCCCGTCTCGCTCCCCTCCATAGCGGCCAGCCCAAGTACTATGACAGTCAATACAAGTTCGGGGGCGACAGCTGTTTTGTCTTCCATCTCGCCCGCTCCCTTGCCCACCTTGCACCTTGGTACTACAACCTACGACTGCTCTCACAGCCGCTCCCTTGCCCAACTTGGTACAGCAAGTAACAACTGCACCCCTGCTGTCTGGGCGTTGTTCTCTAGCCTGGCAAGTGCCCCAGGCAGCCAAAGAAGGAATTTGGAGGAGGGATTTTGTGGACATTTTTACCCTGCTGATGCTGGGACTAGAGGGGTTAGACGCCAGGAAAATGGGGGCGAAGGAGGATGACAAAAAAGTGAAGTACCAGCCTTGGCCGGAGAAGAACATGGCGAACTGGCTGGAGGCTTTCTCCATCCTAGCATCTGTCACTATGGAGAAATTCCCGGAACAGGGACCCGGGTTGGTGCAATACTCCAGGGCCATACATAACGAGGCCATGAGGTGGGGTGGCATTGGATGGTTGGACTATGACCGGGAGTTCAGGAGGAAGATGTCTCAGTGCCCGGAGATGGGCTGGGACCAAAAAGAGGTCCAGCTTTGGATGGATCACATGGGTTCCCGTTCACAGCAAAGTGTAGGCCCCCAGGGAAACACACAGGGGGGTCAATCATCTTCCAAGGGGTCATTTCTAACAAGCACAAGGGGCAAACAGTCCTTTCGCGGGGCACGTAGGGGAGGGGGACAGAGGGGAGGTTTCAGGAGGTCCCCCCCGGGTACATGCCGCCTTTTTAACAATGGATCTTGCTCCTGGGGTAAGACCTGCAAGTTCCAGCATGCGTGTAGCACATGTGATGGGTCCCACACAGCGGTTTCCTGCCATACCAAGCGGGATAAGCAGCCGGCCGACAAAGGCGGGCAACAAAATTGAGGCAGGAACACTTCCGAGTACAACATCTCTAAGCCCCCCCCCTCCCCACTTGTTTTCTCCCCACAGTCAGTCCAACTTCCCTCGGGCTCTTCTCCAAAGGCCCTTCCCCTGTCAGCCTGGCTAAAATCACGCCCCTTCTAAGACGATACCCCAACACAACAGATAGCTGCACACTGCTTTTGGGGTTCAATGAAGGTTTTAAAATCCCCTACGTGGGCCCACTGGGCAGGAGAGAGGCCGACAACCTCAGGTCTGCGAGAGAGCATCCGGAGGTAGTCAGGGCAAAGGTAGAGAAGGAGAGGGTTTTGGGCAGGGTGGCGGGTCCATTTCTGCACCCCCCGCTCGACAACTTTGTAGTCTCCCCCCTGGGGGTGGTGCCCAAGAACGACCCAGGGGCTTTTAGACTTATTCACCACCTCTCTTACCCAGAAGGGGCATCAGTCAACCATGGGCTACAGGAGGGCACCTGCTCTGTGTCTTATTGTACTCTGGACGTGGCATTGGACCTAGTCAGGAGGGCAGGCAGAGGGGCCTGGTTAGCAAAGGCGGACATTGAATCTGCGTTTCGCTTGCTACCAGTCCAGCCGAGCAGCCATCACCTGCTGGGCTTCAGGCTAGACTTTTTTGACAGATGCATGCCCATGGGCTGCGCGGTGTCATGTGCCTATTTTGAGGCGTTCAGTTGCTTCCTGCAATGGGCCCTTCAGGATACCTACGGGGTGGCAGGGGTGACTCATTATCTAGATGACTTCCTGTTCATTGGGAGTGAGGGCACGCAGGACTGTAAGCAAGCCCTTGAGGATTTTGAACAGCTGGCCAGGCACTTGGGGGTCCCCCTTGCACCGGGTAAAACGGTGGGTCCAGCACAGGTCTTACCCTTTTTAGGGATAGAGCTAGACACCATCTCGGGGGAATCCAGATTACCTACGGACAAGGTACGCGACCTCGCACAACACATTCAGTCTGTGGTTGCGCAGGGCAAGGCCACTCTAGAATGCATTCAAGGGCTCTTAGGGAAACTGAACTTTGCAGCGAGGGTCATTCCAGCTGGAAGAGTATTTAGCAGAAGGTTGGCCAGGGCCACAGCCAGGGTCTCAAAGAAGCACCACATGGTCAAGCTAAGCAAAGGCATGAGACTGGACCTGGCCATGTGGGTGGAATTTTTAGCCAACTTTAACGGTTCAGTAATTTGGAGGGCTTCTTGGGCAGGCAGCCCTGACCTAGCCTTACACACAGATGCATCAGGCAGGGAAGGATTCAGAGCCATTCTAGACAGGGAATGGAGTGCTGAGAAATGGCCCAGTGCCTGGCACAAGAAAAGGATCACAAGCAACATCACAGTGCTGGAGTTATTCCCCTTGTGGTGGCTTTCCATTTATGGCCCACATTGCTGTCAGCCAAAAGGGTCCTTTTCTGGTCTGACATTCTAGCGGTAGTGCAGGCCATCAATTCCCAGTCAGCGAGTTGTCCTCTGGTTCTGTGCCTCTTGAGGGAGTTGGTGCGGGCTTGTCTTTACAACAATGTTGAATGCAGGGCGTGACACATTCAGGGTGTTCAGAACACAGCGGCTGATGCTCTCTCTCGTTTTCAGTGGCACCGATTCCGGGAGGCATGGCCGAGAGCGAGAGAGGAGGGGACACCTTTCCCAGCACACCTGTGGTTCCTGTTGAAGTGGCGAGACGTATGAGGGGCCTGGGCGAGTTATCCCTAGCACCGGGGACTAACAAGAGATATAAATCCTGTGTGAATAAATTCTGCTCAGTGATGGGCCCATGGGATGGAGACAATCTATCTTTAGCAACCAGAGTGCAGTCCTTCATTTTGTGGGCTAAAGACAATGGGAAGAGCCATTCCGGGATATCGGGCTACCCTGCAGCAATCAGCCACCACGCTAGACAGCAATCAGACACCACGCTAGACAGCAATCAGCCACCACGCTAGACTCAAGGGGGAATCAGACCCAACGAGTTCTTTTAAAAGGGTGGGCCAGGAGCGAACCTAAGGCACCAGACAGCAGGTCCCCTATAGACTTTGAGACACTCCAGGGGATGCTAGATTGGATGCACAAGGCCACCCACTCACAGTTTGAGGCAGCATTGTTTGCTGCCGTGTTCAGCCTGGCTTTCTTTGGGGCACTTCATATTAGTGAGTTGGTGGCCAGAGCGAAGAATGATAATTCTGGGGTGGCTCTGAACTGGCAGGATGTGGTTCTCGCTGGGGATTCCCTCAAAGTAACACTACGAAGGTCAAAGACAGATCAGAGCGGCAAGGGAAGGGTGTTCTGGCTGCACAGTTTGGGGGACGGGAGGTATTGCCCAGTCCGGCTGTTCTCCGCCTACGCGGCCCGGCGTCCGGCAGCAGACACTTACCTTTTCATACACGCAGACCGCTCGCCCCTTACTAAGTACCATGTGGAACACATCATGCATGCGTGTCTGGCGCTATCTGGTAACAAGGACCCTAGGGAGCGTTTCTGCAGCCACTCCTTCTGCATAGGGGCAGCAACTACAGCCTTTAAGGAAGGCTTGCCAGCAGAGGGCATCACACAAGTGGGGGCGCTGGCAATCCCACTGTTTCAAGAGATACATACGTCCATGAGCCCACGAACTTTAGGGGCCTTTCTACAGCCAGGTCATGGCGTGTGATGGGGGCATTGTGTTTTAAGTTACTGTTTACAGTTGTGTATGGCCATGAGCCATGTTATTTGGTCTGCCTGCAGGAACCGATTTTCCGGGTACTGACGGGAGTGTGGTGTTAGTGTAATTTACATGTTTCATTATGGCGTGCTGTGTTGGTAGTAAACGTTTGGCAACATCACATTTCTTTATTTACCAGGAACAAAGGTCTGGGTGATTGGCCATGTGGAGTCAGCAGATTGGCACAGTGGGCTGCGAGCAGGAAGTGGAGGCATGGCTTTTCAAACACCGAGATAACTTGGCTGGGTTACCAGGGCATGCGATGGAATGGGTTGTTGGACAAACTGCAGCAGAGACTGGGGGGAGTGACGAGTCCCCCAACCGTGCTGGTCATTCACCTGTGGGGCAACGACAAGATGGCACTGGGCAAGAGGACATTGCTTCAAAATATGAAAGCCACTCTTTGCAAATTAAGCAATCAGTTAGGGACATGTGAACTGTGGTGATCGGAGATCACCCCACGGCTCCTGTGGCAGGGAGCATGATCTGGGGAAGCAATGGAGGCTGCGCGCAGGAGAGTCAATTGCGCGATGCGTAAATTCACCGAACAAATGGTGTTCGGATTCATTAGGCATGGTTTGCTTCATGTGAAATCCATAGGGTGTTTCGAGGACGATGGGGAACATCTCTCCAGAATAGGCATGGACTTGTTCCTCCTTGACCTAGGGGAGGCCCTAGAAATAGCGGGATGCAAATAGGAGCGCCGGCCTTGGTGGGGGGCCCTGGCTGTGATGGTCGCCACACCCAGGGCTGTGGTGGAGTTACATGGCGATCCAGAGGCGGGAAGGTACTCAGGGGTACCCTCTTCTGAAACACAAAGGGTGCTGAGGCCCAATATCCCCAGGAAGTCAGTGCGGTGGACCCTGGGGTGCGATGGCGCCACCTCTGTCCTACGGGCGGTTGGAAACCTGTACAACCGGGGGTCGCTTGAACGCTCCGCCCCTCGTAGGGGGGGGGCATGAGTTATATGGTGGAACAAGATTTCACCGGAAGGGGGAGGGGCTATCCCCTCACCACAACCGCTAAGCACCGATTGGCTAAGACCACGGTGCAAGTTGGCCCATCAGGTGGTAGGCCGCGAGGGGCGGCTTGCCTTTGGATCGCCTGTAAGATAACCCACCATGTTGGCATATTTGGTATGCTAATAAACCTGCAGCAATTTTTCTCCACCAAAAGTTGTCTTGTCTGCTTATTTATGCTACCTGTATGTTGCTGCAAGAAGGCTGGTGAGTGTGGCCGATATTGGCACTATGCGGGCTGACCGACTGTCCCCGCAGGGGACTCTCATAAGATGGCAGCCCCTTTAGTGCCACCCCTGCGCGTCATTTCCGGCTGGTGGGGGGTCAGGGAAAGGTATATTGTCCTCCCCCGCACCCCTGGCGGCTTCTTTGTTCCCTCGCCCTGACGCCAACTCCCTCCTTACCGCTTACCCGGCGTGTCAGGGTGAGGGGAGGAAGGATGTTCTAATCTTTTTATTTGTGTTGCAGGCGGAGTTACATGGCGATCCAGAGGTGGAAAGGTACTCAGGGGTACCCTCTTCTGGAGCACAAAGGGTGCTGAGGCCCAATATCCCCAGGAAGTCTGTGCGGTGGACCCTGGGGTGGGACGACGCCCCATCTGTCCTAAGGGCGGTTGGAAACCTGTACAACCGGGGGTCGCTTGAACGCTCCGCCCCTAGTAGGGGGGGGGCGTGAGTTATATGGTGGAACAAGATGTCACCGGAAGGGGGAGGGGCTATCCCCTCACCACAACTGCTAAGCACCGATTGGCTAAGACCACGGTGCAAGTTGGCCCATCAGGTGGTAGGCAGCGAGGGGCGGCTTGCCTTTGGATCGCCTGTAAGATAACCCACCATGTTGGCATATTTGGTGTGCTAATAAACCTGCAGCAATTTTTCTTCACAAAAAGTTGTCTTGTCTGCTTATTTATGCTACCCGTATGTTGCTGCAAGAGGGCTGGTGAGTGTGGCTGATATTGGCTCTATGCACCTGCGATCTCCGGGCAGTAACTTTGCCAGGCCGTCAGCTTCAATTCGCTCCGGCAGGACGAGTGAGCGCGCAGCCGCTGTCCCCAAGCTTGGCAGCAAGATCACGGACGGCTAGACCATCGTAACAGTTGAAGCTGAGACTCCCATCCAGGGGCGTAACACAGGCCCCCGCAGCCCTCGTGGTGCAGCGGGGCCCCCAACCTCCAGGGGGCCCCCTCAGCACCGCACTTCAGCTGGAGAGCTCCAGATTGAGTTCGGAGGGGGCCTCTCCACGTACTCCTGCAGGGAGCCCCCTCAAGGTTTGTTACCCCACTGCTCCCATCATGGGAAGATTATGGAGGATTGGGGTCTAGGACAGCGGAGCTCTCAGGAGCACGTCTTGTCGGCCATCTTGCTTGCCCCCCAACGTGCCACACGATTGAACTAAGGTTATTAGCTCTAAAATGCACATTGTTGGCTCCCCTGATGGCAGGGCCAGTGGAAGCTCTGCCCCCACCCCTCCCTCAGAGAGATGGCCAGCCCCAGGGCACAGCCCCCCAAAGCAAGGCTGTGAGGAGGCAGAGACCAACTGCACTATTGCACCCACAGATTACAGTGTTCTGAATCTGTATAGAGCAGGGACTGCGCAGGTCAGTGGCAGACATTTTTATCAGCCTCTGCAGGATGAAAGTGTGAGTAAGACACGCACGATCACAATCCCCTTCCAGAGATCCGCTCACTGCCCATGCGCTGCTGCACCACCCACTGAGCTAACTCACGAGGGTCACTCCGCCACAGGGGGACTGGAAATCATTTTTATTTTCCATAATCTTTCCTTTTCACTTGGCACAAGGGCTTCATTTCCATTTGTGCTGTACTGTATTCATGGGATGAATGGCGGCTTTTTTATCTCTGAACATTCATACATTCTGCAGCTCCGAGGAATGGAACGGCCCCCCCGCCCCTACCCCCCAGGGCTATTATTCCCCCGCGCCTTTATTAATTGAATGTTCGCTTCCCCTCGACTGATGTCCTGCTGGTACTTCAGTCTTACAAGCTCCCTCCTCGCCGCCCTCTGTTCGTCTGCCCTTGTCATTTCCATATTGTGCCCGGTGCGTCTGGGCTCTGTCGCCCGTGGGCTCCTTTATTCCATGATTACAGCCCCTTCAGATCCGGCGCCGGCTCTGTGGCTTCTGTAAATAACCGAATAAACAGGCTTTGGAGTCAGAGAGCAGCTTATGTGCAGAGCGCGAAAACCCTCTCTCTGGAAGCCTGCAGCCTGCTGGGATCCGCGGATCCAAGGATTGGGGTGGGTTTCAATTTTCTATATCTGCAACATTTTACTTCCTTAGGGGCATATTTACAAGCTGGCGATAAACAATTATCGCCGCTTTTGCGGCCGTTTTCAGCCGAAAAGCGGCGATAATTTTATCGCCTAATTAGCAAGGCCACGTTGTAGGAGAGTAGGGCCTGCTATCCTATGGTCACCCCAAATTTTTGCTTTTTGCTTCACTGGTTTTTGACATATTGAGGCTGTGGGCCTGCCAATCAGACCCCCAGCCTGCTGTTCTCTCTACTAAATTAAAACTATGCACCCTAGGTGCATAACCAATTGGAAGTGGATCACCCTGTCAGCCCCTGTACCAGTGTACACTAGGTACCCAGGGCATTGGTGTACCCAAGGCCTGCCAGGGGCTGAAGCATGTATTATGCCACCCCAGGCTTGGCCTAACAATTTGACACAACTGGCTGATCACTCAGCTGGGGTAAGTTGGTGTAATCACCTCTTACTTAGGTGTAGTATACCTATACCTAACCTTAAATGGGACACCTGGTAAACTATAAGTCACTCCTATGGCAGGCCTTAACAATCCTGAAGGCAGAGTGCTTGGTTCCATGTGAGATGGTGCTCTGGCATGAGCTGAGCCTGTCTGCAGTGGTCGGAACAACTTCCTTCTACTGTTTCCAGATATCATCATACCATATACTCTTAAGTGCATTATGAACCTCGCGATTAAATGCTAACTTTGGTTTGGCTTTATCAAAACATGTCGAGTAAGGTGTCATACGAATTGGAATACTAACCCCTCGCCAATTCTGGCGACGGGGTTAGCATTCCACCCTTCTAGAGGGACACGACATGTACAGTACCTGAAACCCGGGTAAAATCAGACATAGCCTCAGCTCCACAAAATGGATGCTGCCACCACAGACACAAGTCTGCCCTCCTGCTGCTGGGAGTCCTTCCAGCTTGGGAGGTGTGGACAAAGGGTTTCCTGCCAGGGGAGGTGCATGCACCACCCCTTACAGGATTTTGTGTATTGGTCAGGTAGGGCTTGAAAGAAACCAGACATGCCTGTGGCTCACAAGGAGCCTCGGTGCATATGCCAGTTCAAACAGGTCCTGGGGCCCACCAGTCCCGGGCCTGGGGCGAGCTGGACAAAGGATTGGGGGTGTAACCACCCCCTTTCCTGGTCCCACCCATAGGGAGGGACCTAGCAGGTAGTCCGGCCCCTAGAATCCGCTTAAAGGTAGGAGCTGTGTCCTAAGACTTCAGACATCCTGGAATCAACTTGAAACTAAGAAGAAGACGGGAACTTCGACATTCTGCTGCACAGAAGACTGAAGGAAATCTCCCCTGTGGTCAGGGAGTGACCACCTTGCTAACGCAAGCACCATCCAGCGAATCAACGTCCGCTTTGCCGCCGCCTCCCGCCCGAGCCCAGAGACTGACAAGACCTGGATCTCCAGACCTCTCACCGCCCGATCCACAGTCCCTGAAAAGAGGAGACCCGTGGAGGCACCGAGACACGTGGAGCCAGCCATCTTGAAACGACCACGACAAGCTGACAAGTGCAACAACCGAGGCTCCCTCCAAGTTGTGCTTTGGGATCTGAGAAGCCCAACACCCGAGCAGCATCTGCACCAAAGGTGAGCCCTCCAGCATCTCCACGATCTGCGTGGGGCCCTTCTGCATTTTGCCACTCGACGCGCCTAACCGGTTGCTGGCCCGCTGGCTAGTAGCCATCTTGGCGACGAACTTTACAAAATACACCGCTGGTCTGGTTGCTCCAGACTGGCCCTTGCTCCCCTCCAAAGGAGCAGTCCTTCTGACCTTGCTGGTCAGAACCATCAGCTTATTTCATCTCCTACAACAATTGCTTTTGCCAAGGCTTGTTTGCTTTGATCAAGTCGCCGACACCGCCGACAGCGAGAGCCTGCGTGGGACAGCTCGTGAACCGACTCCTGGACGTCGTCGACCTCCAGGGACCACGTGGCTGCAGAGACAAGCTACCCCTTTCTTCCTGTTTGCACCCGACATTGCCTGGTACCCACCTGGTGCCACGCTGGTCACTGGCTAGTGACTGTGAACACTGTCCCCTCTGCTTACAGGTCTTCTACAACTCCGATCCACCCTTGGATCCACCGCATCTCTCCCGGACCGACCGCCTGCAGCATCTTTGTCCACAGGCTCCATTGACCCGATAGAAGAAACCCGACGCACTTCGACACCTATGCACCCGCTTCCTGTGGGTGAGGTAAAGCTGTCACTCTGGTGCCCAAGTGTAGAGTAACATCTCTAGTGTCTGTGTTTCCAATCTTAAGGTCATAGTCCATCCGGAAGATCCTTTTTGCAGTAACTTTGTACTTTTTACGCACCCATTGAAACCTATGGGAGCACGCGTGTGACTATTTGCTCTGCACACGCCACCCGTGGACCTCCTGGTCACTGACTAAAGTTAGCTCCTTGTAGGCCCAGCGATTCTAGAGGCCCTAGGCCTTTTCCCTTTCCTGTTCGTGGTACTTATACCACTATTTTAGTATATGGTTCGAGCGGCCACCAGGGCCTATCCATATAAAGTGCAACTTCTGTGTATTCTACTGTAATCTTGTTTGACGATTTGTGCTCCTGTGCTCATAAAGAGACTAGGGGTTACCTTGAGAAATAAATACATATATATTTTGAATATATATCTGTGTGGTGTCCTTTCATTGGTATAAAAGGGGGTTGCATTTGGTAAAACAGCGGGCTTAACACGCTTCACGAGTTTAGCCTCAAAGACTGCTTAGCCTACGCTACCACTAGGGCAGCTAGTCCGAAAAGGTTGACTTACAACCACACCATAAGGGTTGCTTGGCATGGTACAAGGTGATCACTTTAACTAGTGAGCATCATATACCAGGCCAACTTCTCACCTTGGTGAGCAGCGGTTGGATTTGAGCTTGCTGTGTTTTACCATTGTAATCTCTTGTTTACCAATTGAAAGATCACATAGGTACCTGTAGGTACATATAAAACAAGATTAGATATACATAAGTTCTACTGAACTTAGTTGTTGTAGAGCAAAGGGAGTAGCACACCCTGACTACAACTACTAGATAGGTTTAGTAGGTAAACCCAAGTGTAGGTAGATTGCAACACATCCACCCACACTTAAGAGCAATGGCTGGGGCAGAGGGGTCCACTGTACCCATCTCTGTTGAGAGTGACCCCCAGAGGGCACCATCCATCTTTGCTACCCTTAACCAGAATGAGCTCAGGCATTTGGCAACTCTTAGAGGCCTTAAACAGCCCAAGAACCCTACCTCTGCTGAGCTCAGAGAACTCTTGCAAAATGATGAAAATCAGAGAGAGCTCAAGAAAGCTTCCCAGTTAGCCCCCTTAGGGTCAGGAACAGGAGGCCCCCCTTCGGAAGATGCTACAGAGGTACCCAGTTCCAATAGTCACCCCTTAGATGGCAATAATACCACAGAGGATGAGAGTGATAAAGGTACTGATACAGAGAGTAGTGATGATGAAGGGAGAACTAGCCCAGTGCCAAGTGTTATACTTGGCCCAGCTAAACTAAGGCTATTGGGGACTGACAATGGGACCATCCCATTGGATCTCCCCAGTGGACTTAACCAGGGGCTTGGGAGGCAAAGGAATTGCTCAGGTGACTCTAATGCTTCTCATGCCTCTAGAGGCTCTCAAGGTCACTCCAGGAAAAGGATGACCACCCCTCAGAGGAGGGAACATGAGGCCAGAATGCAGGAAGCCCAGCTGAGGATCAGGAAGCAGGAGCTAGAGGTAGCCCTGATGGAAGAAAAACTGAACAAGGCTAGGCAACCTAGAGAGAGTGGGTCTATACCCACTGGTGGCAGCATTGTCCCTAAGGACAAAGATAGGGTCTTTGATAATAGGAACCTGTCTAAGGTTGTGCCCCCCTACAAAAGTGGGGATGACATCCACAAATGGATAACTGCTCTTGAGAGAGCCTGCAAAGTACAGCAGGTTCCTGAAGACCAGTGGGCAGCAATCCTCTGGCTCTCCTTTGAAGGAAGAGGCAGAGACAGACTCCTCACTGTTAGAGAAGAGGATGTCAGAAATTACAGAGTCCTGAAGAGTGTTCTAGTTGATGGGTTAGGCTTAACCACTGAACAGTACAGGTTAATGTTCAGAGACACCCAAAAGACACAGACTCAGTGTTAGACGGCGACCTCAGAGGAGCCCGGAAAGGGGTCCTGACTTCCCTGAGTCCCACCCGTGTTGTATTGTAGCCGGGCACTGGCGAGAGATTCCCCAGGGGGAGGAATCTCGCAACTAGGATCGTCCTTCTGGCACCACACGACACAGAGAGACCACACTGGGTATTCTCAGAAACAAGCTTTATCAAATAGGTATCACTGCAAATATGTACAAGATGAGCACGGGCTCAAGAGTCTCGGAAAGGTAGGGGGTAGCGGGACTGTCTCTGGTAATGGTTCAAAGCAGGGACGTATCCGGCGCACAGCTCACAATCCTCGAGCTGGGGGATACGTGGTCGGAGTCGGGGTCCGGCGGGACCGTGAGAGTCTGGGGGAGCCGCGAGTCACTCAGCAGGGCTCAGGTACAAGTTCGGAGGTCTTACGATCTTCAGGGAGCCGCGAGTCACTCAGCAGGGCTCAGGTACAAGTTCGGAGGTCTTACGATCTTCAGGGAGCCGCGAGTCACTCAGCAGGGCTCAGGTACAAGTTCGGAGGTCTTACGATCTTCAGGGAGCCGCGAGTCACTCAGCAGGGCTCAGGTGGGTTCCAGTTCCAGGAGCCGCGACCACGTCAGCAGGCTCTCGTTGTTCCAGCGTCGAATCTCCCGGACAGTCTCAGAGCACCCCTTGTTATAGGTCGACCCCGCTTTGATGTCCGGAGTCTGCGCAGGCAGGGGTCTTGTCACCTGGGGGCCGCTTGTCGGGGTTTCCTGCTATTGTCTTTTGATCCTTTCAGGGCCGGGTCGGGAGGAGTCCCAGACACCCAGCAGGCACGGAGCCAGCCCGCAGGGAGGCCGGAGGGCCGATCGAAACCCATCGTCCCAGGGGAGTTCAGAGGTGCGATAGAAACTGCTCCTCCCTCTCTCATCCCCTGGAAGCGTGATGTCCTCCAGCCGGAGTGGCGCCTCGAGGCCCGGGTCGCGCTGGAGCCGGGCGGCCATCTTGTTGCAGGGAGTGGGCACGCGGGCCCGGGGTGGCCGAAAGGAGAGAGGCCATGGATGGGGATGTCCGGGGTTGGTGCAGGTGTCCTGGTGGGAAAGGTCGGCTGGGCCGCGTGCTTGGGCTGCAGGCACCAGGTTTCGGTGGTGCGGGGGCACGGGGGGCCATTCTACGAGGCCGGGTCCAACACTCAGGACTGGTCTGAATATGTTGAATGTGCCACTAAGGCTTTGGAGGGTTGGTTGCTGGGAAGTAAGGTATCTGATTTTACAGGATTGTATAATTTGATGATGAGAGAACAGATTTTAAATAACTGTCAAAACCAGCAACTGCATCAACACTTGGTTGACTCTGATCTGACCTCTCCCCAAGAATTGGGAAAGAAGGCAGACAAATGGGTCAGAACCAGGGTTAAACAAAAGAACCAGAACCAGGGCCAAGGGGGTGATCAGAAGAAAACAGACCAAAAGGGTGGAGATCAGAAACCTAAAGACCAGAAGTCTTCAACAGGGCCCCAAACTACTGCTAAGGAGGGTGGGTCCCAACAACAATCCAAGGGAAAGAAGAAAGAAGGTCAAAAGAAACCCTGGTGCAATCATTGCAAGAATACAACTCACTGGACCAGTGATTGTAAGAAGGGTGGAGCCCCCAACACTGTTGCCCCTAAGGCACCTGCTCCCAGTACTACTGTTAGCAGTGTTGGTCCCCAGACAAAGGGTGTAGTGGGAATCACTATGGGAACTGAAGGAGATTCTGACTTAGACAGAACCCTGACACAGGCAGTCTTGATCTGTGATGGGGACATTGATTTGTCCCTGACTGTGAGCCCCAGTAACCTGGGCAAGTACAGACAGACTCCTTTAATAAATGAAAAAGTGGCTCAAGCCTACAGGGACACATGTGCCAGTGTCACTATGGTGACACCAGGCTTTGTGGACCCTGGACAGTACATACCAGGTGAGAATTACCTGGTGACCAATGCCAGCAATGCCACTACTTCACATAGTGTGGCAGTTGTTAACTTCTCATGGGGAGGGGTAACTGGCCTCAAAAGGGTTGTGGTTAGTGCAGACCTCCCAGTAGAATGTTTGTTGGGCAATGACCTAGAGAGTTCTCTATGGTCAGAAGTGGAGTACAGGACTCATGCAGAGATGTTAGGTATATCATCACATGTCCTTGCTGTGACCAGGTCACAGGCCAAAAAGTGCCTCACTGAACCTCAGGTCTTGAATCCTGGAACAATGGACCAAGCACCTACCAAGAAGAAGAACAGGAGGGTCAAGGCTGTGCCTTCCCCCCTGCCTCAGAGTGATGATCAGCCTTCCCAGGAAGCTGATCTAGAGGACCCTGAAGGAACTGTCCCTGAAGAGCTTGAACCTGATCAGGTTGAGTTTCTGGGGACAGGGGGACCTTCAAGGGCTGACTTGAGGCAGGCTCAGTTATCCTGTCCCTCTCTTGAACCCCTCAGACAGCTGGCTGCTGCTGAGGCTTCGGGGAATGCTCAAGGTACCCATAAAGTGTATTGGGATGAAGGGCTCCTTTATTCAGAGGCTAGAGACCCCAAGCCTGGTGCTACCAGGAGGTTGGTTATACCTCTGCAATTTAGGGGCTTCCTTCTTACCTTGGCCCATGATATTCCTTTAGCAGGACACTTAGGCCAGAATAAGACTTGGGACAGGCTTGTCCCTCACTTTCACTGGCCTCACATGAATGAAGATACCAAGGAGTTTTGTCGCTCCTGTGTGACCTGCCAAGCCAGTGGCAAATCAGGTGGCACAACAAAGGCCCCCCTAATACCACTACCTGTGGTGGGGGTCCCCTTTGAAAGAGTGGGAATAGACATAGTGGGTCCCATGGATCCTCCCACTGCATCTGGGCACAGATTTATACTGGTGGTAGTGGATCATGCCACCAGGTATCCAGAGGCAATTCCCCTTAGGACCACTACAGCTCCTGTTGTGGCCAGGGCCCTGCTGGGAGTATTCTCCAGAGTGGGGTTTCCTAAGGAGGTAGTATCTGACAGAGGTACCAACTTTATGTCAGGATACTTAACAGCTATGTGGAAGGAATGTGGTGTCAACTACAAGTTCACCACCCCTTATCACCCACAATGCAATGGGCTTGTTGAGAGATTCAACAAGACCCTAAAGGGTATGATCAAAGGATTACCTGAAAAGCTCAGGCGAAGATGGGACATCCTTCTACCCTGCCTTCTGTTTGCTTACAGAGAGGTCCCACAAAAAGGAGTTAGCTACAGCCCCTTTGAATTGTTGTTTGGGCACCCTGTAAGAGGCCCACTGTGTTTGGTGAAGGAAGGATGGGAGTTACCTCTCAAAAAGCCTAAGCAAGACATAGTGGACTATGTACTTGGTCTCCGCTCCAGGATGGCTGAGTATATGGAGAAGGCATCCAAAAAACTTGAGGCAAGCCAGGCCTTACAGAAAGCTTGGCATGACCAAAAGGCTGTCTTGGTTGAGTTTCAGCCAGGACAGAAGGTATGGGTGTTGGAGCCAGTGGCCCCAGCAGCACTCCAAGACAAATGGTCTGGACCCCATACAATCCTGGAAAAGAAGGGACAGGTCACCTACTTGGTAGACCTAGGAACTCCCAGGAGTCCCCACAGGGTACTCCATGTTAACAGGCTTAAAGCATATGTTGACAGGGCAGACATGGGCTTTCTCATGGCTACAGATGAGGGACAGGAGGAAGAGAGTGACCCTCTCCCAGACCTGTTGTCTCAGAACCCTGAAGATGGCTCAGTTGAAGGAGTGACCCTTGGAGGCAACCTCACTGCCCATCAGCAGACTGTATGTAGACAGGTTCTACAATCATTTTCACATATGTTTTCCTTGATACCTAGTCAAACTGACTGGTGTACCCATGTGGTGGACACTGGTGACAGTCTGCCTGTAAAGAACAAACTTTACAGACAACCTGACCACGTCAGGGACTGTATAAAGGCTGAGGTACATAAAATGCTGGAGTTAGGTGTCATTGAACCCTCAGAGAGCCCCTGGGCTAGCCCAGTGGTTCTGGTCCCCAAACCTCACACCAAAGATGGCAAGAGAGAGATGAGGTTCTGTGTGGACTACAGGGGACTCAATGCTGTCACCAGGACAGATGCACACCCTATTCCAAGGGCAGATGAGCTCATAGACAAACTAGCTTCTGCAAAGTTTTTGAGCACATTTGACTTGACAGCTGGCTATTGGCAAATCAGATTAGCTGAGGAGTCTAAGGCCAAAACAGCATTCTCAACCCCAGGTGGGCACTACCAGTTTGTGGTGATGCCCTTTGGTCTGAAGAATGCACCTGCCACCTTCCAAAGGCTGGTGAACCAAGTCCTTACTGGGTTGGATGACTTTTGCGCAGCATATCTTGATGACATTGCTGTCTTTAGCTCCACCTGGGAGGATCACCTGATCCACCTGAAGAAGGCTCTTGAGGCTCTGCAAAGGGCAGGCCTCACTATCAAGGCCACTAAGTGCCAGATAGGGCAGAGTAAGGTTGTATATTTGGGCCACCTTGTAGGTGGAGGCCAAGTTCAACCACTGGAGAGTAAGATACAATCCATCAAGGACTGGTCTCCTCCAACCACCCAGACTCAAGTTCGAGCTTTCTTGGGCTTGACTGGGTACTACAGGAAGTTTGTTAAGAACTATGGGTCCATTGTGACTCCTCTTAATGATCTGACATTCAAGAAGATGCCCAAAAAGGTTCAGTGGACAGTAAGCTGTCAAAAGGCATTTGATGACCTGAAGGAGGCCATGTGCTCTGCACCTATCCTGAAAAGTCCTGACTACTCCAAAGAGTTTATTGTCCAAACAGATGCTTCTGAGTTGGGTGTGGGAGCTGTGCTGTCACAACTTAATGTAGATGATCAAGACCAACCCATTGCTTTTATTAGCAGAAGGTTGACCCCCAGAGAGAAGAATTGGTCAGCAATTGAGAGGGAGGCCTTTGCTGTGGTGTGGGCCCTGAAGAAGCTGAGGCCATACTTGTTTGGCACTCACTTCAAGATTCAGACCGACCATAAGCCCCTCTTATGGCTAAATCAGATGAAGGGTGAAAACCCCAAACTGCTTAGGTGGTCCATTTCCCTACAGGGGATGGACTTTACAGTGGAGCACCGGCCAGGTACTGACCATGGGAATGCATATGGTCTCTCCAGGTACTTCCACTTAGGACATGAAGACGAGACTGGTCAAGTCTAGTTTAATGTCCCAGCGTTTGGGGGGGGTTGTGTAGGAGAGTAGGGTCTGCTATCCTATGGTCACCCCAAATTTTTGCTTTTTGCTTCACTGGTTTTTGACATATTGAGGCTGTGGGCCTGCCAATCAGACCCCCAGCCTGCTGTTCTCTCTACTAAATTAAAACTATGCACCCTAGGTGCATAACCAATTGGAAGTGGATCACCCTGTCAGCCCCTGTACCAGTGTACACTAGGTACCCAGGGCATTGGTGTACCCAAGGCCTGCCAGGGGCTGAAGCATGTATTATGCCACCCCAGGCTTGGCCTAACAATTTGACACAACTGGCTGATCACTCAGCTGGGGTAAGTTGGTGGAATCACCTCTTACTTAGGTGTAGTATACCTATACCTAACCTTAAATGGGACACCTGGTAACCTATAAGTCACTCCTATGGCAGGCCTTAACAATCCTGAAGGCAGAGTGCTTGGTTCCATGTGAGATGGTGCTCTGGCATGAGCTGAGCCTGTCTGCAGTGGTCGGAACAACTTCCTTTTACTGTTTCCAGATATCGTCATACCATATACTCTTAAGTGCATTATGAACCTCGCTGGTAAATGCTAACTTTGGTTTGGCTTTATCAAAACATGTCGAGTAAGGTGTCATACGAATTGGAATGCTAACCCCTCGCCAATTCTGGCGACGGGGTTAGCATTCCACCCTTCTAGAGGGACACGACATGTACAGTACCTGAAACCCGGGTAAAATCAGACATAGCCTCAGCTCCACAAAATGGATGCTGCCACCACAGACACAAGTCTGCCCTCCTGCTGCTGGGAGTCCTTCCAGCTTGGGAGGTGTGGACAAAGGGTTTCCTGCCAGGGGAGGTGCATGCACCACCCCAGACAGGATTTTGTGTATTGGTCAGGTAGGGCTTGAAAGAAACCAGACATGCCTGTGGCTCACAAGGAGCCTCGGTGCATATGCCAGTTCAAACCGGTCCTGGGGCCCACCAGTCCCGGGCCTGGGGCGAGCTGGACAAAGGATTGGGGGTGTAACCACCCCCCTTCCTGGTCCCACCCATAGGGAGGGACCTAGCAGGTAGTCCGGCCCCTAGAATCCGCTTAAAGGTAGGAGCTGTGTCCTAAGAATCAACTTGAAACTAAGAAGAAGACGGGAACTTCGACATTCTGCTGCACAGAAGACTGAAGGAAATCTCCCCTGTGGTCAGGGAGTGACCACCTTGCTAACGCAAGCACCATCCAGCGAATCAACGTCCGCTTTGCCGCCGCCTCCCGCCGGAGCCCGAGCCCAGAGACTGACAAGACCTGGACCTCCAGACCTCTCACCGCCCGATCCACAGTCCCAGAAAAGAGGAGACCCGTGTAGGCACCGAGACACGTGGAGCCAGCCATCTTGAAACGACCACGACAAGCTGACAAGTGCAACAACCGAGGCTCCCTCCAAGTTGTGCTTTGGGATCTGAGAAGCCCAACACCCGAGCAGCATCTGCACCAAAGGTGAGCCCTCCAGCATCTCCACGATCAGCGTGGGGCCCTTCTGCATTTTGCCACTCGACGCGCCTAACCGGTTGCTGGCCCGCTGGCTAGTAGCCATCTTGGCGATGAACTTTACAAAATACACCGCTGGTCTGGTTGCTCCAGACTGGCCCTTGCTTCCCTCCAAAGGAGCAGTCCTTCTGACTTTGCTGGTCAGAACCATCAGCTTATTTCATCTCCTACAACAATTGCTTTTGCCAAGGCTTGTTTGCTTCGATCAAGTCGCCGACACCGCCGACAGCGAGAGCCTGCATGGGACAGCTCGTGAACCGACTCCTGGATGTTGTCGACCTCCAGGGACCACGTGGCTGCAGAGACAAGCTACCCCTTTCTTCCTGTTTGCACCCGACATTGCCTGGTACCCTCCTGGTGCCACGCTGGTCACTGGCTAGTGACTGTGAACACTGTCCCCTCTGCTTACAGGTCTTCTACAACTCCAATCCACCCTTGGATCCACCGCATCTCTCCCAGACCGACCGCCTGCAGCATCTTTGTCCACAGGCTCCATTGACCCGATAGAAGAAACCCGACGCACTTCGACACCTATGCACCCGCTTCCTGTGGGTGAGGTAAAGCTGGCACTCCGGTGCCCAAGTGTACAGTAACATCTCTAGTGTCTGTGTTTCCAATCTTAAGGTCATAGTCCATCCGGAAGATCCTTTTTGCAGTAACTTTGTACTTTTTACGCACCCATTGAAACCTATGGGAGCACGCGTGTGACTATTTGCTCTGCACACGCAACCCGTGGACCTCCTGGTCACTAACTGAAGTTAGCTCCTTGTAGGCCCAGCGATTCTAGAGGCCCTAGGCCCTTTCCCTTTTCTGTTCGTGGTACTTATACCACTATTTTAGTATATGGTTTGAGTGGCCACCAGGGCCTATCCATATAAAGTGCAACTTCTGTGTATTCTACTGTAATCTTGTTTGACGATTTGTACTCCTGTGCTCATAAAGAGACTAGGGGTTACTTTGAGAAATAAATAGATATATATTTTGAATATATATCTGTGTGGTGTCCTTTCATTGGTATAAAAGGGGGTTGCATTTGGTAAAACAGCTGGCTTAACACGCTTCACGAGTGAGCATCATATACCAGGCCAACTTCTCACACACGTTAACGCGTGAAACCTTGCTTTAGAGTGGGGATTCTTTCCGCCCATCTTTGCATCTCTAATGAGATGCAAATGGGCGTTCCTGACCTTACAGGAGAAAGCGACATTTCTCCTATCATCAAGCCCCACGCTATGAAGCATAGCGGCAGGAAAACTAGCGAAACCCCTGTTATCGCTACTTTCCTTACGCCTGCTTCAGCACTGATTTAGCCATGATATCCTATGGAAGGTGTATATCATGGCTAAGTTGTGAGTCCCTATCAGCAAGCTAACGCCACACTACGTGAGATTATTGCTGGGTTTCCAGAGATAATCTCACGTTAGGCAGATAGCGTGAAGATTTTTATCGCTGAGGAGATACGCGTTGCTAATAGCACGCTATCTCAGCGATACAAATCCACGTCACCCGGCGATAATTATCCTCGCGCTAAGAGCGCTGAGCGATAATTATCGCTGGGTGTTGCTGATATGCCCCCAAGTGCTCTTGCTCATGCATTCATTCATCCACCCACTGACTCATTCCTGCATTTACTCTCTAACCCAACTGCAATAAAACAACCAGAAGCTCAAAAACGTATGCAAGACGAGTTAAACAAGCATTGGCATAGCCAATAGGTCTCGCCTTTGGGACCTTATAAGTGTTTTGCCATGCAACAGTTGCATAACGAAATACTTATAAGGTCCCAAAAGCGAGACCTATTGGCTATGCCAAGTGGCCGCGAAAGTGAAAGTGATCGCGGTAAAGCGCGCGCCCGTGCACATGCACTGTAGCTCCAGGCTGCCTGGTAGCACTTTTTGGAGCCCTCTCAATAAGTCTCGCCAGACCAGCGCATGCGCTGCGTCAGGTGAGACCTAAAAAAGGATGATGCCACAGTGCGCAGCGGGCGCGCCGGCAAGCCCGTCTGCACCCGTCCATGTCTGGCCCGGGCCTAGGTCCAGAAGTCCTGGTCCTTTCCCCACATATCAACATTACATTTCTAAAAAGCAAGCAAGAGACAGCAATCAAAAGATTATGCCCTCATGTCCTCCGAGTGCCCCCACACTACAATACTCAGCTGACCAACTTAAGGCCTACTGCACATCCCCATCCCCTGAGTGTACCGGTCTACATGTAGTAGATAAAATGAAAGTATGCTACAGCTGCGGCTACTCACTACAGACGCTTCTCCAGCGCTCGATCACTTCCAATGGCAAAAACATCAATCAGGAACCCCAACCAATACAAACTGCCGCTCCCTCCCTAAGCACAGTTCAGAGATATTTGACCTACTGGTCGAGGAACAACCTGATGCATTTTTCCTCACAGAGACCTAGATCCATGAGAGCGCAGGGCCTGATGGTGCCGCCGCCCTCCCTTCTAACTATGCTATAGTTAGGGAAGACAGAGTCACTAAGATTGGAGGGGGCATTGCCATTATTTTTAAAAGGGATTACCAATGCAAATTTGAACATCTATTGCTTCCTAACTGCGAAGCAGCCTTATTTAAATTGGCCCTAACGCCGAATTTGACCTTTTCCGGCATTCTTCTATATCGCGCTCCCGGTCCCTCTGCACCCTGGACCTCTGCCCTCCCTGAACTAATCGCCCCTCTAAATATGAAAACAGCCAATCTTTCAATCTGGGTGACTTTCACCTTCATTTAGAGGACCCCACATGCAAAAATAGCACTAATCTAATCTCTGATCTGGCAGCCTTAAATGTTGAACTAATTAATTGAGGCCCCACGCATGAAGCAGGTCATTTGCAGGACCCCATCTTTTCTAATCTCCCTGGGATTAAATGCTCCCGGCGCTGCCTATTGGCTGGTCGGATCACTTTCTTGCCAAATTGAATCTGACACTTCCTGGGCACTCGGCGTCCACCTCCCCTATCCCAGGCATTATAACTAGGAATTGGAAAAAATTAGACATCACTGCCTTAAACACGTTTTTATATTCTCACCTGCCCATCTCCAAGCAGACGGTGAACCTGCTCTCCACCTCGGTGCAGAAATGGCTCCTTAGAGCCATTGACACTTGTCTTCCTCTCTCCAAAAAAAGAGCTAACAATCGCCGGCCCCCAGCACTCTGGTTCACCGAAACTCTGAAAGCAGAGAAGGCCAAATGCAAAGCTATGGAGCGCAGGTGGAGAAGGAACTATTCTCCCGAAACTAAGATCATTTACAAAACCACCCTAAAAATTTACCATAAACTTTGGAAAACTGCTAGGGCAGACTATGTCTCATCCACCATTTCAGATGCCCTAAATTGCTCCAAAACCCCCTTTAACACGGTCAAGGAGCTCAATCCAGGCCCCTGCAATCAATAAACATCAAAGTGAGGCGCTAGCTTCCTCCTTTGTCCAGAACGTTGAGAAAATGTAACTGGACATAGTCCATGCACAACTTGATGACAACCCTCCCTCCCCTCTAGTAACACTTGCTCCCTTTTTAATGTATAGCATGACTGCTGATCAGGTTGTGACATCTAATTTACCTGCAAACTATATTGATACATGGCCACTGCTACTACAGACGCTACTACCATGAAAAAACTCTTACAGAGTATAAAATCGGGATCACCTATGGACCCTTTACCCATCTCTTCTCTACAGGAAGCCACCGTCCCGCCTGACTGGAAACACACCATGATCCTCCCTCTCCTCAAAAAGGCCAATGCTGACCCCGATCTACCTTCCAACCATCAACCCATTTCGCTACTTCCCGCTTTCTCAAAAATTTTGGAGAAGCATGTCCACACACAGCTGTCTCTATTCGTCGAAACTCAAGGGCTTCTTCATCCCTCCCAGTCTGGTTTTAGAGCGGGCTTCTCCACAGAGACTACCCGACTGGGGGTAACTGAAAGACTGCGTAGTCTTTTGGATGCCAGAGACAACGTGGAACTCATTTTATTGGATCTGAGCGCAGCTTCGACACGGTGTCTCACACCGTGCTAATTAAAACCCTAAGTGCGCTAGGCAGCTGCGGCTCCGCTCTGAGCTGGCTCTCTTCTTTTCTCTCAAATCGAACCTTTCCGTTTTTTTCCCCTATAGCCAGATCCAAATCCCTTTCCATTACCCATGGGGTCCCTCAAGGCTCCATCCTTAGTCCGCTACTTTTTAATTTATATGTCCGACCCTTAGCCAAGGTGGCGGAAGAATCCGGGCTGTCCCTGTTTTCTTATGCGGATTGTATTGTATTGTATGTATTGTATGAGATATTTATATCGCGCAACTATCACCCCACGGGTATCCTGGCACATAGAGACCATGATGACATAAGGCAACCAAACGATTCGGCCACTAGACGGGAACCTACTAGCTGTTTCTGGCAAATAGCCAGGTCTTAAGGTTTTTCCTAAATGATAGTAAAGAGTCTACTTGTCTAAGGCTTAGGGGAATTTCATTCCATAGACAGGCTGCTGCCAGGCCGAAGGCTCTGCCCCCTAGCTTTGTCGAGTTAACTCTGGCAACAGACGCCAGGCTTTGGCTGGCGGACCGAAGAAGTCTTTTGGGCGCATACCAGGTAAGCCGTTCTTGTAAGGACAGCGGACCGGAATCATGGAGTGCTCTAAAGACAAGACATAAAGATTTAAAACTGACTCTGTCCTTGATAGGAAGCCAGTGTAAATCCCTCAGTGCCTGCGTCGCGGAGGAATTACGCTGTCTCTTAAGGGCCAGTTTAGCTGCCATCGACTGGACTCTTTGCAACCCCTGTAGAATGTACTTGGGAGCACCCAGATACAGGGAGTTGCAATAGTCCAGTCTACTCATGATGATACTACGGACCACCAAAGGCCTCACTTCACTGGACAGTAGAGGGAGGATCTGACGGAGGGCTCTCAATAGTGCAAAACATATGCCGATTGTTTTATTGGCCTGGGTTTTCATTTGAAGGTCTTCATCAAACATGACTCCCAGGTTGCGCACCGTCCTTGATGCCTCTATAAGGGCATCCTCTGGTCTGAGCCTGAATTCACCTATCAGTTGTCTAGACAGTCTCGCTGCACCACAGTACAGCAGCTCTGTTTTCCCCGCATTAAGTTGGAGAGAATTAACTCCAAGCCAGTCTGAGATCTGCCCCATGCACGCCTGAAAGGAACTCATGGATACTGCATGCTTTCCGTGGATGGAAAAAGACAATTGAATGTCATCGGCATAGTTGATAACATCAATCCCAAAAGATTTTATGATGGGGATCAAAGGGCTTAGATAGACATTAAAAAGAATCGGGCTGATTGCTGAGCCCTGGGGTACTCCAGAGCATACTGGAGACCATGAGGAGACATAAGGCACCATACTGACCGCCTGCTGTCGACCTGACAGATATGATTGAAACCATTTCAGGGCACATCCCCTTACTCCAATACTCTCTAGTCTTGCCATCAGTACTGCGTGGTTGACCGTGTCGAATGCGGCCGACATATCCAGTAGGACCAACACTGAAGAGGTCCCACTGTCGGCTCGCATTCTCAACTTATCCATCATTGTGATCAGAGCGGTCTCCGTCCCATGCCCTGGCCGGAACCCAAACTGGTCCCTGTCCAGGAGAAGATTATCCTCTAAGTAGCATGACAGAGACCTACTGACCAACTTTTCCACGATTTTAATAGGGAAAGGCAGCAATGATATAGGGCGAAAGCTAGCTGGCAGCAAGGGGTCCAGGGATGGCTTCTTCAACAGGGGGGTCACCATCGCTTGTTTCCAAACGCCTGGTACCGCTCCTTCATTCAAGGATTGGCAACAGATGAGCCGTAAGGCCGGAAAAAGGATGGGGCCGTGATCCTTCCATATTTTATGAGGAAGGGGGTCAAGAGGTGATCCAGATGAGACCTCCAGTGCTAAACTGTTGAAAAGGTCCTCTGTGAGAGGTTGGAAATTTTCCAGCGATGTGGTCGATCTATTGTCCTTGATAGTTAAAGGTGAGCCCTTAGAATCAGAAACAAAGCCCCCCACAATTTTGGCCAATTTTTTCACTCTCTATGAAGAACGCAGTTGGACCCTCTCCCCTTCAATTAGGTTTGAGCAGAATAGCATCGTGGATGCGATCAAACTCCCTAAAACTTAACCGAGAGAAAACTGAGGTCCTTATATTTGGGAAAAATAAGGATCTCTGGGGCCCGCAACATTGGCCGTATGAGCTGGGTCCCTTTCCCTCCCCCGCCCGCCAAGTACGCAACCTGGGCGTAACCATTGATGACTCGCTCAGCATGCACGCCCAAGCGGTCAAAGTAGCAGCTACTTGTTTCACCATTCTTAAATGTCTGAAGAATGTCATCTGGATGCTACCAAAGCCCACTCAGAACACGGTGGTCCACGCCTTGATCACATCAGGGCTGGACTACGGAAATGTACTTTACTTGGGCTCAAACAAGGAGGTCACTCTCAGGATCCAGATGGTCCAGAACTCCGCTGCTAGGCTTTTATGCAGAGTACCGAGAACCGCCTCCATCTCTGCACACTTACATAATCCACACTGGCTCAGGGTGCAGAACAGAATCAAGTTCAAAGCTCTGAGCTACAAGCATAAAATAAAAGCTGGAGCTGCCCCCAATACCTTCAATCTCCGGTTAGTCCTTATGTTCCTACTCGCAACCTCCGCTCATCCACTCGGAGGAAATTTATTGTTCCCAAAATTAAACTATCCAGGATGGGTGGAAGGTCTTTCACTTATCTGGGCCCCTCCCTCTGGAATGCCCTGCCGACAGCTCTTCGAAATGAAATAGAATACGTCAAATTCCGCAAGTCCTTGAAGACGTGGCTTTTTAACAAATAACCTACTAGCCTCTCCATCTCAGTCTAAGATCTGCCCCTGCGCCGGGAAACCCTTTTTGGGTAGCTGCTGCGCATTATAAGTTTAAATAATAATAATAATAAAAAGATACAAGTAGAAAAAAAAGATGCTTCCATTTAAATACGGCTGGCGTGCGCTTGCAATAACGAAAGTAAACATAGCTGGGGGTGCCCTCCTTGCTGCGGCATTGTGAATAGTCTATCATTTGTGTTGAGGTGCAGCATGGCCGCCACATTTAGAAGGGGAGGGATCACCATCTTGGAATGGTAAAACAATGATACAATATGGACAACCGCACTCCATAATGATCGCCTGGTTTAGAGGTAGTAGCCACATGGGAAGCGCAGCCCAGCAGATGAGCTGAGCAGCGAGCGGGCGAGCGAGCGATCCGCTGTCACTCCCTGGAGGTCTGCAATATCCTCCTAAGAAAACTACAAATAAAAGAGGGGAAGCAAGAAATGAAAGGGGACCCATGAAAGGAGAACATTGGAATCTAAGGGACTGGAGACCAGCCCGACGCTGAAGTGCACTCATTTTCAGCTGAACGTACACATGTGATCAGAAAAGGGCATCATTCACGGCACAAGTTAGCCAATGACTGATGTGGATAGAGCCATCGTTCCATGCTGTATGCCGCCATGGATGCAAACAGAGTGTAAATGGTGCTTAGACAAACCACTGACTGATCAAGGCTTGCCCAAGGGCTCTCTTGGTGCTAGGTGTGAATATATATGTATATTACCTACCGGTGGTTGCCAGTAAGTAGTTATAGTTCGGATGTAGTTTAATTAGGAAGAGAGTTTTTTGATTTGCCAATAACTTTGGCTTCGTTTGACGAATCTTCCCAAAATCTTCAAAAATAGTTTGATGCTAACTTGAGGTTCAGTTTTGAAAATCTCAGGGCTTGAGATATTGAAATGTGGGGGGCATGCCCCCCTGCATCCCCCGGAACAGCCACCTCCATGTGGGCTAGATTTAATATTAAATATTTTATATTAGAGCGGGGCAGCTCCTGTGCCCCCGCTGCTGCCCGGTGCCCGCCTCCTCCTCGGGGCACATACTTTATTTTTATTTTTAAAATGGGGGAGGCCCTATGTCCTCTTCCGCAGCCCCAGGGACCACCACCTCCCCAGGCCACAAATAGAATAATTAAGGGGGTCCACTGCGGACCCCCAACCCCGGGAACCACCACCTCCACGGGGCAAATTTGAAGAAAGGAGGGAGGCTGCGCAGCCCCCCTGCAGGAACCCTACTTGGCCCTGCGCTGGCTCCAGCATTGTCCCGGGTGCCCACCCCCAGGACATTGCAGTTTGCCATGGCTGAGCACACAAGTGCTCTGCTGTCAGCAAGCACAAAATGCTCTCACTTGCTGGAGGCAGAGCAGTGTCTGTTTCCCTGCCCGCTGTGAAGCAAGCAGGGAAATAGACATTGCTTTGGATCCAAGGAACTGCTGTTCCCTGAATCTCAAAGCAATGCCGGCTCCTGCAGGAGGCAGAGAGCCGGCAGGGACTGCGGAGTCCCTCAGGCTCCTCCTGCGGTCCCATTGGTGAGTGGGTGTCCTGAAGGCACTCAATTTAAAAGGGCAGGCCTAGGGGATGGGGTCCCTGGGGCCCAATTCGGCCCGGGGAGGGGGGCTGCGCAGCCCTCCTACCCATTTGTAAAAGGCCAGGCCCCCAGGTATGGGTTCCCTGGGGTCAAAATCAGCATGGGAAGGGAGGAGTGCGGCTCTCCCACACCGATTTTTTAAAAAAAAGGAAATGGCCAGGCCCCAGGGGATGGGGCTCCCGGGGCAAAAATCGGTCCAGGGAGGGGAACTGCGTGCCCCAACTCCCCAACTAAAAAAAGTCCTGGCCCCTGGGAATGCGGTCTCCGCTGCAAAAATTAGCCCAGGGAAGCAGGGGGGCACACAGCCACCTCCCTTAAAAAAAAAAAAAAAAAACTTCTGGCAAGTTGCAGAGGCTACGCACCCTTTACCACCATTCTACAAATGCGCCTCCTGGAGCAGTGGAGGTTGGGGGATGTGGCCCCTTTAGATGCTGAGGGTCTTTGGGGTCCAGGAACTCCTTCTGTTGCCTCCAGTAGTTCTCAGACAGCAGGATGACTGAGAGGACTAGGAGACCACGCCCCCATTCTCCACCGCCCTCCTGGCACGCTTCTGGTTGGGGAATTAATTCTACTTTACACCTGAGGGCCTCAGAACTAAAGTGGACTTCCTCCCCCAACCAGGAGCACGTTTGCAGAGTGATGAAGAAAGGGTGTGTGGCCTGTGACAGCCTCCCAGCAATCCAGCTGTGTGGGTCTTACTGCAGTTGACAGGAGGGGTAGTTGGCCCCCAAGAACCATCTAGAGCCCAGGGAACTTCATTCCCCAACTAGTAGTGTGCCTCCTCAGGCGCGTTTACAGAAGGGTGGAGAAACACCTTTCAAAAAGACAAAAGAGGAGGTGGCCAGAGGACTGAGCGACAGAGGGTACAATGAGATAACTCCTAAACAAACAAGAACAAGGGTAGCTACACAAACAAGAGTAGATTTGCTTTTTTTAAAACCTGAACAGAAAATTCAAAAGGATGACATTTCCTGTAGCAAGACACTTCAAGGAACATCATGGGAGTAATTCCAGTCCTTTAACTTACAGTGTGATGGATCAGGTAGTGAACCCCCACGTGGGGGAGAAAGAAAAAAACCACTACACCAGTTGGAATACAGAGGCATCTTACGAATGGGCACAACGGAACCGGTAGGATTAAACGTGGACGAAGAGATGTAGACATTACCTTTAAGAACTGACAATATCATTAGCCCTAACCTCAGTTAACTGAATAATTTTTTACATTTTGTATTTTAATCATGCACAATAGAGGCGCTGTTAGAATGATTTTGTAATTGTCACTGAGAGTTTTTATAGAACTAATGGTTGAATATCTGTTTATTTACAGGATTACTGGCCAAAGTGTCTACGTACAGGAATGCAGTGACATTGGAACGCAGAAGAGCTAAAATATTCAATCTTTAGATTCTTCTCATTTTTTGTTTAGAGTTTGTTTTTTATTTATTTGTCTGTATCTTAGAACCATTAGTGTGAAATTGAGGATGTAACAGACTACGTCCAATGGGGCATGAACAGTAGTTTTGTGATTTTATATCAGAACGTTGAAGGAAGCAAAGTTTTAATTTGTAACCAATTGGTTTGGAATATGATAGAATGAAATGTAATCATCTCAACATTTCAGGCTGCATGTACTCTGGCAAGGTAACCATATCATGCACAATACTACCAGTCGGGTACTTTGTTTCTATTAGGCAAGTTTACAGACACTAATTTTTGTAGCTTTAGAAAACCTGCAAAACGTACAATATTGTTTAATGATAACATTTGATGAACACAGGAACTCTTTTTGTGTAAATATTTATGAATGTGCCCATGAGGCTCAATTTGGAGTTAATATTTGTGTCGTACACTTTGGTTTCTTTGAATTAGTTATATGCATTAGTAGATTTCAATATGGCCGCCATGACAGAATCATACAGATTGTCCTTCTCCAGTGTCTATGCAAAGGAAATTTAATATCAGTGCATCCTGTTTGCAGGCATTGTGAGAAAGGCTTTGTTAGCCGAAACACGTCTGACGCTGTATCTTTTGTGATCTGCTGTGTGAATAAACTTTGAACGTCGACTACGAGGAGCGCCGATCCATTTTTACAGATGACGGAAGTGTTGCCAGGTTAATACGCCCGGGCGCGGGTGTTTTGTGAGCCCCCCGGTGATTGGGCTGCACGCCACTTTAGCACAGACAAATAGAAGAATATATACATATAAATCTCCGTATATATGGACATATGTAGCATTTAAGGATTTCTTTAATATAGGATCCTGGCAGACAGCTAAGCCTCTCAAACCTTCTGAAGAGATTCTAGCAAGAATTATTACAGTGAGAATCTTCTCCCCTTGGAAATTCTCGGAGGCAGTGACCACCACCAAAAGCCTTCCCTACAAAGGTCATTTATGCGATTTCATGAAAGAAAACACCTATCTGTGGGCTTTATTACAGAGTATTAACAATCCACCCTTAAATGATTTTAACCTATGCTGTTCACAATTAATATGTGATGCCTACTGCCTTTATCGTAACTGTTTATTGTAAAAAAGCCTATAACGTTTATCATTAGCTTGTCATCATAAGAGACTCCGATGTACTGTGTTGGCTATAAGCTTTTCCACATGTCATCCATCGGGTCTGCCATAAAAATGTAAAAATATGTACAAAATGACAATATAAAGCCCTTGTTAATAATGCCTTTTCAGGATTACCAATGTACAAATGTTGTATCCTCACGGTGTGTTCGGGTAGGTCACCAATGCTGTTGCTTCTGGGGTAATCTATGAGATTCAACATAACACAATTGCTGCCTCCAGGTTTTATCAGAGTGTAATCACAATCCAGTCTCAAAAGCCTGGCACCATCAGGAGATGCGTTTCACAATCAGCAGGTCAGGCCTACTTCCTTTGTTGTGACTTTTCATTATAATCAGATCTCTCCTAAAAAATCTGACGTAACTTTCCCCAGTGAAGCGATAAGGGCTAAAGCCTTCATCATTGGCCGACACTACGTAGAACCCAGGCCTACAGACGTGCACATAAACTGAAAACCAGCAAGCACCGAGTTATAAAACTGCAAATAGGCTTTGAATTCCAGTTTGCAGAACAACATGCAGCACTTCTCAATAGGGCCTAACAAGATTCAACGCGGTGAAAGCCTTCCACTCCCAGGGTTTCTCAGAGTGGAGGACTGACTCCGTAATCGCTGGCGACTATGGTAATCTGTGAGATGACATCCATCCAAATACCTTTCTATGGCCTGTAACATAATGTGATAACAATCCACTGTTAAAGGCCTACTGGCTTTAATGAATGCTGATCACAATAAATAAGCCAGGCCTACTGCCTTTGCCATAACTGTTCATAATAAACATATCAGACCGATGGCCTCGGGCAGAGCATTTCACTGCGCTCCCATCGAGCCTTTATCTGTTATCATTGACTTGTCACTATCGCCAACTCAGGCCTCCGGTACTGAGCGTAAGCTACCCCACAGGGCAACCCTCCCCAATGTGTTAGGAATCCCAAATGTATGCAAATGTATAGTTGGCAAAAAGCCATCGCTCCTAACCCGTCCTAACAAGGATTCTCACAGCACAAACCTTCTATAGCCACAGTTTTGTCACACGGGGAAAGCAACACCAAAGTCTTGGGAACTCCGGAAAACTATGAGGTTCCATATGACACAAAACCTGTCTGTCTGCTCTGATACAGAGTAATAATAGGACCCCACTTAAGTGCCTAGAGACTAAACATCTGCTTTTCACAATAGAAACATCAAATCTACTGCCTTTTTCTTACATTTCAAAATAAACAGATCAGGCCTATAACCATAATCGTTGTCGTGCCACCATAACCGGCCACTCGTGCTGTACTGGGTATAATCTGTGCCGTAAACCACTCTGGGGCATATCAACAACAACCGGCGATAGTTATCGCAAAGCGCACTTAGCGCTAGGATAATTATCGCCGGCTAGCGTGAATTTTTATCGCTGAGATAGCGTGCTATTAGCTTATCTCAATAGCGATAAAAATCCTCACGCTAACAGGCTAACGTGAGATTATCGCTGGAAACCCAGCGATAATCACACGTTACCTTGTTGATAGGGACAGGCAAACTTAGCCATGATATCCTCCTTCCATAGGATATCATGGCTAAGTCAGAAAAATACCAGACGTAAAAAAGCAGCGCTATCCGCGGTTAGTGCTGCTTTTTTTGTCTCTAACAGGGTTAGCGACATTCTTGATAATAGGAGAAATGTCGCTTAGCGACATTTCTCCTATTATTTTACTCTGGAACGCCCCCTTTGCATCTAATTAGAGATGTAAGGGGAAGCGTAGAGTAAAAGGGTGCTAACATGCCAATTTGCATGTTAGCACCCTGTTATTGATAGGGCGCTAGTTTTATCTCTGCTTTTTTGGCTTTTAAAGCCAAAAAAGTAGAGATAAAGTCCTTGTTGATATGCCCCAAAGTGCGATACAAGCACTATTTCTTGTGGAAGCACACAACTTCTGCCCAATCACATCCAACGTGTGGGTGGAGCCAAAGCACCTCTCTCCATGTCCCTTGGAAGCTCCTCTTTGCGGATCACATAAAGAGACAGCGGCAGACCTAAAATGCATGTGTGTGAGTGTAAACCCGGGCAGGCCTGCTGCTCTCACACACCAACGCACTCCGGAGTCTGAAGCTAATGATGGACAGAGAAGGGGCTCTAGAGACCGTAACTTACCCACTCATCTAAGACACTTTAAAAGTGCTATGTGCTGACCCGGAGCTTAAACTGGGATGAAAAAACTGGGGGAGGGGTCTCTCAAGGGGGCGTGGTCTATGTATTTAAAGACGTGGCTTAAAAACACCTAAACTAAAAGCATATGCTTAGCATAGTGTGACGCACAACTTGTATTTTGCTGCTTCTGTCATTGCATCCGATAAATAACACAACAAGTAACATTACACCTACAACCAGCCTGGGCTTTTGGCTTTGTGAATGGTTGTTAGTTGCATAAGATAAATAAGCAACAACTTTGGCTTCGTTGTTTAGAATATTGAAAATGCTCCGGTTCTGAAATGAAGAGGCTGTGAAAGAACTATAAGGAGTCTCTTTGAAGTTACCTCCCAGGCAGTGAAGGGCGGCGCCGCTGCAGAGGGAAGATTTATTTTCACCACGAGGGCTAAAATAGTGAACCTGTTAGGAACCTGTCTCAGCAGCTACTTTTTAGAACTGCCACTGTTGAGCACCGGCAGGACCCGGCCCACTTAAACCCATGTTCGGACTCCTGAAAGTTCACCCTCCATACCATTGTAAGCTTGATACCTTACGTATGTTAGTGAGCCTTCCACACTCATCCATTCAGCCGTCGGCTCGTGCAGCTGCATTAACAAACACAATAATCACAGCTGCATGGCAGAGGAAGCACTTTTTCTGTGGAAGCACAAAACATCTGGCCAATCTAAACATGCACTTCTGTTCGTCAGTATGTGGGTAGAGCAAAGACTCTCTTTGCAGTGCTCCTGAAAGTTCTTTTTTAGGTTGATAACATAAGGTCTAGTGACAAATGTGCTGTCGAGCCAGGCTTAAAAAGGGTTTTTTGGTTCATGCAATCTCAGATCACGCCTTTGAATCCTGCAGGGCTGAAGGAGACGTTCATGGACGCGACCATCAAATAAGGACCACTGAATGTGGTGATGGCAGTAAATATTCTTGTGAGTAGAGAGAAACTGCACTCTGCATCAAATGACGTCACAGCCTCTTGGCAGATGGACACGCCTCTTCCTGTGGAAGGCCCGCCCCTTCTGTTGGATGTCCCCTTAATAAGTAACAACCGGTGCCATATGTGAATGCTCTGAAGGCTGTAATCCTTACATCTCTCACTATTAATAAATTCATGTAAACTCCAAGAGCTATGTACACAAAGTTACATTGATTTGCCAATGATGGAGCAAGGACTCGTATAAAAGAGACGAGCTCGGATGCAATCCTCTCATATAACTCATAACACTGTATTAATAAAGTATTTTTGTAAATTAACATGCACATCATTACATTTTTAGCAAGATGAAGCTTGCATACATGTTTTACTAACCAGTAACCCGAGTGAAACTTAAAATGGCTGCTAACGTAGGAAACTGTACTGCGCATGCGTCAACGGCATCTACGCAGTATGAAGAGTCTTTGCTTGGAGGGAAATCTTTGCACCTGCTCAAATGCATCCAATATGGCTGCTTGTAAACTCACATGCTAGGCATCTGCTTTGCCGAAACTAAAACATGCTATTTCCTAAATGCTAATGCGGGAAGAGCTTTTATAAGTAAATGGGATTAGAGTAGAGATAGGTGGTATACAGTGAAATCATTTTACTCTGAAATGTTTTCTTTTGACCTCTCTACTAGTTCGTATTTGGGCATTCGAGCGAAGCTAAAGTTTGTGCAGCACGTGACTCCTCACGCAGGCACGGTAATAACAAGCCGAGACGCCGTGATGCAGTACTTGAAACCCGTCCAAGGCCATCATCGCTACATGGCCTGGAAACCCGATGGACATCCTGAGAGCTGAATGGAAATGAATATCAAAAGTATACATTTGTCTGATAAAGATGTGAATACGGGTGGGAAAATAAAGCTTAGGAATAAGAATTAAGGGGCGGGAACATTAAACAAAGAACCAAAGAAAATTATTAAAACTTAGCATGGTGGGATGATCATCCTTCCTTGCCTGTCCAATCAGAATTCGGAATTTCATAAAGTTGAAACATTACTAGGTGGTAAATGAGCAATGAAAGGTATAATTGAGGTAGTTAAGTTAGTTAGATAGTTCACAAAGTGATGCAGAGATGCTGAGAGACCGGGATGCAGTCCGAGAGCTGAACGAATGCTGAAGAAGAATCGATTTGCAGACTTAGAATGTAATCAATCAATCAATCAATCAATCAATCATTTGTAAAGCGCACTACATACCCGCGAGGGTCTCAAGGCGCCGGGGGGGGGGGGGGGGGGGTGCTACTGACCGAACAGCCAGGTCTTGAGTAGCCTCCTGAAGGTCAGCAGGTCTTGGGTCTGTCTCGTAGGCTCAGTGGGAGGGTGTTCCAGGTCTTGGCGGCAAGGTGGGAGAAGGATCTCCCACCGGTGGTTGTTCTTACGATGCGTGGGACAGTGGAGAGTGCTAGGTCGGTGGAGCGGTGCTGGCTGTTGGGGATGTAGAAGGAGAGACGTCTGTTGAGGTAGGCAGGGCCGGTCTTGTGGAGTGCCTTGTGTGCGTGGATGAGGAGCTTGAAGGATATCCTCTTGTTGACAGGGAGCCAGTGCAGGTCCCTCAGGTGGGGGGGTGATGTGGCCGTGGCATGGTACGTCTAGGATCAGTCGTGCTGAGGCGTTTTGGATGCGTTGTAGTCGTTTGATGAGCTTGGTCGGGGCTCCCGCGTAGAGGGCGTTTCCGTAGTTGAGTCTGCTGCTGATGAGGGCCTGGGTGACTGTCTTTCTTGTGTTTGTCGGGATCCATCTGTAGATCTTGCGGAGCATGCGGAGGGTTTTGAAACATGAGGAGGACACGGCGTTGACCTGCTTGGTCATTGAGATAATTGAGTCGAGGATGATTCCCAGGTTGCGTGCGTGGTCTGTGGGTGTCGGGCTGTCCCCAGTGCCGTCGGCCACAAGGAGTCGTCCCAGGCTGAAAGGTTGGAGTCGAGGATGAGGACCTCCGTCCTGTCCGAGTTTAGCTTCAGACGGCTGGTCTTCATCCAGTCAGCGACGGCCTTCATTCCTTCGTGGAGGTTGGCTTTGGCGGTGATGGGGTCCTTGGTGAGGGAGAGGATCAGTTGAGTGTCGTCAGCGTAGGAAATTATGTTGAGGTCGTGCTGTCGGGCGATGTGTGCGAGCGGGGCCATGTAAATGTTGAACAGTGTCAGGCTGAGGGAGGATCCTTGGGGTATGCTGCAGATGATCTCAGAGGATCTGGACCAGAATGGGGGGAGGCGGACGCTCTGGGTTCTGCCAGAGAGGAAGGAGGTGGTCCATTCCAGATCCTTGTCTTGGATCCCTGCGGCGTGGAGGCGTGCGCGTAGTGTGCGGTGGCAGACGGTGTCGAAGGCGGCGGAGAGGTCTAGGAGGATGAGTGCTGCGGTCTCGCCGTTGTCAAGCAGGGTCCTGATGTCGTCGGTGGCGGCGATGAGGGCAGTCTTGGTGCTGTGGTTGCTGCGGAACCCTTACTGGGAAGGGTCCAGGATTCTGTTTTCTTCGCGGTATCGGGTTAGCTGTCGGTTGACGATTTTCTCGAAGACCTTGACCGGGAAGGGGAGCAGAGAGATGGGCCGGAAGTTCTTGAAGTCTCTTCGGTCTGCCTTGGTTTTTTTTAGTAGGGCGTTGATCTCGGCGTGTTTCCAGCTCTCTGGGAAGGTCGCGGTCTCGAGGGAGAGATTGATGACGTTGTGCAGGTGGGGTGCGATGGAGCTGCTTGCTTTGTTGAAGACGTGGTGCGGGAAGGGATCTGACGGGTCGCCGGAGTGGATTGTGCTCATGGTCTTGATGGTGTCATCGATGCTCACGCTGGCCCAGGCTAGCAGGGGGTCGTGGTCGATGGTGTGCTGAGGGTCTGTTGTGTTGCTGTCTGTTGGGGCTGTCTGGGTGTTGAAGCTGTCGTGGATGTCTGCTATCTTGCGGTGGAAGAAGATGACGAGGGAGTCGCACAGGGCTTGCGACGGCAGGATGTCGTTGGTGTTGGAGCTGGGGTTGGAGAGTTCCTTCACGATGTTGAAGAGCTCCTTGCTATTGTGTGCGTTGTTGTCGAGGCGGTCTTTGAACGAGGTTCTCTTGGCAGCCCTGATGAGGTGGTGGTGGTTGCGGATGGCCTCCTTGTGTGCTGCGCGGTTGTCCGTAGTTTGTTCACTGTGCCATTTCTTCTCTAGTTTCCGGTAGGCTTGCTTGGAGGATAGGAGTTCTGGGGTGAACCAGCTGGCCCTCTTGCTGGTGTCTCTGTGGGGGGTTTCTTCAGCGGGGCGAGGGTGTTGGTGTAGTCCTTGATCCAGCATTTGATACTGTGGGCAGCGTCGTCGGTGTTGGAGGGTTCGGTGGGTGGGCTGAGAGCGAGGTTTGCATGTAGTTGGTCTTCGGTTATTTTGCTCCAGCAGCGGTGGGGGATCTGTTGGGTGCGGTGGTGTGTGGTGGGTTTCTGGAAAGTGAAATGGATGCAGCGGTGGTTGGTCCAGAGGAGTTCGGTGGTGTGGCTGACGGAAACATGCAGGCTTGAGGAGAAGACTGGGGTCGAGCGTGTGGCCGGCGGAGTGGGTGGACGTTGTTACGGGTTGCTTCAGTCCGAGGTTGGCGAGGTTATCGATTAGGGTTGTGGAGTTGTTGTCGTTGTTGTTCTCAAGGTGGAAGTTCAGGTCTCCGAGGAGGATGTAGTCGGTGGAGGTCAGGGCGTGCGTGCTGATGAAGTCGGCGATGGAGTCGCTGAACTGGGGGTGGGGACCGGGGGGTCGGTAGACGAGGGTGCCTCTGAGGGTGGAGTTGGGGTCTGTGTGGATCTGGAAGTGCATGTGTTCGTCGGTGCTGAGCGCGTCGTCGGTGCTAGTCGTGACCCTGATGCTGTTCTTGTGGACGATGGCGATTCCTCCTCCGACTCCGTTGGTGCTGTCTCTGTGGGTGATCTTGTAGCCGTTTGGGATGGCTATGGCGATGTCGGGTACGGAGGAGTTGTTCAACCAGGTTTCTGTCAGGAAGGCGACGTCCGGGGATGTTGTGTCAAGCAAGTCCCAGAGCTCAACGGCGTATTTGAGTGTGGAGCGGGTGTTCAGTAGTATGCATCGCAGGTGGGTGCGGTCTTTCTTGGCGGGTGGTTCGTCGGCTCTGAGGCTGGTGTAGCTGCAGTTCCGGCAGGTGAAGGGACCGTGTGTGCGTTTTGGGGCGGCCTTGAAGCAGGTCGAGGGTCCGTCCAGGGTTGAGAGCGTGGAGTGTGCGGGCATCGTAGCGGGGGCCAGGGGTTCAGGCATTGGGCGCTATCCAGGCACGGACAGGCGTAGACGGGCTTGCCTTAGGCGCGTCTTCGGCGCACCAGCAGCGCGGCCGGCATATATGGGGAGGTGGGAGGGAGAAGTATCTGGGAGGCGGGAGGCGGGGGCAGCGAATGGGCAGTCAGGGGGGCGGGGCCACAGGGGACACAGCAGCGGGGGAGGAGAGGGATGATGAAGGGAAGAGAGGGAAGGGCACAAGATCGAAAAACAGGTGTTACAGAAGGCAAAGGGCACAGGAAACAAGGGGGAAGTGAGTGGCACAGAAGGCAAAAGGGCTCTAAAAAACAGGTGTTACAGAAGGCAAAAGGGCACAGAAATACAGGGGGAATGAGCGGTACAGAAGGCAAAAGGGCTCAAAAAACGAGGGGGACACGAGTGGAACAGAAGGCAAGAGGGTACAGAAATACAGGGGCAGCTAGGACACAGAAGGCAAAAACGGGCAGAGAGGCACGGGGCAGCGAGGGGAACAGAGGGAAAAACGGCACAGATCAAGTACAGGCAGCGGGGAAAGACGGGGAACAGCAGTCACAGGCATAGTAATGAAGACAACGGCAATACAGGAAATACAGTGAAAACAATAAAAACAATACACTACAATACAATAACTAGCAGAAGAAAATGGAGATGAGCAAACCTACGGCCTACCACTGGCCACCAGGGATGAGGCGCAGGTGGTAGGCTGCGGCTGGAGGAGGGCCTCGAACTTCCTCAGCAGCGGCAGCTGGGGCAGGGACACACAGGCGGTGCTGTGCGGAGGGGGAGCGACCTACCTGGTAGGGTCAAGGGTCGCTCTCCTCACAGCGCAGCGGCCGGCATATATGGGGAGGTGGGAGGGAGGAGAAGCTGGGAGGCGGGAGGCGGGGGCAGCGAATGGGCAGTGAGGAGGGTGGGCCTGCAGGGGACACAGCGGCGGGGGAGGAGAGGGATGACGAAGGGAACAGAGGGAAAGGCACAAGATCGAGTGGAAAAACGGGTGTTACAGAAGGCAAAGGGCACAGGAAACAAGGGGGAAGTGAGTGGCACAGAAGGCAAAAGGGCTAAAAAAAACAGGTGTTACAGAAATCAAAAGGGCACAGAAATACAGGGGGAATGAGTGGTACAGAAGGCAAAGGGGCTCAAAAAACGAGGGGGACACGAGTGGAACAGAAGGCAAGAGGGCACAGAAATACAGGGGCAGCTAGGAGACAGAAGGTAAAAACGGGCAGAGAGGCACGGGGCAGCGAGGGGAACAGAGAGAAAAACGGCACAGATCAAGTACAGGCAGCGGGGAAAGACGGGGAACAGCAGTCACAGGCACAGTAATGAAGACGACGGCAATACAGGAAATACAGTGAAAACAATAAAAACAATACACTACAGTACAATAACTAGTGGTAAAAAGCGGAGATGAAGAAACCTACGGCCTACCACTGGCCATCAGGGATGAGGCGCAGGTAGCCTGCAGGTGGAGGAGGGCCTCGAACTTCCTCAGCAGCAGCAGCTGGGGCAGGGACACACAGGCGGTGCTGTGCGGAGGGGGAGCAACCTACCTGGTAGGGTCAAGGGTCGCTAATTAATTAGAAGAACATCACGGAAGAATTGAGGAGGGAAATAAGGCAAATAATTAGAAGAAAATCCCGGAAGAATTGAGGAGGAAGATAGTGTCAGAGAGGGGTGCGACGCAGGCGTCGGATCTAGAAGAGGTAACCTATCCTGTCCTGAATCCTGTCCTGAAGTCTGTGTCACCTGATCTTTCCCAGGGGACCCTTCCAGCTCCTTGGCCAAGGGGTTGGTTTCCACACCATTCTAGGTAATTATAATTCTGTGTAGTATGTCCTTGTACTGCTCTCTCTATCCTCTCTTTCCTGAGTACTGTCATTGTGAAACTTCGTTCTAATTTAGGTGACTGATTAATTAAATAATTTACTTTTCCTCCCTGGAGAAACGGAGTTCATACTGTATTCTTGTTTGGCTCACAGAAATTAACTAGATAAACATTTAAAACCTCTCCCGAGTCTTTGGTTATTTCAGAATGGTAAAGAGTATAAATAACTCTAATGTCATTTCACCATCAACTAGTTCCAACTAATAGGTCCATTGACCAGAGGAAAGAACTTTTTATCAGTGAAAGATTAGTTAAAATTTAACAGGTAACTAATCTCATAAAACATTATAAAAATTGACCCCCAGCGCTATTTACTAGCCTATGCGAGTGTGTGTGTGTTTATGGGCCCAGGTGAGTATATGGTGTTTGAGAACCTGAGGTTGGTAACCCGCTGGATCACCAACAAACGTTTATGACTGAATTTACATCATTTACACTTGCCAGAAATTCGCAAATGGTTACCTGCCAAAAGTGATGAGTTGTCCATACCCGTAAATACCACCCATGGGGTAGGAAAGGGAGCGCTCCAAGGCATGCTTAGCCTGGAGGTACATGACAGCATACAGATAAGTTTGTTGACATTCACAAACAAGTCATTCCTGTAGGAAGGTGAAATCTTACTACATGGTTGCCCCCACTTTTTTCTCCTGGTGTTTTGATGGTTTTTGACTTAATTTGTCTGGGAACCTGCTATTCAGGACCCCAGCCTGTCTGCTTTCTCTTATAAATTGATTCCTAGTACCTTAGGTACCCAGCAGATTGGATTCTGAGGTGCCCTTATAAGTCCCTAGTATATGGTATACTATGTACCCAGGGCATAGGTACCCCAGAGGCCTACCAGGGGCTGAAGCATGTATTATGCCACCCCTGGAAAGCCCTCCAAAATGACACCACAGGTATGCTACTGCAGCCTGGGTAAGGTGGTGCATGCACCCTTTCCTGAGATATAGGTTCACTATATCTCAATTAATACTGCAAATGGAAACCTATCAGTCACCCATATGGCAGGCCTTATCAATCCTGGAGGCAGGGTGCTTGGTTTTGTGTGAGAGGGTGCCCAGGCATAAGCTGAGCCCCTCTGCAGCCTTCAGAATCTCTTCTCCGGGGTTGTCTGTGATGCAGCCTGACCATATACTCTTAAGTGCATTATAACCAAACGGTAAATGCTAACTTTGGACTGGCTGCACGGAAACATGTTGTGTTTGGTGTCAAACACCTTGGAAACATACCCCCACACCAGTAACTGGTGTGGGAGTGTATGATCCCACCCTTTTAGAGGGAGAGACATGACATACCCGGTACCAACCTAAAAGAGCCCTGGCATCACAACATGGATGCTGCAGCCACAGACACAAGTCTGGCCTCCTGCTGCTGACCGAAACTCCAGCAGGGGAGGCCTGGACAATAGGTTTCCTGTCACAGGGAGGTGTCACCACCTCCCAGAAAGGCTTTAGTGTATTGGGGCTGGGCGGGTGCACTCTGAGAGTGCTTTGAAGTCCTGCACTGGGAGCACATTTGGTGTCCCTGTGCATAGTCCAGCTCAAACCGGTTCAGGGGCTATCAGCCTCTGCTCTGGAGTGAAACTGGACAAAGGAAATGGGTGTAGCCACCATTCTTTCCAAACCCTCCCATAGGTGGGTTCCCTGAGTTAGTCCAACCCCTTCCTTGGGTATAAGGAAGGAACCCCTGGCAACAGGACTTTAGATATCCCTGGATGAAACTCTGCAACTGAATTCTGGAACTTCGACGCTCTACTCAAGACTAGAGGACAGAAGAAATCTCCTCTGAGGTCAAGCAGTGACTCCCCTGCTCAGCAGGCACCAACGAAGCAATTGCCGGTCTGCATCTCCAAAGCTCCCGATGGACTCCGATGTATCTGCAGCCCAGGAAGAGGATTTCCAGACTTCTCAGAGGCCGACCCATGTCCCCAGCAAAGCTGAGACCCGCAGCCCTCGTGTGTGACGTGGAACCGGAACTCCTGGACACCGTGCACATTTGCAAGTGCATTGACTTCTCGACATCTCTTGAAGTCGTGCTTTGGGTTACTTGTAGCCCAAGCCCAAGCACCTTTTGCACCGAAGATTGTGGGCCTACACTCCACGAGTGTTCTTTGAGCCCGCTTCTTGCATTTCCGCTTGAGGCTCCTTTGCGATCTGTGGTAAATATTTAATTACCTGTACTATTATTTATGCGGTAAAGTCTAGTAAGAATAACTCAGTAAAAATAAGAGGCAGAATCCGTGGTATTAGAGGTTCTGAAAGATTTTTTTTCCTTACAAGGAATTATGGTTCGAACCATAGGCATCAAATTCCATCACCACGAGGGTTCAGGAAGGGAAGGCAATACATTATTGACAAGTAAAGATATTTATATGAAAAGCATTACATTAAGACAGATGCAGGAGGCGTAACAGCTGATAATATAGATAATAATACACATACGTAATGAAAAAAGGCGTAAACATAGGCGTAGACTAGAAACGTCATTAAACATGATGTCACAGGTGGGTGGATCCATAAGAGAATCCTGCAATGTCAGCAGAAATACTTGGCAGAGATGCGTGCGCAGCCACATGACGTGTGATTGACGTGCAACTAGAGGGTGAAGGGGACTTGACATTTAGCTCTACATGTGGAGACAGAAGTCTGGGGGGTCATGTCAACCTAATCCCAAATCATATCTAATATCTTATGTTTAAAGAACTGTTTTATCCAAAAGGAAAGGTCTCTCGGACGGAATCTATTCTATACTGACTGTTAGTGCGTGTACAAGCGTCTAAGTGTCTACATGAGATGCGAGGGGGCAGGAATCTTCCATGGTAACAGGGGCTATGAATTACTTGCATGAGGACAGTGAGGCCTGGCCCTTTGCTCGGTAGCTGGAAGAATGTTTACCTAAACTACTAGACAGGAATGCATCGGATGAGGAGCGGAGCAGATAATCTTGAAGGTGAAATACAGTTTTTGGCAGGCAACAGGCCGGATCAGGCACCGTTAGCCGCGCAGGGAGTAGGACAAAGTTCATGGATACAGATGCGGGCTCGGATTGGAGCTTTCAGAGGCAGAAGGCAGGAAAAGGCTTGATGGCAGAATTCAGGGCCTACTCGCCTGAACTGTAAAACGTGGAAAGTGAACCACATAAAGTCGGTGGCCTTTCATACTTAGGAACGGAATATCCGACTCATTCATGGTGGATCTGAAAGAGGACATGTTGACGGTGGACGCACATGTATTTGCGTCTTCATAACTGGAACTGGAGGGAACATACATGTACTTGTAGCATGTACATGGAGCCGTTGGGGTCTAAGATAGGGGACATAATCTGATCATAAAATTCATATTTCCTCATTCCCTCCTTGTCCCCTACGGACCCTCAGGAGATATCGATCTTCATCAATCCATCAATCTGTTCATATAGCATCATTTGTTCTTCTTTCTTCTTCCGGGATCTTGAACGAAAACTTGGATGCGGAATACACGATGTGGCACACAAACCACAAATCGCTGGCCCACATTGTAGACATAAGCAGCAACTGAATAGTATGAGAAAGCCAATACCTAGGAAGGATAGAATCCTCCATCCCCAGGCTGACAACACGCTCCAGAACCAACCGGACCAAGTCCAGGTGCCTGGACTCTGGTGTATCTGGCTTATAATCTTATGAAGGCGAGTTATGGCTTTATATACTGACGGCGAGTTTTCTGGTATGAAAACACAGCAACTTGATCCGATGACCCTACAAGCTCCGCCCCTATCGGCCAGGATGACGTCAAGGACAAGACGATTTTGAAGCACAACAATCCGCATCGCAGACTGCTCCTCTGTTAAGTTGCCTAGGGCGGAAGTAGTCTCATTCACTACTGCTTCAAGGGTTCTAGTTAATCTACGTATCAGTTTACTATTAGTGACTGTACCTATATAGGGAAAGAAACCTTTATTGAAATCTGTGTATTGCTCCCATGCCGTTTCAGTGTAATCGACAATCGGGAGATCTCTCTGCTGTCTATTGGGTACTAAATGAGTATTTCTGTGATAATCAGGAGGGGCTAGGAAAACAGGTGGCAGAAGGAATGCTATGTAACAGGTACCATCCTAATCTAGAGGTAAACGTATATATGCAGTCTGGCCACATATGAAGTAGGAATGACGAGAAGCTCTGAATGTAGACTTGCCTTGATCACTGAATTTTATTACAGTGGTGCATTTACTATGGCCCATGTGTATGGAACCATTCTTTCTTACACATAATTCACCTTTAACTGGAAATACTGACATAGCGGGCAAGATTGGTGTAGCTTCGGATTCAACATTCAGAATCTTGAGGTTAAGTGTAAAGTTACCTAATCCATATACTTCATTTTCTAGATCAGTTCCTGTTCTTTTGGGAAGTCCCTCCTTGTTAGGGTAGCAGACTTTAAGCAAAACTAGGTTCAGGTTTCCCCATACCCAGTTGTCTTGATAAACTACTGAATTTGAATCTAGGGAATTAATCAAACTAAACCATGCTCCACAGGAGCCATTGTGTGTGAACGGATACGGAAAGAGAGGCAAAACTCCCTTATAGTTCTGATAGGGAGGGAGTCGGCCACATATCCAACAATTGGTAGCATTGCTGGTCTGATGGGAATGATGTAACATACTAATAAAAGTGTTGTTGCGCAGCGCAAATCTATAAGACAACTCATGCGGAGGTAGTTCGCTAAAGGAATGTTCAGCAGTAGCATTGTAAGCACGCTTAGAAATAGGGTAATACATATGTAGCAATACACTAGAAATGATGATCAGAAGACTTAGAAAAAACAAAATTAATAATGTCACTATGCAGTGACTACGAAGCGATTTACAGTACGCATGTTTTTTAAGCTGTATCTGTCTATTTCTCTCTCTATTTCGGTCTAGAGGACACATGTCAGAGACAAATTCAACCGATTCACCTTGGAGAGGACTTAAACAATCAAATTGTCTGACTTGCTAGACCTTAGTTTCAGTTTATAGAGTTCATTCTCCGTCTTTTCAACCAAGGGGAGCTTTGAGTCTGTCTGTGAGGGAATGCAGGGCTGAGTGTTCACATCGGACGGTAGTCCATAAAATTTCTTTATATGGCTCGAGTGCAACCACCCTTTACGTCCCTCAATCTTCACGGCTGTCCTTGTGGTCAGCAAGACGAGCTTGGGCGATTGCCACCTAGGCTCCAGCTGGGTCTTCCGGTCGAAATTCCTCACAAGAACCAGGTCACCTGGAACCACGTCATGGGGCTTCACCTCAGTGTTATCGGGAAAAGCTGCAGCTACCTGTGAACGACAAGATTGTAGTGCAGACATCAAGGAAGCCAGGTAATCTGTCAGCATATTACAGTCAACATCAGTGATTTTACGAGGTATAGGCGTCCCCCACATATTTGGTGGTCTACCGAAGATCACCTCATACGGGGATAGCCCTGTTCGAGAATGTGCTACCATTCTCATGTAAAAGAGCGCAACTGGTAAGGCTACTATCCAATCGACACCTTTTTCTCTACATACTTTGGACAATCTAATTTTCAGAGTTTGATTATGACGTTCCACGAGACCTGCTGCCTCGGGATGTCGGACACAGTGGAATTTCCATTGGTAACCTAACAGAAGTGAAACGTGTTTCATTAGTTCGGATGAGAATGGCTGGCCGTTATCTGAGTACACGACACGTGGCAAACCGTACCGTGGGAAGAATTCTCGAACTAGCTGTTTGGCAGTAGTCGGGGCAGTGTAATCTGAAACCGGGTAGGCTTCTGTCCAACGGGAAAGAGCACAGACAACTACGAGAACATATTTGAATCCTCGACATCGTTCCATCTGGATATAATCCATCTGGAGGACTTCAAAAGCATGATCGGGAGGTTGAAATCCACCTTGCTCTACGGGAATGCTTTTACCGGGATTGAACTGACAACATATCATACAGGTACGTACTTTCTGTTTGGCTGCTGCTCGCAAGTGTTTGTTGAACCAAATGTGTTGAATGCTGTCTAGCATAGCTTTTTCTCCTAGGTGCGCTGGACTATGTATTGTGTTAATGATGACTTGAACCATGGAGTCGGGAAGAAACCATATAGATTTTCCCTTCGTCATCCATCCTTGATCCATTTGGATCCCTCCTAATTCAGTCCATTTCTTTATTTCTTCTGGTGTAGCATGTGTCTGTATGTCAATAACATCAAGGGCGGGATCCTTAACTATCATGCAATGTGTTGGTGTCGGAACTATTGTCTTTGTCATGTCAGTTGTATGAGTCTGATTCTGAGCAGTCTGTTTAGCTGTTCTGTCAGCTAGGTCGTTACCCTGAGAAATGATGTCGGTAACTTTTGTATGGGCTTTGCATTTCATAATCGATATTGCAGTAGGTAGATGAATCGCGTCTAATAGGGCTTGAATGAGGGGTCCGTGTTGGATGTGGGTACCGTGAGAAGTTAAATAACCTCTCTCTCGCCACAGTACGCCGAAGTCATGGACGACTCCGAATGCATAACGTGAATCTGTGTATATGTTGACTTTCTTATTTTTGGCTTGAATACAGGCTTGTGTCAGAGCGATGAGCTCTGCTGCTTGAGTTGACAGAGTGTTAATACAATTTGTTTCAACGATTTCAGTGTCTGTTGTGACTGCGTAAGCGGCCACTAACTCTCCTGTACTTGTTCTCATACACGAACCATCTACATACAATGTCAGGTCCGGATCTGATAAAGGGATATCTGTCAAGTCTTGTCTGGGTTTCGTCGTGATAGTAATGACTTCAATACAATCATGTGCTAATGGATCTGTTCCGTTTACTGGCAAAAGTGTGGCAGGATTTAATGTATTACAACGTCTGATTTCTATGTGTGGCTGAAACAATGTTAATTCATAACCGGTGAGTCTTGCTATAGTCAAGTGTTGTGTTTGTGTGCGGTTCAAGAGAACCTCTACTGTGTGTGGTACTTGTACTGTCAATTGATGTCCTAACACTATGGCATCGCTTTGTCTGATTGCTAAAGCTGTTGCTGCCACTGATTTCAGGCACGCAGGGAGAGCCTGAGCTACGGGATCTAATGTACTAGAAAAATAAGCACATGGTTTGTGTGATCCTGCTTGTTCCTGAGTGAGTACTGACAAGGCAGTACCTTCGCGTTCTGTAACAAAGAGTGTAAAATGTTTACTGTAACATGGTGTTGCTAAAACAGGTGCTTGACATAAAGCTTTCTTTAAGCTTTCAAAAGTTTGCGTATGTTCTTGAGTCCAAGGGAGGACAGTCGATGTGACTGCCTCCTGTGTTGTCAACTGAATGAGTGGTTTTGCTAGAAATGCATATTGAGGGATCCACTGCCTACAGTATGAAGTGAGGCCTATAAAAGCCCGCACCTCCTTTTGTGTCTTAGGGGGTGGCATGTTAGCAATTAACTGGATGCGGTCAGGTGTAAGCTGTCTTCCCTCCTTGGACAGCAAGTGCCCAAGATAAACAACTTGCTGGACACAGAATTGCAGCTTAGAAGGGGACACCTTGTGCCCCTTGTCGGCCAGAAATTGTAAAACCGTCAGTGACGCTTTTTCACATTCAGGTTCGCTTCGGGCGGTGATCAGCAGATCATCGACATACTGAAGCAAGGCAGTGTTAACTGGCATGTGGATACTGTCAAGTTCTCGTTTCAGTGCTTGGCTATAGATGCTGGGGCTTTCTGTGAATCCTTGAGGTGCGCGTGTGAATTTAAAACTTCGTCCATTTAAACTGAATCCGAACAAATATTGACTTTCCGGATCTATTGGGACGCTAAAGAAGGCATTCTTGAGATCGATTACAGTAAAGAACGTTGCTTCTGAATCAATAGCTGTTAATAATGAAGAGATATCTGGGACCACAGGGTATTGTGGTACAATACATTTATTTAATTCGCGCAGATCAATAACTAATCGATATACTGGTGGTGCTTTTGGATCCGTTCTTTTAAGAATCGGAATTATCGGGGAATTACATACATTGGAGTCAGTTTCCACAACCACTCCTTGTGCAATGAGCTCGTCAATGATTTGCAGCAAAGCCACAACAGCATCTGGTGGTAACTTGTATTGTCGCATTCGTGGTAGCACCACTCCTGTTTTTAGTGTGACTCGATATGGTGTAATGTTCATGCAACCAACATCAGTAGGGCCTTGTGCCCATAAATGTGTAGGTAAATTCTGCAGCCGGTGATCCATGTCTCTGGACACGTAGTGACCTTTGAAGTCACGTACAAATAATCGTACTCCTTCCGGAGAACAACATATTATAGCTCCTAGAGCTTTCAATGTTTTTATACCTAACAAGTTTTCTGGACATGATTTAGTAAGCAATAAATCTGTAGTTCGTGTCAATGGACCAACCGTAAGTGGAAGGGGTTGCGATACTTCATTAATGATAGGCTTTCCTGAGAATCCAAGGGAAATATTCTGTGAGCCTGAGAGGGGTGCCCCTGGAACTTCACTGCGTCGTATAGTTGTTCTGCTTGCCCCTGTATCAAGTAAAAACTTTCTGTCTTCCCCTAATAGTTCACTATGTACATAAGGTCCCTCTTGATCTACAGGAACCTCGATAAGGGGTAACCCAACTTCCCTCTCTAGGCTATTTCATGTGTATCGCTGATAATCGGGATAATCTGCTTGTGCATACTGGTACATCTGTTGTGTCGTTGCTTGTGTTGCAGCAATAGGCTGTGCTTGTGGTGTTGCTACGGTCTGTTGTGGAGCTGCCTGTTGTGGAACTGGCCTAGATTGTGCATGCTGAGCGATTTGTGGTTGGTTCTGATCCTGTCTAGGTGGACGTGGTCTTTCCTGGGTTTTACCCGTGGCGATATTATGTTTCAGAACTGCACAATCGTGTATATAATGACCTTGTTGTTTACAATAGTTGCATGTCCCTTTCGCCGGACCTGTGGAATCACCCTTTTTATGGCTATCAGCTGGAACTGACTGAGCCACAAGCATTTTCATTTTCGTGTCTTTCATACGTCTTTGTTCATGTTCTTGTTCTTCTCTAATTCTATTGTGGTGATATTGTAACATCTGTAACATCTGTGAAGGGGTGTTACCTTGCCAGGTACTCTCGAATTTCAATACTCTATTCTTAACTTGCGGTAGGGAATTTTCAACTAATTTTGTCACAAACAGATGTGGATATGACTCGCTACTTGCTTTTATGCCACTATTAATACCAAAACATTTTTCAAATCGGGAATAGAAATCACTAGTGTCTTCATCTTGCTTTTGTTTACAGGCTGAGATTGCACCCCAGTCCTCCTTTTTCGTAGTTAATAAACGTGGCAGTACCTGCACTAGTAATCCTGGTAGTGCTGTAGTCTTTTCCCCAAGCCCTGATCCTGCAGCTCGAGCCTTTTCTTCGTTTTCTAATGCTGTCCAATCTATCTTTTGGTCTCCCACCTCCCATTCCTTTTCTTTGAGTTTCTCGTAAATACCGGCAGGCATTAATACTTTTAATATTTTCATAATGTCGGGGTAGGTATACTCTCCCATGAGTAACATGTCTTTTATCTCACGGTGGAAACCTGCTGGATCCTTGTCATGGCTGGGTACTACTTTCTTCATTTCTAATAATTCAATTTTAGTTATAGGCGTGTACACAAACACGCGTTTGAAGGTATTATCTTCACCTCTGATTGGGTGTACTTCGCGTAACGGATTCTGTCTATCTATGTGATACATTTTTCTTCCCATAGTGGGAACTGGAACATGTTCTGGGCATACGAAAACTATATACTGGTTTCGAAATTCTAGAATTTCTTTAATTAAATCAGTACCTGACCCTCTCCATTTATTCGTGAGTAATTCTGTCAATATGTCAGGTAGGGGTCCAGGATCGGAGTGTTGGCTTTTATATAATATAAGGAGGTGTTGAATCATGTATATACTAGCTAAACGCTGTTCGTATGGGTCAAGATTCAGAAACGTGTGTGCTAGTGCATCATCATTGTATTCGCTGGGACTGTCAGCCTATTGTACTGCTGACCTGGCTAATTCTTGTTCATCCATGGAATCGAGCATATGGTACCCCCTTCGGTCTCGGAGTAGTTTATCAGCAGCTTGGAATAGGTGTTCAGGAGACCTTGTATTTAACATAGGGGCTTGAAAATTTCTGTTACATTCTGGACGTATCGGACGTATTGGATCATTAAAGCATCTGGTGTTATTAAAAGATCTTCCTTTACCTACATAAGCCATTGTCTCTAAGTGTCCTGTGGGCATTTCTGATTCTTCGTCCTCCTCTCCCTCTGATTCATGTTGATCTGTCTCTAATCTTTCTTTATGTATTCGTTCTACTTCTTTGCGGATCTTTCGGCACATAACTACTATACATGTCTGTCTATCATGTTTCCCTTCTGATATATTCTGACCCCATCTGGTAAGTACTTGCATTTCCTTCTGCTCTACCTCAGGCCTGTCTTGGTTTCTGATCACACAGTTTATGAAGAAGCGTAACAGTTGTCTCTGTACATCCACTTTCTGGTATTCCATGGCTTCGTCAATACTTTCAGGGCCTCGCCCTGATTGGACAAAGTGATATATGTTGTCTAAATGTGCCATCATTCCTGGTAGCGTCGCTAAATACCTTGAAGCTCGTCGTATACGTAGTGATGACAGCAGCATACCGTCCCGTCTACCGGGCACAGGATCATATCTACAATCCACTAGATGCTCCTTAAACATGTCGGAAGTTGCTAGTTGGGGTGTACGTTCGTATGCTAAATCTCTAAGGGATAATTTATTTCCTCGGGGTGGCGTGGCAAAAATTTCTGTCGTACCTGCTGTCGCACCGTCTGAGGTGCTAGGCACGAAAGGATTGGTTGGATGTAAGATAGAAACTGTAGATGTAGGAAAAGCGGTAGAAACAGATGGACCTGTGGGAATGTGCGTAGGAGTTTGTTGTTGCGGGGATACAGACGGATGATCTTGGCGTTGAGCACCATCGGTAGGCGGTGTGTGTGGCGGAACATTAGCATATTCAGGCGCTACATCATCTAAATAGGAAGAAAGGAATGGGAACAGCTTCTTCGAGTACCCCTTTTCTGGTTTTGATCTGTCCTAATTTTGAAAAGAGCGGCATTTTTAGACCTTATTACTTAATCTTGAACACACTTAATACAATAAACACAATAATGAACAATCATTCACACCACAATATGTAGATCGTACTAAAACATTTAACATTTAACATTTAACATTTAACAGTTAACGAACGATGATAACTAATAGAAAACTAGTTACTGACATAATACTAACACTAGATAATACTGAATTATATACAAGACATACTAGATATACTGCTAAACAGTACAGATACACTGCTGAAACAGTGCAGACCGGATTTGTGTACCCAAACCCGTCTTGACCGGCACAAACTATGTGCACGTCTAAATGCCTCCCCGGCAACGGTACTCACCGGGTAGCACGGAACGGAAGGCCTCGGAACTGAACTGGACTGGACCGGACTCGACTCGACTCGGAACTTCGGAACCTGGTGGGCCTCTGTATACCTCGGATCTTGCTCTCTCAGCTAGGCTCTGGTCGGGATACTTCGCACTTCTCACCGCCTCGTCTGGGTGTTGATCGCAGCCTCAGTCACCCCCGCTTGGCCGGAGGGAGATACAGGAAATCCTGCGGGTACGCGTTTTTGTCCGTTCAGCCGTGGCAGGAGACCGGGCCTGCAACGCACCTCCGGCGCGTGAGATGAGAAAGTGTCCCTATTCGGGCGCCAATTTATGTGGTAAATATTTAATTACCTGTACTATTATTTATGCGGTAAAGTCTAGTAAGAATAACTCAGTAAAAATAAGAGGCAGAATCCGTGGTATTAGAGGTTCTGAAAGACTTTATTCCCTACAAGGAATTATGGTTCGAACCATAGGCATCAAATTCCATCACCACGAGGGTTCAGGAAGGGAAGGCAATACATTATTGACAAGTAAAGATATTTATATGAAAAGCATTACATTAAGACAGATGCAGGAGGCGTAACAGCTGATAATATAGATAATAATACACATACGTAATGAAAAAAGGCGTAAACATAGGCGTAGACTAGAAACGTCATTAAACATGATGTCACAGGTGGGTGGATCCATAAGAGAATCCTGCAATGTCAGCAGAAATACTTGGCAGAGATGCGTGCGCAGCCACATGACGTGTGATTGACGTGCAACTAGAGGGTGAAGGGGACTTGACATTTAGCTCTACATGTGGAGACAGAAGTCTGGGGGGTCATGTCAACCTAATCCCAAATCATATCTAATATCTTATGTTTAAAGAACTGTTTTATCCAAAAGGAAAGGTCTCTCGGACGGAATCTATTCTATACTGACTGTTAGTGTGTGTACAAGCGTCTAAGTGTCTACATGAGATGCGAGGGGGCAGGAATCTTCCATGGTAACAGGGGCTATGAATTACTTGCATGAGGACAGTGAGGCCTGGCCCTTTGCTCGGTAGCTGGAAGAATGTTTACCTAAACTACTAGACAGGAATGCATCGGATGAGGAGCGGAGCAGATAATCTTGAAGGTGAAATACAGTTTTTGGCAGGCAACAGGCCGGATCAGGCACCGTTAGCCGCGCAGGGAGTAGGACAAAGTTCAATGATACAGATGCGGGCTCGGATTGGAGCTTTCAGAGGCAGAAGGGAGGAAAAGGCTTGATGGCAGAATTCAGGGCCTACTCGCCTGAACTGTAAAACGTGGAAAGTGAACCACATAAAGTCGGTGGCCTTTCATACTTAGGAACGGAATATCCGACTCATTCATGGCGGATCTGAAAGAGGACATGTTGACGGTGGACGCACATGTATTTGCGTCTTCATAACTGGAACTGGAGGGAACATACATGTACTTGTAGCATGTACATGGAGCCGTTGGGGTCTAAGATAGGGGACATAATCTGATCATAAAATTCATATTTCCTCTGGTGGGTCCCTGTGAATGCAACTCTGATTTGCTTTGGGCTTCCCTGGTTGCTCCAGATGTGCCCTGACTCCCCACCATGTGGGGAGTCCCTCACACCTTGCTGGTCTGCACCAAAGCATCTTTCTCCTTTCTGCGTGGGTTGCTGTTGCCAAGGCTTGTTGTGTCCAATCCGGGCACAGATGCTGCAGCACTCGAAATCCTTTATGGGACAGCTCGAATCCAGCTCCTGGTTGTCCTCGACACCTCCTGGTCCTTGTGGCTGAAGAGTCAAGCTTCACCTTTTTCACCTGAAACACCCAACATCGGTGGACATTCATCTATCGTGCCCCCGGTCACTGGCAAGTGACCCAGACTCTGTCCCCTCTGTTTTCAGGTTCTTCACATCTTCAATCCAGGCTTGGATCTCTTCGGACACTTCGCATGTTCCCGGCAGCAGCACTTCTTCGCCAGCTTCCATTGAAAACGACGACGCAAACCGACACCATTTGACACCTATGCACCCGGCTTCCCTGGGTGAGGTAACTCGAGTACTCTGGTGCTCCCGTGGGTGTTGACCCTAGAACTTCCTAAGTCAAAAGGGTTGGGTCCTAGTCCACCCCTAAGTGTCCTTAATCTCTAAAAGTCTAAGTGCGACTTTCCCCATAGAAGCTAACGGGAGGTCGCGGATGTGTTCTCACACTGCACACAGCCCCCGTGGGTCCCCTGTGTCACTACCTTGGGTGGTTCGTTGGGGTCCCAGCGATTCTACAGGCTCTAGGTCTTGTGTCTAGTCTAGTCGTGGTTCTTATACCACTTTCTTAGTATATGGTTTTGTCCGCCCCTAGGGCCTAACGTGTATTTGTGCTACTTTACTGTAATATTTGAAGTGTAACTTAGGTGTTTTGACCTCTAGCCTCATAAAGAGACTAGCAGGGTGTGTTTAGTAATAAATACATATATTTTATATATACCTGGTGTGGTTTCCTTTCATTTAGCCATTCAATAGATTATAGACTGGTAAAACAAGCTGCTTTACATTCCTTCGAGACTTAGCCTGAAGGCTGCTCTCCATAGCTACCACTAGGATAGCTTTCAATAAAGGTTGTCTTTAACCTATCACCATAAGGGGTTGTTTGCACTGGTGCAAGGTGCCCACTTTAATTAGTGGACAGCATATACCAGGCCAACTTCTCACAATTCCCCTATCCACCCTGGAAATGGTAAGATTTGTATTTAGGGCTGGACAGTGGGGAGGGAGCAGATCGCCCCTATTTTGCTGCTGGGTGTGAAGGGGGCGGGTGTCTCCATATGGATTTTATCCTTCCTGTGTGGAGTTTTCAGCCAGGGAGAGGAGGTCCCTGCAGAGAAAGTCACGTGACCTTCCCAAGATAGTCCCTGGAACCCTGCGCCCGGAGCATCTTTCTGAGAGTACTCTTAGAAATGTTGTTGTGTACCGTAGAGTCAGAAAAGCAGATGTAGAGGAGGGGGAAATCTTAATTCTAAAGTAGGGCTCTGTCTAAACAGAGCGCGGGGTTGAAGAATTGCTGCCCCGTTGTATCCAAACACAGCGGGCTGGGGTACAGTGCGAGCCCCCCCAGAGAGGCGCCACAGGGCACCCACAGAGAAGGGCCCAGTTCTGGCAACACTCTCCACTACGTTCTCATAAGGTGCATAATTCATGCAATTTGGTGTTATTCAAATTACAAGAAGTTTCGGAAATCACAGCAGTATGAAAAAATGTCCAATCTTTTTTATTGCAGAAGAGGGGTTCGAAAAGAAAACGTCTCCGAGGACAAAGATGCGAGTGGGTACTACGTCCCGAGAGAGGTCGTCTCCTCAAACCTCTGGGGAGTTGACGGAGGGGGGGCGGGAAGGAGGGAGGGGTGTCACTTCCTGGGCGCCAGGACTTGGGGGAGGGTATATATGCCCCCCCCACCATTTTAGCGCCCTCTTTTGCGTGCCCGACATGCCGTCTCCCACCCTACCCCTTACCTGGCGTGGTTTGTGGCAGGCAGGAGGCAGAGAATGTTGTAATGTTTTCTTTATCGTTGCAGGCGGAGTTACATGGTGATCTGGAAGCAGCGCGGTACAGAAGGGTACCTCTGCGCGTCACCATGGGGGTGGCAGAGCCAAATCCTAGGAGCCTCATGGGAGGTTCCTGGAAAACCATGTTGGCGCCCCGTTAGTCCTGTTGTGTTGTGCGTTTATTTATTTGCATATATGTTATGTTGGAGGGGTGGGAAAGGATGCCAATGGTGATACTATGGTGTCTGGGTGGGGGTGGGGATCCGGACACGCGTGTGTACATCTCTTTGACTCCACAATGCCTCTCCACCTGGGACTGCCGACAGTGCTCCGGCCAATCAGAAGGCAGCTCTGGATGCAGGCCACGAGCATCCTTTATGAACCTGTAGGGCCTTCCTCGGTCTCCTGAAGATCAGTCCCAGGGGGCGGAGGGTGGGAGGGGGGGCTGTCTCTACACCTCCGGCCTGAGTCTTTCAACTATGTCCACAGTCGATTGCCAGGCTGAAGCCCTCTGTGACTCGGACAAGCATTCTTCAGTGGTCATTAAATATTTACTGGCTGCACATGAAACAACCAGCACTGAGGAGGCCGGGCTGGTTCATATTCAGACCGCGCTCCTGGCGAGACTTTAGAGGAGGCTGCAGATGTGCACCTCTGGCTGTCAGTGGCACTCACTCTTCTGAGCCCTCATTCTCTTGGCAGTTCTCTTTCTCACACACACCCACCCCTGCACACACACACACCCCCCACACACATTCTCTCAGACACATTCCCTCTCCCTCTCTCATCATACAAACATTCCCTCACTCTCTCACACACTCTCTCTCACACACACATTCCCTCTACTTCTCTCATACACACACATACACACTCTCCCTCTCTTTCATCTGTCTCACACACAAACACACACATTCCCTCTACCTCTCTCATACACACATCACACTCTCCCTCTCTTTCTTTCTCTCTCACTCTCTTTCCCACACATACACTAACACTCACACATACACTCCCTCTCCCTCTCTCTTACCCACACTTACAGATGCACGCACATACACTCTCTCACACACACACTCTCTATCTCACACACACACACTCTCTTTCTCACACACACACACTCCCTCGCTCTCTTTCTCACACACTCACACACACACTCTCACTCACACACGCACGCAATCCCTATCTCTTTCACATACACATGCAAACATTCACTCTCCCTTGCACACACATACACATGCTCTCTCACACACAAACACATGCATTCTATCACAAACACTCACACACACACACATTCCCCCTACCTCTCTCATAAACACACATACACACTCTCCCTCTTTCTTTCTCTCTCACTCTTTCACACACATACACTAACACATATACACTCCATCTCCCTCTCTCTTACACACACACTTACAGAGGCACACACATACACACTCTCTCTCACACACACTCTCACATGAATACTGTCCCAATTTCTTTTACTTATACATGCACACATTCACTCTCTCTCGCACCCACATACACATGCTCTCTCACACACACATTCTCATTCTCTCTCTCTCTGTCTCTCTCTTTCTCTCACACAAACACTCTCGGCTAATATAAGCAATATTGTATGTATGGAGCGAAATCTGCCAATATTGGGGCCGATTCACAGAACTAATCTGAGACAAAATCCTAAACTTACTACTTTTGGTATTCACAGAAGGCATTTAGTAGTAGTAAAGTTAGGATTTTCTCTTAAGTTAGGATTTGGTCTTAAATTAGGTTTTAGTTTTAAGACCAAACCTTAAGACCATGAAAAGACAAGTTAATGCAGTCGCCTCCTCCTGCTTTCACACACTTCGCATGCTCGCAGAATCTTCAGATGGAATCCAACCTATACCCGAAAGACTGTCAGTCAGACGCTCATCAGCAGCCGCCTCGATAGCGGCAATGCCATCTGTGCCGGCATTTCCACCCAGCTCCTCAGAAGACTCCACACCATACAGAACGCCATGCCAGACTCATCCTGGGCCTCCACAAATGAACCCATGTCACCCCCAATCCTGAGAGACTTTCACTAGCCCCCATCCAGAAAAAATGGCAGTTCAAGATCCTCACTCACGCCTACAAAGCCCTCCATGACCTAGGACCTGCCTACCTCAACCATCAACTGAACTGCCACCAACCCGCAAGGCACCTACGCTCCTCTTCACCCGCTCTCCCTCTGCATCCGCTGCACCCGCAGAAGCAGCCGCTCCTTCTCCAACAGCGCATCCAAGTCTGGGAACAACCACTCCCTCCAGGTCCGTAACGCCCCCTGCTGGCAGACTTCAGAAAGAGACTCAAGACCGGGCTCTTTGATGGAGACACAGCGCCCAGATACCGCTAGGGGTGAAAGAGTTGCTCCTTACTAATGCCGATTGATTGATCTAGCATCAGCTTTCCTAACTGCTTCCTTCAGGATTTTATTCTTGCACTGTGCGTACGTCTCTGAGAACAACAATTTCTTGTTGCGTGTAGGAGTCAACCATATAGGGTGGCTGATCTGAAGGAAGGGGGGATGGAAACTGCGCATGCAGAATGGAATTTCCTGCTGGGCTTTTCCTGTATAATGATGTTTTTATCCTATCGTCATTGATATGTAATTTGAGATAAAGAAATTTAATTGAGTTGTACTGTAATAAGGTGTAAACGTCAGGTGTAAATCATTGTCATTCAGTAGCAACACAAACCTGTTCAGTGTTTCACCCTTGAGGAACAATATCGTTTTATTTATGGTTTTGGCGTTGTACCCTCTTTATGCCCATGAATTTTTGATATTGTGTTTTGGACGACCACCAGAGTTTGAACTGAGGCACGCCTTAGTATTCTCTGTATGTATAAAAGTTGATGAATTTCTGAATACTTGATTCATTACAAAAGGAGGAAAAGGTTTTTGCTTTAGGAGCAATGTATTAGATTTTATAAAATTATGAATCTTTGTTCATAATGAATGATTGTCCTACATCATCTTTTGCTTCTATTTTACGTTGTTTGTTTTCATGTTTTGGTGATGGGGATAGTTTCTAAGTCTGTTTTTAGTTTTTGTGGTGGAAGGAAAGCATAAATAGTTTGTGAACATATAGTGTAAGCAAGACCCTTTCGTCGCTGCAGTCTTATAGTGACCTGGAAACCTAGGTTGGTAGCAAGCTGCCAGGATCCCTGTATTCAAGCCCCATCCCAAAGCAGTGAGTCTCACTTCCTGTATATATATTTTGGGCATGCGGTAAAATCCGCTCCTCCAGTGGAGTTTGCAGAGTTTTGCCCACTCCGCGCTCTGCTTGCAACGCGGAGTTTCAGAAAAACTCGACCAACCGCCGTGTTTCTCACGTGCGGCTCACTAGTGGTATTCAGATACTAGGAGCGGGTGGAACTTGCGGAGTATATATGTATATGTATATATATTTGACTTGTTGCCAAAAACTCCGTATTGCTCCAGGGAAAGCACGGACATGGACCACAAAGTTATATCGGATGTTTATTAGGATGCCGCCATGATGCGTTTCAACTCACAAGGAGTCTTGATCACATGACAACATTACGGTCAGTTTTTTCCTTTTTAAAGTGACGATGTGCTACTTGTGAACTACGTATATGAGACAGTCATAGACATAGAAAAAATATTCATTTTTTCTAGTTCATGATTTCTTTGGAGAACATACAGAATAAGAGTTTAGATACCGAATCTCAGAGGTAAAACGTGTATATATATATATATATATATATACAGTCTACTGATTCATAGATTTAAAAGCCATCATTCTAATGATTTACATCTTATTAACTGTAAAACCATTAAAACCAATACAATTACGATGTTTTTGCAGCATTCGATGAAAGATAGGTACTTAAATGTAGCATCAAATATATTGCTCGTAATAACATCTATTTCTGTACAGGATATTAAAAAAATTGATACCAAAATACCTTAAGAAAACTTACATTGCATATCCTGATTTTGTCTGAAGGCTGATAATATATCTATGTATGTTGTCATTGAACTCTGTTCAATCCTCAATAGTTCATTCTTTTACGCTCCTCATATATATATATATATAAATGTTCTATAATTTTTATCAATCCTTATGACTGTCTAAAGTACTAAATGTGGAAAAATGTGCAAAAGATGTGATTAAAAAAGATTTCTATTAATATGCTTTGGCGAAGTGCATCAACATTTAGGTCAATTGACCTAACTTGATTATTTGATTAGTCAGAAATAATTTTCCAAAAATGTTATCTTTATGACTTGAATATTGTCTTAGCTTTCTACATAGATTTCAGAGCCTTGTTATCATCTTGGTGGATCAGTTGAGTCAGTATAACGTTTTAGAATTGGCTATACTTATAATACATATAGTGCATATGATTGGATGTAGTTGGTGGCTATTTAGTACTACAAACAGAGTAAGTCCACTTTATGGATATATAAATATATAAAAACACAGAATCATATGAATATCTAAATATACAAATAGTCCTAAAATGTCACGTACAAAGATTAAAAAGCAGTTTTGGTCAAAATGTTGTGTGCGGTGACTCCAATGTCTCAATTTTACTTATAAGTCAACCATTTTGAACGCAGGTATACAAATCCTCTGTGACATTTAGTCCCCCAGGCTGCTTAGAATTCATTTCCAGAATGTATTTCGTTTCTAACTTGCGCAGTTTATCCTCTCTGTTACCACCTCTCCGACTAGCTGGGACCGAATCTACCAGGTAGTATTTTAGATCCTCACTTTTAGAGTTATGGTGGTCCCTGAACTGTCTGGTGTTGTCCTGGGTGTTGATAGCGCGCATATGTTGTAAAATGCGTTTGTGTGCATGGAGTTTGGTGCTCCCTATATATTGTAAGCCACAAAGACATATCAGGACATACACCAAAAATTCCGTTTTGCAAGTGAAGAGTTTCTGGATTTTGTGCTTCCTGGGGCTAAAAGGGGTAACATATGTTGTTGTATTTACTCCTTGTTGGCAGGCTTTGCACACCTTACATTTAAAAGGCCTTTATGCGTGGATAAAGCAAAAACCAAAGGAAATGATGGACCGGTTTCTGGCATTTCAGCCGTCTTCAGCCAGGCTTGCTTGAATCCAGTGGCAAAGTGAGCAAGGGACTCACGTCTGAGCATACCTTGCCAACTTATGGCCAACAAAGCAGTACAAAAGCGGGTGGTGATGGACGAAGTATCAGAACCAATCAAACACTCACCCCCAGTCAACAGATCTGGGTTTAATCCATCACCGTTCTTTTGCCCACTCTGCCACCCCAGTTCAGACATGGCCATATGCAAATCAGTCTGACCCTGTGCCTCATGGGAACAGCCCAGCCCGAACTGCCAAGCCAGGTCCTCCCTGGACCGGAAACAAGCTTCCTAGGACCGGTTTCTGGCATTTCAGCCGTCTTCAGCCAGGCTTGCTTGAATCCAGTGGCAAAGTGAGCAAGGGACTCACGTCTGAGCATACCCTGCCAACTTATGGCGAACAAAGCGGTACAAAAGCGGGTGGTGATGGACGAAGTATCAGAACCAATCAAACACTCACACCCAGTCAACAGATCTGGGTTTGATCCATCACCGTTCTTTCGCCCACTCTGCCACCCCAGTTCAGACATGGCCATATGCAAATCAGTCTGACCCTGTGCCTCATGGGAACAGTCCAGACCAAACTGCCAAGCAATGTCTTCCCTGGACCGGAAACAAGCATCCTAGGACCGGTTTCTGGCATTTCAGCCGTCTTCAGCCAGGCTTGCTTGAATCCAGTGGCAAAGTGAGCAAGGGACTCACGTCTGAGCATACCCTGCCAACTTATGGCGAACAAAGCAACAACCAAAGGAAATGCGTGGACAGCCAGCTGCAGCTTTCAATAATCTCTGGACTTGTTTTAACCAGTTTGTCTCTCATTGACGGCGCCCTACTGTAGGTGATGGATATGTTGCTAGGTAAGGAGCTTCCTATAATAGGATCATCCAAAGGTAGAAGCCAATTTTGTTTGATGATCTAACGAATCTCTTTGTGTTGTTTACTAAATTCCAAATTCACTCTAAATTCTTGTTGTTTAGGTGATAGCGTGAGTGCCTGTTGTCTGGTTCTGGAATTCTTTTTCTGATCGCCCTGTGTCAGATCAGATCTTTCTATTGACATGGGTTCAGTGATGGCGCTATCAACAGTTTTGAATGAATATCCTCTTTGCAAGAATCTTTCCTTACGTTCAATTTGGGCCTGTTTGAGAGACACTGGATCAGTGTTGACTCTCCTAAGTCTGAGCATTTGCCCATAGGGGATGCTGCTAATGAGATGACGTGGATGTGCGCTGCTTGCGTGTAAAGTGGCATCGCCTGCTGTTTCTTTGCGGCAGCGTTCTGTTTCAATTTGATTGTCTTTTATATATACCTGCATGTCTAGAACGTTAACTGTATCTGCACTGATTGTGGCAGCGGATTGTAAATTCAAAGGATTCTCATTGACGCGACCGATAAAACCCGGGGCTGCTTGATGTGAACCTGACCATATTACAAACAGGGCATCAATCTAGCGTAGCCATGCCGTGATACTGTTCTCCACCACATCCCTGTATTTGGTTTTGAGCACCAGCTCCTCCCACCAGCCCATGTGGAGCCACGCATAGCTGGGGGAGAAGCTGGCTCCCTTGGCTACACCTCTAGTTTGCTTATACAACATATCGCTGAACATGAATATATTGTTGTCTGAGAAGAATGCCACCATTTCTAACAGCATTTGACTGTGTTGTGTCTGAGATTCTGCTCTTTTAGACAAATAATACTTTAGTGCGTCAGTCCATCACAATGTTGTATAAAGCGAGGTTACATCAAGTGCTAACAGCAGGTATCTATCTTGCCAGATACAGTTGTTCAATTTGTTTAAGAAGTCATTAGTGTCCCCCACATAGGATGGTAGTGTCCGGACAAACCCTTGAAGAAAATAGTCCACAGATTGTGACGTGTGTTCTAAAAATCAGTTTCAGATCGAGATGATTGGTCTTCCTGGCGGACATTCAGCATTTTTATGTATCTTGGGAATAAAATAGATTGAAGGAGTCACTGGGTGATCATTTAAAAAGAAAATCAAATTCATCTTTGGTTATTCAGTTTTTGGTTTTCCAAGTATTTAGTTTGGTATTATGGTTTTTGTATGTTTGCTTTCGTTCCGCCTGTTGCTTTTTGTATAGCAAGTTTGATCAGTTAATTGTGAAAGTGCTTCCTTAATATATTCTTTTTTGTCCTAAATAACTGTGTTGCCGCCTTTGTCAGCATTTCAGGAGACCATAGAGTTATCTTTTTCCAGTCGATGGATGAGCTTGTAGTAAGTCATAGTATGCTGATCTTGTTTACTTTTTGAATTTTCAACCTTATGATGTCATCTTTTCAGTTGGCCACTGTTTGTTCGCTAAAGATGTCAATTGAGTCTCTTCCCATTCTGGGATTGAAAGTAGACTTTCCCCGGAAAGGAGTTGGTGGGATGGGTCCTATGTCAATGTTGGCCCTGTTTGATGGGGCAGTTGCTCGCTCTTCATTGACCCGACCCTCCTCCCATAGGTCTTGTAGCTCTAATAGTAGAGGTCTGTCTGCATCCGCTGTCTTCGAGATCTCTTGTTGCTTCTGCCTCAGATCTCGTGCTTCTCCCATGGGATTGTTATCATTATTCTTCATCATAAAGAGTTTTTTTTGCTTTGATTTTCTAATGCAGTGGTATGCATCCATCCTAGTTTTGACATAGTTAAAATTACTTTCCGGGCATTGTGATAGTGTCAATATTAAAATTTGCTCTTCTGCTTTTGTAAGATTTATTTTTGCTAAATTGATAATGGTTTTGTTATCCTTGCTAGACAATTGACTTTTTAGCGTTGATTCCATCTCCCTGTTGCCTGCCTTCTGGGTCTTGAGGTATTGCCTCTGGGCCTTCCTCCTCTGCCTGCGTTTTTAGGTTCTGTTGCCGTTGTTGTGGCTTGCGGATTTCGTGGGCGCAATGTTGCCCTGAGGTCCATCACTAAAAAAATTCAATTCCTCCCCAGGGGTCTTTTTGTTCTGGAGATCGGCACTGCTTGTATCTCTTATCACAGAAAGGGCCTAACTTAATATTCTGTTGTAAATAACTGTGGATTTTAATTTCTTGCATTTATTTCTTTCAGGATGTGGCACGCCTTATTTTAAGTCATACAAATAACTGCACCGGGGTCTGCACCCACATTAACCAAGAGGCCGGTATCCCCACTTGCTGCTGTTTTCATCTAATGCAATTACCCCACCTGTGGCCAGTCTTGGGGCTTGAGGCGGGGACTTTATATTGTTTATATTCATGAGGGCGGAAGGTGGGGGTGGGGGGGCGAATAACTGTATATATTTTACTGCAATGGTTTTAATTAATCAAACGGTTAATACATACATTGGATTTGAAATACGCTTCTTGTGATGTGTGTCTTGTCTTCAGATTAACCGTGAGGTCTATGTGGGGAATGTATGACGTTACAACGCATACATTTACAATACATTATTTTACATCGCATGCCATTACATCCCATTTTCCGAAACTACCTTTACAACGCATTCCATTACATCACATTATACCTTTACAACGCATACCATTACATCACATTATACCTTTACAACGCATACCATTACAATGCATACCATTACATCGCAGTTAAGGTAAGTGTTGGATAGCGGAGGGGTAAAAATAACTATTCTAACTGCAGTGAGTGCAACAGTAGGGTAAGTGTTGAATAGTGTAAGGGGACTATGCGTTGTAATGGTCTGCATTGTAATGACTTGCGATGTAATGCCTGTGTTGTAGTGACATGCGTTGTAATGACATGCGTTGCAGTGACATGCAATGTAATGGCTGCGTTGCAATGATATGCGATGTAATGGATGTTGTGATGTAATGACTGCGTTGTAAAGGTAGTGCGATGTAATGACTGCGTTGTAAAGGTTCTTTCCCCCTATGTGGGTGATGCACATCATGCAGAAGGAATTTTTTACCTTTATAGTGAGGCAGTGACTTTTCATTGTTTTTTTGCTTTGGTAGGACCTCATTGCTAGGTACCGTGATGGTAGATGAACAGGTAATCTGCCCTTAATATGACTCACAAAAAGAAGAACAAGTAGCTGAAACTTTCCTGCCCGCCTGTGATAAACACCCGGGCATGTATCATGAGAGCTGCCCTGGCGCAGCAAAGAGCCCATGGCCTGTGGATTTTATGTTTGAGGTCTCTAAACGGAATGCATATGGTATAACTCGAATTGCCTTTGATATAGTGCACAAAATGCAGACAGCACTAGTCAAAAACAGAGATCAGGATTGCTCGCTCTGTTTTCAATAAGTGCTGTCTAAAGTTCATGCATTCACTTAAAGACAGTGCTTAATTTGTGCCGGAGTTTTACGGTGCTCTATACCAGCACTTATTTTGTAGCACGGGAACATATTAAAGGCAGTCCACCATATGGTGGCGCTGTCAGTTTAGTTTTTAGTTAAAAGCATACTAGTAAAGTGTTTTAAAATGTAATATACGATTGCAAATAATATTACCAGGGTGTTCAGACCATTCTTGTAGCTTTGAGTCAGCTGGTGCAGTCTAGATTGTAACATCTGTAGGGCTGCAATGGCAAGAAGGTTTTGTTGACACTGGTATTTGGCAGCGCTAGCAGGAACCCAAAGTAGCAGAAACAGCAGTGGGGGCATCCGGAGAGATATCTTGGGCACTGGCACTTATTATTTTACAGATTTTTCACGGCTTGGAGAATTTCTGAGTTATATTTATAAACATTACACACTCCAAACAGCAAACATTAGCTGCGCGGCCTGCGCGGCCCTGCGCTGAGCCAGCCCAGGTCTTCATGATACGGCTCATGTCCTACATTCGCAACGAGTGCCAGCGGCGGGCGCGTCAGCGGCTGTGCTCTTGGCAGGCCCTCTGCTCCTGGCAGGCTGTACCGCAGCCTTCTAATCACGCGCGGGCCAGGACAAGAACAACGCGGCTCAGAGGGGTTTAGAATCTGAATAAACAAAATGGCCGCCACAGACCAGCAGCGGACAGGAAATGGGTTTGATATGGGATTAGCCCTGGTGTAAAGCTGTGATACTCGGGATGATATGAGAAAAGCAATTAGAGAGGCGGCTAATCCGAAATGTAGGCCTGCGGTGCACATGGTGTCATCCAGACAATATCTGGCCGTGGCGGAGACAGCGGGAGTGTTCCAGTGATGAGCAGAAGCTGGTCTATAAAAGCAGCTCTTACTTCACTCGTGGTTCGACCAGGCCATTGCTCGTTGTAACTGTCCTGTTATTTACAGACCGTGTATACAGAGCATCAGCGTGCCATGCCACAAAGTAAACAGTGCTTACTATAATCATCTTACCATACATGGGAATCTGTAATGCCTGTATAAACGCCTGTCTCTAATTTCTTTGTAATCGTCTACTTGTGTTTCACCCAATCGCTGATTATAAAGAAAAGACATCACAGCTCAACTATTATAAGTTATTACAGTCGAGATTTGACGTCACAATGCCTGCCGCCAGAGCCCTAGCAGCGGTGAAAGGCAGGTCAGGTCACGGAGCATAATTGAAGCATCTGTTTAAAGCAACTAAAAACGGAACATTGCTTTTTCTTTCTTCTGCTCCCTTTTTCTAGCTAACAATGACAAACAGAGAGAACATATTTATTTCTGGCACTCCTTGGATAGTAAGTGAGAAGCTCGAATCTTTCTGCATGTTTTTTTACACATTCCGAACTACTACAGCTTTTTTTTTTCAGTATCTTGCATCGAACTTTTTCTAATATCTATTTTCTACAAACAATTAACAGGTTTTTAATATTTTAATTTTTCACTAGAGGATAGAGTGGGGTAGATTGGAGTGGGGTAGATTTGGCTAGGGTTGGATGGACTGGAGTGAAATAGATTGGAAGTGAGTATATTGGGTAGATTGAAGTGGGCAGATTGGATGAGATAGATTGGAGTTGGGTAGTTTAGGGTGAGGTAGATTGTAGTGGGATAGAGTGGGGTGGAGTGGGTGGGGTAGATTGAAGTTGGATAGAGTGGGGTTGATTGGGGTGGGGTGCGTTAGTTTGGATGGAGTTGGGTAGATTTGGGTGGCATGTAGCAGACTGGAGTGAAGTCGAGTGTTGTAGATTGGGGTAGAGTGGAGTGGGGTAGATTGGGTAGATTAGAGTAAATAGATTGGAGTAGGGTAGATTGTGGTAGAGTGAAGGGGGCAGATTGGATTTGGATGGATTGGAGTAGAGTTGAGATTGGAGTGGAGTGAGGTAGGTTAGGGTGGGGTGGGGTAGATTGCAGTGGAGTGGAGTGGGATGAATTGGAGTGGAGTGGGTTAGATTGCACTTAGAGTGTGGTTGATTTAATTGGAGTGTGATAGACTTGAGTGAGTGGTAGATTGGGGTGGAGTGGAGTGGAGTAGATTAGGTGGATTAGAGTAAATAGTTTGGAGTAGGGTAGATTGGGGTAGAGTGGAGGGGGGAAGACTGGATTTGGATAGATTGGAGTAGAGTTGAGATTGGAGTGAAGTTAAATAGATTGGGGAAGAATTGAGTTGAGTGAGGTAGATTGGAGTGGAGTGGGGTAGGTTAGGGTGGAGTGGGTAGATTGGGGGATTAGAGTAGGGTTGATTGGGATGGACTGGGGTAGATTGAATAAGAATGATTGGAGTGGGGTAGATTCGAGTAGAGTGGGGTAGACTGGAGTGGGTTGGATTGGAGTGGTGTTGGGTGAGGTGGGATGGGGTAGAGTGGGGTGACATGGGGTAGACTGGAGAATACTGGAGTGGAGAAAAGTAGATTGGAGTGGACTAGATAGGGGTAGATAGGAGTGGGGTAGATCGGGGAGAGGTATATTGGGATAGGATAGATTCAGGTGGAGTGGGGTGGGTAGATTGGAGTGGGGTGGAGTGGGATGGATTAGGGTGTGGTGGGTTAGATTGCACTAGAGTGTTGTAGATTTGATTGAAGTGTGTTAGATTGGAATGTGGTAGATTTGAGTGTGGTAGACTGGAGTGAAGTGGAGTGGGATAGATTTGAGTAGAGTTGAGATTGGAGTGAAGTGAAATAGATTGGGGAAGAATGGAGTGGAGTGGGGTGGGTTAGGGTCGGGTGGGGTAGATTGGAGTGGGGTGGAGTAGGATGGATTGGGGTGAAGAGGGTTAGATTGCACTAGAGCATGGTAGATTTGATTGGAGTGTGGTAGATTGGAGTGAAGTGGAGTGTGGTAGATTCGGGTAGAGTGGAGTGGGGTAGATTGGGTGGATTTGAGTAAATAGTTTGGAGTAGGGTAGATTGGGGTCGAGTGGATGGGGATTGGATTTGGCTGGATTGGAGTAGAGTTGAGATTGGAGTGAAGTAAAATAGATTAGGGAAGAATTGAATTGAGTGGGGTAGATTGGAGTGGAGTGGGGTAGGCTAGGGTGGAGTGGGTAGATTGGAGGATTAGAGTAGGGATGATTGGGATGGAGTGGGGTAGATTGAATAAGAATGATTGGAGTGGGGTAGATTGGAGTAGAGTGGGGTAGACTGGAGTGGGTTGGATTGGAGTGGTGTTGGGTGGGGTAGAGTGGGGTAGAGTGGGGTGGTGTGGGGTAGATTGGGATAGATTGAAGTGGAGAGGAGTAGATTGAAGTGGAGTAGATAGGGGTAGATAGGAGTGGGGTATATCGGGGATGGGTAGATTGGGCTAGGGTAGATTAAGGTGAGTGGGTGGGGTAGATTGGAGAGGGGTGGAGTGGGATGGATTGGGGTGGAGTGAGATGGGTTGCACTAGAGCGTGGTAGATTTGATTGGAGTGTGGTAGATTGGAATGTGGTAGATTGGAGTGTGGTAGATTGGAATGTGGTAGATTGGAGTGTTGTAGACTAGAGTGAGGTGAAGTGGGATAGATTTGAGTAGAGTGGGGGGAATGAAGTCAATCAATCAATAAATTAGGGATTTGTGAAGCGTGCTACTTACCCGTGAGGGTCTCAAGGCGCTACGTAGATTGAAGTGGGGTAGATTGGAGTGGAGTGGGGTAGGTTAGGGTGGAGTGGGTAGATTAGAGGATTAGAGTAGGGTTGATTGGGATGGAGTGGGGTAGATTGAATAAGCATGATTGGAGTGAGGTAGATTGGAGTAGAGTGGGGTAGACTGGATTGGGTTGGATTGGAGTGGTGTTGGGTGGGGTGGGGTAGAGTGGGGTGGTGTGGGGTAGATTGAAGTAGAGAGGAGTAGATTGGAGTGGAGTAGATAGGGGTAGATAGGAGTGGGGTAGATCGGGGAGGGGTAGATTGGGCTAGGGTAGATTCAGGTGAGTGGGTGGGGTAGATTGGAGTGGGGTGGAGTGGGATGGATTGGGGTGGAGTGAGATGGATTGCACTAGAGCGTGGTAGATTTGATTGGAGTGTGGTAGATTGGAATGTGGTAGATTGGAGTGTGGTAGATTGGAATGTGGTAGATTGGAGTGTGGTAGACTGGAGTGAAGAGGAGTGGGATCGATTTGAGTAGAGTGGGGTGGAATGAAGTCAATCAATCAATAAATTAGGGATTTGTGAAGCGTGCTACTTACCCGTGAGGGTCTCAAGGCGCTACGTAGATTGAAGAGGGGTAGATTGGAGTGAACTGGGGTAAATAGTGATCGATTAGTGGGGTAGATTGTGGTAGAATAGAGTGGGGTAGATTGTGGTGGAGTGGGGTAGATTGAGGTGACGTGGGGTAGATTAGAGAGGAGTTGGATAGATTGCAGTGGAGTTTAGATTGGGGTAAATTGGACTGGTTTGTTTTGTGGTAGAGGGGAGTAGATTGGAGCTGAGTCAGGTAGATTGGAGTGAAGGGGGTAGATTTGAATGAAGTGTGGTAATTTGGGGTGGAGCGGGGCAGATTAGAGTGGGGGTGATTGGAATAGATTGAGTGGAGTGGGGTGGAGTGGAGTAGAGTGGAGTGGGGTAGATTCAACCATAGTGGAGTGGATTAGGGTAGATTGGAGTGCGGTAGATTGGGTTACAGTGGGTTAGACTACTGTGGGGTAGATTGAAGTGGGGTAGATTAGAGTAGAATGGGGTACAATGGGTGGAATAGAGTGGGGTAGATTGGAGTGTTGTTGATTGGGGTAGATTGTAGCAAAGTGGGGTTGGATAGGTTGGGGTACATTGGAGTGGAGTGGGATAGATTGGAGTGGAGGGGTAGATTGGAGTGCGGTTGAGTGGAATGGGGTAAGTGGAGAGGTGTAAGGTAGCGGGTTACACCATGGAGTGAGTAGCACAGATTTGAGTGGATCGGAGTCGAGTGGCATGGTGAGCCGTAGAGTGTCTTAGAGTGGAGAAGCAGAGTGGATATTATAGAGTGGAGAAGATAGGGTGGCCAACCATCCGTAAATTTCAGACTGTCCGTAATTTCCTTTCACAGACGCCTTTTGTCCATGGGCCATAATGGGAGCCACCCCCCCACCCCCCGAGAGGCCTCAGCCCCCTGATGGGAGCCCCACCCGCCCACTGTCATTCAGTGTGGGGATGATGATTGTCAATGGGGCACTCTGGGCTTTAAAGCATGTGGTGGCCTCCTCCTGCCTCGGTGTACAGCAGGGCATCCTCAGATAAAAGGTCAAACGCCCAGGCTGCAACGTGAGAAGACAGTTTATATAAAGAAGCCTGTGAAACAAGTAAAAAGAAGGGGCTAGAGTTCTTTCACGGTCTCATCATTTTAGAACTGACACATTTTCAATATTATATTCAACAAAGCCATGGTTGCTGCTTTTTCATTTTAAGCAACTAACAGCCATTGACAAAGCCAATAGTCCTGGCTTGTTGTTGGTGTAATGATACTTGTTGTGTTATATATCTGGATGCAGTGACAGAAACAGCATAATACCAGTCAGGCGGAACACTATGCTAAGCACAGATTTTAAGTCTAAGCATTTTAAACCCAGGTTTGATTTGCGACATAACTGCACTGTCTATACACGGAGCACGCCACCCCATGCAGTTCGAGTAGAAGACCAGGTCATATAGTTTTTACTAACCGGAAACAGCATCTGTGCTTTGTACTTTATTTTCACTGCCATTTCTGCGCAACAAGAATGTTCCAATTCAGTTTGATTGATTTTGCCCATTATTGGATTCACGCGAGACCTTAGTCACTCATGACGTATTCTCCGTAATACTAGTGCCTCAGATTTGGTGGGTATCAGTGGGCGGCCTTGGGCCATCCCATAGTATTTGCTGTTATAGTTACACTCCGCAATTGCTACAACTTTTTTTATCAGCACCGTTATGAAGAGGTATCACATCACGGCACTTACACCATCACTACCTATGCCCCCAAGCTCGCACGCCTCCTCGTATCCGTAAATATCACAGCGCACATCCCTCACACTCACTCTTTCCTTATGTTTATTCCAGTGGCTAGCGCCCTCGCATTCATGCGGTAATATTGAAACGTGTGACGTCCCTCAGCGCTCCCAGGCGTCACGGACGTGGTTGTAAACAGCGCGGATTTGAATCCACAGGCTCCATACACTTCCATCGAGCGTGCACTGTCAGCTGTGTGCCAGGCACTCATAGGGGCATATCAACAAGCGGGCGATAAAAAATTATCGCCGCTTTTGCGGCCGTTTTCGGCCGAAAAGCGGCGATAATTTTATCGCCTAATTAGCAAGGCCACGCTAACGCGTGAAACCTCGCTTTAGCGTCAGGATTCCTAACGCCCAGCTTTGCATCTCCAATGAGATGCAAAGTGGGCGTTCCTGACCTGGCATGACAGGAGAAATTCCTTACGCCTGCTCCAGGACTGACTTAGCCATGATATCCTATGGAATGTTGATATCATGGCTAAGTTTGTGAGTCCCTATCAACAAGCTAACGCCACATTTCATGAGATTATCGCTGGGTTTCCAGCGATAATCTCACGTTAGCCAGTTAGCGCTAGGATTTTTATCGCTGATGAGATAAGCGTTGCTAATAACACGCTATCTCAGCGATAAAAATCGGCGCTAGCCGGCAATAATTATCCGAGCGCTAAGTGCGCTCAGCAATAATTATCGCCGGTTGTTGTTGATATGCCCCATGGGGCGCGTGATTCCCCACACCCGCCAGCTGTCTGTAGCGCCCTATTATCTCATGGCCTAATTAGCAAGGCCACGCTAACGCGTGAAACCTCGCTTTAGCGTCAGGATTCCTAACGCCCAGCTTTGCATCTCCAATGAGATGCAAAGTGGGCGTTCCTGACCTGGCATGACAGGAGAAATTCCTTACGCCTGCTCCAGGACTGACTTAGCCATGATATCCTATGGAATGTTGATATCATGGCTAAGTTTGTGAGTCCCTATCAACAAGCTAACGCCACATTTCATGAGATTATCGCTGGGTTTCCAGCGATAATCTCACGTTAGCCAGTTAGCGCTAGGATTTTTATCGCTGATGAGATAAGCGTTGCTAATAACACGCTATCTCAGCGATAAAAATCGGCGCTAGCCGGCGATAATTATCCGAGCGCTAAGTGCGCTCAGCAATAATTATCGCCGGTTGTTGTTGATATGCCCCATGGGGCGCGTGATTCCCCACACCCGCCAGCTGTCTGTAGCGCCCTATTATCTCATGGCACACATGGACTTTAATTTGGGAATATTAGGCTTAAGGAAAAGAGCAGCGGCAAGCCATAAGTTCGCTAATCACAAAGCAATTTAGGGGCATATCACCAACAAACTGCGATAAACATCGCAGAGCGCACATAGCACGAATTTGCATAATGCCGGCTATCGCCGGAATTAATCGCCGAGATAACGTGTTATTATCAACGCTTATCTCCACAGCGATAAAAATTCCAGCGATAGCGGCGTTATGAGGGAACATCGCTGGAAATCCAAAGGTGCAACTACAGCAATAAGGGAATCCTTGCTAATTGCGAGTTGTGGATTTAGGCTTATAATCCACCTCCTGTTATAAATGTAGCTAAATCTGACATTTAGCAGACATTAGCTGATGGCGATAACTGCGGTTAGCGCCGTTTCTCATGTCGCTATGGGAATCAGGGTCCGGCTTAATGATACCGCGATGTGCGGTTAGCGACTTTTACAGGGTGGTTTCCAGAGGGAACACCTAGGGAACGCCTACTTTGCATCTCATTAGCGATTATTATCGCTGACATGCAAAGTGTCATTGACACGGTCGCTACTGCCAGCAAGCCAGCAAGCCGTCGCTAACAGCTGTTAGCGACAGCTTGCTGATAGGGCGATAAAAATATCGCTGCTTTAGCGGCAAAAAGTGCCGCTAAAGTGGCGATATTGCCCTTGATGATATGCCCCTTAGTGTTTCGGAGCGTTTGTTTCTGCTAGAACTTTGTCCACAAAGGTTGTAGAGCGCGAAAGCTCTCATTTGCACAGCCTATCTTTTGTCTTCTGTCTCATTTTGAATGTTATCACTGAGTCTGTTTACTATGTCATTGTATGACAGGAGTTTACTGATGTCACAGCCACTAATCGCAGTAAAGCAGTGATACAGTAAAAGCATGTCACATGTGGTAAAATGCCTATTCATTTCAACTAACATGGAAAACATACTGCCACTGTCACCTACATATACTGCACCATTTCTAATAGAGCGCTATGTGAACAACTCCGAATGTGTGGCAGCCGAAACTTGTCATTTGGACAATGATGTTGGGGGGGGGAGGGCGGCTGCAGCGGCGCTGTGCTCGTGACGAGCTCAGCTCGTCAAGACTCACAGTAGAGCTGTGCCCATGACGAGCTGAGCTCGTCACGACCCTGCCCGCTGATTAATTCTCCCGCACAGGCAGGAATTAATCGCGCGTGGGGGGCCGCGGTCGTTATGATGAACTCAACTCGTCATGAGCATAGCTCCACTGGTTCTCATGACGAGCTGAGCTCGCAATGAGCATGCAATGGGTTAAATATACTTCATTTACCTGCATCCTTGCTTACGGAGTCTGTACCCTGGTGTTGCGCCGTTCCGGCTGTTCGCACCTCGGGATTTCGTTGTGGCTATATATCTATATATATATTCACTTAAAAAACCATAGGTTTCACACATGTTATAGTTAGGTGGACATTTCAGTCGTAACAATGAAATTCCCCCGTTATAGTTAGTTCAGATAACTATAACTCGCGCGCCCGCAATCCTCTGCTCATGACGTCACATATTACATCACTCATGACATGGTCAGTGGCATCACTCATGACATCACTGATGACATCATCCTGGTGATAGAGTGGCGGTCGCGCGAGTTATAGTCATCTCAACTAACTATAACGGGGGAATTTCATTGGTTTTTTACGAGTGAAATGTCCACCTAACTATAACGTGTGTGAAACCTATGGTTTTTTAAGTGAATTTGCAAGGTTTTTTAAATGCTAATTCCTAACTATAACGTGTGTGAAACCTATGGTTTTTTCAGTGAATTTGTACGGTTTTTTAAATGCTAAGTTATGTATTTATTATTATATTTTTTATATATTTATTTTACAATAAACTACGTATTAATTAATTATCTTTTTTCAATGGTTTTTCACCGTGCGCGCGCACCCCGCGATTTAAAAAAAAAAATGTTCTGCCTTCGCGGTCCTTCAGGGACCCCCTGACAAAGGCTAGGGGGTCAGGAACTCTCTACCCAGCCCCCTTTTCACGTTCGCCACCTTCCTTTTTCACTCTCGCACTCAAAACAAACAAAATGGCGGCCGACACTTCCTGATTTCGACTGATTCGAACGTTGACTGACATGTAACCATCAATCAGAATTACGCTCGCGCACGTTAGAGTGCGCGCACCGTGCGAGCACCGTGCGCGCACGGTGCGTGGCTATAGATATTTATGTACTTTAACTGCAATTTTCTCAGGAACTACTGAACAGATTGACTCCATATATGCAAAAGGCACATCCCTGACCTGAGGACTACCTCTTTGCCAAATTTCAAGTAATTCTGTTCAGCTGTTCGGGCTGTACCTTCGACTAAAGTTCCTATGGGAAAATGCATGGGGAAAACGCGTTTTGGGACCCCCCTTTTTTCTCGGCCCCCGCTTGCCGAATCACCCCGAGACTTTCAGGGTAGGAGCTGAGCGGAGCGCCCCATTAGTTTTGAAAATTTTGCGAGGATTCGTCAACCGGCGCCAAAGTTATTCAAAATAGAATTTTGAGATTTCCTATGGAAACACGGTCCTAACTATAACTATCTACTGGCGACCGCCAGTAGATAATATATATATCTATATATATATTAATGCTTTTTACATCAGTCGTTTGTTTCCTCCTCGGCTGCTCCATCCTGCCTTAGCCTTCATATCAATACACATGTCTCCTTCACATCATCGGACGCGGCAGCCCTGCCCCAGTAGTAACTTTACAGAAGTGGTGTCATAGGTCCCGGTCAGATGGGTTGAGCTGCTCCCTCGACCCATCTCAGCTGCAAACAGAAGGAAGTGAGAGGTCACCGGCCACTCCGACTCTTCTAAGAAGACCACTGCTTCTCTCTCTGCAGACACAGTGCACAAAGCGCCAAGTCACCCTCTTGAGGCACTACCATGATTTTAATTTCTCTCTCACTGTTCACATGGTTACCCTACTTTTTCTCTACTAGAAACTGCTGGTGCTTCGACATTGTGCACCGAGGAACCACTGAGTGGTTTCTCAGCATGTGTTTCCTTTATTGTATTGTATTGTAATTGCATTTATATTGCGCCTCCTGCCCCTGATGAGGTGTTAAAGTGCTTTTTTCGGTGAGCATCATAACAACAGCAGCGCAAGTCCTAAATGAGATTCATGAAGCCGCGCAAGGCCATGAGCGGCTCCATTAATCTGGAGTAACGCAACGCAGCACAAACTGCTGCGTTGCCTTACTCTCACATGGGAAGATGTTCCATGGGCGTTGCGTGGGTGTTTGTAGGAAAGTACCTCTGATGTGATTATGAACCAGGTTTCCAGTGCCGGATCTCTTTCCCCAAAACTGTACCACGATTGGCGCAAATTAATTTGCCACTGTGTGCCGTGCCTCACCTACACTGCATGGGATATAGGTAAGTAACCCCTACTGCAGGCCTTCAACCCCTAGGCAGGGTGTAGTATATCCTATGTATGGGCATACCTGCACAAGCAGATATGCCCCTACAATTTCCAGCCCATTCTGAGATGTTGGAAGCGATGAAGAGCACATGGGCTGATACTTGTCAACACGTTTCCTAGCTCCACGATGGCTTCACTGATTCCCAAAGTGTTTTGTACCAAAAATCTTTGTCTAAATAAATCCTCTCTGCCAGTGGCAGATGTACTAATGAATTCATACAAGAGACCCTTTCGGAGGGTCCCCTGAAACCCCACCAAGCACTGGTGTGGTTTCTGACTTCTTTTCCCCAGCCTGCCACTACGAGACATGTTTCTAACCTCATGAGGTGAGAGCCAGTGCTCTCAGAGGACACAGTCCAGGCCTGATCTGGGCAGAGGTGCTTCACACCTTTTCAAGGACACGATGGCCTTCTTGGACGGGAAGCTTCAAAGGCAATGCCGCCTTTAAAATCTAAGCCATGAAGCTCCAGATAGTGGAGGTGGGCAAGACCCCTTTCCTGCTCCACTTTTGGCAGAAGGAAAGGTGGGAAAATGAGTCAGATTAAGAGGAGGGTTGCTGTGTTGGTGCTAGCCTCCCACAAGGGTGCCAGCGCAGAGGAAAAGGCAGGAATGTGCTGCATTTTTTTAAAAACAGTGCCGCGCAACAAGGTGACTTGCCACGCTGCGCTGCGCTGCGCTGCGTGATGTTAATAAATAGACCCGTCAAAGACCAGAGGGAGTCTGTGAAGCTTGGAAGCTATGAGCTGTGCCTGCCTGCACAAAGCGACTGACTCTTACCCAGCCCCTCTGGCCCGCATGACTGAAGGGTGAAGAAGCCTGCTGCGGCCACTTGTGAACACTGTGGAACTTTCATGAGCTGTCCATGCAGGACGGAGACCCTGTGGAATGAAACTGTCCCTTAAAAACCCTGTACCTTTCCAGTGACTGATCCAATGTTTGTTGTTTTGAACTTATTTTAATCATAAAATTCATTTTGATTGAACTCCATTTGTCTGGTAACCTTACTGTGTGCTCTTTGAGGCATTTACTATGCTGCCAGAATAACATTTTAGATGCTGGGTTATTGTTTGTTTCAGAAGTGCTTGAGGTTTGGATGGTGAGGGATGCCTTCGACCTACAAAAATATCGAGTTGAAATATCGTAGGTACGGAATATCGACATCAAGAATATCGGTGACCAGAATATCGACCTGAAGGTAAGAAATATCGTTTTTGTTAATATCGAACTTAGTAATATCATTTGCAAAAATATCGTCGTTAATTATATCGATGTTTATATTAGTGTTATGTATTTTAGTATGTATTTTATATGTATGTGCTCCACATTTTTTGTTATGTTTTGTATTTATTTTAGATACATGTATTAAATGTTTAGAAGTTAGTAAATTTTTTTTAAAGTACATTTTGCGTTTTAGTACCGTATCGAGTTATGGGTTTATAGGGGAATAGGGTGGGAAATAATTTAATTATAGTAAATGAAATCATAATTTTTAGAAATGATTGATTATTTTTTATTAAATTTTGCATTTTAGTTCCGTAGCGGGTTGTGGGTTTATAGGGGAATAGGGTGGGAAGTCATTTAATTGTAATTAAATAATGAGTAATTTTTATTTATTGGGATTGATAATGTATTGATAATTAATTATTAATTGGTAATGATGTTTTATTAATTGATTAATTGATAATTATATTATGTGTGTTCATTTTTTATTGGAGTGGGTCGTGGGTTTATAGGGGAATAGGGTGGGAAGTAAATTAATTATAATAAATTAATTAATCATTTTTATTTTGGGGTATTAATAATTAATGTATTGTTTATTAATTATTTATTGGTAATTATTTTTTATTAATTGATAAATACATTAATTGTGTTTGTTAAGGAGCAGATTGTGTGTTTATAGGGGAATAGGGTGGGAAGTAATTTACTATAATTCAGTAATTATCAATTCATATTTATTGGTATTGATAATTAACTATGTATTAATTAATTATTAATTGGTATTTATTTGTTATTAATTGATTAATTGATAAATATATTAATTGTGTTAATTTTTATGCTGAGCGGGTTGTGGGTTTATTGGGGAATGGAGTGGTAAGTAATTTAATGGTATTAAAGTAATTTTTTATTTTATTTTAATGGAATTTATAAACTTAGACACTGATATTTTTTTTCAATATTTTTGTACTTACCATGATGTAGAGAGGATGTCGATATTCTTGACTTCGATATTTTTGTCACGATATTTTTGTAACTCGATATTGTGGTAGTCGATATTTTGTCGCCTGGGGCCATGAGGAAGCATTGGATGCTGTAGTCAGCCTCCAGGCACTGACATCCCTATAGGTAAATAAGTGTAACTGCCTCCAAAAGGAAGTCGTGTGGGAGGAAAGGGGGTTCAGAGTGAGTAAAGGGAGAGTGAACATAGCACGGCTTCTGCCTGGCACCGAAGGAAACCCCTCGATGGGCGCACGGGTAACGGTGGTGAAAGGGAGCGTCGAAGACTCGGTGGAGTGAAAATAAAGTGAAAAACAGGAAAGGAATTATTGGTGTCTTTAAAGATATTGTGAATAAACATCTGTAAGAAATGGCTCCCTGAATACTTCATATGGATTAACAATGACAGCCCCATGCGCAACTGTACACGCTCTGGCATCCTGAAGGACCCGGAGTTAAGGGTTCTGACAGACCACGAACCCAAGACCACCACATGCACCTGGACACACCCCGGCACCCAGAAGGACCAGGCCTCGAGAATGCCGACAGACCAGTCGCGGCCGGCATTAATCGTGGGTGGGAGCCAGGGATCGCACTGGGAGGAGGGAGGTGGGTTAATTTAATAATAAATAAAAAAAGTACCTGTCCGCCGGCCGGGTCCCACGTTTTGTCGCCACCTGCTCCTGCTCTCCTGCCTCTGGCAGGAACAGGAAGCAGCCAGCCCCCTCCCCTCCCCTGAGCCAATCACAATGCTGCAATGGCAGCTTTGTGATTGGTGGGGATGCTGCCTAGCCAGGGGCTCACAGGGAGGCCATGTTCTCCAAGTAGGCTGAAGTAGGCTGCATTGCAGCCTGCATGGAGAAAGGGCAGAGTGCGCATGATTGGTTTGGGGGGCCCCAGAGGGCCGACCAAACAGTCATTGAGCCCTCAGGAGTGGACACACCACTTCTCTCCTGCTTGCAGAGCAGCCCCGCCCGCCCGCAACTAAACATAAAATAGTCATAACGGGAAGTTATTACCATATTATGTTTCTGCTTCTCGCACTGAGCAGGCGCGGTGAGTCCATTGGGGCGTTGGGGCATTGCCCCCCCCGCCCGCAGCTCCCTCAGCATCTCTGAACTTAAGTAAACTGAATCAGTTTACTTAAGTTCAAAGACACCGAGGGAGAACTGACAATCCTGTCAGTCAGCATGACGTCGGACCGCCCACCCCCTTCAGAGTCTCATGATTGTCAGACCAGGGGCAGCAGGCACCAGCACAAGTGCGCATGAGTGGGGAAGGTCGGCGAATTTTACACCCGTGCCCAGTCATGCGCACTAGTGTCTGCTCTGGCTGGCGCATGCCCATTAGGAGAGCGAGGGTTGAGCAAAGGCTCAAACCTCGGTCTCCTAATGGGCAGGCGGGCGGAGAGTAACCGTGCCCTCAGCCAATCATGGCGCTGCTGGCAGCGCCAGGATTGGCTGAGAGGGGTTGCTAGTCCACTCCATTGCCGTTCGTGAAGGCGCCAAGGGGAGCAGAAGTGGCGCGGACCGGCTGTGAGGTAAGTTTTCTGTTTTATATTTAATTCCCCGGCCCCCACACCTGCGCGACAACCCCCCCCCCCGCACCCCCCAGTATTGCGATGCATGCGAGACGCAACTGTCAACACTATATGTAAAATGTGCTTGGAGTTGGACCCCGTTAGCAGTTCAAATCAAATGTCTTCTTTTTGGCTAGAGCGCTGACTTGCATTTATGGGGAAGTTCACTTCAAAGAGGGCAGTTATTATCACGTCTTGAGTTTTCAAACTGCATTTTCACTTCGGAAATTAATCCAAAAGAATTGAACATCTCAGTGTGGTCTGCCTCGCCTTCATGCCCTCTTATTTGTAGCCGCGTCACACAGCATAGGCTCGAGGACGCTCGAGTGAGCGCCATATTTACATGTATTATGCACTCAGGGTTGCTAGATGTTCTACTAGCACGGCCGTTAGTTAGTGTAATGCCCACAATGCAAAAATAAGCAAAATCACTTAAAGGCACCAGTTTCCCCTTATCACTACACACTTCAAACAATAATAATATAGGAAGAAAGGGGCATATTATCAAGAAATGACGTTAAAATTGTTGCCGCTTTAGCTGCAGAAAACTACCGCTAAAGCGTCGATAATTGGCTTGATAATATGCCCTGGAGAATTCCCATAGAAGCCCATGTTGACTCCAGAACCTGGGCTTCTATGGGAATTCACAAGAGCATATTATCAAGCCCATTATCGACCGCTTTAGCGTCAGTTTTCTGCCACCAAAGCGGCGATAATCTTAACGCCGTTTCTTGATAATATGCCCCAAAGTGCTTTCAGTTGTGATATGGAGCTGCCTTAATTCCTAAAGTAAAGAAAGAGAGAAATGCCACATTACCAATGCAAATCGATCATTTTTTATAAAGTTCTACATACATATTACGTCTGAGTTTTTGCAGAACCTTAAAAGATGAAAAAAGTGTTGCATTGTTTTTATTTTGTAACTGTGGCAACCCACCCTGCACTCAAAAGCTGGCGTGGAAACTATTCTTACCTGAAAGGGGTTGTGGAACATATCTGTGATGTCGGCACTTAAAATGACAAGCATTGGCATAGCCAATAGGTCTCGCTTTTGGGAGTTTATAAGTATTTAGTTATCCAGTACAATATCCTTGGTGCAACAACAACTGTTGCATGGCTAAACACTTATAAGGTCCCAAAGGCGAGACCTATTGGCTATGCCAATGCTTGTTTTCCCTGTGTTGTGCTGGAGTGCCAACTATCTAATCTCCAGAAAAACTCCCTCTAACAAAAAAGTAATCTATCCACTAAGCACAGCAGGTGAACGGGGCATGAAACTCCCACCGGCCGCAGTTTGATTCCAAACACATCTTCATGTAAAAGGGCACGTCACCATATTTTACAAGCTGAGGTGATGGAGCGGGTTTTGTCACCAGCTGCTTGATATAGGTTTGTCAGAAGGACTTTGAGATCACAGCAGCTGAATGTGCAAGAAGGGTCAAAGTGCCTCAGAGAAACAAATAGGTGCAATAAAATTGGTAAAGACAAGTGCCACGGGGGCCACTATAATGTATTTTAGAGAAACACTTCCTTGCGCAAAGCACTGATAACTCAGAAATGTGTTAGTCAACGAGGTAAATGCTAGATTGGAAGACTAGTCTGTCACAGGGAAAGAAATCAACAATAGAAGTGTTTTAAATCGGAGGTCTCCAAAGCATTGAAGACAGGTGACTGCAGGGGGGCGAGGGAAGCAACCGGGCACACACGTCGGCCACGGGAAGGCGCGAGAGGAGTTTAATAGTCCCATTACTAATTCATGATGGACGAGGCTAGAGTGAAGGTTGTTTGCGGCGTTGGGCCTTAAAATAGAATGTTCGTAGCCCGGCATGGACCAGTCGAGAGACAGCAGGAGTGAGACGGTGTTTATGTGCGGCTCTTCAATGTCATCTGAAATTAATATTCAGGGGAAGAACCTTCCGAACAAGTTCGTGTTTGGATTGCAAATGCCCAAACACACCCGTAGCAAACAGAAACCTAGCAGTAATGCGGGAATACAACGTGCGTATTAAAAACAGAAAATGCCGTATTGAGGGAAATGTCTGGATAAAATAGATAAAAACTGCACAAATGCGAGTTAAGCAACAGGGTCACCCCAAGCACAAGCTCGAATCGTTGCCAAAGAATTATGCTTCTGTGTATAAACGTCCCTGTAAAAGTGAAACTCGTGTTAACAAAAAATGTTGCGTACAAATATCCAAGGCAAACTAAGTGGTAAGTAAAATGACACATACATTTGGAATACACCAGTACAGTTTGTAATTCCATGAAAACTTGAGATCGGAGCATTTGCCATCATCTCCAAAGTGCGCCAGAGCGAGTGTGTTTAATTGGCAACTAATTGTTAACTAATTAATAAGCACAGTTTCAGTTCACTGTATGCTTCTTCCAGACACTTGTACAAGTGCTGGTTGAAAAAGAAAAAAACCAAGGGAGAGTATAAAGGGAGTGGTGCGCGCGCAGCCGTCGCGCGGCGAAAGTGAAAGTGATCGCGATCTCAATCAAGCGCGGCGAGCGATGCGCGTAATGAGCATGAGGAATGCCATATGGCACCTCTGCTCATAAGCGCGCGCCCGCGCACATGCACTGCAAGCTGTAGCCGGCGGAAGCATTTTTTGAAGCCCTTACAAAAAGTCTTGCCAGGACAGCGCATGCGCTGGGTCAGGCGAGACCTAAAAAAAGTAAAGCGGCAGCTTTGATGCAACTAATAACAAGCGCTGAGCCACGAGAAAGAGACGCCGTGCGCGTGCACATCTCCTGTCCGGGCAGGCATGGCAAACAGGAGAAGGGAAGCGCGAAGGCGGGGGGAGGGGCGGAGGCAGGGAGCAAGCAAGAGGAAAGACAGATGGCGCTGAAGGCTGGCGGTTCCCGTGTGCACGCTCGCGTGAAAGCAAGCTTGTCGCCAGCCAGCAGCACTTTGAAAACTCACCTACTAAAGTCTCTCCAAGCAGCGCATGCGCGCTGACTCAGCGAGACCTAAAAATGTACGTCTAAAACTGGGAATGGTAAATACCACAACACGGGCATTTCCTATAACAAATGCCACTTGAAGGCAAGGAAAAGCAAAAGAGCAACGACAAAACATATAGCACCCCAATGAAACAGAGTGAGATTAAGAGTGCAAGCAAGAGACGGGCTGAGGTAGGCAAGATACCAAGGGATAAACAAGGGCAAGATAGTAAGAAATACTCTATATTTTGAAGCTACTGGTGTGTGAAGGCCAGAAACAGATGAAGGGGAAAATACAGACATTTAGATTTACTTTGGTCATAGAAAGGAAGATTTAAACTCCCATTACCTAGGAGAAACCGATACACCATCAAATCCCCACACCAGCTGCAGAGCGATTTCAACTTCAGTAGTGCTGACAAAATGTTATTTCTTTTGTAACAATCGATACAAGAGTTTAGATCATAATATTGAAGTCCCTGAAAGACATAGGGCCCGATTCACAGAACTAACTTAAGACGAAATCCTAAACTTACTACCAGATTGGTATTCACAGAAGGCCCTTACTCATTTTGGTATTCACAGAAGTTAGGAGTCCTAACTTTAGGACTCCTAAATGCCGTTTGTGAATACCGAAAGTCTCAAAATTAGAATTTTTCTCAGTTTAGGAGTAGTAAAGTTAGGACTCCTAACTTTACTACTCCTAAACTGGGAAAAATCCTAACTTTACGACTTTAGGTATTCACAGAAGGCATTTAGGAGTCCTAAAGTTAGGAGTCCTAACTATACTACTACTAAACTGAGAAAAATCCTAATTTTAAGGCTTTCGGTATTCACAGAAGGCATTTAGGAGTCCTAAAGTTGGGAGTCCTAACTTCTGTGAATACCGAAATGAGTAAGTGTCTTCTGTGAATACCGAAATGAGTAAGTGCCTTCTGTGAATACCGAAATGAGTAAGTGCCTTCTGTGAATACCAAAATGGTAGTAAGTTAAGGATTTTGTCTTAAGTTAGTTCTGTGAATCGGGCCCAAAGTTGTCAAATTACACCTTGGCTAACTTTCGGGAATTTTTTGAAGTGCAAAAACTTAAGACATTTTGAAAAAAACCTGTGAAGAAAAAAAGAATTCGGATGGTTTCAGGGAAAGCAAGTGTTTGTGCTACTCAGACTTTACCGTGAGGACAGACCTGACCAAAAGCCTCCAAGAAACTGGTGCACACAAGAGCAGCTGAGACTGCAAAACATGTTCTCACAACAGAGGTGGTACTGGCACAGACTAAACTTCTTTTAGACAATCCACTCAAACGTCAAAGTGCCGGTCTGCAAAGCTCTACTCACAGCTCCCCAACAAGCAAGAGCAAGCTTTTCAGGTGCTTTCAAGAGTGTTGTACCAGTGCTTTTACAGACCAAACAGTCATTAGCTGGTCTACAAGCAGTTCACCAATTGAAGCGTAGGCTGTCTGAGCACTCAAGCTGGCTGTGGCACCATGGTCAGCATAACTACCAATAAGTTACCAGTTTTTACTCAGATTCCATCCTAGCCCTAATACTAATCGTTTACATGAAACTACTGGAAATCTTAGAGGAATGAATAAGTTTGCTTTATGAATACGCCTAGACACCATAATTTACATGAAAATCGTCATCATTGATGACATGGTCGCTCTACTCAGATGTCCACAAGGAGACCGCGCTACTACTATCTACTGAGACAGTAGCAATGACTTATCAGTGCAAGACTTACATTTCTCACCGATTCACTCCATTCAACTGCACACCTTGTTTCAGGCACCAAGAAGTTTGGCTTCAATCCCATTCCAAAGTGCCCTTCAAGGTTTAGACACGATCATATGTGGCTGCTTAATATGTAAAATCCTCACATTTAAACAACCTTATTTACGTCACATGCTACTCATCACAGTATTCCAGCCCATTGCCATCTAAGAGCTGCCACAACACCACCAACCCCCACTAATCACCATCCTGCACAGTGCAGAATGCCCAGTGGCGTGCGTGTCAGTGCACCTCCTCGCTAAACACTTCACCGTCGCTGAAACGAAGGCTCGGTGACTGTCAAAGATCATTAAAGGGTCAGAAAAACCAAGCAACACTGAAGAACATGCGGTAAAACAAAACACAGGAAGGCAAGCACCTTACAGACACTAAAAAGAATGGGCGATCACGGAGTTATGGTGACTATCAGGTGGCGCACGTAGAACATTCCCCAAAGCTCTTGAATGCAGAAATACTCATCATATTTCACAGAGAAGGCAGCGCAAGCCCTGTAAGTGGAGACAATTCTTGCGAACGGTCACCTCGACAACTGCAACAGCCAATGAGAGCTTGAAGGATAAAGATGTGTCCTCTTGCAAAAGGAGAACAGTCAGACTGTGTGGGGAGCAATTACAACACAAGTCTGCAAATTAGGGGAAAAGCTGCTATAACACCGTATAAGGGAGAAACCCCCGTATGTGCCAGAAAATACAAATTATAATAAGTGCTCACATAGAAACCATGCGTGAAGGGGGCACCTATCAGCTGCTCGGAGAGACTTTAGTAGGTGAGTTTTCAAAGTGCTGCTGGCTGGCGTCAAGCTTGCGTTCACGCGAGTGTGCACGCGCGAACCGCCATCCTTCAGCGCCATCTGTCTTTCCTTTTGCTTGCTCCCTGCCTCCGCCCCTCCCCCCGCCTTCCCGCTTCCCTTCTCCTGTTTGCCGGGCCTGCCCGGACAGGAGATGTGCACGCGCACGGCGTCTCTTTCTCTCCCTGTTCATATTGTGATAATGTTGACCTCCCCATGTAAAGACTGTTTTATAGGGTGTTAAACACCCCGCCCCTTTTGGTGTTTACAAAGGATTCCTTACTTGACAAAGTATGACGGCGTTTGATTTCATTTCATCGTTAGCAGGGTGTCAGCTCAGCTTTAGGGCAATGTGACGGTGTTTGCCCCCACCCTATATCGATCTGTGACGATAGGTTTGAGTTACCCCCTTAACGGGGTGTGAGTCTTCATCATGTCCTGTGACACGTACCGCCCCTTTATCATGGTGCTTGCCCACTCTCCTTTGGCTTTGACAAACAGTTTGCCCTTTTTCACGACAGTCATTACGACAGTGTTTGCCTTCTACTCTTTCGAAACCTATAACGGGGAGAATCTCACACCCACTTCAAGCGGCTGGCAGTACGTTTTGCTCCCCTCTCCCGAGATTTGGGACGTGGGTGTTTCTGTTCACAACAGGCAGTGACGCGGAGAGATATGCCTTCCTTTAACTGGCTGCAGTGCTCCTCTCCTTTGATAGGTGCCTCCGTGGAACATCAGGCGCAGCAGACCAGTAGCTTCGCTACAGTGCCTGCAGATGCAGGGGAGTGACTCCTTCACACTAAGGGGGTCCTTGATGGCCACAGGTCTGGTGAAGATCCCGTAAGAAGCACAGACACAGATGACGCAGAAGACTTGCAGAACAGCGAGACCAGGAGCAGCAGGAGCCTTCCTTGATGCAGTCTCAGTTCAAGGTGAAGTCCAACATGCCCAGACAATCAAAGCTGAATTGGTTTCGGGTTTGAATCTTGTCCCACAACGAATCAGAAGAGCCACCCACAGGTAAGCCCTTAAATACCCTAAGGAAAGGGTTGGAACAACTCACGGGTTCCTCCTAGATGAGAGGCTGGACAGAGGGGAGGACACTCCCATGTCCTTTCTCCAGGTTCGTGCCAGAGCGGAGTCTGCAGCTCCCTGAACTGGTTCCAACTGGAGGATGCAACGAGGCAGCAAACCTTTAAAGCAGTCTGGTGGCTCTGGCAAGCTATTGTGCTACCTTCCCTTGCACAAGCTCAGCTCAGCAGCAGGAGGGCACAATCGTGTCTGTGGTCGGCAGCAGCACTAGCTCTCTAGCAGACCCTGAAAGGCTGGTACCGGGAATACAGGAGGGCTCCCGAGGGCAGCCCCCAGTACATGGGACCATAATTCCAACACTGGAATCGGTTTTGGGGTAGGATTCCAACATGTTTGACACAAAACATGACCACATTCGGTGCAGCAAATATATAGTTAGACATCTCGTAATTGACTTGATGTCCACTATATGTATAAAATGTCTGACCACACTTACAGAGTCTGGGGAATTGACTCTGATGTTTGTAGGGGTGTCCTGCTCATGCAGGGGCACCCTCACACTTTTAACCAAGCACCCTGCCTTCAGGACTGAAAGGCTTGCCATAAGGGTGACTAATAGGTTTTAAGTGTAGTGACCTCAGATATAAGGAAACTTATATCTGTCACAAGAGGTGCTAGCACCAACTCTCACAGGCTGCAACGGCAGGCGTGTAGTCACAGTTTGAGTGGTCTCCCATGGGTGGCATAATACACGCTTCAGCCCATGGGAGACCCCTGGCGTACCTCAGTACCATATATTAGGGACTGATAATGGTACACTAGTAGCCAATTATGGATATAGAGAAGTACTTACCATGGTCAATTTTGGAAGGAAGCAGATAGACTGGGGTCCTGATTAGCAGCATCCCAGCCACACTAGGTCAAAAACACACCGACCCCTGCAAACAGTGGGGGTAACCGTGAAAGCAGATCCTACTTTCCTACAGTGCCGGACCGGACTGCCACAATACCTGATGAGGATATTGCAGACGGTGCAGAACGCTGCTGCTAGAGTTGCCCTTAGTCCCCCTAGAAGACAACGTGTCACTCGGCATCTGCGCAACTTGCACTGGCTTTCCGTAAATAAGCGTATTTCTTTCAAGACATCCCTAATAACGCAAACAGCTTTGCATAACTGGTGTCCTAGTACTACGGGGCCGGCATCGGACACGCCGCATGTATGGCGGTCCTGCCGGCCCCCGATGACCACACAGGGGCGGGCCTGTCACGCGCATAGGTGACGCGACAGGCGCGTCCCGACAATCGTTGGTCTCTACGTTGTTGGGGCGTGACCCGGAAGTGATTGTAATCACTTCCGGGGCACGCATCGCAGCAAGGCTAGGCTGGTTAGAACCGGCATGGCGCGAATGGATTTTTTGAGTAAAAGGCTGGGGAGCGGCGGAGTCTACCTCTTTGCTCGCCGCTCCCACAACCTGCCGCCCCTTAAGGACAACAGCCTCGCTAGGAGGCTGTATTTTTATTTCAACTGATTGCATCTCGGACCTCGCTAGGAGGTCCTAGTAAATTTCGAGGGGTCTGGGCCTCCGGCGGAGGCCCTAACTATTCTTTTCTTTTCTTTACTGCAGAGTCTGGCCTACTGAAGAGGTCGTGCATCCCGCTGTTGTGGGTGATGGATTCCAGCGCTGGCGAACATCGGCGTGTGTACAGACTGCGGGGATGGCATCGGGCGGAGCCACATCGTGTGCAATAGGAGCGGTGCATCGAGCGTCTTGGATCCGGCGTGCGACACATGTGTCACTAAGCTGCAGGGTTGTGCTGCGGTCCCCATGAAGATTTGCGTGTCGCAGGGTGGTCGCCCTGTTCCACCTGAAGTGTGAGTGGCAAAAGGAACAGTGAGAGCGATGTACTGAAGGTGTAGAAAAATTCTGATTCGCGCTGTGCCCGAAAACATAGGCTTTCAGGGAGAGTTTATTGGGGTGGAAGTCGGATTTCACTGAAGATTTTCCCATTTATACAGCCTTGAGCCTTGAAGCGGGCCTCTAGGCTGTGGCCTTTTGAGACGCGGCCCTGTTTGGTTTACTGAGCTTTCCTGGAAGAAAGCGCATCTTTGTAACAACGGGGGTCAAAGTCGCTGCAGTGCTGGCAGCAAGGCTCAGATAGCTGCGTGCCCCTGTCTCGGGTCAGCCATGTTTTATACTTGCTTCAGGCACCCTGTTTCCTCGCGGTAATATTGTTTTGCTGAGAAGTATGGCAAATTGAATGTCATCTGAAGTCTGGAGTTATTAAATCTTTTACACGCTTGGCTCTGATTGACGAGCACAGGGAGGAGTAATTCGTGCAGCCCGTAGCATGGGAAAAGTATGGTCCTTATCGTCAGGCGTGGACTCTGTGGAAGTTCGCAAAGTCCTCCTCCCCTCACGATCGCTTCAGGCCCTTATGTGACTGAAGACGCTTTAAATTTTCAACGCAAAAGGTGCTTTTACCTAACAAGACAGGAGTGACTGAAGGAGTTATTAGAGGGCCTTTGGCGGGGTATTTGTGAAATAATACCATTGGTTTATAATGGGACCACAAATTATTAGGAAAACTCATGATGGCCGCTAAAAGAGCCACACAAGTATCGTAGGAAAGCGGTGGCGCTGTTCTATGTTGGTCTGCTATCGCTCTTAAATGATTAAATTCAGTGGTACTCAGGTTGTAATACATTCAAACAGAGAGTTAGAGGATACTTTCTATGCACATACGCTCACGGGACACACACATGTGCACTCGTTCCCTCTTCCATTGCTGGCTGCTGAAAATAATGCATGCTTCTAGGGCACTTTACAAATTGTCACCATTCTAGGTATGGATTGCGGGGTGTTGAAACATTACCCAGCTCAATGGTGCCCGTGGCGTCACCTTAGATGGCTGGGTGGATCCATATCATTGTTATAGGGAATGTTATGTGTGTGTGTGCACTAAGCACAGGATAAAGTTGTATGCACTAGATACGTCATGCTTCTGGTACGTCTATGGGTGCACTAAGCAGACTGCATATGCATTAAAGACTCAAGACAATCACTGCCATGTTTAACAGTTGGTGTGTGAGTTCACTAGGTCCATGAGATAACACAGTGGCATGTTTACGGTCTGAATGTGCGCAAACAAAATGCGAGGAACTACATAGTACTGTATTTATAATTATACAGGTTAATTCAGAACTTAATGCACATACTACCATTGGTATAGTCGGTAGGGTGCACTGAGGATACAAGAACATACAGAGTCCGTGGGTTCACCAGGCACCATACCAAATTACATACTCTGTATGTGTTACACGGGGGACAAAGGGAAGCACACAGTACCGGGTTTGTAGTCTGGGTATACACGGGGCACACAATACATGTATACATAACCCCATGTTTATGGTCTGTAGGTGCAATATGTAGATAGTATGTATATAATACACTTAGTGTCATCTTTACAGACTGCATGCGGAATGGATGTGCACTGGCAGGGCACACACGAGGTAACCCATTATGGGTGGTTTTTGCCTTGATTGGGAACAAGCGTTAGGAAATACTGGGGGTGTCGAGACGCATTTTACGTTTTATAGGATCTGGCAATGCCAATAGCGACGGCTTGGCCAGGAATGTACATTTTGTGCCATGGCTTCAGCATCCCTCAAGTAACCATGAATGCGCTATTACACTCCACTCTATATCCCGTACCTATGAACGCGCTATTACATTCCACAGTATACTCCAGGTACATTCTTTATTTAGTGGTGCACTTTCATAAGTGGAGTACACCTTCTGGGAGGCCGGGTACATGGTATGCTCTTAAATATTAGCCTGTTCTTTAACGAAATTGATGGATTGCATTCCCCTCTAGTTGGACACAGGGGATTAGCCATGGGCATTTCACTGTGTTTGCAACACTTCTCATAAGGGTCCAATATGGGAGATGGTACATGTCCTTCCCCTTCAAAGGCTTCATTTATCAGGTCATATCAATGCCATTGAAACACGTGAGGCTTGGAAAATCATTTTGATCTCTTGCAAAATATATGAAGAGGTCCCCAGGTATGCAACTGGTGTTAGGCTAGGCACCCTCTGTAAGTTTGATTCCAACTGTGCGTGTAAGGTTCATATTACACAGGCAATATATTGTCCTGCGAGTTCACAGATCATAAAGTCAGCTTCGCAGGAGTGTCAGTATAGGCCTTATATGATCTACAGGGACTGTGTGGCCAGACATAGTGTTTTGCCCCCAGAATCATACGGTTGATCAAGTGAGGCAGCCACGACTAAATCTCACGCCGCCTGGTGCTGAAATGGACATTCAGCCAGCGATCACATTTCCTACCTCTGAGAACTTGTCTGGTCTGTGCCTTAGCTGTATTCCATGGGATTGCAAATACAGTGATAGGATTAGATCCAGCACTTTATCATTTTTGCTGTTGAACTCAGAGAATGCATTTTGATGCAAATATTGGAATTAGGTTTCCCGGATGGTTCTAATTAATTAGCAGCATTATGCTTAGATTCTGTCATTCCAGGAGCTGTAGTCATGCAAGAAACTTTAACTGTGCACGTCCGGTAGCACGACTAGTGCTATGCTGAGCGCTCTCAGCGGACAGTCTGATGTTAATGCACTTTGGGCTATGCTGGGCTTCATTGAAAAGTCTGATGTCAATGTTCTACACAGTACGTTATTTGCTGAATAGACAACTAAGGGCAAAAGGTTTGCGCTCCTATGATGGTTTGTAACACCATGCACGAAAAAGTGTGCTTGGGCCGCTTCACAGGGAATGCAAGTTTGGATTCAGCATTTGTAGGTTAAATTGAGTTGGGGCCGCTTTACAAAAAAGGCAGGATATAGATGCCGTTTTTGTCAGTTACACATTCTTTCCACATTTAACCAATTTTAGGGTATTACTGACTGGGGTAGTTACTGTTAGCGTGATGAGGGGGGCTGGTTCATCGGCATGCAAAGAGCTCAATGTTACATGCCCATGCGGGTTTTAATGGTCGCATTTTAAGTGCGTCAGCGGCAGGTCTTGGCACCAAAGGCCTGCCCGGGCAATTTATTGCCACCAGAATGGCCAAACCATTGGCGTTCGTCGTACGAAATGTGACTTGCCTTTCAGTGGCCATTCACTTCTAGATATTCCAAGCTGTCATGTGACAGCAACCCGTTGAGGTCAGTCTTGCGAGGCGCTGGCATAGGTGATGTCACCCAAGTGTGGATTCCTATGATATCTTGCATTCGTTTTGTGTCACACATTGTGTCACACTGTATCTTTTACAAAAACACTAATCATCTGTGTTTGATTCTCATCTATGTATGGCTGGATCCATGACTGTTACATGGAAGGCGCCCCACACCACAATGACTGCAAGATGTGGGCAGGCAAGGGAACCGAAAGATCCAGGACGGGAGTGGCAAGAAGCGGATTCAAGGCTGATGGGCGATCAATGGAAAAGCTCAAGAGGTGCCAGCGTGCATGGGTGAGATGGTGCTGCCCATGCACTGTATGGGTTGGATAGAAGTGTGTCAACCATTTGTTGTTGCCAGCCAGGGTATTTGCCAGCACGCTACTGTACAGGTGTAGGTGTCAACCATTTGTCATGGCCAGGTGTGGTATTTTAGCAGTACGCTACTTCACAGGTGTATGCCTGGCCAGCTCGACTGAACCCCAGTTTTTAAAAGGCGGATCCGACACCCTGGGTCAGGTAAAGGGATTCTGCCATTACGGCGCCTGTGCTCACAGGTGCCATTGTAGGCGAGCTGTTGAGATGCTCCGCGGTAGGGGTAGAGGCTTGCGCAGACCCTATCCCAGAACATAGTGGTCCAAGTGTAGGTTTGTGTTCCATGATATGTTCATGGGGGATCTTGGGGGCCCGTGGGGGCCCTCCCGGTTAGCCTTCCAATGGGGCATTTTTCACCGGCAATGGGTATCTGTCTGGGGCATTGTGTCTATTGGGCACATCGCGCTGCTATCATTTGGGGCCGTTTAGTGGCTCCCAGACGATGTCATTTTCCCCTTAGCCAGTCAGCCCTCGCATTATTATCCTACATTCGGGGTGGGGATGACCGGGTACGCTTGGGTAATAAGGGGGCTGGGCAAACACTAATCACAGAAGTAGGTGGGTAGGCACGTCTATGCCCGGGGTACATCCAGGCACAAGGACTTCAAAGATCCCCTAAGGGGAGGCTATCTAGGGCTCCACACCACCAGACTTTAGAGTCGTGCTTCTTAAAAGACGGCATCCATCTGTCAAAGGTTAGGGATTTGTAATCGTTATGGAGGATCCTCTAGCCGATTTAGTTGGGTATAGGGGCAGGGCATGACCTTGCGGTGAGTTTTTTGGGGGGGCCTGATAGTCGGTCAACTATGCAGGCCGGTGGCGGCAAGGTCATGATTGGTGAGCAGTAAATTTAAGGTCCTTAGAGGGCGGCGCCATTCTTGAATGGCGTCGCCCAAGGGGGAGGGGACAAGTGGTTTCTCATAGAACTCCAAGGGCAGTTACAGCCGGTGGGCTGGATGGGTGCGGGGGAGGGGGAGTCACGCTTTCCAGTAGGATGCTTGCCCACCCCGCACATGCACAAGGGCGCAAGTAAATGGCGCATAACTGCAAGGGCCTCTTATGGAGAGAATTTACAGGACGTACGGGGGTGACCTGGGGGGGAGAAGTACCCTCACGGGAAATGGGCCCTCTGCGCATGCGCACTCCGGTTGGAGGGCGGGCATAAGGGCGTACTGGGGCGACCTGGGGGGGAAGTACCCTCACGGTAAACGGGCCCCCTGCGCAGGCGCACTCCTTTGGAGTGCGGGCATAATTTGATAAGGATCTGGCACCAGTTAATGACCTTGCCGTAGGCTCAAGATAGGGATACGCAGAAAATGAAATGTTATTGTTATGATTATTGTTTATGTAATGTTTAGATTCGGATAGGAATATCTTTGTATTAGAGATATGTTAAGGTTAGGAAAATGACACCTGTACCTATCCACGTAATCAATGTAATGGTTTTTCTGCGTATTGTTTAAATGTTATAATTAAAATTGTTGATTTAATTTTATGTTAATAAATACGGCCGGGGGTTTACGACTCCCTAATCAAAAAATTAAATCCCTTGTGCTAAGCGTGTTACTGTCTTAGTATTGATAAGGGAGGAGGGGGTCTCGGCTGTACCTGACCATATGCATGCCCATCCCCAGCATCTCTTTTTATAGTCCTCTGAGAACTCTGCGTTCTGCCGATACTCATTTGGCCACCATCCCAAGGATGCGACACGTCAAAGCAGGGGGACGGTCCTTTCCCTTTTTGGGGCCCGTGGGCTGGAACAATCTGCCTTTGGAATTGTGCCAGATAAATGATGAAGGAAGCGGAAACTGCGTGGGAAACAGGGGCTCAATTTGTATCATAAATTCAAAGCTGTTCTGCACAGGGGCCCCCAAAATATGTTTGGCCCAGGGCCCCCAAAATCCTTAAGATGTCTCTGCCCTCATATACACCTCAACACGCCCCCCCAGCACCCTAAAGGGCCCGACATTGAGAATGCCGACAGACCAGGACCCCATGACCCCCATATGCTCCTGGACACGCCCCCCAGCACCCTGAAGGGCCCGGCGTCGAGGATGCCGACAGACCAGGACCCCATGACCCCCATATGCTCCTGGACACACCCCTGGCTGGCACCCTGAAGGGCCCGGCGTCGAGGATGCCGACAGACCAGGACCCCATGGTGGCACGGTTTCGGACTCACATCCGTGCTGCTGTCAGTGTGATGATGTGTGCTCACAAAGGCGTTGTGAAAGATGCAACAAACACACCGGCCCTTTGTCTCAAGACTCTGCTGGTCTTCTCCTATGTATTTAGGTTCACTCCTTAGAGCACGACGTTCATCGAGTGACCCCTTTTCATACCACTCTCCTTTGAGGTGCAGCTGAACTCAGCAGAGGGGCTGCTCCCAGCTTTCATACCGTGGGCCCCAAGATTTCCTTCAGGGGAACCTCCGAGCAACACATTCAAAATCAACTATTACCAACTCACTGTGATAACTAGTGAAGCCCAGTGGCTTTGCCAATGATTGTTTTATTAGGGCCTGGAATCCCGATTTAAATTGGAGACCTCTCGGGCGCCTGAGCCGCGCATCGCAGACTCAGGCAGCGGCACGAGGGTGACCCTGGGACCTGAGCGTCAATGCCTCATCTGCATGTAAACAAGCACAGCCGGGCGCGGCACATGCAAGTCAAATACTTCCATCTGACGGGGTTAGGGGCGATGCACGCCTGTCACAAATCCTCTCAGAGAGGGCGGGAGATGGGATGTGATGGCTTCTCAGGCTCCGGACGAGAGAGAGAAAACGGAGATTTGGAAGGATAGATTAGAGGGAGGGGTGAGGGAGAGAGGGGAGAGGGCGAACACATGGAGCTGTAGAAGGGGATAGCACAGATAGGTCTGTAGAGGGAGAGATCACACATGGAGCTGTAGAAGGGGGAGAGCACGCATTAATCTGTAGAGGGGAATCAAACATGGAGCTGTAGAGGGGAATCACATATGGAGCTGTAGAGAGGAAGAGCACACGGAGCTGTAGAGGGGGAAGAGCACACATGGTGATGTAGAAGGGGGAGAGCACAGATAGGTCTGTAGAGGGGGAGAGCACACATGGAACTGTAGAAGGGGGAGAGCACGCATGAATCTGTAGAGGGGAAGCAAACATGAAGCTGTAGAGGGGAAGCACACATGGAGCTGTAGAGGGGAAGCACATATGGAGCTGTAGAGAGGAAGAGCACACATGGAGCTGTAGAGGGGGAAGAGCACACATGGAGCTGTAGAGGGGGAAGAGCACACATGGTGATGTAGAAGGGTGAGCACACATCGAGCTGTAGAGGAAGGAGATCACACATGGACCTGTAGAGGAGGAGAGCATGCATGAAGCTATAGAGGCGAAGAGCACACATAGATCTGTAAAGAGGAGAGCACACGTGCAGCTGTAGAGGAGGGGAGCACAAATGAAGTTGTAGAAGGGAGAAGCACACATGGAGCTGTAGAGGGGAAGAGCACACATGGAGCTGTAGAGGGATAAAGCACACATGGAGCTGTATGGGGAGCACACCTGGAGCTGTAAAAGGGAAGCACACATGGAGTTGTAGAAGGGGAGAGCACACATGGAGCTGTAGAGTGAGAAGTAAAGGGGGAGCACACATGGCGCTGTATGGGGAAGCACACATGGAGCAATAGAAGGGGAAGAGCACACATGGAGCTGTAGAGGGGAAGCACACATGGAGCTGTAGAAAAAATGTACACATGGAGCTGTAGAGGGGGAGCACACATGGAGCTGTAGAAGGGGGAGCACACATGGATCTGTAGAAGGGAGAGAGCACACATGGATCTGTAGAGGGGAAGCAAACATGGAGCTGTAGAGGGGAAGCACACATGGAGATGTAAAGAGGAAGAGCACACATGGAGCTGTAGAAGGCAAGCACACATGGAGTTGTAGAGCGGGAGCACACATAGAGCTGTAGCAGGGGAGAACACACATACATCTGTAGAGGGGAAAGCACACATGGAGCTGTAGAGGAGGGGAGCACACATGGATCTTGTAGGAGAGTAGGGTCTGCTATCCTATGGTCACCCCAAATTTTTGCTTTTTGCTTCACTGGTTTTTGACATATTGAGGCTGTGGGCCTGCCAATCAGACCCCCAGCCTGCTGTTCTCTCTACTAAATTAAAACTATGCACCCTAGGTGCATAACCAATTGGAAGTGGATCACCCTGTCAGCCCCTGTACCAGTGTACACTAGGTACCCAGGGCATTGGTGTACCCAAGGCCTGCCAGGGGCTGAAGCATGTATTATGCCACCCCAGGCTTGGCCTAACAATTTGACACAACTGGCTGATCACTCAGCTGGGGTAAGTTGGTGTAATCACCTCTTACTTAGGTGTAGTATACCTATACCTAACCTTAAATGGGACACCTGGTAACCTATAAGTCACTCTTATGGCAGGCCTTAACAATCCTGAAGGCAGAGTGCTTGGTTCCATGTGAGATGGTGCTCTGGCATGAGCTGAGCCTGTCTGCAGTGGTCGGAACAACTTCCTTCTACTGTTTCCAGATATCGTCATACCATATACTCTTAAGTGCATTATGAACCTCGCGGTTAAATGCTATCTTTGGTTTGGCTTTATCAAAACATGTCGAGTAAGGTGTCATACGAATTGGAATACTAACCCCTCGCCAATTCTGGCGACGGGGTTAGCATTCCACCCTTCTAGAGGGACACGACATGTACAGTACCTGAAACCCGGGTAAAATCAGACATAGCCTCAGCTCCACAAAATGGATGCTGCCACCACAGACACAAGTCTGCCCTCCTGCTGCTGGGAGTCCTTCCAGCTTGGGAGGTGTGGACAAAGGGTTTCCTGCCAGGGGAGGTGCATGCACCACCCCAGACAGAATTTTGTGTATTGGTCAGGTAGGGCTTGAAAGAAACCAGACATGCCTGTGGCTCACAAGGAGCCTCGGTGCATATGCCAGTTCAAACCGGTCCTGGGGCACACCAGTCCCGGGCCTGGGGCGAGCTGGACAAAGGATTGGGGGTGTAACCACCCCCCTTCCTGGTCCCACCCATAGGGAGGGACCTAGCAGGTAGTCCGGCCCCTAGAATCCGCTTAAAGGTAGGAGCTGTGTCCTAAGACTTCAGACATCCTGGAATCAACTTGAAACTAAGAAGAAGACGGGAACTTCGACATTCTGCTGCACAGAAGACTGAAGGAAATCTCCCCTGTGGTCAGGGAGTGACCACCTTGCTAACGCAAGCACCATCCAGCGAATCAACGTCTGCTTTGCCGCCGCCTCCCGCCGGAGCCCGAGCCCAGAGACTGACAAGACCTGGACCTCCAGACCTCTCACCGCCCGATCCACAGTCCCTGAAAAGAGGAGACCCGTGGAGGCACCGAGACACGTGGAGCCAGCCATCTTGAAACGACCACGACAAGCTGACAAGTGCAACAACCGAGGCTCCCTCCAAGTTGTGCTTTGGGATCTGAGAAGCCCAACCCTCGAGCAGCATCTGCACCAAAGGTGAGCCCTCCAGCATCTCCACGATCTGCGTGGGGCCCTTCTGCATTTTGCCACTCGACGCGCCTAACCGGTTGCTGGCCCGCTGGCTAGTAGCCATCTTGGCGACGAACTTCACAAAATACACCGCTGGTCTGGTTGCTCCAGACTGGCCCTTGCTCCCCTCCAAAGGAGCAGTCCTTCTGACCTTGCTGGTCAGAACCATCAGCTTATTTCATCTCCTACAACAATTGCTTTTGCCAAGGCTTGTTTGCTTCGAACAAGTCGCCGACACCGCCGACAGCGAGAGCCTGCGTGGGACAGCTCGTGAACCGACGCCTGGACGTCGTCGACCTCCAGGGACCACGTGGCTGCAGAGACAAGCTACACCTTTCTTCCTGTTTGCACCCGACATTGCCTGGTACCCACCTGGTGCCACGCTGGTCACTGGCTAGTGACTGTGAACACTGTCCCCTCTGCTTACAGGTCTTCAACATCTCCGATCCACTCTTGGATCCACCGCATCTCTCCCGGACCGACCGCCTGCAGCATCTTTGTCCACAGGCTCCACGGAACAGATAGAAGAAACCCGACGCACTTAGAGGCCTATGCACCCGCTTCCTGTGGGTGAGGTAAAGCTGGCACACCTGTGCCCAAGTGTAGTATTACATCTCTAGTGCCTGTGTTCCAAATCTTGAGTTCCTAGTCCATCCGGAAGATCCTCTTTGCAGTAACTTTGTACTTTTTACGCACCCATTGAAACCTATGGGAGCACGCGTGTGACTATTTGCTCTGCACACGCCACCCGTGGACCTCCTGGTCACTAACTGAAGTTAGCTCCTTGTAGGCCCAGCGATTCTAGAGGCCCTAGGCCTTTTCCCTTTTCTGTTCGTGGTACTTATACCACTATTTTAGTATATGGTTTGAGCGGCCACCAGGGCCTATCCATATAAAGTGCAACTTCTGTGTATTCTACTGTAATCTTGTTTGACTATTTGTACTCCTGTGCTCATAAAGAGACTAGGGGTTACTTTGAGAAATAAATACATATATATTTTGAATATATATCTGTGTGGTGTCCTTTCATTGGTATAAAAGGGGGTTGCATTTGGTAAAACAGCTGGCTTAACACGCTTCACGAGTTTAGCCTCAAAGACTGCTTAGCCTACGCTACCACTAGGGCAGCTAGTCCGAAAAGGTTGACTTACAACCACACCATAAGGGTTGCTTGGCATGGTACAAGGTGATCACTTTAACTAGTGAGCATCATATACCAGGCCAACTTCTCACAGATCTGTAGAAGGGGTAGAGCACGTATGGATCTGTAGAGGGGAAGCAAACATGGAGCTATAGAGTGGAAGCACATATGAAACTGTAGAGAGAAAGAGCACACATGGAGCTGTACAAGAGGAAGCACACATGGAGTTGTAGAGGGGGAGCTTCATCCGACAGGACTAGCTATATCTCTACACCTCACCGAAAGAACTAGTGTAATCTCTACTCTTCACCTATATGACTAGTTCTATCTCCACACTTCACCAATATGACTAGTTCTATCTCCACACTTCACCAACAGGACTAGTTCTATCTCCACACTTTACCAACAGGACTAATTCTATCTCCACACTTCATCGACGGAACTAGTTCTATCTCCGCACTTCACAGATAGGACTAGTTTTACCTCCCCACTTCACCGATAGGACTAGTTCTCACCAATAGGATTAGTTCTATCTCCACACTTCACCGACGTGACTAGTTCTATCTCCACACTTCACCGACGTGACTAGTTCTATCTCCACACTTCACCAATAGGACTAGTTCTATCTCCACACTTCACCAATAGGACTAGTTCTATCTCCACACTTCACCGATAGGACTAGTTCTATCTCCACACTTCACCAACGGGACTAGTTCTATCTCCACACTATACGAACAGGACTAGTTCTATCTCCACACTTCATCGACGGGACTAGTTCTATCTCCACACTTCACCGACGTGACTAGTTCTATCTCCACACTTCACCAATAGAACTAGTTCTATCTCCACACTTCACCAATAGGACTAGTTCTATCTCCACACTTCACCGATAGGACTAGTTCTATCTCCACACTTCACCAACGGGACTAGTTCTATCTCCACACTTTACGAACAGGACTAGTTCTATCTCCACACTTCATCGACGGGACTAGTTCTATCTCCGCACTTCACAGATAGGACTAGTTTTCCCTCCCTACTTCACCAATAGGACTAGTTCTCAGCAATAGGACTAGTTCTATCTCCACACTTTACCGATGTGACTAGTTCTATCTCCACACTTCACCGATAGGACTAGTTCTATCTCCACACTTCACCAACAGGACTAGTTCTATCTCCACACTTTACCAACAGGACTAGTTCGATCTCCACACTTCATCGACGGGACTAGTTCTATCTCCGCACTTCACCAACGGGACTAGTTCTATCTCCACACTTCACCGATAGGACTAGTTCTATCTCCACACTTCACCAACGGGACTAGTTCTATCTCCACACTTTACGAACAGGACTAGTTCTATCTCCACACTTCATCGACGGGACTAGTTCTATCTCCGCACTTCACAGATAGGACTAGTTTTCCCTCCCTACTTCACCGATAGGACTAGTTCTCACCAATAGGACTAGTTCTATCTCCACACTTTACCGATGTGACTAGTTCTATCTCCACACTTCACCGATAGGACTAGTTCTATCTCCACACTTCACCAACAGGACTAGTTCTATCTCCACACTTTACCAACAGGACTAGTTCTATCTCCACACTTCATCGACGGGACTAGTTCTATCTCCGCACTTCACCAACGGGACTAGTTCTATCTCCACACTTTACGAACAGGACTAGTTCTATCTCCACACTTCATCGACGGGACTAGTTCTATCTCCGCACTTCACAGATAGGACTAGTTTTACCTCCCCACTTTACCGATAGGACTAGTTCTCACCAATAGGACTAGTTCTATCTCCACACTTCACCGATAGGACTAGTTCTATCTCCACACTTCACCAACAGGACTAGTTCTATCTCCACACTTTACGAACAGGACTAGTTCTATCTCCACACTTCATCGACGGGACTAGTTCTATCTCCACACTTCACAGATAGGATTAGTTTTACCTCCCCACTTCACCGATAGGACTAGTTCTCACCAATAGGACTAGTTCTATCTCCACAGTTCACTGACGTGACTAGTTCTATCTCCACAGTTCACTGACGTGACTAGTCGACGGGACTAGTTCTATCTCCACACTTCACCGATATGACTAGTTCTATCTCCACACTTCACCAACGGGACTAGTTCTATCTCCACACTTCATTGACGGGACTAGTTTTACCTCCCCACTTCACTGATAGGACTAGTTCTCACCAATAGGACTAGTTCTATCTCCACAGTTCACTGACGTGACTAGTTCTATCTCCACAGTTCACTGACGTGACTAGTTCTATCTCCACACTTCACCACCGGGACTTGTTCTATCTCCACACTTCATTGACGGGACTAGTTTTACCTCCCCACTTCACCGATAGGACTAGTTCTATCTCCACACTTCACCAACGGGACTAGTTCTATCTCCACACTTCATTGACGGGACTAGTTTTACCTCCCCACTTCACTGATAGGACTAGTTCTCACCAATAGGACTAGTTCTATCTCCACAGTTCACTGACGTGACTAGTTCTATCTCCACAGTTCACTGACGTGACTAGTTCTATCTCCACACTTCACCACCGGGACTTGTTCTATCTCCACACTTCATTGACGGGACTAGTTTTACCTCCCCACTTCACTGATAGGACTAGTTCTCACCAATAGGACTAGTTCTATCTCCACAGTTCACTGACGTGACTAGTTCTATCTCCACACTTCACCACCGGGACTTGTTCTATCTCCACACTTCATTGACGGGACTAGTTTTACCTCCCCACTTCACCGATAGGACTAGTTCTCACCAATAGGACTAGTTCTATCTCCACAGTTCACTGACGTGACTAGTTCTATCTCCACAGTTCACTGACGTGACTAGTCAACGGGACTAGTTCTATCTCCACACTTAACCACCGGGACTAGTTCTATCTCCACACTTCACCACCGGGACTAGTTCTATCTCCACACTTCATTGACGGGACTAGTTTTACCTCCCCACTTCACCGATAGGACTAGTTCTCACCAATAGGACTAGTTCTATCTCCACAGTTCACTGACGTGACTAGTTCTATCTCCACAGTTCACTGACGTGACTAGTCAACGGGACTAGTTCTATCTCCACACTTAACCACCGGGACTAGTTCTATCTCCACACTTCACCACCGGGACTAGTTCTATCTCCACACTTCATTGACGGGACTAGTTTTACCTCCCCACTTCACCGATAGGACTAGTTCTCACCAATAGGACTAGTTCTATCTCCAGACTTCACCGATGGCTTCAGAGACACAATCGTGTTACCCCTTGAATAAATGTAAATGAAAGTGATCGCTCAAGGGAAGCAGACACATTGTGTTGCTGACAGAATCGATAGATTCACAGGAAGAAAAGTTTTCTGACGTCAAAATACAATAAACAGAATACCCGTGCCAAGGGTAGATCCCACATACCCGCCTCCAAGGCGCGAGGCGTTGTGTGGTGACGTCTGTCCACCGCTGTCACATCTGCAGTAGCAGTAACTCGCTCACCAGTTCTGCACTGCTGGTCATGCTTTAGAGGTCTTCTCAATGCGCCCCACGCTGCCGAGGCCCTTCATAAACCGATGGAGAGCCCCCCCCCCCCTCCACCCCCCCAGCCCCCCGCGTCCAGTCCTCGACGCCAGGTCCGAGTCCTCGGTGCCTCGTCGCCACGTGTCATGTCATTAAAACTTACACTTCTTGAAGTAAACTGCGAGTTTTTTTAACATGAGGGACGCAATGCAGCGCCCCCACCTGGGGGTCTATCTGTGACATAAAGACCCCCGGGAGCGCAGACTCAATAGGAGGTATTCACAACAGCTTGCTCTGCTGTCAGAGCCCCAAGATCTGCCAGATCTGCACTGCTGTCTCAGTCCCACGATCTGCGTACACTGAGGGATAGCTCTGCTGTCTGAGGCCCACGATCTGCGTACACTGAGGGATAGCTCTGCTGTCTCAGTCCCACGATCTGCGTACACTGAGGGATAGCTCTGCTGTCTGAGGCCCACGATCTGGCTAAAGTGAGAGGTAGCTCTGCTGTCTGAGCTCTGAGCCCACGATCTGGCTAAAGTGAGACATAGCTCTGCTGTCTCAGCTGTGAGCCTACGATCTACCTAAAGTGAGAGGTAGCTCTGCTGTATGAGCTCTGAGCCCACAATCTACCTAACGTGAGAGGTAGCTCTGCTGTCTCAGCTGTGAGCCCAAGATCTACCTAAAGTGAGAGGTAGCTCTGCTCTCTCAGCTGTGAGCCCACGATCTACCTAAAGTGAGAGGTAGCTCTGCTGTCTCAGCTGTGAGCCCACGATCTACCTAAAGTGAGAGGTAGCTCTGCTGTCTCAGCTGTGAGCCCACGATCTACCTAAAGTGAGAGGTAGCTCTGCTGTCTCAGCTCTGAGCCCACGATCTACCTAAAGTGAGAGGTAGCTCTACTGTCTCAGCTCTGAGCCCACGATCTACCTAAAGTGAGAGGTAGCTCTGCTGTCTCAGATCTGAGCCCACTTTCATGCCTGACACTCCACACCTAAACGCTGGTGTTGTGTTCGCCTGTGCCTGTCCCTCTCTGTGGTTAGTTACACAGGGCACAGAAACTACACTCTATCCCAGGGTTACGCAGACCAGCTTTTTATATTCTTGTATTTCTGAAATGCTTATTTATGAAAAATGTAATTCTCTTCCCGGCATCAATGAAAGCTGCGGCATTAAGGGAAGTAATTATGCGGAATTAATTTGCATTTCGTGTGAAGCTCTGGACGGGCTGGGCTCCCCGCAGCTAGAGTCGATCTCCTCAGAGACAGAATACATTCGTGGCGACAGCTACCGCTAAATAATGCAGCCGCGCCTTATTGAAAGGTACAGGTCAATACACATATCGATTACTAATAGTCACCCAGCAGGGGCTAATGAGGTCATTATTATTGCATTTCTGCGGCGGGGGTGCGGACTGGCAGAGAAAATTGATTTATAGATAAAGAAGCGGAAAGGAGCGCGCTGATTTATTCCAAGTTCTTGAGCAGCTCACGCCGGCCTGGGGCCTACCGGAAGTACAGAAGAAGGTACCCCAAATCCCACAACTTCCAGAGACTCTTCGGGACACGTTGAACCCTTGGACTGGCTCACCTCTGACCTCTGACCTCTGCTCAGCTGTAAGGACCTCCTCCCATGAATGTCACCAGCACCGACCCTCCAGTCCCCACCCCCCAACCTGCTCCTTCCGGAGGGGACTCCTGGTGCCCCGCACTTAGAGGCTCCCCCCCCCCCTCCAACCTGGGTGCAGGCGGATGCTGCTGCCTTCTGATTGGCTGGTTCACGCCCTGCACTGGCGCCTTCCTTTAAATCCGGCATCTCCAGTGATTCAAACACAAGCAGCGCTCTTGCCAACAAACCATGGGTGGGCTCACTGTGTGTAACAACAACTGTGATTGAGATATTAATAATTGTAATGCTGTTTGTCATGAACAATATTTATTTAGGGCAGCCAGAGGCTCATGGCCATTCAGCCTGGGGAAACATATTCCAGAAGAGATTAAAAGGGTGACGGCCTTGGAAGCCAGGTGTTCATTGGTTGGGAGGCCTCCCCGGTGACGTTACCATGGAGATGATGACAGCGTATGTTTGTCAAGTCAGCTGTCGCCTGGTCCTGATGCAACGGGAAGCGCCTAGTGAACCGAGTCAAAAGTCTCCATACTTGAGACATCTTCTTGCCGTAGGGTGCCCACCTGACCTGGATTCTTCTAGCCGAAGGGTGCCCACCTGACCTGGATTCTGCTTGCCGCAGGGTGCCCGCCTGACCTGGATTCTGCTTGCCGCAGGCTGCCCACCTGACTTGGATTCTTCTTGCCATAGGGTGCCCACCGACCTGGTTTCTACTTTCCGCAGGGTGCCCACCTGACTCGTATTCTTCTTGCCGCAGGGTGCCCACCAGACCTGAATTCTTCTTGCCATAGGATGCCCACCGACCTCGTTTCTACTTGCCGCAGGGTGCCCACCTGACCTGGTTTCTTCTTGCCGTAGGGTGCCCACCAGACCTGGATTCTTCTTACCATAGGGTGCCCACTGACCTCGTTTCTACTTGCCGCAGGGTGCCCACCTGACTTGGATTCTTCTTGCCGTAGGGTGCCCACCAGACCTGGATTCTGCTTGCCGGAGGGTGCCCACCTGACCTGGATTCTGCTTGCCGGAGGGTGCCCACCTGACCTGGATTCTGCTTGCCGGAGGGTGCCCACCTGACCTGGATTCTGCTTGCCGGAGGGTGCCCACCTGACTTGCATTCTTCTTGCCGCAGGGTGCCCACCTTGTAGGAGAGTAGGATCTGCTCACATGGGTACCCCCACTTTTTGCTGGTGTTTCACTGTTTTTCGACCTTAGTCTGGCTGTGGCCCTGCTAATCAGGACCACAACCTAGCTGTTTCCTCTCTAAAATGGTTTCCATGTACATTAGGTACATATCTAATTGGATTCTGGAGTGCCTTATAAGCCCCTAGTATATGGTATAATATGTATCTAGGGCATAGGTACCTCAGAGGCCTACCAGGGGCTGAAGCATGTATTATGCCACCAGTGGGAAGCTCTCCAAAATGACACCACAGGTCTGCTACTGCAGCCTAGGTAAGGGTGTGCTTGCACCCCTTACTGTGGTATAGGCTACCTATATCACTACCCTATACAGACACATATAAACCTATAAGACACTCCTATGGCAGGCCTTGACAATCCTGAAGGCAGAGTGCTTAGTTTTATGTGAGAGGGTGCCCAAGCATGAGCTGAGCCCCTCTGCAGCTTTCGGAAATACTTCCTTATGGCTGTTCTGTGATACAGCCATACCATATACTCTTAAGTGCATTATAACCTTGCGGTAAATGCTAACTTTGGGATGGCTGCATCAAAACATGTCGTGTTTGGTGTCAAACGATTTGGAATACTACCCCCCTCACCAGTCCTGGCGGCGGGGCTAGCATTCCACCCTTCTAGAGGGAGAGACATCTTCACACTGGCTAAACCCGATATTACTTTCATGAGCCCTGGCATCACAAAATGGATGCCTCTGCCACAGACACGGGTCTGGCCTCCTGTTGCTGACCGAAACTCCGGCAGGGGAGGCCTGGACAATAGGTTTCCTGTCGAGGGGAGGTGTCCCCACCTCCCCAGACAGGCTGATGTGTATTGGGGCTGGGCGGGAGCACTCTCTGGTGCTTTGAAGTCCTGCACTGGGGGCACACTTGGTGTCCCTGTGCATGCTCCAGTTCAAACCGGTTGCAGGGGCTACCTGCCCCAGCTCTGGCGCAAAACTGGACAAAGGAAATGGGTGTAACCACCCCTCTTTCCTGGCCCACCCATAGGTGGGGCCTTTGAGTTAGTCCATCCCCTAAACTTACTATAAGTATAGGAATCCAGTCCCTAGGACTTTAGATTACCCTGGACGAAACTCTGCAACATATATCCTGGACCTTCGACATTCTATCCTGACTAGAAGACTGAAGAGATCTCCCTTTGGGGTCAAGGAGTGACTCCCCTGCTTGGCAGGCACGAAAGAAGCAACTGACTGGTCTGCATCGCTGAAGCTCCCGCCGGACGCCGAAGTCTTTGCATCCCCAGAGGTGGATTTCCAGACTTCCCCGAGGCTACTCTGAGTCCACAGCAAAGCTGAGGCCCGTGGCTATCGTGGGTGACTTAGAACCGTGACCCCTGGACACTGTAAACTTTTGCAGCAACACTATCTTCCTGGTCTTCCTTGAAGTTGTGCTTTGGGCTCCGAGTAGCCCCAGCCTTGAGAACCTCCTGCACTGAAGATTGTTGGCCTCCACTCCACGAGTGACCCGTGGGCCAGCTTCACGTGTGATTGCTTGAGGCACCTTCGCGATCACTAGCCTGTTGGCTAGCAGGTCCCCACGAAGGCAACTCCTTTTCTGATTGGATTTACCTGGTTGCTCCAGACGTGCCCCGACTTACCCTCGCTGGGTGAGTCCCTCAGACCTTGCTGGTCTGCACCGCAGTCCTTTTTCTGAATTCCAGTGACTTGCCGTTGCCAAGGCTTGTTAGGTCCATTCTGGTCACCGACACAACAGCACTCGACAGACTTTGTGGGACAGCTCGAATCCGGCTCATGGACTTCGTCAACGCCTCCTGGACCTCGTGGCTGACGAGTCAAGACACCCATCAACTCACCTGAAGCACCCGACATGTGTGGGCATTGGTCCATCCTGCCCTCGGTCACTGGCTAGTGACCCAGACTCTGTCCCCTCTGCTTTCAGGTTCCTTACATCCCAGATCCAGGTTTGGATCTCTCCGGACACTTCTCCTCTTCACGGCAGCAGCAGTTCTTTGCAGGCTTCCATTGAAATCAACGACGCAACCCGACACCAAAAGACACCTATGCACCCGGCTTCCCTGGGTGAGGTAACTCGAGAACTCCGGTGCTCCCGTGGGTGCTAGCCCTAGAACTTCTTAAGTCCAAAAGGGTTTGGTCCTGACTCGATTAGAAATGTCCCTAATCTTTAAAATTCCAACCGCGACATTGCCCATAGAAGATAACGGGAACCCACGGTTGTGTTTCCACACTGCATACAGTCCCCGTGGGTCCCCTGTGTCACTACCTTGGGTGGTTCCTTGGGGTCCCAGCGATTCTAGAGGCAATAGGCCCAGTGCCTATTCCAGTCGTGGTTCTTATACCACTTTTTTGGTATATGGTTTGGTACGCCTCTAGGGCCCAAACGTGTATTTGTGCTTTTACTGATGCTTGCTCACTTGTAAACTAAGTCCCTCGAACTCCAGTCTCATAAAGAGACTAGAGGGGTGTGTTTTATCTTAAATACATATATTTTGAATATATACCTGGTGTGGTTGTCCTTTCATTTGGTCATTCAAGAGATTATAGGCTGGTAAAACAAGCTGCTTTACATTCCTTCAAGACTTAGCCTGAAGGCTGCTCTCCATAGCTACCACTAGGATAGCTTTCAATAAAGGTTGTCTTTAACCATTCACCATAAGGTTTTTTTTGGACTGATGCAAGGTGCCCACTAGAACTAGTGGACAGCACATATCAGGCCACCTTCTCACACACCTGACCTGGTTTCTACTTGCCGTAGGGTGCCCACCTGACTTGTATTCTTCTTGCCTTGAGGTACCTACCTGACATGTATTCTTCTAGCCGCAGGGTGCCCACCTGACCTGGATTCTTCTTGCCGCAGGGCGCCCACCAGACCTGGATTCTTCTTGCCGCAGTGTGCCCACCTGACTTGGATTCTTCTTGCCGGAGGGCGCCCACCTGACCTGGATTCTGCTTGCCGCAGGGCGCCCACCTGACCTGGATTCTGCTTGCCGCAGAGTGCCCACCTGACTTGGATTCTGCTTGCTGCAGGCTGCCCACCTGACTTGGATTCTTCTTGCCATAGGGTGCCCACCTGACCTGGAATCTGCTTGCCGCACGGTGCCCACCTGACTTGGATTCTGTTTGCCGCAGGCTGCCCACCTGACTTGGATTCTTCTTGCCATAGGGTGCCCATCGACCTGGTTTCTAATTGCTGCAGGCTGCCCACCTTGTTAAATGGTAGCGGCAGTTTCAGTCGATAACCTTTCAAGTATTGCCCGGCGGTAATCGCCTCTTATACCATTCGATGATTAACCAACAAAAGAGGCAGGCGCCGGAGACTGGAAGGCAGGAAACAAAGTTTTATTCCGTCGGAGCAGAACACGTCAGATCGGACAGCAAGGTATCGTCTCGAGGTGCTCTAACCACATCTCTGAGGCCTGGCCTCTTATACACAAGTTTATTGCTTTATTACCGGTTTATTGTACATGGCACATTCTTGAGATTGCTTTGATACATGAAAGAACATCCTCGGAATCCCCGGCTCGGATCCGCTCCCACACATAACTACAGTGGAAGTCCCCACCCCACCCACAGTAGGAGATGGCTATCACACAGCTGGACATTCCGCTAATTCCTGGGGGTGTGTACGACTCGTCGGGCCTCAGGGGGTGGGGGGCCTTGATCTACTGTAATCCCTTTGATGTGAGGTGTTTCCCTTACAGTGGGGCAATAAACTGCATCCGCAGGGCTAGGTGATGGCCTGGGATCGGTTCGGACAATCGGGCGCAGGGTAAGGGGGTTATCAAAAAGGATGTATGACCATGTATGGGATGAAAGGAGGTGTTGGTCAGGCGCGGGATGTGGTTCCATGGCAGGGTCGCGCAGAAGGAGAGGGTTTATGGCCCATGTATGAGAGAGCGGGGGGGGGGATGGCCGGCGCGCGGGGGATGTTTGCAGCGCCTGAGGGACGCGCTGGCGATCGGCAATGAGACCATGGTGCCTAACATGGCCGTCGCGCGTTTTCTGCATGTGGCGCTTGGGGAGAGACAAGATGGCGCAGATAATGTTCAGATACAAACTAAATTTCCACAACCTGACTTGGATTCTTCTTGCCATAGGGTGCCCACCGACGTGGTTTCTAATTGCCGCAAGGTGCCCACCTGACTTGTATTGTTCTTGCCGTAGGGTGCCCACCAACCCTGAATTCTTCTTGCCATAGGGTGCCCACTGACCTGGTTTCTACTTGCCACAGGGTGCCTACTTGACTTGTATTCTTCTTGTCATAGGGTGCCCACCTGACTTGGGTTCTTCTTGCCGTAGGGTGCACACCAGACCTGGATTCTTAGTGCCGCAGGGTGCCCACCTGACTCTGCTTCTTCTTGCCGTAGGTGCCCACATGACCTATATTCTTCTTGCCGTAGGGTGCCCACCTGACTTCAATTCTACATGTAACATGGTGCCCACCTTACTTGCTTTCTTCTTGCCGTAGGGTGCCCACCGACCTGGTTTCTTCTAGCCACATGGTGCCCACCTGTCTTGGATTCTTCTTGCCGCAGGTGCCCACCAGACCTGGATTCTTCTTGCCACAGGGTGCCCACCTCACTTGGATTCTGCTTGCCACAGGGTGCTCAACTAACTTGGATTCTGCTTGTTGCAAGCTGCCCACCTGACTTGGATTCTGCTTGACGTAGGGTGCCCACCTGACCTGGTTCCTACTTGCCGTAGGGTGCCCACCTGATTGTTATTCTTCTTGCTGTAGGGTTCCTACTTGACATGTATTCTTCTTGCCGTAGGGTGCCCACCTGACCTGGTTTCTTCTTGCCGCAGGGTGCCCACCTGTCTTGTATTCTTCTAGCCACAGGGTGCCTACGTGACTTGGATTCTTCTTGCCACAGGTGCCCACCAGACCTGGATTCTTCTTGCCACAGGGTGCCCACCTCACTTGGATTCTGCTTGCCACAGGGTGCCCACCTAACTTGGATTCTGCTTGCTGCAAGCTGCCCACCTGACATGGATTCTGCTTGACATAGAGTGCGCACCTGACCTGGTTCGTACTTGCCGTAGGGTGCCCACCTGATTGTTATTCTTCTTGCTGTAGGGTTCCTACTTGACATGTATTCTTCTTGCCGTAGGGTGCCCACCTGACCTGGTTTCTTCTTGCCGCAGGGTGCCCACCTGTCTTGTATTCTTCTAGCCACAGGGTGCCTACGTGACTTGGATTCTTCTTGCCGTAGGGTTCATACTTGACATGAATTCTTCTTGCCTTCGGGTGCTCACGTGACTTGGAGGGGGACGCGCTAGAGGATTTTCCTGCTTTCTTGCTGTGGTTTCCTTGTGCTGAACTCCCTTTGGCTGGGCTGGGGGCTAGCGTGTTCAGTCGCTGCTGCCCGGAGTGACTCTTTGCTTCGCTGCCTTCATCGCCACACCCTGGTGGGACTCGGAGTCCCAGGGTGCACCACATTGCCCTAATTACCATCAGCTGCCGTGGGGGAGGCGTGACCATTGTCCGTCTGAGCCCGTCAGAGACAGTAAGAGACAGGGCTGAGCCACCCCCTTAAGAGTTTGGCCTTGGGACTGATAACGCATATTTTCCTATGATTGTTGTGATAATATAACCTTTGGTGGCTAGATACTGTCAAATGTGAGCAAGCGCATGTTTAGCAAAGATCGAGGTGTCGTAGGGACCCTAGATGCTTTCTACAGAGGGCAGAATCAGAACTGATAAATGAAATAAAACTCACTGAATGAAGGCTGTCCCTAGAACCTCTTCCTTCCCAGAACAGACTCTCTTTGACGCCCGTAGGTCCGTCGTCCGCGCCGTCCACGTGCTCCTCCGGCTCCCACGGCACCTGAACTTCGTCTTTAGCACGCTTTGTTCTGGTAAGTCTTGCAGCACCCACTCCGCCCCGGCCCTGTCCCTGGGCAGTACCAGGTCGACGGGGCCCTGTGGCGAGGATCGCCACGGGCGGAGGGGAGGCAAGATGGGGGCTTGGGGGTTTTGGGGAGGTGGGGTTTCTTTGGGCCTAAGAGCGCGCGGTTGGTTTTCGCCGTCGGTGGATGTGGCTAATTATCTGTGCACTCGCGTTCGGCCTGGGAGACCAGGTTTCGAACATCGGCGCAGGCGGGAAAAAACAAATATTAAATTGAATTGGCTGAAGTAGGTCAATAGGGAGAGCGTTGGCCTAACGAACTTAAGTCCCTTGTTCGATCCCCGGTTTCGGACCAACTTGAAAAACAAAATACATATTTATCAATGTTCATTTTGCATAATGGTTGTGCGGTATTTTGCGGGCGAGTAGAACGCTGTGGTCCAGCGCTCCACATGGCGCATTCTTATTAACTGTGTCGGGGGCGAGGTCGCAAGTGTGCGGGCTCAGTTGCCGGGTTTGTCGTAGATGGTACTCCCCCCGAGACCCCCCCCCCCCCCCCGTCAACCTAACCACGACCAGTAGCGAAAGTGGGCGGTTGCGATGCGTTTGAGGTTATCCGCTCTGCCTCTTTCACAAAAGCACCTTTTTGCAGCGTCATATCGGACACAGCGCGTAGACGCACTGCGACCACGGTACAAGGCCACTGTCTTAACATTTGCCCCAAGTGCCCTGGAATCAATTAATTGTGAAGCTAACGTCGGGGAGTATTGTCGGCCTTGGTTTTCAATCGCAATGTACACGCGGTGCCTATGTAAAGCGCTCCAATGCCTCGATGTGGGGGGGGGGGAGCATGGTGCTCAAGATGTGGGACATTCAAGAGGGTAAGTGGCTACTGAGCTCCCCGTGCCGGGCGTAATACTAATACGGGCTCATGTAGCGCGCCCGAGGTCGGTTGCGCGATATAGTACCCGGAGCAAGCCAATTAATCTTTCTGTGCCCTGAAAGGGGTTTTAGAACTAACTTTCAGCCGTGCAAACACTTTCCTGCGACATAAAACAACATGTCACAGGATGCAAGGTGTTAGCGGCTTAAAAAGAATGACGCGCATGGTGCATAGCGACGGCAACCGGCAGCTATGCCGCTGACCGCGGCCCCCGTAGGGGCCCACTCGGCGGGGTTAATCATGTGATGGGGTGAATCGTGTAGTTGGCCTACGGGCTCAGGCGGTCATTATAGAATGGGGGGACCCGGTTGCAAGCCTCGGCAATGGCGCTGTACAACCCAGTGATCCTGGGCAAATCACTTAATCTCCCTGTGCCGGATATAAAAGGAATGGTGTCCGCAACTGGGCTCCGCCTCGCTATGATACCCGATGTTCCTCCAAGCGCCTGAGCATATAGGTACAATCGGGGCTCATGCACAGTGCCCTAATACCTTCGGGTGAGTTCGTGCGGTGTTTCGGGCAAAGCACTTTGCTTCCCCGCGCCCGGAATTAAGGTTTTAACGGTAACGGGCTGCGGGCCGAGGCCGGAACATATACGTAGATACTGTGCCCAGGCCCGGGCCAAAGTACTTTTCGGGCGAGATCGCGCTGGGATCCTGGGGTTGAAGAGTTGCATCTAACTGCGGCTTGAGGTGTATTAAAACAGGGGCACGCGTAGCGGCCGATTAGTTTCGGGTCGCACCACGCAGCGACGCCGAGAAGCACTCACGCCCCGTGCCTGGACAGTTACGTCAAGACGGTGCAATGTAGTCGAAGAGCGCGGTGTCTAAGGGCATACAAGTTAACCCCAAGTTCGCGCTGTGTCCCTGCGCACGTCACAAATCTGCAATGAAGGGATAAGGCACCCGACGTGCGTGTAAAGCGCCGCCATAAATTAATAAAATCATAGCAACGCTTAGAGCAGCGCTCGCGGCAATCGCTCCCATTACTTTTGGGTTAGCCCAACGCTACTTAGGGAGGCGCCTCTACGGCGGGGGCAGCATGGTAGATGTGTAAATTTAGACGGTGATTATGACATTCGAGCACCTGTGTGGCCCTGTGATCAAAGGCATATCATTTGGTTTGAATTACGCGCCTAGTGCCTGGTTGTGTAATGTAATTAGGGCACTCAGGTAAAGCGCTCAAATACCTTCAGGGCGATGGCGCGCTGCATAAATATGCAACAGTTTGCTCCTGACACTCGCTCACGCAAGATGGTACTTGGGAGCGAAGCGCCCAGTGCTTAGATTTAGAAGTTTAAATACGCCACTCATGTGAAGCGCAGCACCACCTTCGGTCGAGCGCGCGCATCGAGATTGGTGACGGGGCGGCCGGGGTCCAACAGGAATTGGGGGCGGCCTAGAGTGCATAATCACGGAGTTTTGGTCTTGTCATGTAAGCGCTCCAATACACTTTGTGCTATGCAGCCGGCGCTCTTGCAAGCGCTTCGATGCGTTCGTGTGGAGCTCGCGTGATCTGGGGCATTAAAGCATGTTAATATTGTACTGCGAGAGTTAAGTAAGGTGCCACAATACCTCGTGTCGATTTCGCGTTCGAACGCGATTTAGGTACTGAGTTACCAGTGAATGAATGGGGGTTTGGCGGCAAAGAAGCCGCACACCCTGCGCCGGGGGAGCCTTTTACGAGATTAGCGTCGGTTCACGGCCCTAATACACCAGCACTGCAAGGCTGGGAGCTGCCTGGGTCCCCGCTGATCGCGGGCGGTGCAACACCTGTGGCGCTCCCTGGTTAAAGTTATCTCCCCCCCCCTCCCGCTGCAGTTGGGGGTGGGGGGGGCATGCAGTGGGCTGCGGCAGGCGCAATTGACCTAGCACGGGGGTCGTTTAGTATGGTACGAATCTTGTAAGCTCCCCGTCCTTGAATGTGTAATGTAATAAGGTTCTCAGGTTAAGCGCTCCAACACCTTCAGGCCGCGTTCGCGCTATATAATTATGCAACATGTATTGCTGGCTTCCTATGAGGCAGATAAATGATACAAGTGCATGCATTGTTCAGATACGCGATTTCGGGCATTATTAAACCCCCCGCACTTCAATGGATTATCTGGTGCGGTACTCGCATGATCTGGTTCGGGGAGCTGGTAATATGGTATGAATGTCTTAAGCACCCCCTGCGTGAAGATGTGATGTAAATACGGTGTTCATGTTAAGTGCTCCAATGCCTTCCGGTCGAGTTCGCGCTATATAAATATTCATCATGTAATTGCAGGCTTCCTATAAGGCAGATACATGATACCAGTACATGCACTGTCCACATCACGCGATTGCGGGTATTACGAATCCCCCCCCCCACCTCAAGGGTTAATCTGGTGCGGTGCTCGCGTGACCTGCCACGGGGGTCGTGCTATGGGTACTAATCTCCTTCGCTCCCCGTGCCGGTTTGTGTAATGTAGATACGGTGCTCATATAAAGCGCTCCAATACCTTTGGCGTCGATTTCGCGCTATACAAATATGCAACATGTATGTGCTGGCTTCCTATAAGGCAGATACTTGATACAAGTGCAGGCATTGTTCACAAGATTTTGCTCCAATACCTTCCGGTCGAGTTCACGCTAGATAAATATGCAACATGTAGTGGCTGGCTTCCTATAATGCAGACACATGTTTCAAGTTCATGTATTACTCACAAGAATTTGCTCGTGCCCACATTCGCGCGCATTAGGTGATTCCGGGCATTATGACGACTCCTGCACATGAATGGTATTTGGTCGGTGCTTGTGTCCAGCGCTCTAATAATTTTGCGCGCATTACGGTTCGAGCTAATCACTAATCGACCGTGCCCTAATAGGTATGTAAATACGGGGCTCATATACTGCACTCCCAACACCTTCGGGCGGGTCACGCTGTGACTCTGGACAGATAATTACTATCCACGTGCCTGACGATGTATGTATATCGGTGCTCATGAACGGCGCACCATTACCTTCGGATCGAGTTCGCGCGGTGGTTGTGACTCCGGGCAAATCACTGATCACCCCATGCCCAGATATTCATACGTGTTGCTGGGCCTGGTCCACCTGGACCCCCGAGGGTCGCGAAGATACACGCGTGCTGCCGGGCCTGGTCTACCTGGCCCCCCCGAGGGTCGCGACTCATGATCCACTTCCATGCCCGAATATGTATGTAGATACGGGGCGCATGGACTGCGCTCCATATACCGTCGGACGAGTCGCGCTGTGACTGCGGATCGAGTTCGCGCCGGGTTTGTGACGCTGGGTAAATCAATGAATATCCCCGTGCCCGAATATGTATGCGAGCTGCTGGACCTGGTATGCCCGGGTTCCCGAGGGTCGCGGACCCGGCGGTTCATGATCCCACTCCCGTGCCCGAATATGTGTGTAAATATGTTGCTCATGCACAGCGTTGCAATACCTTCGGGTTGAGTTCGCGCGACATAAAGGTGCTAATTACAGCAAAGGTCGCGCATCCGATCCTGACCACACGTGACCATGTGTCGCTCGTCTCCAACCTTTTGCTTACGGCCTCGCCCTCCCAGGTGCATCAGTCCTAGGGCAGGGCGGACCAGTGTGGGGATAGTCCTAACGTAGAACTGTCATTGCCATGTTAGTAACAGTTAAACACGGGTCGCTGCCGACAGTCTGAAAGAGGTATGCTTAAGCCCGCAACTCGGCCCCGCCAACATGCTTATGTGGGCCGCCTTCAACGGTCACTGATATGGGGAACTCACACATATCTAACTGTAACCTAGACACCCGGGTGGGTGCCCAGTCGGGCAGGGCAACGCACCCGAGATAGAATGGTAGTTATTATCTAATGCTAAAGGAAGTCTGGATTGAGCCACTAGATGGGTTAGATATGGGTGTAGCTCAGTGCCCCAATCGCATTGAATACGGGGACGCACTGACATAGCGGCAAAAGAATAAGTGGTCACCACATAGCGCATCACTAAGGGCCTAAATCACGGCACAAGGTTACCGGCATGATTGTCCAAGTGGTTGCGGGTGCGCCGCTCGCGAGCGTATTGCAACCCGTGGTTTACCTCTGTCTCAAATCGATCGATAGTTCATGGTTCAGCCGATTGGCCTGCAGAACACTGAGCTGGGCACCATAACCAAGAGTTAGGCCTGCAGGAGGAGTAGCTGAAGGAACCATATAGGAATAGGTCCAGATGTACTTTGGGGGGCATTCCCCTGCAACCAAAGACAGATTTCGGGTTGCAGCACTGTGCCCTGGGAGCACGCGCGTTGCCCTAACTCTGAGGCCCTCCCAGAAGGGAGCCGGGTAGCAAAACAAGTGAATAGGCTCCTTAGGCGGTCCTCTGGCCTTCAGCTGGGTGCAATCACCATCAATTGGAGATAGGCCCTGGTAAAATGGGCTTTCCATAATGCTTGGAGGACCGTTGCGGTTGGTGGCACTCCCCACGGGAATCACTGGTTGCGTACTGCAGCTGCAGGAGACTGGGATCCTGGTTTACGGACACTTTTACCGCGCTATGGGTGCTGCTGTCCCAATAACTGGGGTGTCAGCGGGGCTGACACAAGGGGACATTATGACAGCGCGCGATGCTTAAGCCAAACAGATTCCCGAAGCTGGTATGCCAAGGGATCATCACTGAGGGATCCGTAGGGGCATAATTCCTATAAGGTATAAGGGATGGTGGGCAGGGGCATGAGTCGCCCCTTGCCCATGGTCACGCGCTGGCAGTTAGGTGCACCCCCGTGCCCCAGGTTAACTATCTGAGGGGACTGTACAAATGTTAAGTAAAACCCTTCTCGTCATAATAGTCAAAGCGGGCAGGCCGAGGATTGTGAATAGGTGTAACCTTCCCGCTGGGGGGCGAATAGTTATTGCACATCTTCACAGGCCCCTTTATTTCAACAGACCCTATCCGATTAGGATAGCGTCTTGGGATTGGGGACATAGATGGGGCCATCTACAACTCCAGGAGCTATAGCTCACTGGTAAGTCTTGGGCCTGTGGATATAAGGGATCTCACAGGGTTTGAGTCCTGCTAGCGCTGTCACACTGTCTTGAGGTGGCAGAATTTCAAACTCTTCTTTCTGCTAGGATGGTTCCCTTCCAGCTAGTTGCAGGAAGCCCTAGATAGGAGAGGTTGCAGGTAAGACTATAGCAGGTGGTGGGGGGCCCTGGCTGCGACGGTGAGCCGCCTCCAGGGCTGTGGCGGAGTTACAGGGCGATCTGGAAGCAGGCCGGTACAAAGGGTACCTCTGCGCGGCACCACGTGGTGCCTGAGCCAAAACGAGGAGCCTCCAGAGAGGTCCCGGAAGCCGGTCGGCGCCCCGCTAGGCCTGCGGGCGGTTGTGGGCCTGAACAACCGGGGGCTTGCTATGCGACGCTCCGCCCCGAGAGGGGGGGTGTGAGTAGAATTTCAACGGCACATGATCGTAAAAAGAATCACTTGGGGGGCAGCACTTGCGGGTCGTTCCCGTGCTGCCCGGCTCATCAGGCGGGCAGGTGAAGTAGATGGCCGCCTGCCCTTGGATCGCCCGTAAGATAACCCACCTATTACATATCCTGGAATTATGTAATAAACCTGCAGCATTTGTTACCCACTTACAACTGTTTCTTGTGTTTTCATTGGGTAACCTAATTTGGGGGAGGGGGGAAAGCTGGGTGCCCCTGGGGGTACTATGCCCCTGACCGCGGCCCCCGCAGGGGGCCACTCGGCGGTCGGCGCCTTAGTGGCCCTGGGGCCCCGGTCACCCCTCCCCACTCCCTCCTTCGGGGGGGGGGCAGGGACACAGACTGATGCCCCCCTCCGTGTCAGGGCCGGAAGTGACGCGCAATGCGCGTCACTTCCGGGCCCAGGTGTGAGGGGGAGGCTATTTAGCCTTCCCCCACCCTCACTGGTGACCTCTTTTGTCGCCCACCTCGCCTTTTTCCCTCCCTACCGCTTACCCGGCGTAGGCGTGGTGGGGTGGGGTTTTTTCTGAGCATTGTAATGTTTTCCTTTTCGTTGCAGGCGGAGTTACAGGGCGATCTGGAAGCAGGCCGGTACAAAGGGTACCTCTGCGCGGCACCACGTGGTGCCTGAGCCAAAACGAGGAGCCTCCAGAGAGGTCCCGGAAGCCGGTCGGCGCCCCGCTAGGCCTGCGGGCGGTTGTGGACCTGAACAACCGGGGGCTTGCTATGCGACGCTCCGCCCCGAGAGGGGGGGTGTGAGTAGAATTTCAACGGCACGTGATCGTAAAAAGAATCACTTGGGGGGCAGCACTTGCGGGTCGTTCCCGTGCTGCCCGGCTCATCAGGCGGGCAGGTGAAGTAGATGGCCGCCTGCCCTTGGATCGCCCGTAAGATAACCCACCTATTACATATCCTGGAATTATGTAATAAACCTGCAGCATTTGTTACCCACTTACAACTGTTTCTTGTGTTTTCATTGGGTAACCTAACTTGGGGGAGGGGGGAAAGCGGGGTGCCCCTGGGGGTACTATGAAGGCTGTCCCTAGAACCTCTTCCTTCCCAGAACAGACTCTCTTTGACGCCCGTACTTCTGGAACCAGGTACTGCGATTAATAATGGGTCATCCCCTTCACTGATCAGCACGTCAGCACGAGCTGCAACAGACCGAGCCATAGATATCGCTTCTTCTTCACCCTCTGATTCCGAAGTCGGTCCCGTTAGGTCTAAAATCACTACTAGAGGGCAAGAGACCACACTGCAGAACCTCCCCTGAAAAGAAGGACGGGTAAAAACACCCAAAACAGAGCAAACCTGTCCAGAGAACAAACGGGAGGAGGGCGAAAACTGACACCGGCACGGATAAACTCAAAGAGGGCCGCTGACTTCTCCAAAGCAGATAGTTAAGCCTGTTGACAGTATACCAGATGGGAACTTTTGGAGTAAACTTGAGACGACGATGTCAACTCTCTTGGAGCACATCATGTTAAAGATGACTAATATAGAAGCTAGGCTAGCCGAGGTGGGAGAGCTGGCTACTAGTAAACACTTGGCTACATTGGTAGATAGCACCAAACCAGGAGAAAGTCCTTTGTTTAGCAGGGGAGCAGGAGAGGGACCCAGATCATCCCTTAGTTTTAATCCTATTAAGCAAACACAAGACAGGAGTGAAAATACTCCTAACAATAAACCCAATACAGATAATGCCCCTCTCTGTATTGGTGAACATCCTCCCAGAGTTGGCCCTACAGATGCAGTCCCTATTAACCCTGTCGGTACAGGAAAAGGAGCACAGACTGTTAGGGTGAATGGTGGAAACAAAGCAACAGAGAGAGGTACAGATTCTCCGGTACATCAAGACACGCCCTATAGTCCATTACAAAATTTAAATCTGCCCCCAGAAGCAACTCCGTACACGGTTGTCTTGACAAACGTCCCCCTTTATCCCACAACGTCTTTTAGCACTGGTCGACCTTAAGGAACAAGTCCTTACATCTTTTAACTACTAGGACCGGTCTAACAAATCCCCTTTATTCAAAATTTAAAATGGTGCGAAGGATTGGGTGGGTGGGTCATTCTGCCAAATCACTACGAGGAGATTGTGTTGTAGTAACCTTTGGGTCACCTTTATTGGTGCACACTATCCTAGAAAGGGGCAATAACGGGCCTGTTAATCCCAATGACATTAATATACTACCACTGGGATATTTTTATCGACCATCTAATTCCTTAAAATGGCAAGGTCTTACGTTTGAAGGAGAGAATCACATGGGAAATAGGCAGCCTAGATCCCTATTCCAGTATACAATCGCTCCGACGTTTTGAACTCCTTGGAGGACATTGATTGACTGGACTCCGGGAAATGTGTCCATTGTCGTCGTGTAACCTGTAGGCATGAAACCAGGGGTAAACTTGGACTGGCACTGGTGGGTTATGATGACGACCCCTCCAAATTCACTGCCGGGAGTGACAGACACGAGGTTCGAGGGCCTATGGACTCGAAGATGGAGACTCCAGCTGATCCCCAGGGTATTTTAAATGTCTCACCTCCACCCATACATCTGATCGAGGATCTTTTCGGAAGTAACAGAGATGAGGCCCGAGGGTTTATGGACCCAACAAACGAGGCTCAGGTAGCTCTCCATGGTACTTCAAATGCCTCTCCTCCACCTAGATATCTAAAGGAGGACTTCATGGCGATGGTGACCCACCCCAATCATTGTTCCGTTGATGGCAAACCTCCTCTCTGTAATATAGTTTCATGGAATATTGCTGGTATCTGCTCTAAGCTAAACAACCAACTGTGGTGGGAATTTATTTTACAGCTTGAGATCCTCTGTTTTCAGGAGACATGGACCAAGGAAGGGGCCCATTTGAATGGGGTTAGGACCTATCACATCCCAGCAGTTGATGGTCAGAGTGGTAGGCCTAAGGGCGGTGTGTGTGTTTATATATCGTCTAGCATGAACACAAACAAAATAACGATGCCTGCTAATGATGATTACCATCAACTAGATAAAATTGATCTAGATACAAAACGCTCTATAGTCTTGCTCAATTTTTACAATAATATCTCCCCAGGCAAAGCTGGAACAGTTATAAGAAATATGTCGCAATCGTTGAAACTAGCAGGCAAAAGCAAGATAAAAGATGTCATGTTAATACTGGTAGGGGACTTCAACTGTACGCTAGGTGAGAATGCTGGTGACAACCTATGCGGAGCTTTAAGAGAAGAAGGAGCATGCCCATCTCGTTTCAGGCACACTGCTTTGGGAGAGCAGTTAAATGAGCTTATTTTTAGGTCTCGCGACCTGCGTTGCACTGCGCAGCAGTGCTCGCGCAGGTCGCGAGACCTTTAGTAGGTGAAAAACGGGGAAATCAAGCTGACCTAGGAATCGCACACGCTCGTGCGTGTGCGTTTCTTTTTCAGCTCCCCCATTGGCTTTTGCGTGCGTCTTATTCTAAAAGATTGCACGCGATTGGCCCGAGGCGCGCGCATAGCTCCTCCCATGGCCTATTGATGTCTATTACGCGCACCAAGCGCGTAATAGAAACCAATAGGCCGTGGGAGGTGTGGTAAATAATTTAATTACCGGGACTTAATTTGATGCGGAAAATCTATAATAATAGCTCAGTAAAATAAGAGGCAGAATCCGTGGTATTAGAGGTTCGGAACGGGCTTTATTCCAAAATCAATTCGAATTGATGGACTCCATATTCCATCACCACGAAGGTTCAGGAAGTGAAGGGCCAACTTTATTGACAAGTAATCATTTTTATACAATAGGCATTACAGTGAAACAGATGCAGGAGGCGTAACAGTTGATAACAAAGATAAGAACATACATGCGTAACTAAAATGGGTGTAACTGGGCGTAACTTAAAGAACGTCATCAGGTATGATGTCACAATAGGGTGGTTCCATGAAAGAATTTCGCAATGTCAGCAGAAATACTTGGCAGAGATGCGCGCGCAGCAGCATGACGTGTGATTGACGTGCGACTAGGGGGTGAAGGGGACTTGACATTTAGCTCTACATGTGGAGACAGAAGTCTGGGGTTATGTCAACCTAATCCCAAATCATATCTAACATCCTATGTTTAAAGAACTATGTTATCCAAAAAGAGAGGTCTCTTAGGATAGAATCTTATTCTGTACTGACTATACTGACTGTTAGTGCGTGTACAAGCGTCTAAGTGTCTACACTAGATGCGAGGGGGTAGGAATATTCCATGGTAACAGGGCTATGAATTACTTGCATAAAGACAGAGAAGCCGGGCCTTTTGCTCGGTAGCTGGAAGAATGTTTACTTAAACTACTAGACAGGAATGCATTGGGTGAGGAGCGGAGCAGAGCAGATAATCTTGAAGGTGAAATACAGTTTTTGGCAAGCAGACAGATCGAGTCAGGCACCGTTAGCCGCGCAGGGAGTAGGACAAAGTTCATGGGTACAGATGCGAGCTCAGACTGGAGCTTTCAGAGGCAGAAGGCAGAAAAAGGCTTAATGGCAGAATCAGGGCCTATTCGCCTGGACTGTGAAATGGGATAAATGAACCATATAAAGCCGGTGGCCTTTCATACTTAGGAATAGAATATCCGGCCCATTCACGGCGGATCTGAAAGAGGACATGTTGGCGGTGGACGCACATGTGTTTGCGTCTTCATAACTGGAACTGGAGGAAACATACATGTATTTGTGATTTATACATGAAACCGTTGGGGTCCAAGATAGGGGACATAACTGATCATAAAAATCCATATTTCCACATTCCCTCCTTGTCCCCTACTTGCCCTTAAGAGATATCAATCTTCATCAATCCGTTGATCTGTTCATATAGCATCATTTGTTCTTCTTTCTTCTTCCGGGATGAATGAAATCTTGGTGGTGGAATACACGATGTGGCACACAGACCACAAATCGCTGGTCCACATTGTAGGCATAAGCAGCAACTGAATAGTATGAGAAAGCCAATACCTAGGAAGGATAGGACCCTCCATCCAAAGGTTGATAATACACTCCAAAACCAACCGGACCAAGTCCAGGTGCCTGGATTCTGGTGTATCTGGCTTACAATCTTATGAAGGCGAGTTATGGCTTTATATACAGATGGCGAATTTTCTGGTATGAAAATGCAACAACTTGATCCGATGACCCTACAAGCTCCGCCCCTATCGGCCAGAATGACGTCAAGGACAAGACGATTTTGAAGCACAACAATCCGCATAGCAGACTGCTCTTCTGTTAAATTGCCTAAGGCGGAAATAGTTTCGTTTACTACTGCTTCAAGGGTTCTGGTTAATCTACGTATCAGTTTACTATTAGTGACTGTACCTATATAGGGAAAGAGACCTTTATTGAAATCTGTGTATTTTTCCCATGCTGTTTCAGTGTAGTCGACTATTGGGAGATCTCTCCGTTCTCTATTGTGTACTAAATGAGTATTTCTGTGATAATCAGGAGGAGCTAGGAAAACAGGTGGCAAAAGGAATCCGATGTAACAGGTACCATCCCAATCTAGAGGCAGACGTATATATGCAGTCTGACCACATACAAAGTAGGAATGGCGAGAAGCTCTAAATGTAGATTTGCCTTGATCACTGAATTCTATTACAGTGATGCATTTACTATGGCCCATGTGTAGGGAGCCATTCTTTCTTATACACAATTCACCTTTAACTGGAAATACTGACATAGCGGGCAAAATTGGTGCAGCTTCGGATTCGACATTCAGGATCATGAGATTAAGCGTGAAATTACCTAATCCATATACTTCATTTTCTAGATCAGTTCCTGTTCTTTTGGGAAGTCCCTCCTTGTTAGGGTAACAGACTTTAAGCAAGACTAAGTTCAGGTTTCCCCATACCCAGTTGTCTTGATAAACCGCGGAATTCGAATCTAGGGAATTAATTAAACTAAACCATGCTCCACAGGAGCCATTGTGTGTGAACGGATATGGAAAGAGAGGCAGAATTCCCTTATAGTTCTGATAGGGAGGGAGTCGGCCACATATCCAACAATTTGTAGCATTGCTAACCTGATGGGAATGATGTAACATACTAATAAAAGTGTTATTGCGCAGCGCAAATCTATAGGACAACTCATGCGGGGGTAATTCACTAAAAGAATGTTCAGCAGTAACATTGTAAACATGTTTAGAAATAGGATAATATATGTGCAATAATATACTTGCAGCGATTATTAAAAGACATAAGAAAAACAGAATTAATAACGTCACTGTGCAATGACTACGCAGTGATTTACAGTACGCATGTTTTTTCAACTGGATTTGATTATTTCTTTCTCTATTCCGGTCCAGAGGATACATGTCAGAGACAAATTGAACCGATTCACCTTGGAGAGGACTTAAACAATCAAATTGTCTGACTTATTGGACCTCAATTTTAGTCTATATAGTTCTGAGTTCGTTTGCTCAACCAAGGGGAGCTTTGAGTCTGTCTTTGAGGAAATACAGGGTTTAGTCTCTATATCGGATGGTAATCCATGAAATTTCTTGATATGACTTGAATGTATCCAGCCTTTTCGACCTTCGATCTTCACGGCTGTCCTCGTGGTTAACAGTACGAGTTGAGGCGATTTCCACCTAGGATCCAGCTGAGACTTCCGGTCAAAGTTCCTCACTAACACCAGGTCCCCGGGAATTACGTCATGGGGTTTCACCTCGGTGTTGTCGGGAAAGGCTGCAGCTACCTGTGAACGACAAGATTGTAGTGCAGACATCAAGGAAGCTAGGTAATCTGTCAGCATATTACAGTCTACATCAGTTATTTTGCGTGGTATAGGCGTCCCCCACATATTTGGTGGTCTACCGAAGATCACCTCATAAGGGGATAGCCCTGTTCGAGAGTGCGCTACCATTCTCATGTAAAAGAGTGCAACTGGTAAGGCTACTACCCAGTCGACACCTTTCTCTCTACATATTTTGGACAATCTAATTTTCAGAGTTTGATTATGTCGTTCCACGAGACCTGCTGCCTCGGGGTGTCGGACACAATGAAATCTCCATTGATATCCTAACAAAAGTGAAACGTGTTTCATTAGTTCGGATGAGAACGGCTGGCCGTTATCTGAGTAGACAACACGTGGTAAACCGTACCGTGGGAAGAATTCTCGTACTAACTGTTTGGCAGTAGTCGGGGCAGTGTAATCTGAAACCGGGTATGCCTCTGTCCAACGGGAAAGAGCACAGACAACTACAAGAACATATTTCAATCCTCGACATCGTTCCATCTGGATATAATCCATCTGGAGGACTTCAAAAGGGTGCTCAGGAGGCTGAAATCCACCCTGTTCTACGGGAATGCTTTTACCTGGGTTAAACTGACAGCAGATCATACAGGTACGGACTTTTTGTTTAGCTGCTGCTCGTAAATGTTTGTTGAACCAAATGTGTTGAATGCTGTCTAGCATAGCCTTTTCTCCTAGGTGCGCTGGACTATGTATTGTATTAATGATAACTTGGACCATTGAGTCGGGAAGAAACCATACAGATTTTTCCTTCGTCATCCATCCTTGATCCGTTTGGATCCCTCCTAATTCAGTCCATTTCTTTATTTCGTCTGGTGTAGCATGTGTCTGTATGTCAATTACGTCAAGAGCGGGATCCTTAACCATCATGCACTGTGTTGGTGTCGGAACTATTGTCTTTGTCATGTCAGATGTGTGAGTTTGAGCAGTTTGTTTAGCTGTTTTGTCAGCTAGATCATTGCCTTGGGAAATGGTATCAGTAACTTTCGTATGAGCTTTACATTTCATAATTGATATTGCAGCGGGTAGATGTATTGCATCTAATAAGGCATGAATGAGGGGTCCGTGCTGAATGTGGGCACCGTGAGAAGTTAAATAACCTCTCTCTCGCCACAGCACGCCGAAGTTATGTACAACTCCGAATGCATAACGTGAATCAGTGTATATGTTGACTTTCTTATTTGTGGCTTGAATACAGGCTTGTGTCAGAGCGATGAGCTCTGCTGCTTGAGCTGATAAGGTATTAATACGATTTGTTTCAATGACTTCAGTGTCTGTTGTGACTGCATACGCGGCCACTAGCTCTCCTGTACTTGTTCTCATACATGAACCATCTACATACAACGTCAGGTCTGGGTCTGACAATGGGACGTCCGTCAAGTCTTGTCTGGGTTTCGTCGTGATAGTAATAACTTCAATACAATCATGTGCTAGTGGGTCTGTTCCGTTTACGGGTAACAGTGTGGCAGGATTCAATGTACTACAACGTCTGATTTCTATGTGTGGCTCAAACAATGTTAGTTCGTAACCGGTGAGTCTTGCTATAGTCAAGTGTTGTGTTTGCGTGCGGTTCAAGAGAACCTCTACTGCGTGTGGTACTTGTACTGTCAATTGATGTCCTAACACTATGGCATCGCTTTGTCTGATTGCTAAAGCTGTTGCTGCCACTGATTTCAGGCACGCTGGAAGTGCCTGAGCTACTGGATCTAATGTACTAGAAAAATAAGCACATGGTTTGTGTGATCCTGCTTGTTCCTGTGTGAGTACTGACAAAGCAGTACCTTCGCGTTCTGTAACAAAGAGCGTAAACTGTTTGCTGTAACATGGTGTTGCTAGGACAGGTGCTTGACATAAAGCTTTCTTTAAACTTTCAAAGGCATGTGTATGTTCTTGAGTCCAAGGGAGGACAGTCGATGTGGCTGCCTCCTGTGTTGTCAACTGAATAAGTGGTTTTGCTAAAAATGCATACTGAGGGATCCACTGCCTACAATATGAAGTGAGGCCTATAAAAGCCCGCACCTCCTTTTGCGTCTTGGGTACTGACATGTTATCAATTAACTGTATGCGGTCGGGTGTAAGCTGCCTTCCCTCCTTGGACAGCGAGTGACCAAGGTAAACAACTCGCTGGACACAGAATTGCAGCTTAGAAGGGGACACCTTGTGCCCCTTTTCGGCCAAAAATTGTAAAACCTTCAGTGAGGCTTTTTCACATTCATGTTCGCTTCTAGCGGTGATCAGCAGATCATCGACATATTGAAGCAGGGCAGTGTTGACTGGCATGTGTATACTGTCAAGTTCTCGTTTCAGTGCTTTGCTATAGATGCTGGGGCTTTCTGTGAATCCTTGAGGTGCGCGTGTGAATTTAAAGCTTCGTCCATTTAAACTAAAACCGAACAAGTATTGACTTTCCGGATCTATTGGGACGCTGAAAAAGGCATTCTTGAGATCAATTACAGTAAAGAATGTTGCTTCGGAATCAATGGCTGTCAGTAATGAAGAAATATCTGGGACTACGGGGTATTGTGGTACAATACATTTATTTAATTCGCGCAGATCAATAACCAATCGATATACTGGCGGGGCTTTCGGATCAGTTCGTTTAAGAATCGGAATTATCGGTGAATTACATACATTGGAGTCGGTTTCCACAACCACTCCTTGGGTAATAAGTTCGTCAATGATTTGCAGTAAAGCCACTACAGCATCTGGGGGTAACTTGTATTGTCGCATTCGTGGTAGTACCACTCCTGCCTTTAGTGTGACTCGATATGGTGTAATGTTCATGCAACCAACATCTGTAGGGTCTTGCGCCCATAAATGTGCGGGTAAAGTCTGCAGTCGGTGATCCATGTCTCGGGACACGTAGTGCCCTTTGAAATCACGTAAAAACAATCTTACTCCTTCTGGAGAACAACATATTATAGCTCCTAGAGCTTTCAATGTTTTTATACGTAACAGGTTTTCTGGACATGATTTAGTAAGCAATAAATCTGTAGTTCGTGTCAAAGGACCAATCGTAAGGGGAAGAGGCTGTGATACTTCGTTAATGATAGGTTTTCCTGAAAAACCAAGGGAAATATTCTGTGAGCCTGAGAGGGGTGCCCCTGGAACTTCACTACGTTTTATGGTTGTTCGGCTTGCCCCTGTATCAAGTAAAAATTTTCTATCTTGGCCTAATAGTTCACTGTGTACATAAGGTCCTTCTTGATCTACAGGGACCTCGATAAGGGGTAAGCCAACTTCCCTCTCTAGGCTGTTTCATGAGTATCGTTGATAATCAGGATAATCATACTGTGCGGTCTGGTACATCTGTCGTGTCGTTGTTTGTGTGGCAGCAATAGGCTGCGATGGTGGAGCTGTCATAGATTGTTGCGGAGCTGGCATGGACTGTGCATGCTGCGGAGCTCCTTGTTGGTTCTGATCCTGTCTAAGTGGCCGTGGTCTTTCTTTTGTATTACCTGTGGCGATATTATGTTTTAAAACTGGGCAATCGTGTACATAATGGCCTGGCTGTTTACAATAGTTGCATGTCCCTTTTACAGGACCGGTTGAAACACTGGACTGTGTCATACCCTTTTTATGACCGTCAGCTGGAACTGTCTGAGAAACTAGCATTTTCATTTTCGTGTCTTTCATGCGTCTTTGTTCATGTTCTTGTTCCTCTCTAATTCTATTGTGATGGTACTGTAGCATTTGTAACATTTGTGACGGAGAGTTACCTTGCCAGGTACTCTCGAATTTCAATACTCTATTTTTAACTTGGGGCAAGGAATTTTCAACTAATTTTGTCACAAACAGATGTGGATACGATTCGCTACTTGCTTTTATTCCACTATTTATACCAAAACATTTTTCGAATCGGGCATAGAAATCACTAGTGTCCTCATCGTGCTTTTGTTTACAGGCTGAGATTGCACCCCAGTCTTCCTTTTTCGTAGTTAATAAACGTGGCAGTACCTGTACTAGTAAACCTGGTAGTGTTTTGGTCTTTTCCCCAAGCCCTGAACCTGGACCTCGAGCTTTTTCTTCGTTTTCTAATGCTGTCCAATCTATCTTCTGGTCTCCCACCTCCCAATCCTTTTCCTTGAGTTTTTCGTAAATGCCCGCAGGCATTAATACCTTCAATATTGTCATAATGTCGGGATAGGTATACTCTCCCATGAGCAACATGTCTTTAATTTCACGGTGGAAACCCGCTGGGTCTTTGTCATGACTGGGTACCACTTTCTTCATTTCTAATAGTTCTATTTTAGATATGGGTGTGTATACTGTGGTAAATAATTTAATTACCGGGACTTAATTTGATACAGAAAAATAATAAATATAGCTCAGTAAAATAAGAGGCAAAATCCGTGACATTAGAGGTTCGGAATGGGCTTTATTCCAATGGACGATTCGAATCGTTGACTCCAGGTTCCATCACCACGGAGGTTCAGGAAGTGAAGTACATACTTTATTGATAAGTAATTACTTTTATACAATAGGCATTACAGTGAAGCAAATGCAGGAGGCGTAACAATTGATAATAGAGATAAAACATACATGCGTAGCCAAAGTGGGCGTAACTGGGTGTAACTAAAGAACGTCATCAGGTATGATGTCATAATAGGGTGGTTCCATGAAAGAATTTCGCAATGTCAGCAGAAATACTTGGCAGAAATGCGCGCGCAGCAGCATGACGTATGATTGACGTGCGACTAGGGGGTGAAGGGGATTTGACATTTAACTCTACATGTGGCGACAGATGTCTGGAGGGTCAAGTCAACCTTATCCCAAATCATATCTAACATCCTATGTTTAAAGAACTATGTTATCCAAAAGAGAGGTCTCTTAGAGTAGAATCTTATTCTATACTGACTATACTGACTGTTAGTGCGTGTACAAGCGTCTAAGTGTCTACACTAGATGCGAGGGCAGAAGTCTTCCATAATAATAGGGCTATGAATTACTTGCATAAAGACAGAGAAGCCGGGCCTTTGCTCGGTAGCTGGAAGACTGTTTACTTAAACTACTAGACAGGAATGCATTGGGCAGGGAGCGGAGCAGATAATTTCGAAGGTGAAATACAGTTTTTGGCAGGCAACAAGCTGATGTCAGGCACCGTGAGCCGCGCAGAGAATGAGGACAAAGTTCATGGATACAGATGCAGGCTCAGACTGGAGCTCTCAGAGACAGAAGGCAGGAAAAGCTTGATGGCAGAATCAGGGCCTACTCGCCTGGACTGTAAAATGGCATAAGTGAACCATATAAAGTCGGTGGCCTTTCGTACTTAGGAATGGAATATCCGGCCCATTCATGGCGGATCTGAAAGAGGACATGTTAACGGTGGACGCACATGTATTTGCGTCTTCATAACTGGAACTGGAGGGAACATACATGTACTTGTGATTTATACATGAAACCGTTGGGGTCCAAGATAGGGGACATAACTGATCAGAAAAATCCATATTTCCACATTCCCTCCTTGTCCCCTACTTGCCCGTTAAGAGATATCAATCTTCATCAATCCGTTGATCTGTTCATATAGCATCATTTGTTCTTCTTTTTTCTTCTGGGATGAATGAAATCTTGGTGGTGGAATACACGATGTGGCACACAGACCACAGATCGCTGGTCCACATTGTAGACATAGACAGCAACTGAATAGTATGAGAAAGCCAATACCTAGGAAGGATAGGACCTTCCATCCAAAGGTAGATAATACACTCCAAAACCAACCGGACCAGGTCCAGGTGCCTGGATTCTGGTGTATCTGGCTTACAATCTTATGAAGGCGAGTTATGGCTTTATATACAGATGGCGAATTTTCTGGTATGAAAATGCAACAACTTGATCCGATGACCCTACAAGCTCCGCCCCTATCGGCCAGGATGACGTCAAGGACAAGACGATTTTGAAGCACAACAATCCGCATAGCAGACTGCTCTTCTGTTAAATTGCCTAAGGCGGAAATAGTTTCGTTCACTACTGCTTCAAGGGTTCTAGTTAATCTACGTATCAGCTTACTATTAGTAACGGTACCTATATAGGGAAAGAGACCTTTATTGAAATCTGTGTATTTTTCCCATGCTGTTTCAGTGTAATCGACTATTGGGAGATCTCTCCTTTCTCTATTGTGTACTAAATGAGTATTTCTGTGATAATCAGGAGGAGCTAGGAAAACAGGTGGCAAAAGGAATGCTATGTAACAGGTACCATCCCAATCTAGAGGTAGGCGTATATATGCGGTCTGACCACATATAAAATAGGAATGGCGGGAAGCTCTAAATGTCGACTTGCCTTGATCACTAAATTCTATTACAGTGGTGCATCTACTATGGCCCATATGTATGGAACCATTCTTTCTTACACATAATTCACCTTTTACTGGAAATACTGACATGGCGGGCAAAATTGGAGTAGCTTCGGATTCGACATTTAGGATCATAAGATTAAGCGTAAAATTACCTAATCCATATACTTCATTTTCTAGATCAGTTCCTGTTCTTTTGGGAAGTCCCTCCTTGTTGGGGTGGCAGACTTTAAGTAAAACTAAGTTCAAATTTCCCCATACCCAGTTGTCTTGATAAACTGCAGGATTCGAATCTTGGGAATTAATTAAACTAAACCATGCTCCACAGGAGCCGTTGTGTGTGAACGGGTATGGAAAGAGAGGTAGAATTCCTTTATAATTCTGATAGGGAGGGAGTCGGCCACATATCCAACAATTTGTAGCATTGCTAACCTGATGGGAATGATGTAACATACTAATAAAAGTGTTATTGCGCAGCGCAAATCTATATGACAATTCATGCGGAGGTAATTCACTAAAAGAATGTTCAGCAGTAACATTATAAACATGTCTAGAAATAGGATAACATATGTGCAACAATATACTTGCAGTAATTATTAAAAGACTTAGGAAAAACAGAATTAATAACGTCACTGTGCAATGACTACGCAGTGATTTACAGTACGCATGTCGTTTCAGCTTTATCCTTTTGTTTCTTTCTCTGTACAGGTCTAAGGGATACATGTCAGAGACAAATTCGACCGCTTCACCTTGGAGAGGACTTAAACAATCAAATTGCCTGACTGGTTAGACCTGAGTTTTAGTTTATATAGTTCACGACTATTCAATTCAACCAAAGGAAGTTTAGAGTCACTCGGGGAAGACACGCAAGATGTGTCGTTTACATCTGATGGTAGTCCATGAAATTTCTTGATATGACTTGAATGTATCCAGCCTTTTCGACCCTCGATCTTCACGGCTGTCCTCGTCGTTAGTAATACGAGCTGAGGCGACCTCCACCTAGGATCCATCTGAGACTTCCGATCAAAGTTCCTCACTAAGACCAAATCTCCTGGAATTACGTCATGGGGTTTCACCTCAGTGTTGTCGGGAAAAGCTGCAGCTACCTGTGAACGACAAGATTGTAGTGCAGACATCAAGGAAGCCAAGTAATCTGTCAGCATATTACAGTCAATATCAGTTATTTTGCGTGGTATAGGCGTCCCCCACATATTTGGTGGTCTACCGAAGATCACTTCATAAGGGGATAGCCCTGTTCGAGAGTGTGCTACCATTCTCATGTAAAAGAGTGCAACGGGTAAAGCTACTACCCAGTCGACACCTTTCTCTCTACAAATTTTGGACAATCTAATTTTCAAGGTCTGATTATGTCTTTCCACGAGGCCTGCTGCCTCGGGGTGTCGGACACAGTGAAACTTCCACTGATAACCTAACAAAAGTGAAACGTGTTTCATTAGTTCGGATGAGAACGGCTGGCCGTTATCTGAGTAGACAACACGTGGTAAACCGTACCGTGGGAAGAATTCTCGAACTAACTGCTTGGCAGTAGTCGGGGCAGTGTAATCTGAAACCGGGTATGCCTCTGTCCAACGGGAAAGAGCACAGACAACTACGAGAACATATTTGAATCCTCGACATCGTTCCATCTGGATATAATCCATCTGGAGGATTTCAAAAGGGTGATCAGGAGGCTGAAATCCACCCTGTTCTACGGGAATGCTTTTTCCTGGGTTAAACTGACAACAGATCATACAGGTACGGACTTTTTGTTTAGCTGCTGCTCGTAAATGTTTGTTGAACCAAATGTGTTGGATGCTGTCTAGCATAGCTTTTTCTCCTAGATGTGCTGGACTATGTACAGTGTTAATAATGACTTGGACCATTGAATCAGGAAGGAACCACACAGATTTTTCCTTTGTCATCCATCCTTGATCCGTTTGGATCCCTCCTAATTCAGTCCATTTCTTTATTTCGTCTGGAGTAGCATGTGTCTGTATGTCAATTACGTCAAGAGCGGGATCCTTAACCATCATACAATGTGTTGGCGTCGGGACTATTGTCTTTGTCATGTCGGATGTTTGAGTTTGAGCAGTCTGTTTAGCTGTTCTGTCAGCTAGATCATTGCCTTGAGAAATGATATCAGTAACTTTCGTATGAGCTTTACATTTCATAATTGATATTGCAGTGGGTAGATGTATTGCATCTAATTAGGCATGAATGAGGGGTCCGTGCTGAATGTGGACACCGTGAGAAGTTAAATAACCTCTCTCTCGCCACAGCACGCCGAAGTCATGTACAACTCCGAATGCATAACGTGAATCAGTGTATATGTTGACTTTTTTATTTGTGGCTTGAATACAGGCTTGTGTCAGAGCGATGAGCTCTGCTGCTTGAGCGGACAAGGTATTTATACAATTTGTTTCAATGATTTCAGCGTCTGTTGTGACTGCATAAGCGGCCACTAACTCTCCTGTACCTGTTCTCATACATGAACCATCTACATACAACGTCAGGTCTGGGTCTGATAATGGAACGTCTGTTAAATCTTGTCTGGGTTTCGTCGTGATAGTGATAACTTCAATACAATCATGTGCAAGTGGGTCTGTTCCATTTACAGGTAACAGTGTGGCAGGATTCAATGTACTACAACGTCTGATTTCTATATGTGGCTGAAACAATGTTAATTCGTAACCGGTGAGTCGTGCTATAGTCAAGTGTTGTGTTTGTGTGCGGTTCAAAAGAACCTCTACTGCATGTGGTACTTGTACTGTCAATGGATGTCCTAATACTATGGCATCGCTTTGTCTGATTGCTAAGGCTGTTGCTGCCACTGATTTTAGGCATGCAGGCAAAGCCTGAGCTACGGGATCTAATGTACTAGAAAAATAAGCACATGGTTTGTGTGATCCTGCTTGTTCCTGTGTGAGTACTGACAAGGCAGTACCTTCGCGTTCTGTAACAAAGAGTGTAAACTGTTTATTGTAACATGGTGTTGCTAGGACAGGTGCTTGACATAAAACTTTCTTTAAACTTTCAAAAACGTGTGTATGTTCCTGAGTCCAAGGGAGGACAGTCGATGTGGCTGCCTCCTGTGTTGTCAATTGAATGAGTGGTTTTGCTAGAAATGCATACTGAGGGATCCACTGCCTACAATATGAAGTGAGGCCTATGAAAGCCCGCACCTCCTTTTGTGTCTTGGGTATTGGCATATTTGCAATTAGCTGGATGCGATCTGGTGTAAGCTGCCTTCCCTCCTTGGACAGCGAGTGACCAAGGTAAACAACTCGCTGGGCACAGAATTGCAGCTTAGAAGGGGACACCTTGTGCCCCTTTTCGGCCAAAAATTGTAATACCGTCAGTGATGCTTTCTCACATTCAGGTTCGTTTCTAGCGGTGATCAGCAGATCATCGACATATTGAAGCAGGGCAGTGTTGACTGGCATGTGGATACTGTCAAGTTCTCGTTTCAGTGCTTGGCTATAGATGCTGGGGCTTTCTGTAAATCCTTGAGGTGCGCGTGTGAATTTAAAGCTACGTCCATTTAAACTAAATCCGAACAAGTATTGGCTTTCCGGATCTATTGGGATGCTGAAAAAGGCATTCTTGAGATCAATTACAGTAAAGAATGTTGCTTCGGAATCAATAGCTGTCAGTAATGACGAGATATCTGGGACCACAGGGAATTGTGGCACAATGCATTTGTTCAATTCGCGCAGATCAATAACCAATCGATATACTGGCGGAGCCTTTGGATCTGTTCGTTTAAGAATCGGAATTATCGGGGAATTACATACATTGGAGTCTGTTTCCACAACCACTCCTTGGACAATGAGCTCGTCAATAATTTGCAGTAAAGCCACTACAGCATCTGGTGGTAACTTGTATTGTCGCATTCGTGGTAGTACCACTCCTGCCTTTAGTGTAACTCGATATGGTGTAATATTCATGCAACCCACATCAGTAGGGCCTTGTGCCCATAAATGTGTAGGTAAAGTCTGCAGTCGGGGATCCATGTCTCGAGACACATAGTGACCTTTGAAATCACGTAAAAACAATCTTACTCCTTCCGGAGAACAACATATTATAGCTCCTAGAGCTTTCAGTGTTTTTATACCTAACAGGTTTTCTGGACATGATTTAGTAAGCAATAAATCTGTAGTTCGGGTTAAGGGTCCTATCGTAAGTGGAAGAGGCTGTGATACTTCATTAACAATAGGTTTTCCTGAAAAACCAAGGGAAATATTCTGTGAGCCTGAGAGGGGTGCCCCTGGAACTTCACTACGTTTTATAGTTGTTCGACTTGCCCCTGTATCAAGTAAAAATTTTCTATCTTGGCCTAATAGTTCACTATGTACATAAGGTCCTTCTTGGTCTACAGGGACCTCGATAAGGGGTAAGTCAACTTCCCTCTCTAGGCTGGTTCATGCGTATCGTTGATAATCAGGATAATCATACTGTGCGGTCTGGTACAGCTGTCGTGTCGTGGTTTGTGTGGCAGCAACAGGCAGCGCTGGTGCAGCTGGCACAAACTGTATAGACTGTTGTGGAGCTGGCATGGACTGTGCATGCTGCGGTGCTCCTTGTTCATTCTGATCCTGTCTAGGTGGCCGTGGTCTTTCTTGTGTTTTACCTGTGGCGATATTACGCTTCAAGACTGGGCAATCGTGTATGTAATGACCTGGTTGTTTACAATAGTTGCATGTCCCTTTTACAGGTCCTGCTGAATCACCGGACTGTGTCGTACCCTTTTTATGACCTTCAGCTGGAACTGTCTGGGAGACTAGCATTTTCACTTTTGTGTCTTTCATGCGTTTCTGTTCATGTTCTTGTTCCTCTCTAATTCTATTGTAATGGTACTGTAACATTTGTAACATTTGTGATGGGGTATTACCTTGCCAGGTACTCTCGAATTTTAATACTTGATTCTTCACCTGGGGCAAGGAATTTTCAACTAATTTTGTCACAAACAGATGTGGGTATGACTCGCTACTTGCTTTTATACCACTATTTATACCAAAACATTTTTCGAATCGGGCATAGAAATCACTAGTGTCTTCATCTTGCTTTTGTTTACAGGCTGAGATTGCACCCCAGTCTTCCTTTTTCGTGGTTAATAAACGTGGCAGTACCTGTACTAGTAAACCTGGTAGTGCTTTAGTTTTATCCCCAAGCCCCGAACCTGGACCTCGGGCCCTTTCTTCATTTTCTAATGCTGTCCAGTCTATCTTTTGGTCTCCCACCTCCCACTCTTTTTCCTTGAGTTTTTCATAAATGCCAGCAGGCATTAATACCTTTAATATTGTCATAATGTCGGGATAGGTATATTCTCCCATGAGTAACATGTCTTTAATTTCTCGGTGAAAACCCGCTGGGTCTTTGTCATGACTGGGTACCACTTTCTTCATTTCTAACAATTCTATTTTCGATATGGGCGTATATACATATACACGTTTAAACTGATTGTCCTCGCCCTTTATTGGGTGTACTTCTCGTAAGGGATTCTGTCTGTCCATGTAATACGTCGTTCTTTCCTTGATGGGCAGTGAGACATGTTCTGGGCATACAAAAAGAATGTACTGCTTTCTTGATTCTAGTATTTCTCTAATTAACTTAGTACCTGAACCTCTCCATCTATTCGTGAGTAATTCAGTCAATATATCAGGTAACGGACCAGGATCGGAATGTTGACTTTGATAAAGTATAAGAAGTTGTTGAATCATATAAATCCCAGCTAAACGCTGTTCATCTGGGGTGAGGTTCAAAAATGTGTGTGCTACTGTATCATCACCATATTTTCCGGGACTGTCAACCCAATGAACGGCTGACCTGGCTAATTCTTGTTCATCCATAGAATCGAGTAAATGATAACCCCTTCGTTCTCGGAGTAATTTGTCAGCGGCTTGGAACGAATGCTCGGGGGACCTTAGATTTATTATAGGTGTTTGGAAATTCCTGTTATTATCTGGACATATCGGACGTATCGGGTCAGTGAAACATCTAGTACTATTACAAGATCTTCCTCTACCTACATAGGCTATGGTTTCTGACTGTCCTGTGGGCAGTCCTGATCCTTCCTCCTCCTCATCTTGTTCAAACTGGTCTACCGCTAATCTCTCTTCGTGTAGGCGTTCTATTTCTTTACGGATCTTTCGGCACATGGCTATTATACATTTTTGCCTATCATGTCTCCCCTCTGATATATTCTGGCTCCATCTGGTAAGGGTTTGCATTATTTCCGGATCTACCCCCGGTCGGTCTTGATTTCTGATTACACAATTTATGAGGAAACGTAACAGTTCCCCCTGTATCTCCACTTTCTGGTATTCCACAGCTCTGTTAATACATTCAGAATCTCGCCCTGTTTGGACAAAATGATATATATTATCTAGATGCATAGTCATTCCTGGTAGCTTTCCTAAATACACCGCAGCTCGTCTGATACGTAATGATGCCAGGATCATTTCGTCATCTTTTCCGGGCACAGGGTCATATCTACAATCTACAAGAAGTTCCTTAAGCGTGCGGGAATTTATGAGTTTGGGGGTACGTGGATGTGCTGATTCTTGAAAAGTAAGTTTATTTATTCTAGGTGGCGTAGAAAAAATGTTGGTAGCACCTCCGGTAGCCCCGTCTGGGGTATCGGGCGTGAAAGGATTCGTTGAACGCGATACAGCAACTATAGGTGTGGGCACAGCTGTAGAAGCAGCTGTAGGAACAGATGTGGAAACAGATGTGCTTGCCGGAACTTGTGTCAGAATTTGATGCTGTAGGGATACAGATACAGGATCTTGGCGTTGAACCTCCCCGGCAGACGGTCTATGTGGGGCGGGGTTAGCATACTCGGGAGCTGCTTCATCTAAATATGAGGAAAGAAAAACATCTTCTGCTGTTCTAGGATGCCCCTTAGGATGCATTTTTATTGGGAACAATGGGGGTGGCAAGTCTTTTGGTATCTCCGGAGTAGCCTTAGGTAATCCCTCGGCCAGAAGGGGATACATACCATTCATAAGGGCATTTCTTTGTCTGTCTACTTGTTCTGATTTCACTCGTGTACCTTCTTCAATTAATAGATTTTCTCGGACTTTATTTGAATTTTCCTTACTCTTCTCTTCCTGTCTACGTGCTTTTTCTGTACGTCTATACGATTCTTTACGCCAGAATTCAATGGCGTCTTTCTGTGATTGTCTAGCTTTCCTTTTCCATAATTCTTCCTCTACTTTCACGATGCAATCTGCATCCCAGGTCCCAGCTGCGGGCCACCTCTGACTTTCTGGTAATTCCTTAGTGTAGTCTACCCATAGATCAAGAAATAATATGGCGTCTAGGCCATGTTTATGATACATGAAGTACCCTGGAGTGTCCCTAGGAGGAATGGGAACAGCTTCTTCGAGTACCCCTTTTCTAGTTGTGATCTGTCTTAGTTTCGAAAAGAGCGACATATTAAGAACTGATCTGATACTTGGTCTTGAACAAACTTAATACAATAAACACAATAATGAACAGTCATTCACACCACAATATGCAGGACGTATTAACACATTTAACATTTAACGTTTAAATGAGCAACAATGATGATGACGATCTAAGAAAACTTAATCACAAGACATAATCCTCGGCATTAACTGAATTATTCTGAATTTATATACTTGATATACTAGATATACTGCTAAACAGTACAGATACACTGCTAAAACAGTGCAGACCGGATTTGTGTACCCAAACCCGTCTGGACCGGCACAACTTATGTGCACGCCAGAACGCCTCCCCAGTAATAGTACTCACCGGGTAGCTCGGAACGGAAGGCCTCGGAACGGAACTGAACTGAACTGGACTGGACTCGACTCGAAAACTTCGGAAACTTCGGAACATCGGAAACCTCGGAACTTCGGAACTTCGGAACTTGGTGGGCCTCTGTATACCTCGGATCTTGCTCTCTCAGCTAGGCTCTGGTCGGGATACTTCGCACTTCTCACCGCCTCGTCTGGGTGTTGATCGCAGCCTCAGTCGCCCCCGCTTGACCGGAGGGAGATACAGGAAATCCTGCTGGTACGCGTTGTTGTCCGTCCAGCTGTGGCAGGAGACCGGGCCTGCAACGCACCGCCGGCGCGTGAGATGAGAAAGTGTCCCTGTTCGGGCGCCATTCATGTGGTAAATAATTTAATTACCGGGACTTAATTTGATACAGAAAAATAATAAATATAGCTCAGTAAAATAAGAGGCAAAATCCGTGACATTAGAGGTTCGGAATGGGCTTTATTCCAATGGACGATTCGAATCGTTGACTCCAGGTTCCATCACCACGGAGGTTCAGGAAGTGAAGTACATACTTTATTGATAAGTAATTACTTTTATACAATAGGCATTACAGTGAAGCAAATGCAGGAGGCGTAACAATTGATAATAGAGATAAAACATACATGCGTAGCCAAAGTGGGCGTAACTGGGTGTAACTAAAGAACGTCATCAGGTATGATGTCATAATAGGGTGGTTCCATGAAAGAATTTCGCAATGTCAGCAGAAATACTTGGCAGAAATGCGCGCGCAGCAGCATGACGTATGATTGACGTGCGACTAGGGGGTGAAGGGGATTTGACATTTAACTCTACATGTGGCGACAGATGTCTGGAGGGTCAAGTCAACCTTATCCCAAATCATATCTAACATCCTATGTTTAAAGAACTATGTTATCCAAAAGAGAGGTCTCTTAGAGTAGAATCTTATTCTATACTGACTATACTGACTGTTAGTGCGTGTACAAGCGTCTAAGTGTCTACACTAGATGCGAGGGCAGAAGTCTTCCATAATAATAGGGCTATGAATTACTTGCATAAAGACAGAGAAGCCGGGCCTTTGCTCGGTAGCTGGAAGACTGTTTACTTAAACTACTAGACAGGAATGCATTGGGCAGGGAGCGGAGCAGATAATTTCGAAGGTGAAATACAGTTTTTGGCAGGCAACAAGCTGATGTCAGGCACCGTGAGCCGCGCAGAGAATGAGGACAAAGTTCATGGATACAGATGCAGGCTCAGACTGGAGCTCTCAGAGACAGAAGGCAGGAAAAGCTTGATGGCAGAATCAGGGCCTACTCGCCTGGACTGTAAAATGGCATAAGTGAACCATATAAAGTCGGTGGCCTTTCGTACTTAGGAATGGAATATCCGGCCCATTCATGGCGGATCTGAAAGAGGACATGTTAACGGTGGACGCACATGTATTTGCGTCTTCATAACTGGAACTGGAGGGAACATACATGTACTTGTGATTTATACATGAAACCGTTGGGGTCCAAGATAGGGGACATAACTGATCAGAAAAATCCATATTTCCACAATACAAACACACGTTTAAACTGATTGTCATCACCTTTTATCGGGTGCACTTCGCGTAAGGGATTCTGTCTATCCATATAATACGTCGTTCTTTCTTTTATGGGCAGTGAGACATGTTCGGGACATACAAAAAGAATGTACTGCTTTCTGGATTCTAGTATTTCTCTAATTAACTCAGTACCTGAACCTCTCCATTTATTCGTGAGTAATTCAGTCAATATATTAGGTAAGGGGCCAGGATCGGAGTGTTGGCTTTTATATAATATAAGGAGTTGTTGAATCATATAGATACCAGCTAAACGCTGTTCATCTGGGGTGATGTTCAAAAACGTGTGTGCTAATGTATCATCACTATATTTTCCGGGACTGTCAACCCAGTGAACGGCTGACCTGGCTAATTCTTGTTCGTCCATAGAATCGAGTATATGATAACCCCTTCGTTCTCCGAGTAATTTGTCAGCAGCTTGGAACGAATGCTCGGGGGACCTTATATTTATTATAGGGGTTTGGAAATTTCTGTTATTATCTGGACGTATCGGACGTATCGGATCAGTAAAGCCTCTAGTATTATTACAAGATCTTCCTCTACCTACATAGGCCATGGTTTCTAACTGTCCTGTGGGCAGTTCTAATTCTTCCTCCTCCTCGGTTTGTTCAGGCTCGTCTACTGCTAATCTTTCTTCGTGTATTCGTTCTATTTCTTTGCGGATTTTTCGGCACATAGCTATGATACTTAATCGTTTATCATGTCTCCCTTCTGATATATTCCGACTCAATGTGGTAAGAATTTGCATTTCTTCCGGATTTACCCCTGGTCGGTCTTGATTTCTGACCACACAATTTATGAGGAAACGTAACAGTTCTCCCTGTATCTCCACTTTCTGGTACTCCATGGCTCTATTAATGCTTTCAGAATCTCGCCCTGACTGGACAAAATGATATATATTTTCTAAATGTGTAGTCATTCCTGGTAGCCTCCCTAAATATATTGCAGCTCGTCGGATACGTAATGATGCCAGCAGCATTTCATCCTTTTTGCCGGGCACAGGATCATATCTACAATCTATTAGAAGTTCCTTAAGCGTGTCGGGAGTTACTAGTTTGGGCGTACGTTGGTGGGCTAATTCTTGAAAGGAAAGTTTATTTACTCTGGGTGGCGTGGAAAAAATGTTTGTTGTACCTCCTGTAGCACCGCCTGGGGTGCTGGGTGTGAAAGGATTCGTTGAACGTGATATAGCAACCATAGGTGTGGGTACAGCTGTAGAAACAGATGTGCTTGCCGGAACTTGTGTCGGAATTTGTTGTTGCGGAGGTACAGACGGAGGGGGGTCTTGGCGTTGAACCCCCTCGGCAGGCGGTCTATGTGGCGCGGTACTAGCATACTCGGGAGCTGCGTCGTCTAAATAAGAGGAAAGAAAAACATCTTCTGCGGTTCTGGGATGCCCTTTGGGATGTGCTTTTATCGGAAACAATGGGGGTGGCAAGTCTTTTGGTATCTCCGGAGTAGCCTTAGGTAATCCTTCGGCCAGAAGAGGATACATACCATTCATAAGGGCATTTCTTTGTCTGTCTACTTGTTCTGATTTTACTCGAGTACCTTCTTCAATTAATAGATTTTCTCGAACTTTATTTGAATTCTCCTTACTTTTCTCTTCCTGTCTGAGTGCTTTTTCTGTACGTCTATATGATTCTTTACGCCATAATTCAATGGCATCTTTCTGTGACTGTCTAGCTTTCTTTTTCCATAATTCTTCCTCTACTTTCATGATGCAATCTGCATCCCAGGTCCCAGCTGCGGGCCACCTCTGACTTTCTGGTAATTCCTTGGTGTAGTCTGCCCATAAATCAAGAAATAATATGGCGTCTAGGCCATGTTTATGATACATGAAGTACCCTGGAGTGTCCCTAGGAGGAATGGGAACAGCTTCTGCGAGTACCCCTTTTCTAGTTTTGATCTGTCTTAATTTTGAAAAGAGCGGCATATTGAGAACTGATCTGATACCTAATTTTGAACACGTTTAATACAACAAAACACAATAATGAACAGTCATTCACACCACAATATGCAGAACGTACTTAAAACATTTTAACATTTAACATTTTAATGAACAACAATGATGGTCATTTAGGGATCTAGTCACTAAGCATAATACTCGACACTAACTAGGTAATTCTGAATTATATACTAGACATACTTGATATACTGCTGAACAGTACAGATACACTGCTGAAACAGTGCAGACCGGATTTGTGTACCCAAACCCGTCTTGACCGGCACAACCTATGTGCACGTCAGAACGCCTCCCCGACAATGGTACTCACCGGGTAGCTCGGAACGAAAGGCCTCGGAACTGAACTGAACTGGACTCGGACCGGACTGGACTCGACTCGAAACTTCGGAACTTCGGAACCTGGTGGGCCTCTGTATACCTCGGATCTTGCTCTCTCAGCTAGGCTCTGGTCGGGATACTTCGCACTTCTCACCGCCTCGTCTGGGTGTTGATCGCAGCCTCAGTTACCCCCGCTCGGCAGGAGGGAGATACAGGAAATCCTGTGGGTACGCGTTGTTGTCCGTCCAGCTGTGACAGGAGACCGGGCCTGCAACGCACCTCCGGCGCGTGAGATGAGAAAGTGTCCCTATTCGGGCGCCATATATGTGGTAAATAATTTAATTACCGGGACTTAATTTGATGCGGAAAATCTATAATAATAGCTCAGTAAAATAAGAGGCAGAATCCGTGGTATTAGAGGTTCGGAACGGGCTTTATTCCAAAATCAATTCGAATTGATGGACTCCATATTCCATCACCACGAAGGTTCAGGAAGTGAAGGGCCAACTTTATTGACAAGTAATCATTTTTATACAATAGGCATTACAGTGAAACAGATGCAGGAGGCGTAACAGTTGATAACAAAGATAAGAACATACATGCGTAACTAAAATGGGTGTAACTGGGCGTAACTTAAAGAACGTCATCAGGTATGATGTCACAATAGGGTGGTTCCATGAAAGAATTTCGCAATGTCAGCAGAAATACTTGGCAGAGATGCGCGCGCAGCAGCATGACGTGTGATTGACGTGCGACTAGGGGGTGAAGGGGACTTGACATTTAGCTCTACATGTGGAGACAGAAGTCTGGGGTTATGTCAACCTAATCCCAAATCATATCTAACATCCTATGTTTAAAGAACTATGTTATCCAAAAAGAGAGGTCTCTTAGGATAGAATCTTATTCTATACTGACTATACTGACTGTTAGTGCGTGTACAAGCGTCTAAGTGTCTACACTAGATGCGAGGGGGTAGGAATATTCCATGGTAACAGGGCTATGAATTACTTGCATAAAGACAGAGAAGCCGGGCCTTTTGCTCGGTAGCTGGAAGAATGTTTACTTAAACTACTAGACAGGAATGCATTGGGTGAGGAGCGGAGCAGAGCAGATAATCTTGAAGGTGAAATACAGTTTTTGGCAAGCAGACAGATCGAGTCAGGCACCGTTAGCCGCGCAGGGAGTAGGACAAAGTTCATGGGTACAGATGCGAGCTCAGACTGGAGCTTTCAGAGGCAGAAGGCAGAAAAAGGCTTAATGGCAGAATCAGGGCCTATTCGCCTGGACTGTGAAATGGGATAAATGAACCATATAAAGCCGGTGGCCTTTCATACTTAGGAATAGAATATCCGGCCCATTCACGGCGGATCTGAAAGAGGACATGTTGGCGGTGGACGCACATGTGTTTGCGTCTTCATAACTGGAACTGGAGGAAACATACATGTATTTGTGATTGATACATGAAACCGTTGGGGTCCAAGATAGGGGACATAACTGATCATAAAAATCCATATTTCCACAGAGGAGCTATGATCGTGCCCAGAAACAGGTGTGACGCGTGCGCCACTTGTTTTTCTTCTACTTTTGGTATAAGCGCGGCACCCGCGCTTTACTTTTGATGTTATAAGTAAAGCACGGGTGCCACGATTATACCAAAGATAAAGAAATAGAAAAAAACATCTATCTCTTTACTTTTGGTATAATCGCGGCACCTGCGCTTTACTTATAACATTAAAGTAAAGCGCGGGTGCCGCGATTATACCAAAGGTAAAGAAATAGAAAAAAAATCAATTTCTTTACCTTTGGTATAATCGCGGCACCCGCGCCTTACTTTTAATGTTATAAGTAAAGCGCGGGTGCCGCGATTATACCAAAAGTAAAGGAAGAGAAAAAAACATCTATTTCTTTACTTTTGGAATAATCGCGGCACCCGCGCTTTACTTATAACATTAAAAGTAAAGCGCAGGTGCTGCGATTATACCAAAGGTAAAGCATTTGCAATGCAATAAGGCTCGCATTACTGAAAGTTTGAGCTATTGGCTTTGCAAATAATTATGCAACACCAATAACTCAAACTTTTAGTAATGCGAGACCTATTGCATTGCAAATGCTTGTTAGTTCTGATTTGGGCTTTGCAAATGAACTCTGCCCAACACCTGCTCCTCTGCCCTGGACATTCAATGGTAGAGGACTTTGCTTCACTATTGATTACGTTTTAACATCAAGCAATTATGCACATAGTCTTCAATCCTTCTTGGTCTCAGAGAATTCACTTAGTGATCACTTCCCTCTTTGTTTGGCTATTTCATTACCCTCTATTGAAACTTTTAGATTTAATAATAATAGCGACCAGTTGCTAGAAAATATAGCCCTTGGGAGCATTAATGGGTCCTCCCTTCGTTGGGCTCTGGTAGATCGAGCAAAGCTGATAAAAACAGCGGTGGGTAGATGTAAATTAGACATAGAGACCTGCTTGAGTGAAAAAGCTGCCCCGATAATATTCTATCTTAATTTCTAGTAATAACTAATGCAATTAGTGAGTCTCTTATTAGACGCAAAAAGAGTAATGGATCCCAGCATGGGTGGTTTGATACGAGGTGTACCCAAGCATATTCTCAGCTAAAAAAAGAGCTGCATAAAACTCCTAGAAATATGCTTGATATATGGTCAGCCAGAGGGGCATACAAACAAGCATTAAAGGATAGAAAGGCCACACTGAAGAAGGAGGCATGGGGGGCATCACACTCGGCCTCGGAAGCTAAAGATAGCGTGGCGTTTTGGAAGGCAATTAGGGCTTCTTTTTTATCTAGAGAGGTTGGCGCGTCAATGGAGATAGCCATAACCGAGGAACAGTGGATTAAGCATTTTGCTCAAGTATATAATGGCGAGGGAAACTCTAATGCGACTGATAATCACGTCCAGGAGGTTTATGGTTCAAATTATCCCTTGCAAAATAAGGAATTAATGTTCACTCTAGAGGAAGTGGAACGGGCTCTTCATGCAAGCCAGGGTGGCAAGGCTCCCGGGGCAGACGGGATCCCCGTAGATATATTTAAATCAAACATCTCTTTGTGGGGGCCCCTATTAGTACAGGTGCTTAATGCTAGCTGTAGCACTCATTTTCAACCTACTTGGGTAGTATCCACTATTGTGCCCATTTTTAAAAAGGGGACAGACAAGACCCGGGGTGCTATATGTCAATTTCCCTGTTAGATGACATAACGAAGGTAGTGGGCAGAATAGTATTGGAGCGTCTTCAGGAGAGAACTCTTTCCTATCAGACCTGCAATATGGCTTTCAGGCTGGTCTGGGGACCGTACAGCAGGGCCTAAATTTGCCTCTCCTGGTGGGGAAATACACAGGGGCCAAGAAAGGGAACTTATTTTTAGCATTTGTGGATCTTACAGCCACCTTTGACTGTGTGGTCCACACTAAATTATGGTCTATTTTAGAAGTTATGGGGGTTGATTTAAATATTATTTATTTTCATAAACGTTTTTATAGCGACGCCATGGCACGTGTGCGCTGTGGTCTGAAGGGCGAGTGTTCGGATGCTTTTGCGATCAGAAGTGGAGCTAGGCAGGGTTGTGTTCTGGCCCCGTTCCTTTTTAATTTGTACATAAATGGACTGAGGAGGCCCTTCTCAAAGACAACAAAGACTTCCCGCAAGTAGCTGGCCGCCCAATTCCAGCCCTCTTGTACGCAGATGACGCAGTGCTGATGTCTCGTACCCAAGTTGGCCTTCAGCGCGTTTTGGATAGTTTCTCCCTTTTTATGAAAGATTTAGGTTTAAGAGTAAACTTATCCAAAACCTTAATCATGCGCTGCGGTCACAGCATTAAGAAACTTAAGGACATGCTTGTGGCAGGGCAAAAGATTGGGGTTACTAAGAAATTCTCATATTTGGGCATCCTTTTTGTCTATAATGACACCTGGGCACAAGCAGTTGTAGCAAAAAAACTGGCACTTTTACGTACCACGGCTGCTTTAACTGTCTTTGCTAGAAAATTGGGTAAAAGACCCCCCGAGGAGCGCATTCAAATGTACAAAGTAAAGTGTGTTTCAGCGGCAGTCTACGGGAGTCTACGGGAGTCTACGGGAGTGGGCCGTTTGCTGATTTGCTCCCAATTCAGAGAGTAGAAAATTCCTTTCTAACATACATTTTTTCTATCCCAAAAAGATGCGGAGTCAGGACTCCCTTTCATCTCTGATTTCATTAGGCGTGAGCCGGTGCTATTATGGCACAGGCTCTGGACTAAAGATGAGGCCAAACAGAGATATCCTTTCAGATATTTTGAAACTGGAAGGCGCGATGAGGATACCATGGCTAAGATATGTTCGTAATTTTTTTAAAGATCTTGGCCATTTAGAATATTTTACTAATCCCAGTACCATCAGGGCAATATCGAGGAAGGAATTAAGAAAAGAGGGCATCTTTTTGCTGGACACTATTAGAATGTCATCTGAGATTTTAAAACCCACAGTCCTGCACAATCAGATGGTTTTAACTACTTTTAACATTTAACCCTATTTATCATTTGTACGGGGTGCCCATGATAGGTTCCTATTAACCCGATTTAGGTTGGGAGTGTTTCATAGATTGGTCACTTACCTCACAATAAATGACTGGTCTCGAGACCTCTAACCCTGCCCCTGTGATAATATTTCCCCACAATGTACGATTCACGTCACTCTCTTCTGTAGGTTTTATTCTGCTGCGAGGAGCCTGTTCCTATTACCCATCCTAAAACAGTTTGGGCTTCGCCAATGTCGACCTGCTTTTTTGGCCTCACAATACGTAGACAATGAACACAGTGTTTTTAGGATAATACGTTTTCAGAAAAAAGTTCTGACCCAAAGGTAACATATGTTTATTTTATCGCTTTATCACTAGCCTTTGCTAGTTTAATACTGTTTTAATCTTCTGGACTGGAGTCTAGGTAAATTTTATATGAATATGAATAGTGTCATGTATTTTTTTATTGTGCTTTTATGATTGTCTGCTTAAACAATCGAATAAAGCTCTCTTTGATTTGACTTGACATGTATTCTTCTTGCCGTAGGGTTCCCACCTGACTTATTATCCCCGTAGACTGCCCGTCTGACTCCAGGTCACTGGGAACATTGTGTCTGGCCCTGAACTTATTACCTAAAAATCACTGACTTCAGGTGACTTAGTGCAATTAGTTCAATGAAAGCAAATCAGGACTGCACCACCCAGAATGCATCGGCTGTCACAGAAAAGTGCAGGTTTGGGAATAATTTTGTAATGACCTAGATGGAAGTGGTCACTCTGAGTTGCAGATGAACAAATTCTTCTTTTTGTCGACGTTTCTATCCTCGTCTATGAGGGAAGCTTGCACTGTTACTTCATAGACTGACCATCTTCTGTGAGCGAAATTTGCACCAAACCATTTCTGTGAGGAAAGCGGGTTCTGTTACTTCACAGGCTGAACTCCTTCCGTGAGGGAAGCATGCACAGTTACTCCATACTTCATAGAGTGAACCTCTTCTGTGAGGGAAGCTTGCACTCTCACTTCATAGAGTGAACCTCTCATTTGAGGGAAGCTTGCACTGTTATTTTACAGGCTAATCCTCTTCTGTGAGTAAAGCTTGCACTATTAGTTCATGGGCTAAACCACGTTTGTGTGGGAAGCTTGCACTATTACTTCACAGAGTGAATATCTTCTGTGAGGGAAGCTTGCAATGTTACTTCACAGACTGACCCCCTCCTATTAGGGAAGCTTGCAGTGCTACTTCACAGAGTGAACTTTTTCTATGAGGGAAGCTTGCACTGTTACTTCACAGGCTGACCCCCTTCCATTAGGGAAGCTTGCAGTGCTACTTCACAGAGTGAACTTTTTCTGTGAGGGAATCTTGCACTATTACTTCACAGAGTGAATCTCTTCTGTGAGGGAAGCTTGCACTGTTATTTCACAGGCTGACCCCTTCTATTAGGGAAGCTTGCAGTGCTACTTCACAGAGTTAACTTTTTCTATAAGGCAAGCTTGCACTGTTACTTCACAGGCTGACCCCCTTCTATTAGGGAAGCTTGCAGTGCTACTTCATAGAGTGAACTTTTTCTATGAGGGAAGCTTGCACTGTTACTTCACAGAGTGAACCTCTTCTGTGAGGGAAGCTTGCACTGTTACTTCACAGGCTGACCCCCTTCTATTAGGGAAGCTTGAGGTGTTACTTCACCGATGGAACTTCTTCTATGAGGGAAACTTGCACTATTACATTACAGAGTGAACCTCTCCTGTGAGGGAAACTTGCACTGTTACTTCATGGCGTGACCCTCATCTGTGAGAGAAGCTTGCACTGTTGCTTCATGGGCTGAACCTCTTCTGTAAGGGAAACTTACACTGATATTTTATGGATTGACCCGCTCCTGTAGGGGAAGCTTGCACTGTTACTGGGCTCAACCACTTCCGTGAGGGAATCTTCCACTATTACTTCAAGAGCTGACCCTCTTCTATGAGGGAAGCTTGATCTAATATTGTACGGGTTGACCCTCTTCTATTATGGAAGCTTGCAGTGCTACTTCACAGAGTGAACATTTTCTATGAGGGAAGCTTGCACTGTCACTTCACAGATTGAACCTCTTCTGAGAGGGAAGCTTGCAGTGCTACTTCAAAGAGTGAACCTCTTCTGTGAGGGAAGCTTGCAGTGCTACTTCAAAGAGTGAACCTCTTCTATGAGGGAAGCTTTCAGTGCTACTTCAAAGAGTGAACCTCTTCTGCAAGGGAAGCTTGCACTGTTACTTCACAGAATGAATCTCTTCTGAGAGGGAAGCTTACACTGTTACTTTATAGAAAAGAGAGTGTACTGCGTACCACGATGAGTTTCAAGATGTTTCCTATGTCTACCAATATGATAATCCTGTCCCTACCGTCCTTTTTATCACTTCTAGTTTAAATCTACCCAAATACGTCAATTTAGAGGTAGATGCTCTCTCTTTATTTTATCTATGGGACTCTGCACTAACTCCTTGTGATGTAAGGACACATAGACGTAGCCCTGATGAATGACTTAGACCACTTGGCTTAAAATAGGCAGAAACATGTTGGCATGACATTAACTTTCGTTTGCGCATATAGTTAATTATACCAATATATGCCTCCTGATTTTACCCGTGCCTAGGATACCTCTTTAATAAATGATACTTTTATGGTTTATCCTAAGGTTTTTTTCAACCAAAAACCGGATCAGAGCACCATCCAGAAAAAAATAAGAACTCCCTCAGGCCCGCCCCCTCCAGAGCTTGAGTCCGCCCTGGTAGTATCATCTTACCAGGGTGGGAGGAGGAGTAAAATGATGAAGTATGTCACACTACGTGAGTGAGCCTACCTTGTCCAATTCTTGGAATTGCCTTGACTTTAGGGTAGGAGTAGGCAACAAGAATAGACAGTAGTACTCTTCTGTTTCCTTTCCGCTGAAGGCTAACGGGGCTCAGAGGGAAATACTAGGGTATCACACCTCTTAGTGGTATGGTGCTTCACAGAGTGAACCGCTTCTCTGAGGGAAGCTTGCACTGTTACTTCACAGACTGAATCTCTTATGTGAGGGAAGCTTGCTCTGTCGCTTCATGTGCTGCACCTCTTACGTGAGGGCAGTTTGTGCTGCTACTTCATGTGTGATTGAAGATGATGCTGATATTTCACAGAGTGAACCTCTTCTGTGAGGAAAGCTTGTAATATTACTTTACAGGTTGTCCCTTCTTTCTACAGGGAAGCTTGCACTGTTACTTTACAGGATGAACCTCTTTGGTGACTGAAGCTTGCACTGTTATTTCACAGGCTGAATCTCTTCTGTGAGGGAAGCTTGTGCTAATACCACATGGGCTGAATCTCTTCTGTGAGGGAAGAGGTTGCTGTTACTTCAGAGAGTGAACCTCTTCTGTGAGGAAAGCTTGCGCTGTTATTTTGCAGGTTGAACCTCATCTCTGAAGGAAGTTAACCCATATACCTCACAAACTAAACCTCTTCTGTGATGGAAGCTTATGCTGATACTTCACAGTCTGCACCTGTTATGTGAGGTAAGCTTGCACTTTTATTTCACTGGCAGACCCTCTTATGTGAGGGAAGCTTGCACTGTTATTTCACAGGCTGAATTTCTTCTGTGAGGAAACCTTGTGCTAATACTTCATGGGCTAAACCTGTTATGTGAGAGAAGCTTGCAGTGTTACGTGAACCTCTCATTGTGAGAGAAGCTTGCACTGTTACTGCCTTTAGTGAAGCATCCTGTATCAGACGTGCCCACTGCTGTTGCCTGCACTGCTCCTGTTCTGGCCCTGTTGATGGTCTCATGGTTGTGAGGTGCTCAGCCTGTGTGTGAGCGAGCTTTCACTAGTGAAATGTATGTGGTACCTGTCCACTGTGTGGGGCAAGCGTGCACTGTTGCATGTGCTGCAGTTGTGTGTGCGAGGAATGGTTTTCTTATGCGTTCCTTATTGCATCTTGCAGTTCACCGTGCAGTCTACAGTGTACTACAAAATCTCATCTACAAAAATGCTGTGACGCAAAAATATTGTGTAACAATCTTTTCGAAGATAATATAGAGTTTACATACTTTATAAGTAAAGTGCCAAAATATTGTATGAAATATTGTGGAACACACGCCCACACACACACATATATGTATATATTCTAACTTGTATCGGCACGCCGAAAGAAAGCGGGCACTCCGGTGTGTGCTGGTATTCCTTTATTTCTTCTCTTGCAGCGAGTTTCCAACTACTGAGGCGTTTCAGCTCGTACAAAGCATTTCTCAAAGTGAGTGAGCCCCATCGCCTCATGACACAAATAACAAACATGTCATAGACATGAAAAATATACTATTGTACTCATGATTTCCCCACATTGGGATCACAAAAGTATACAATAAAGTACATAATTCATTAATTGACTTAAAAATTATTAAAACTATTATCACAAATATAATAAAAGCAGAGACAATGCCAAGAAATATAGATTAGATAAAAAACATATCCCATGGGATTTACAAATAATTTGATGAATGAATAATTAATAAATTACCAATACACTAATATTAAATTCATCCTGTCTCAATAAAATCCAGGGTTTAGATTATCATTCAAGTCATTGATCGCTCTGTCCAAAACCTTTATTATGTGAATGGGACTTATTCTGGCTCGGCAGCGGCAGCCACACTGCTTAATTTTCATATCATCATGCCTCCATATCACCAGTGCTCGACACCTTATTACCGGGCCAGTACCTATGTCAAATCCGATGTTTTCAAATCCAGGGGAACTTTTCATAATGAAAAAAAATACATTATAGAAAATAGATAAAAATCATTTGAATAATTTCATCCTCCATCCTAAATACATCAATCATAAAAATGTGTATGTTTTTACTATTCTCTCATTTTCTACATATAAGATAAGACCTCTCTACAACCTCCAATTCTTTTGACATTCTGGGCTCTACATATTGTTCTTATCTCTGTACTTTGACCTACAGCATCTTTTCAAACAATGTCTTAAGACGCAATCAGCGACCAGCTATCCCACATGTACCTCCATCTCTTCGTCCCTATTTAATCCTCTCGGGGTATTTGTTTGTAAATCCAAGATATATCTCGACTCCAAACATCTCAACAGCTTTACTCAATCTCCTCCTCTCAGGGTAGCAGCACTTCTATCTATGACAAAATATCTTAATTTGGCAACATCGCTCTTGTGGTGGTCGTAAAAGCGTCCTGTAACTGGGTACGTAAAAATCCAGATCCTGATTGCCCTTTGATGTTCTAAAATACGTTTACCTAAAGGAAAACTGGTGCTGCCCACATACATGAGCAAGCACATATTTGCCTTGTTGTTTAGCGGAGGAGCGCTTTCGTTATTCTTCTTTGGCGGCACGCGCAGTAGTGCGTAGCCCCTTGACTCATCATATTATGTTAGCGCAGGAGCGCTTATAGTCTCATTTCCATTCCTATTCTAGTGTGTGAGGACTTCCCATTCCTGCCTGTTGTACCACACCCCAGGTGATTATACAGGGCCATATGTAGGAAGCCAAATTGCGATCGCAAATGCAGAAATTCGCCGAATGTTGGCGTTTGTGAGCGCAGTTTGGGCAGTGTGCTATGTAGCACACAAAAACACACACGCAAAATAAGGAATCGCAAAATTTGCGATTCCTTATTTTGCTAATGCATTTAAGGAATCCCAAATTGCGATTCCTTAAATGAAATGTAGGAAGCACCCAAGTTGTGCGATTTTGGCTTAAGGAATCGCATATTACCACCAACCTCAGGTTGGTGGTAATTTGCGATTTCTTTGAAAAATGCACTTTTTTGCATTTTTCAAAGTGCCATGTGGCGCACATACATGCCCTTAGCGCATGTATGTGCGCCACATGTGCACACATGTTTATTTCAGGGGTGCAAAAGGGTGTCCTATTGACACCCTTGCAACCTTGAAATTGCATTCTCAATTTGCGATTCTCTAACTGAGAATCGCAAATTGAGAATGTCTTCCTATTCATTCCTATGGGCCTTCTAGCCCATAGGAATGAATGGCAAGGTATTCCTTATTTGCAAATCTCAATTTGGGATTCGCAAATAAGGAATAGGTGGGAATCTAATCCTACCTACATTTCGTTTTGCAATTCTCTAATTGCGATTCCCTAAAAATTGCAAATAGAGAATTGCAAAACACGTTTTACCTACATATGGCCCACAGTTCCTTAGAGTACATTCATTGACTGTGTGTAAGTGTGAATGTGACCCAGGGGTGATAAAATACTTACCCATATGGTTTATCCCTACAGATGGTATTTCCAAGAGGGGTTCCCTCATCATTGGTGGGTGTAGCCAACCAGGTCTTCAGTAGGACACCACTCCACACCTCTAGGATTCCTTTCTCCAGCCCCCATCTTCACCCTGGTCAGTATATATTCAATTTCTAGGGAAAGGTAGGAGACGGTGGAGGTTGTTCACGTCCTCCCTGCGAGATTACTCCGCAAGCAGAAGGTAAGACTTGTGGGGTCCTGACAATCTCATTCCACAGTTGCCTCGTCCCTTTGCTTTCTCTGTGTAATGATTCCAAAGCTAACAGGCGCTCTACCGCCCCAATCTGCAAGCTACACTGAGGTACATTGCTGAGGATTTTTTTTTTTAATTATATAATTATATCAGACCTAATTAAAGATTAGAATAATGCAAAACTAACAAAAATATCACTAAAATATAAAAATACAATTTGTTAATAAATCATTTAAACATGAAATAAAAAAATAAAACAAATCCAAAACAAATGCAACACGAGAGAAAGTGTTAGTCTTTGAAGGAATCTGATTTACTGTTCTTGGCCCAAAGTAAGCAGGTGTTAGATTTACTATTTCCACTCCAAACTAAGCAACAGCAGGGCAAGTGTTTGACTCTGAAAGGGATTAGATATTCCATTCCACTTCCTAAACTTTAAAAAAAAACATTTACACACATAACAAAATAAAACATTTAAACATACTTAAAATAAAAATATTAATTATAGATAAATATTTAATGGAAATAAAACGAATTTCATATTACATAATATACATACTGTAATGAAAATAAAACAGATGCATAATATGTAAACTGAATACAACTCTCTCCCTACTAACAAAACAATAAAAATGCATAAATAAAAAATTATAAACAAAACATTATTCATAATAAATTCATTACTAAGGCAATAAAAATAAAAAATAAATAATAAATACAAAACAATTTTTATAATTTTATTATTAAATACACTGTAAAAAAATGTACAATGAATTACAAATCAAATCAAATCAATCTTTATTCGGATGTCAAAAAGACAACCATAAAAGTACATAAAAATACAATTAACAAGGACATCTTCAAAGTTTCCAGCATAGAATAATGAAATACAAACCAGCCAATAATTAAAATAACAATTAATCAAATTAAATCATTACATAATTATTTACCAATTAATTATTTAATTAACATACTGATTACAAATTAAAAAACAATAATTTATGTTGTCAATAGCTTCCCACCATAGTCGCCTACAAACCCAACAACCTGCTACTAAATTAAAATCACTAATTAAATTAAAATGTGTTTACATTACTATTAAGAAATTGCAAAGTATACTAAACACATTTATCATAATACTAATACCTAATAACATACTAAAAAATCCAAAATAAATTAATTTAAAAAACATTGATTACAACTGGATTAAAGTGAACAATATTATATACAACATTTAAAAAAATATTATGTCCCTAGAAAATGTTATCCTTACGTTCTATATTCTGCTTCATGATATTTTCTAGTTGACAATATTTTTGACATGATATTCTGGTATGTTTTTATGTTGATATTTTGGCGAAATACCCACCCTACGCTATGCTTTGCTCCAAGTTATGCCCCCTACACTCCTTGCGCCCTGCATACTTCTGCGTTTGCTCCAGTGGGTGAAGCTTGCAGCCGTACTCTAGGACCTGGCACCAGTGGAATAGACTACACCATGGATACTGCCAGTTACCACTGACTGACCCAGGTCTTACCACTGATACTGTCCAGTAACCACAGACTCCCCCGGGACCCACCACACCTAGGATACTGTTCTCTAACCACTGACTTCTCCAAGACCCACCCCAGATACTGTCCAGTAACCAGGGCCCTCCATGAATTCTGCCCAGTAACCACCGACTGCCCCAGGACCCACCACAGATACTGCCCAGTAACCACTGACTGCCCAGGACTCACCACAGATACTGCCCAGTAACCACTGACTGCCCAGGACTCATCACAGATACTGCCCAGTAACCACTGACTGCCCAGGACTCACCAAAGATACTGCCCAGTAAGCACTGACTACCCCTGGACTCACCATGGGTACTGCTTAGTGGACGCTGACTGCCCCAGGACTCACCACAGATACTGCCCAGTAACCACTGACTGCCCAGGACTCACCACAGATACTGCCCAGTAACCACTGACTGCCCAGGACTCACCACAGATACTGCCCAGTAACCACTGACTGCCCAGGACTCACCACAGATACTGCCCAGTAACCACTGACTGCCCAGGACTCACCAAAGATACTGCCCAGTAACCACTGACTGCCCAGGACTCACCACAGATACTGCCCAGTAACCACTGACTGCCCAGGACTCACCACAGATACTGCCCAGTTACCTCTGAGTATCACAGATCCCTCCAGAAATATTAGCCAGTAACAACTGACTTCTTCAAGACCGACCACAGATACTGTCTAGTAGCCAGGACCCTCCATAGATACTGCCCATTGACCACAGACTACCCCCACACCCACCACAGACACAGCCCAGTAACCACCGAGTGTCCCAGGACCCTCCATAAACACTGTCCAGTAACCACCGACTGCCAAAGAACCCATCACAGATACTGCCCAGTAAGCACTGGCTACCCCTGGACTCACCATGGGTACTGCTTAGTGGACGCTGACTGCCCCAGGACTCACCACACCATGGACACTGCCCAGTAACCACTAACTGCCCCTGGACTCACCATGGCTACTCCTTAGTGAACGCTGACTGCTCCATGACCCCCACCCCATGGATACTGCCCAGTAAGCACTGGCTGCCCCTGGACTCACTATGGGTACTGCTTAGTGGACGCTGACTGCCCCAGGACCCACAACACTATGGACACTGCCCAGTAAGCACTAACTGCCCCTGGACTCACCATGGCTACTCCTTAGTGAACGCTGACTGCTCCATGACCCCCACCCCATGGATACTGCCCAGTAAGCACTGGCTGCCCCTGGACTCACTATGGGTACTGCTTAGTGGACGCTGACTGCTCCATGACCCCCACCCCATGGATACTGCCCAGTAAGCACTGGCTGTCCCAGGACCCACCATACCATGGATACAGCCCAGTAAGCACTGGCTGCCCCAGGACCCACCACACTATGGACACTGCCCAGTAAGCACTGGCTGCCGCAGGTCCCAGGGGAATGCCCTCTCACGGAGGGTGGCATGTGTGCGTGCTGATGTGAGTGACTGAAGACAAGTTCTGGGTTTCAGGGTGTGGCCAAGAGACAAGGCTGCGAGTGATACTGTCCTGGGTGTTCTACTTCAGACACAATGAATTCTGGGTTCTGAAGTCCATGGTGTCCGGCCAAGCTATGACTACAATGACAACACATAGCATAGGTGTGGGCTTCAATTAGACATTTTATGTGGACAACTGTCAATCACAACTTTAATTTTGAATGCTAATATAAATCCTCTAATTGGCATCCCTCTAAAATGCGAGTGTGAAAAAGACTGGGTGAAAACAGACCTCCTGAAGCTCAAATTACAGAGATCCTAACGAGGCCCGAAGGCAATCAGAGTAGTTTCAGTAATGACGCATTATTCTTGTGGTGTGGAATTACTAAAATTATGTGATTACACTAGCTTCAGCAATTAAGAGTAATTTGGGGCAAAATACTACCGCAGGAGCAGAGGGACAAGAATCTAAGACAATAATGATAAATGCTGGATTACGCCTCACACGTAATTACACATAATTGTGAGTAACTTTGCTGTAATTTTGAGTAATTACACTATGGGACAGGTGTGACGCAGCAGCCAGAGCGGCTACCTCTGGAGTGCGGGCTTATGGTTCAATCCCGGCGCTGGTGGCAGCTCAGCTCAGCACCCTGTGACTCTGGGCAGAAGTTCACTTAATCTCCACGACGGCCCCAGCGCCTTGAAACCTTAAGGGGGGATATGATTGCGCTTTGCAAATGTGGATTTTTTATTATTTGGAGAAATTTACACCAGTGACACGCACCCCGAATCCTAGCCTAGTCAGAGTTACCTTCACGGAGACCCCTTCTAGTACCCTGCGTCTTAACACAAAAGCATATCAATGAATGGGAGGTCCTGCTGCTCGGGACAGGTTCTCCAAGGCCAAGTTATACTGGGGTTCACTCTACTGTCTGAGGCATGACCTGCTAAGACAGTTGTAAACTGAAAGATAGGTCTGCTGTCCCGGGCCTGCATCTTTAACATCTTAGTAAACTGACGATAGGTCTGTGAGATCCTCTCAGATCCAAATAAACTGAAGGATAGCTCTGCTGTCTGTGATCTAGACCTGTCTGTGATCTGGACCTGTAAGATCCTCTCAGATCCATATACACTGAAGGATAGCTCTGCTGTCTGTGATCTGGACCTGTAAGATCCTCTCAGATCCATATACACTGAAGGATAGCTCTGCTGTCTGTGATCTGGACCTGTAAGCAGAGACGTTTTAATGCATGGGCAAAGTGGGCTCTGGCCCAGGGCCCCAGCCTGTCAGGGGGCCCCCTGAGAGAGCCAGCTCTGTTCATGCCCGGATGACCTTGAATAATTCTTCAACAGATTGTTTCAAACACCGTTTTCCTTTAATTTACTTTTAATGTGGGTGATGTGTGAGAGTCTATTAGAAGCATTTTGCAGAGAAATGTGTTTTTGTTTCATACAACATACATTAAAAGTTTATTTTAGATCAAAACAGGACCTTACATATTCGTATGTCACAAAGATTATTTGCAGTAATATTAGTGAGCGACTGCTGTGTTATAATATTGAAAACGCATCACTATCCTAAATATTAGAATGTAAACCGGTTTAGAATTTGGAGTGTGCACTGTCAGTGATCTGGCCAAAGAGGGCATAAAAGAGCTAATCTGGATCATAAATTCAAAGCTATTTGAAAAGGTGCCCCCACAATATGTTTGGCCCAGGGCCCCCACAATCCTTAAGACGTCCCTGCCTGTAAGATCCTCTCAGATCCATATACACTGAAGGATAGCTCTGCAGTCTGTGATCTGGACCTGCAAGATCCTCTCAGGTCCATATACACTGAAGGATAGCTCTGCTGTCTATGATCTAGACCTGTCTGTGATCTGGACCTGTAAGATCCTCTCAGATCCATATACACTGAAGTATAGCTCTGCTGTCTGTGATCTAGACCTGTCTGTGATCTGGACCTGTGTGGTAAATAATTAAATTACCGGGACTTAATTTGATACAGAAATATAATAAAATAGCTCAGTAAATAAGAGGCAGAATCCGTGGTATTAGAGGTTCGGAATGGGCTTTATTCCAGAGGTCGATTATAATCGGTTGCTCCAGGTTCCATCACCACGAAGGTTCAGGAAGTGAAGTACATACATTATTGACAAGAAATGACTTTTATAGAACATACATTACAATGAAATAGATGCGGGAGGCGTAACAATTGATAAGGAAGGTGACGATTCACATGCGTAACCGAAAATGGGTGTAATGAGGAGTAAAAAAGGAACATAATTGGTTATGATGTCATATATAGGTGGATCTATAAGATTATACTTGACATAGATGCGCGCGCAGCAGTATGACGTGTGATTGACGTACAACTAGGGGGTGAGGGGGACTTGACATTTAGCTCTACATGTGGAGACAAGAAGTCTGGGGGGTCAAGTCAACCTAATCCCAAATCATATCTAACATCCTATGTTTAAAGAACTATGTTATCCAAAAGAGAGGTCTCTTAGAGTAGAATCTTATTCTATACTGACTATACTGACTGTTAGTGCGTGTACAAGCGTCTAAGTGTCTACACTAGATGCGAGGGCGGAATCTTCCATAGTAACAGGGCTCTGAATTACTTGCATGAAGACAGAGAAGCCGGGCCTTTGCTCGGTAGCTGGCAGAATGTTTACTTAAACTACTAGACAGGAATGCATTGGGCAGGGATCGGAGCAGATAACTTCCGAAGGTGAAATACAGCTTTTGGCAGGCAGCAGGCTGATGTCAGGCTTTGTGAGCCGCGCAGAGAATGAGACAAAGTTCATGGTCACAGATGCAGGCTCGGACTGGAGCTTCAGAGACAGAAAGCAAGAAAAGCTTGATGACAGAATCAGGGCCTACTTGCCTGGACTGTAAAATGGCATAAGTGAACCATATAAAGGCGGTGGCCTTTCGTACTTAGGAATGGAATATCCGGCCCATTCATGGCGGATCAACAGAGGACATGTTAACGGTGGACGCACATGTATTTGCGTCTTCATAACTGGAACTGGAGGGAACATACATGTACTTGTAACATGCACATAGAACCGTTGGGGTCCAAGATAGGGGACATAACTGACCAGAAAAATCCATATTTCCACATTCCCTCCTTGTCCCCTACTTGCCCGTCAAGAGATATCAATCTTCATTAATCCATTGATCTGTTCATATAGCATCATTTGTTCTTCTTTCTTCTTCCGGGATCTTGAATGAAAATCTTGATGTGGAATGCACGATGTGGCACACAGACCACAAATCGTTGGTCCACATTGCAGGCATAGACAGCAACTGAATAATATGAGAAGGCCAATACCTAGGAAGGATAGAACTCTCCATCCCCAGGCTGATATCACGCTCCAAAACCAACCGGACCAAGTCCAGGTGCCTGGATTCTGGTGTATCTGGCTTACAATCTTATGAAGGCGGGTTATGGCCTTATATACAGATGGCGAATTTTCTGGTATGAATATGCAACAGCTTGATCCGATGACCCTACAAGCTCCGCCCCTATCGGCCAGGATGACGTCAAGGACAAGACGATTTTGAAGCACAACAATCCGCATAGCAGACTGCTCTTCTGTTAAATTGCCTAAGGCGGAAATAGTTTCGTTCCCTACAGCTTCAAGGGTTCTAGTTAATCTACGTATCAGCTTACTATTAGTAACGGTACCTATATAGGGAAAGAGACCTTTATTGAAATCTGTGTATTTTTCCCATGCTGTTTCAGTGTAGTCGACTATTGGGAGATCTCTCCTTACTCTATTATATACTAAATGAATATTTCTGTGATAATCAGGAGGAGCTAGAAAAACAGGTGGCAAAAGGAATCCAATGTAGCAAGTACCATCCCAATCTAAAGGCAAACGTACATATGCCGTCTGACCACATATGAAATAGGAATGGCGGGAAGCTCTAAATGTAGACTTGCCTTGATCACTAAATTCTACTACAATGGTGCATTTACTATGGCCCATATGTATGGAACCATTCTTTCTTACACATAATTCACCTTTTACTGGAAATATTGACATAGCGGGCAAAATTGGAGTAACTTCGGATTCGACATTTAGGATCATAAGATTAAGCGTAAAATTACCTAATCCATATACTTCATTTTCTAGATCAGTTCCTGTTCTTTTGGGAAGTCCCTCCTTGTTAGGATGGCAGACCTTAAGTAAAACTAAGTTCAGATTTCCCCATACCCTATTGTCTTGATAAACTGCAGAGTTCGAATCTTGGGAATTAATTAAGCTAAACCATGCTCCACAGGAGCCGTTGTGTGTGAACGGGTATGGAAAAAGAGGTAGAATTCCTTTATAATTCTGATAGGGAGGGAGTCGGCCACATATCCAACAATTTGTAGCATTGCTAACCTGATGGGAATGATGTAACATACTAATAAAAGTGTTATTGCGCAGCGCAAATCTGTATGACAATTCAAGCGGAGGTAATTTACTAAAAGAATGTTCAGCAGTAACATTGTAAACATGTCTAGAAATAGGATAATATATGTGCAACAATATACTTGCAGTAATTATTAAAAGACTTGAGAAAAACAAAATTAATAATGTCACTATGCAGTGACTACGCAGTGATTTACAGTACGCCTGTCGTTTCAACATTTTTCGGGTATATTCTCTATTCAGGTCCAAGGGATACATGTCAGAGACAATTCAACCGCTTCACCTTGGAGAGGACTTAAACAATCAAATTGCTCGACTGATTGGGCCTAAGCTTTAGTTTATAGTGTTCAGAGTCACTTTTTTCCAAAAAAGGAAGTTTTGAGTCAATGGGTGAAGACACACAAGGTGAGGTATTCACATCTGATTTTAGTCCATGAAATTTCTTGATATGACTTGAATGAATCCATCCCTTTCTGCCTTCGATCTTCACGGCTGTTCTTGTGGTGAGCAACACCAGCTGAGGTGACCTCCACCTAGGTTCCAGCTGAGTTTTGCGGTCAAAGTTCCTCACGAGGACCAGGTCCCCCGGAACCACGTCATGGGGTTTCACCTCAGTGTTGTCAGGAAAAGCTGCAGCTACCTGTGAACGACAAGATTGTAGTGCAGACATCAAGGAAGCCAAGTAATCCGTCAGCATATTACAGTCAATATCAGTTATTTTGCGTGGTATAGGCGTCCCCCACATATTTGGTGGTCTGCCGAAGATCACTTCATACGGGGATAGCCCTGTTCGAGAGTGTGCTACCATTCTTGTGTAAAAGAGTGCAACTGGTAATGCTACTACCCAGTCGACACCTTTCTCTCTGCATATTTTGGATAATCTTATTTTCAGAGTCTGATTATGTCTTTCTACGAGACCTGCTGCTTCGGGGTGTCGGACACAGTGGAATTTCCACTGATAGCCTAACAAAAGTGAAACGTGTTTCATTAATTCGGATGAGAACGGCTGGCCGTTATCTGAGTGAACAACACGTGGTAAGCCGTATCGTGGGAAGAATTCTCGAACCAACTGTTTGGCAGTAGTCGGGGCAGTGTAATCTGAAACCGGGTATGCCTCCGTCCAACGGGAAAGAGCACAGACAACTACGAGAACATATTTGAATCCTCTGCATCGTTCCATCTGGATATAATCCATCTGGAGGACTTCAAAAGGATGATCAGGAGGCTGAAATCCACCCTGTTCTACGGGAACGCTTTTTCCTGGGTTGAACTGGCAACATATCATGCAGGTACGGACCTTTTGTTTGGCTGCAGCTCGTAAATGCTTGTTGAACCAAATATGTTGAATGCTGTCTAGCATAGCTTTCTCTCCTAGATGCGCTGGACTATGGATAGTGTTAATAATGACTTGGACCATTGAATCAGGAAGGAACCACACAGACTTTTCCTTCATCATCCATCCTTGGTCCGTTTGGATCCCTCCTAATTCCGTCCATTTCTTTATTTCATCTGGTGTAGCATGTGTCTGTATGTCAATTACGTCAAGAGTAGGATCTTTAACTGTCATACAATGTGTCAGCGTCGGAACTATTGTCTTTGTCATGTCGGATTTTTGAGTTTGAGCGGTCTGTTTAGCTGTTCTGTCAGCTAGATCATTGCCTTGAGAAATGATATCAGTAATTTTCGTATGAGCTTTACATTTCATAATTGATATTGCAGTGGGTAGATGTATCGCATCTAATAAGGCATGAATGAGGGGTCCGTGCTGAATGTGGGCACCGTGAGAAGTCAAATAACCTCTCTCTCGCCACAGCACGCCGAAGTCATGTACGACTCCGAATGCATAACGTGAATCAGTGTATATGTTGACTTTTTTATTTGTGGCTTGAATACAGGCTTGTGTCAGAGCGACGAGCTCTGCGGCTTGAGCTGACAAGGTATTTATGCAATTTGTTTCAATGATTTCAGTGTCTGTTGTGACTGCGTAAGCGGCCACTAGTTCTCCTGTACCTTTTCTCATACATGAACCATCTACATACAACGTCAGGTCTGGGTCTGATAATGGGACATCGGTTAAGTCTTGTCTGGGTTTCGTCGTTATTGTAATAACTTCAATACAGTCATGGGCTAGTGGGTCTGTTCCGTTTACAGGTAAAAGTGTGGCAGGATTCAATGTGTTACAACGTCTGATTTCTATATGTGGCTGAAACAATGTTAGTTCGTACCCTGTAAGTCGCGCTATAGTCAAATGTTGTGTTTGTGTTCGGTTCACAAGAACCTCTACTGCGTGTGGTACTTGAACTGTCAATGGATGTCCTAACACTATGGCATCGCTTTGTCTTATTGCTAAAGCTGTCGCTGCCACTGATTTCAGGCACGCAGGCAGAGCCTGAGCTACGGGATCTAATGTACTCGAAAAATAAGCACATGGTTTGTGTGCTCCTGCTTGTTCCTGTGTGAGTACTGACAAGGCAGTACCTTCTCGTTCTGTAATAAAGAGTGTAAACTGTTTTCTGTAACATGGTGTTGCTAAAACAGGTGCTTGACATAAAGCTTTCTTTAGGCTTTCAAAAGCGTGTGTGTGTTCCTGAGTCCAAGGGAGAACAGTCGATGTGGCTGCCTCCTGTGTTGTCAACTGAATGAGTGGTTTTGCTAGAAATGCATACTGAGGGATCCACTGTCTACAATATGAAGTGAGGCCTATGAAAGCCCGCACCTCCTTTTGCGTCTTGGGTATTGGCATGTTAGCTATTAACTGAATGCGGTCGGGTGTAAGCTGCCTTCCCTCCTTGGACAGCGAGTGACCAAGGTAAATAACTCGCTGGACACAGAATTGCAGCTTAGAAGGGGACACCTTGTGCCCTTTTTCGGCTAGAAATTGTAAAACTGTCAGTGATGCTTTTTCACATTCAGGTTCGCTTCGGGCGGTGATCAGCAGATCATCGACATATTGAAGCAAAGCAGTGTTAACTGGCATGTGGATACTGTCGAGTTCTCGTTTCAGTGCTTGGCTATAGATGCTGGGGCTTTCTGTAAATCCTTGAGGTGCGCGTGAGAATTTAAAGCTACGTCCATTTAAACTAAATCCGAACAAATATTGGCTTTCCGGATCTATTGGGACGCTGAAAAAGGCATTTTTGAGATCAATTACAGTAAAGAATTTTGCTTCGGAATCAATAGCTGTCAGTAATGATGAGATATCAGGGACCACAGGAAATTGTGGCACAATACACTTGTTTAATTCGCGCAGATCAATAACCAATCGATATACTGGCGGGGCCTTCGGATCTGTTCGTTTGAGAATCGGAATTATCGGTGAGTTACATACATTGGAGTCTGTTTCCACAACTACTCCTTGGGCAATGAGCTCGTCAATGATCTGCAGTAAAGCCACTACAGCATCTGGTGGTAACTTGTATTGTCGCATTCGTGGTAGTACCACTCCTGCCTTTAGTGTGACTCGATATGGTGTAATATTCATGCAACCAACATCAGTAGGGCCTTGTGCCCATAGATGTGTAGGTAAAGTCTGCAATCGGGGATCCATGTCTCTAGACACATAATGACCTTTAAAATCACGTAAAAACAATCTTACTCCTTCCGGAGAACAACATATTATAGCTCCTAGAGCTTTCAATGTCTTTATTCCTAACAGGTTTTCTGGACATGATCTAGTAAGCAATAAATCTGTAGTTCGGGTCAAAGGTCCTATCGTAAGTGGAAGAGGTTGTGACACTTCATTAACAATAGGTTTTCCTGAAAAACCAAGGGAAATATTCTGTGAGCCTGAGAGGGGTGCCCCTGGAACTTCACTACGTTTTATGGTTGTTCGACTTGCCCCTGTATCGAGTAAAAATTTCCTGTCTTGGCCTAATAATTCACTATGTACATAAGGTCCTTCTTGATCTACAGGGATCTCGATAAGGGGTAAGTCAACTTCCCTCTCTAGGCTGGTTCATGCATATCGTTGATAATCAGGATAGTCATACTGTGCGGTCTGGTACAGTTGTCGTGTCGTGGTTTGCGTGGCAGCAACAGGCAGTGCTGGTGCAGCTGGCACAAACTGTATAGTCTGTTGTGGAGCTGGCATGGACTGTGCATGCTGCAAGGCTCCTTGTTCATTCTGATCCTGTCTAAGTGGTCGTGGTCTTTCCTTTGTAATACCCGTGGCGATATTACGCTTCAGGACTGGGCAATCGTGTACATGATGACCTAGTTGTTTACAATAGTTGCATGTCCCTTTTACAGGTCCTGCTAAATCGCCAGAATGTGTCGTACCCTTTTTATGTCCTTCAGCTGGAACTGTCTGGGAGACTAGCATTTTCATTTTCGTGTCTTTCATGCGTCTTTGTTCATGATCTTGTTCCTCTCTAATTCTATTGTGATGATACTGTAACATTTGTAACATTTGTGATGGAGTGTTACCTTGCCAGGTACTCTCGAATTTTAATACTCTATTCTTCACTTGGGGCAAGGAATTTTCAACTAATTTTGTCACAAACAGATGTGGGTATGATTCGCTACTTGCTTTTATGCCACTATTTATACCGAAACATTTTTCAAATCGTGCATAGAAATCACTAGTGTCTTCATCTTGCTTTTGTTTACAGGCTGAGATTGCACCCCAGTCTTCCTTTTTCGTGGTTAGTAAACGTGGCAGTACCTGTACTAGTAAACCTGGTAGTGCTTTAGTTTTGTCCCCAAGCCCTGAACCTGGACCTCGGGCCTTTTCTTCTGTTTCTAGGGCTGTCCAATCTATCTTTTGGTCTCCTACCTCCCACTCTTTTTCCTTGAGTTTTTCATAAATGCCAGCAGGCATTAATACCTTTAATATTGTCATAATGTCGGGATAGGTATACTCTCCCATGAGTAACATGTCTTTAATTTCTCGGTGGAAACCCGCTGGGTCTTTGTCATGACTGGGTACCACTTTCTTCATTTCCAACAATTCTATTTTCGATATGGGCGTATATACATATACACGTTTAAACTGATTGTCCTCGCCCTTTATTGGGTGCACTTCTCGTAAGGGATTCTGTCTGTCCATGTAATACGTGGTTCTTTCCTTGATGGGCAGTGAGACATGTTCTGGGCATATAAAAAGAATGTACTGCTTTCTTGATTCTAGTATTTCTTTAATTAGCTTAGTACCTGAACCTCTCCATCTATTCGTGAGTAATTCGGTCAATATATCAGGTAAGGGACCAGGATCTGAATGTTGGCTTTTATATAGTATAAGAAGTTGTTGAATCATATAAATCCCAGCTAAACGCTGTTCATCTGGGGTGAGATTCAAAAATGTGTGTGCTACTGTGTCATCACTATACTTCCCGGGACTGTCAACCCAATGGACAGCTGACCTGGCTAATTCTTGTTCATCCATAGAATCGAGAAAATGATAACCCCTTCGTTCTCGGAGTAATTTATCTGCTGCTTGGAATGAATGTTCGTTAGACCTTATATTTATTATTGGTGTTTGAAATTTCCTGTTATTTTCTAGACACATCGGACGTATCGGATCAGTAAGACATCTAGTACTATTACAATATTTTCTTCTACCTACATAGGCTATAGTTTCTGACTGTCCTGTGGGCAGTCCTGATGCTTCTTCCTCGCTTTGCTCGAACTGGTCTACCGCTAATCTTTCTTCGTATAGGCGTTCTATTTCTTTACGGATCTTTCGGCACATGGCTATTATACAGTTTTGCTTATCATGTCTCCCTTCTGATATATTCTGGCTCCATCTGGTAAGAATCTGCATTGCTTCCGGGTCTACCCCCGGTCGGTCTTGATTTCTGATCACACAATTTATGAGGAAACGCAACAGTTCCCCCTGTATTTCCACTTTCTGGTATTCCATAGCTCTGTTAATACATTCAGAATCTCGCCCAGTTTGGACAAAATGATATATATTATCTAGATGTGCAGTCATTCCTGGTAATTTCCCTAAATACACTGCGGCTCGTCTGATACGTAATGATGCTAGGGTCATTTCGTCCTCTTTTCCGGGCACAGGGTCATATCTACAATCTATAAGAAGTTCCTTAAGCGTACGAGCATTTATGAGTTTGGGGGTACGTGAGTGTGCTGACTCTTGAAAAGTAAGTTTATTTATTCTAGGTGGCGTAGAAAAGATATTGGTAGCACCTCCGGTAGCCCCATCTGGGGTATCGGGTGCGAAAGGATTCGTTGAACGTGATACAGCAACTATAGGTGTGGATACAGCTATAGAAGTAGCTGTAGGAACAGATGCAGAAACAGATGTGCTTGCCGGAACTTGTGTCAGAACTTGATGCTGTAAGGATACGGGTACTGGATCTTGGCGTTGAACCTCCCCGGCAGGCGGTCTATGTGGGGCGGGGTTAACATACTCGGGAGCTGCGTCATCTAAATATGAGGAAAGAAAAACATCTTCTGCGGTTCTAGGATGCCCCTTAGGATGTACCTTTATTGGAAATAATGGGGTTGGCAAGTCTTTTGGTATCCCTGGAGTAGCCTTAGGTAATCCTTCAGCCAGAAGGGGATACATACCATTCATAAGGGCATTTCTTTGTCTGTCTACTTGTTCTGATTTCACTCGTGCACCTTCTTTAATTAATAGATTTTCTCGGACTTCATTGGAATTCTCTTTACTCTTCTCTTCCTGTCTACGTGCTTTTTCTGTACGTCTATATGATTCTTTACGCCATAATTCAATGGCGTCTTTCTGTGATTGTCTAGCTTTCTTTTTCCATAATTCTTCCTCTACTTTCACGATGCACTCTGCATCCCAGGTCCCCGCTGCGGGCCACCTCTGACTTTCTGGTAATTCCTTAGTATAGTCTACCCATAAATCGAGAAATAATATGGCGTCTAGGCCATGTTTATGATACATGAAGTACCCTGGAGTGTCCCTAGGAGGAATGGGAACTGCTTCTTCGAGTACCCCTCTTCTAGTTGTGATCTGTCTTAGTTTCGAAAAGAGTGGCATATTGAAAACTGATCTGATACTTGATTTTGAACAAACTTAATACAATAAACACAATAATGAACAGTCATTCATACCACAATATGCAGAACGTTATTAAAACATTTAACATTTAACATTTAACTGAGCAACAATAATGATGACGATCTAAGGAAAACTTAATCATTAAACATGATACTCGACTTGAACTGAATTATTCTGAATTTATATACTTGATATACTTGATATACTAGATATACTGCTAAACAGTACAGATACACTGCTGAAACAGTGCAGACCGGATTTGTGTACCCAAACCCGTCTGGACCGGCACAACTTATGTGCACGCCAGAACGCCTCCCCAGTAATGGTACTCACCGGGTAGCTCGGAAACGGAAGGCCTCAGAAACTGGACTGAACTTGAACCGGACTGGACTCGACTCGAACGCTTCGGACACTGGACTCGACTTGGGACTTCGGAAACTGGTGGGCCTCTATATACCTCGGATCTTGCTCTCTCAGCTAGGCTCTGGTCGGGATACTTCGCACTTCTCACCGCCTCGTCTGGGTGTTGATCGCAGCCTCAGTCGCCCCCGCTTGACCGGAGGGAGATACAGGAAATCCTGCTGGTACGCGTTATTGTCCGTCCAGCTGTGGCAGGAGACCGGGCCTGCAACGCACCGCCGGCGCGTGAGATGAGAAAGTGTCCCTGTTCGGGCGCCATTCATGTGGTAAATAATTAAATTACCGGGACTTAATTTGATACAGAAATATAATAAAATAGCTCAGTAAATAAGAGGCAGAATCCGTGGTATTAGAGGTTCGGAATGGGCTTTATTCCAGAGGTCGATTATAATCGGTTGCTCCAGGTTCCATCACCACGAAGGTTCAGGAAGTGAAGTACATACATTATTGACAAGAAATGACTTTTATAGAACATACATTACAATGAAATAGATGCGGGAGGCGTAACAATTGATAAGGAAGGTGACGATTCACATGCGTAACCGAAAATGGGTGTAATGAGGAGTAAAAAAGGAACATAATTGGTTATGATGTCATATATAGGTGGATCTATAAGATTATACTTGACATAGATGCGCGCGCAGCAGTATGACGTGTGATTGACGTACAACTAGGGGGTGAGGGGGACTTGACATTTAGCTCTACATGTGGAGACAAGAAGTCTGGGGGGTCAAGTCAACCTAATCCCAAATCATATCTAACATCCTATGTTTAAAGAACTATGTTATCCAAAAGAGAGGTCTCTTAGAGTAGAATCTTATTCTATACTGACTATACTGACTGTTAGTGCGTGTACAAGCGTCTAAGTGTCTACACTAGATGCGAGGGCGGAATCTTCCATAGTAACAGGGCTCTGAATTACTTGCATGAAGACAGAGAAGCCGGGCCTTTGCTCGGTAGCTGGCAGAATGTTTACTTAAACTACTAGACAGGAATGCATTGGGCAGGGATCGGAGCAGATAACTTCCGAAGGTGAAATACAGCTTTTGGCAGGCAGCAGGCTGATGTCAGGCTTTGTGAGCCGCGCAGAGAATGAGACAAAGTTCATGGTCACAGATGCAGGCTCGGACTGGAGCTTCAGAGACAGAAAGCAAGAAAAGCTTGATGACAGAATCAGGGCCTACTTGCCTGGACTGTAAAATGGCATAAGTGAACCATATAAAGGCGGTGGCCTTTCGTACTTAGGAATGGAATATCCGGCCCATTCATGGCGGATCAACAGAGGACATGTTAACGGTGGACGCACATGTATTTGCGTCTTCATAACTGGAACTGGAGGGAACATACATGTACTTGTAACATGCACATAGAACCGTTGGGGTCCAAGATAGGGGACATAACTGACCAGAAAAATCCATATTTCCACACCTGTAAGATCCTCTCAGATCCATATACACTGAAGGATAGCTCTGCTGTCTGTGGCCAGGTCAATGAGATCCTCTCAGGTCCATATACACTGAAGGATAGCTCTTCTGTCTGTGATTTAGACCTGTCTGTGATCTGGACCTGTAAGATCCTCTCAGATCCATATACACTGAAGGATAGCTCTGCTGTCTGTGATCTGGACCTGTCTGTGATCTGGACCTGTAAGATCCTCTCAGATCCATATCCACTGAGGGATAGCTCTGCTGTCTGTGGCCAGGTCAGTGAGATCCTCTCATATCCATATAAACTGAAGGATAGATCTGCTGTCTGTGATCTAGGCCTGTCTGAGATCTGGACCTGTAAGATCCTCTCAGATCCATATACACTGAAAATAAGCTCTGCTGTCTGTGATCTGGACCTGTAAGACCCTCTCAGATCCATATACACTGAAGGATAGCTCTGCTGTCTGTGATCTGGACCTGTAAGATCCTCTCAGATCCATATACACTGAAGGATAGCTCTGCTGTCTGTGATCTGGACCTGTAAGATCCTCTCAGATCCATATACACTGAAGGATAGCTCTGCTGTCTGTGATCTGGACCTGTAAGATCCTCTCAGATCCATATACACTGAAGGATAGCTCTGCTGTCTGTGATCTAGACCTGTCTGTGATCTGGACCTGTAAGATCCTCTCAGATCCATATACACTGAAGGATAGCTCTGCTGTCTGTGGCCAGGTCAATGAGATCCTCTCAGGTCCATATACACTGAAGGATAGCTCTTCTGTCTGTGATCTAGTCCTGTCTGTGATCTGGAACTGTAAGATCCTCTCAGATCCATATACACTGAAAGATAGCTCTGCTGACTTTGATTTGGACCTGTACGATCCTCTCAGATCGAATATTCACTGAAGGATAGCTCTGCTATCTGTGATATGGACCTGTAAGATCCTATCAGATCCATATACACTGAAGGATAGCTCTGCTGTCTGTGATCTGGACCTGTAAGATCCTCTCAGATCCATATACACGGAAGGATAGCGCTGCTGTCTGGGATCTAGACCTGTCTGTGATCTCGACCTGTAAGATCCTCTCAGATCCATATACACTGAAGGATAGCTCTGCTGTCTGTGGCCAGGTCAGTGAGATCGTCTCAGATCCATATAAACTGAAGGACAGCTCTGCTATCTGTGGCCAGGTCAATGATATCCTCTCAGGTTCATATACCCTGAAGGATAGCTCTGCTGTCTGTGATCTAGACCTGTATGTGATCTGGACCTGTAAGATACTCTCAGATCCATATACACTGAAAGATAGCTCCGCTGTCTGTGATCTGGACCTGTAAGATACTCTCAGATCCATATACACTGAAAGATAGCTCGGCTGTCTGTGATCTGGACCTGTAAGATCCTCTCAGATCCATATACACTGAAGGATAGCTCTGCTGTCTGTGATCTGGACCTGTAAGATCCTCTCAGATCCAAATACACTGAAGGATAGCTCTGCTGTCTGTGATCTGGACCTGTAAGATCCTCTCAGATCCATATACACTGAAGGATAGCTCTGCTGTCTGTGATCTGGACCTGTAAGATCCTCTCAGATTCATATACACTGAAGGATAGCTCTGCTGTCTGTGGCCCGGCCCTGTGAGATCCTCTCAGATTCATATACACTGGATGGAATGAGAACCGCGGTTCCATAAAACAGCGGGTCCTCCTTGTCAGTAGTGTCTTGATATACACTGCTCTAGCGTTATTTTCATGGTACTGACGCGGTAGTCCTGCTGATTATTAAAACTCGTTGTCAAATATTCTGTGGCTCCTGGATTGGGCCAACTGTATAAGATATAGTCCACCTGGCGGTAAGGTGAAATAAACCCTCCTTGCCGATTGAATAAAAGTTATGAATTCAAAAACATCAGTCCAAGGGCCGAACCCTGGTAAGCCGGTCCCCTTTCAAGTCCCCGTGACTGGTACACACACCGGTCCGTGTAATACGCGCAACCACCAGTCTTCCTTAGCAGGACTACCACGTCAGTACCACGGAAACAACGCTAGAGCAGTGTATATCAAGACACTACTGACAAGGGTTCTTGAACTGCTGGGATTTGATACCTATATAAATAAATGGACTCTTCTAATTTGATGTGACTTGTGGACAATCATTAAGAACCTCTCAGATCCATACACACTGAAGGATAGCTCTGTTCTCTGTGATCTGGACCTGTAAGATCCTCTCAGAGCAATATAAACTCAAGGATAGCTCTGCTGTCTGTGGCCCGGCGCTGTGAGATCCTCTCAGATCCATATAAACTGAAGGATAGTTCTGTTGTCTGTGACCTGGACCTGGAAGATCCTCTCAGATCCATATGCACTGAAGGATAGATCTGCTGTCTGTGATCTAGACCTGGCTGTGATCTGGACCTGTAAGATCCTCTCAGATCCATATACACTGAAGGATAGCTCTGCTGTCTGTGATCTGGACCTGTAAGATCATCTCAGATTGTAGGAGAGTAGGATCTGCACTTATGTTGCCCCCACTTTTTTTCTGATGTATACACTGGTTTCTGGCTATAGTCTGGCTGGGTCCCTGCTAATCAGGGCCCCATTCTCTCTGTTCTCTCTAAACAACTTTGAGTGCATACTAGATGCACTAGTGATTGGATATTGTGGTACCTTATGAGCCCCTAGTATATGGTACCCTAGGTACCAAGGACACAGGTACTTCATAGGCCTGCCAGGGGCTGAAGCATGTATTATACCACCCCTGGGAAGCAGACTAAATCTGACACCACAGGCCTGCTACTGCAGCCTGGGTGAGGTAGTGTTAGCACTCCTCACAGAGGTATAGGTTCCTATATCTCACCATATACACACATATAAACCTATCAGTCACCCCTAAGGCAGGCCCTATCAATCCTGAGGGCAGGGTGCTTGGTTTACAATGTGAGGGGGTACCTCTGCCTGAGCAGGGCCCCTCTGCAGCTGGCAGGGTCTATTCCTTGTGGCTGTTTGTGGATGCGGTTAAACCATATACTCTTAAGTGCATTATAACCTCCCGGTTAATGCTAACTTTGGAATGACTGCATCAAAACATGTCATGTTTGGTGTCAAACAACTTGGAATCATACCCCCACATCAGTCCATGATGTGGGAGCATGATCCCACCCTTCTAGAGGGGAAGACTTGTACCCGCTGTAGTAAAACGACAGAAATCTGAAAGAGCCCTGGCATCACAAACTGGATGCCACCAGCACAGACACTGGGCTGCCCTCCTGCTGCTGACTGAAACTCGCAGTGGAGGAAGCCCGACAATAGGCATCCTGTCACAGGGAGGTGTCACCACCTTCCAGACAGGATTTAGTGTATTGGGGTTGGGTGGGTGCACTCCTAGAGTGCTTTGAAATCCTGCACTGGGGGAGCAGTAGGCTCCTTTGTGCATATGCCAGCTCAAACCGGTTCAGGGGCTACCTGTCCCTGCTCTGGCGTGAAACTGGACAAAGGGAAGTGGGTGTAACCACCCCCTACCCTGACCCTCCTAGAGGAGTGGTCATAAAGCTAGTCCCGCCCCTACCTTCAGTATAAGATAGGGAAACCTTGCCATTGCAAACCAGATATCCCTGGATGACGCTTTGCAAGAAGAATCCTGGTCCTTCGATGTTGCACTACCTTTGGAAGACGGAAGAATCTCCCTTGGAGTCAAGGAGTGACTCCCCTGCTTGGCAGGTACCAAAAACTTGAATCAATGGTCACAAGCTTCCCTGCTCCCGCTGGAGTCCGAAGTCCCTGCAGCCCCAGAAGTAGATTTCCTGACTTCTTGATGGCCATTGTGAGTCCCCAGCAAAGCTGTGGCGAGTGGACCCCACGAGTGACGAGGAACAGCAATACCCAGGTACCGTGCATGATTGTTGAGTGCAACCCCTTCTCGACAATCTATGAACTTGTGCTTTGGACCATTTGTGGCCCAAGCCTCCAGCAGGTTGTGCACCAAAAATCAGAGGCCTACCCTGTCCTGAGTGACCGTGGCCCCTGTAAAGCATTTCCTCACAAGGCGTCTTTGCGATCCCTTACCTGTTGGCTTGTGGGTCCCCTGAAGACTTTCTGATCAAACCAAAGGGCTCCTCTGGTTGCCCCAGGCCTCCCCTCACTTACCCTTGCTGGGTGAGTCCCTCAGACATTGCTGGTCTGCATCATTCACTTTATTCACTTTTCACAAGACTTGCTGTTGCTAAGGCTTGTTGGCTCCAATCCGGTTGCCGACACCTCAGTCAGCTGCAGACGTTGTGGGACACTTCGAATCCAGCTGCTAGTCATCGTCGATCTCTCCTGGACCTCGTGAGCGAAGAGTCAAAACACCCTTGATCACCTGAAATCACCCGACATCCGTGGGCATCCATCTTCCTGGCCCCGGGTCACTGGCAAGTGACTGTGAACACTGTCCCTTCTGCTTTCTGGTCTTCTTCATCTTGAATCCAGCCTTGGATTCCACCGGACATGGAGAGGTGTGGCTCACTGGTTAGAGGCGGCAGATCCGCAAGCAGAGAATCAGCCAGGGACCAGGGTTCAATTCCTGACGCGGCAGGGTCTTGGACCAGGGTCAAAACGGACTCGATAATTCTCGCCTCGGTACCTACTCTAACCAGGAACACACTCGGCAACTCTGGGCATTAGCTTGCCTCATCTCCACAACGGCCCCCCACATTCGCCGGGGATGCCTGGTTTCACCTTGGAGATACCCAGGAGGGACCATCTCACAGGGATAGCCAGGACGGGTTCCCCAGCGGTCTACAGCGCCACGACGCCTCAGGGCAGCAGTGCGCTTTACAAGACACATACATTTACATTTACATTTACATTTACATTTCTTCAGTCTTCGCAAGCAGCAAATCGTCTTTGGCTTCCATAGAAAACAGCGACGCGACCCGACACCAAAAGAGACCTGTACACCCGGCATCCCTGGGTGAGGTAGCTCGTGCACTCCGGTGCCCTAGTGTGTGTTGACCCTCGAATTACTTACCTTGTAAGTGGCTTGCTTGTAGACTTCCTCGAAGTACCCTTAAACTTTAAAAATCCAACCGCGACTTGCTCCATTGAAATCAATAGGGAACCCGCGGCTGTGTTCTCACACTGCACGCGTCTCCCGTGGGTCTGTTACTTACCTGCTTTTGCTGCATTAGTGAAGCCCCAGCGATTCTACAGGCCCTAGGCCTTTTCCCCTTGCAAGTCAACTTTCCTAAACCTCTTTTTTAGTATATGGTCTCGTACGTCCCTAGGGCCCCAGCCATATTTGTGCTTAACTTATTGTGAAACGTTGCCATTTGAATGTGTTCCTGACTTCTAATCTCATAAAGAGGTTAGTAGAGTGTGTCTAGAAATAAATACATATATATTTGATATATATACCTGTGTGGTGTCCTTTCATTTGGTAATTCAAGAGATTATAAGGTAAAACAAGCTGCTTTACATTCCTCAGAGACTTAGCCTGAAGGCTGCTCTCCACAACTACCACTAGGATAGCTTTCTTTAAAAGGTTGTCTTAAACCTATCTACCATAAGAGTCGAATTTGACTGGTTCAAGGTGGCCACTATAACTAGTGACCAGCATATGCCAGGCCAACTTCTCACACTCTCAGATCCATATACACAGAAGGATAGCTCTGCTGTCTGTGATCTAGACCTGTAAGATCCTCTCAGATCCATATACACTGAAGGATAGCTCTGCTGTCTGTGATCTGGACCTGTAGGATCCTCTCAGATCCATGTATACTGAAGGATAGCTCTGCTGTCTGTGGTGCGATCTGGCAGGATCCTCTTAGATCTCTAGAAACTGACGGATAACTCTGCTGTCTGTGGCTTGGCCCTGTGAGATCCTCTCAGATCTCTACAAACTGAAGGATAGCTCTTCTGTCTGTAGCCTGGTCCTTTAAGATCCTATAAAGTGAAGGATAACTCTGCTGTCTGTGGCCTGGCCCATTAAGATCCTCGCAGATCTCTATAAGCTGAAGGATAGGCCTGCTGTCTGTAGCCTGGTCCTGTAAGATCCTCTCAGATCTCTATAAACTGAAGGAGAACTCTGCTGTCTTTTGCCCGGCGTAATGAAATCCCCTCAGATCTCTATAAAGTGAAGGATAACTCTGCTGTCTGTGGCCAGGCCCTGGGAGATCCTCCCAGACCTAAAAAAAAAAGTAAAGGATAGCTCTGCTGTCAGTAGCCTGGTCATGTAAGATTCTCTCAACCCACTATAAACTGAAGGATAACTCTGCTGTCTGTAGTCTGGCCCAGTAAGAGCCTCTCAGATCTCTATAAAATGACGGATAGCTCTGCTCTCTGAGGTTCTTAGAGCTGTGTAAAGTGAAGGATAGCTCTGCTGCCTGAAGTTCTAAGAGCTGGGTAAAGTGAAGGATAGCTCTGCTGTCTGAGGTTCTAAGACATGTGTAAAGTGAAGGATAGCGCTGCTGCCGGCGGTTCTAAGATCTGTGTAAAGTAAAGGATAGCTCTGCTGTCTGAGGTTCTAAGATCTGTGTAAAGTGAAGGAAAGGTCCGCTGCCTGAGGTTCCAAAATCTGTGTAAAGTGTAGGATAGCTCTGTTGCCTGAGGTTCCAAAATCTGTTTAAAGTGTGGGATAGCTCTGCTGCCTGGGGTTCTAAGGTCTGTGTAAAGTGAAGGATAGCTCTGCTGCCTGAGGTTCTAAGATCTGTGTAAAATGAAGGGTAGCTCTGCTCTCTGAGGTTCTAAGATCTGTTTAACACGAAGGATAGGTCTGCTGTCTGAGTTTCTAAAATCTGTGTAAAGTGAAGGAAGCCTTTGGCGTCCGATGCTCTGTGCGCTCAGATCTCTGTAAAGTGAAGGATTCTGAGGTTCTAAGACCTGTGTAAAGTGAAGGATAGCCCTGGTGCCTAAGGTTCTAAGATCTGTGTAAAGTGTGGGATAGCTCTGCTGTCTGAGGTTCTAAGATCTGTGTAAAGTGTGGGATAGCGCTGCTGTCTGTGGCCTTGCCCAGTAAGATTCTCCCAGATGTCTATAAAGTAAAGGATAGCTCTGCTCTCTGAGGTTCTAAGATCTGTGTGAAGTGCTGGATAGCTCTGCTGCCTAAGGTTCTAAGATCGGTGTAAAGTGAAGGATAGCTCTGATGTCTGAGGTTCAAAGACCTGTGTAAATTGAAAGATAGCTCTGCTGTTTCTGGTTCTAAGGTGTGTTTAAAGTGCAGGATAACTCTGCTGCCTAAGGTTATAAGATCTGTGTAAAGTGAAGGATAGCTCTGCTGTCTGAGGTTGTAAGACCTATGTACAGTGAAGGATAGCGCTGCTGCCCGCGGTTTGAAGACCTGTGTAAAGTGAAGGATAACGCTGCTGCCCGAGGTTCAAAGATCTGTGTAAAGTGTAAGATAGGTCTGCTGCCTGAGGTTCTAAGATTTGTGTAAACTGAAAGATAGCTCTGCTGTCTGAGGTTCTAAGACCTGTGTAAAGTGAAGGATAGCGTTGCTGCCTGAAGTTCTGAGATCTGTGTAAAGTGATTGATAGCTCTGCTGCCCGAGGTTCTAAGATCTGTGTAAAGTGTAGGTTATGTCTGTAGCCTGAGGTTCTAAGATCTCTGTAAAGTGAAGGATAGCTCTGCTGCCTGAAGTTGTAAGATCTGTGTAAAGTGATGGATAGCTCTGCTGCCTAAGGTTCTAAGATCTGTGTAAAGTGAAGGATAACTCTAGTGCCTGGGGTTCAAAGATCTGTATAAAGTGCTGGATATCTCTGCCACCTAAGGTTCTAAGATCTGTGTAAAGTAAAGGATAGCTCTGCTGTCTGAGGTTCTAAGATCTTTGTAAAGTGAAGGATAGCTCTGCTGCCTGAGGTTCTAAGATCTGTGTAAAATGAAGGGTAGCTCTGCTGTCTGTGGCCTGGCCCTGTGAGATCCTACTAGATCTCTATAAACTGAAGGATAGCTCTGCTGTCTGAGGTTTAAAAATCTGTGTAAAGTGTAGGATAGCTCTGCTGTCTGAGGTTCTAAGATCCGTTTAATATGAAGGATAGGTCTGCTGTCTGAGTTTCTAACATCTGTGTAAAGTGAAGGAAGCCTTTGACATCCGATGCGCTGTGCGCTCAGATGTCTGTAAAGTGAAGGATTCTGAGGTTCTAAGAGCTGTGTAAAGTGAAGGATAGCTCTGCTGCCTGAAGTTCTAAGATCTGTGTAAAGTGCTGGATAGCTCTGTTGCCTAAGGTTCTAAGATCTGTGTAAAGTGTGGGATAGCGCTGCTGTCTGTGGCATTGCCCAGTAAGATTCTCTCAGATCTCTATAAACTGAAGGATAGCTCTGCTCTCTGAGGTTCTAAGATCTGTGTGAAGTGCTGGATAGCTCTGCTGTCTAAGGTTCTAAGATCTGTGTAAAGTGAAGGATAGCTCTGCTGTCTGAGGTTCTAAGACCTGTGAAAAGTGAAGGATAGTTCTGCTGCCTGAGGTTCTAAGATCTGTGTAAAGTAAAGGATAGCTCTGCTGCCTGAGGTTTAAAGATCTGTGTTAAGTGTGGGATAGCTCTGCTACCTGGGGTTCTAAGGTCTGTGTAAAGTGCAGGATAGCTTTGCTGCCTGAAGTTCCAAGATCTGTGTAAAGTACTGGATAGCTCTGTTGCTCTAAGTTTCGACTCTGCTGCCTGAGGTTCTAAGATCTGTGTAAAATGAAGGGTAGCTCTGCTGTCTGAGGTTCTAAGATCTGTTTAACATGAAGGATAGGTCTGCTCTCTGAGGTTCTAAGATCTGTGTAAAGTATAGGATAGCTCTGCTGCCTGAGGTTCTGAGATCTGTGTAAAGTAAAGGATAGCTCTGCTGTCTGAGGTTCTGAGAGATGTGTAAAGTGAAGAATAGCTCTGCTGTCTCTGGTTCAAAGACGTGTGTATATTGAAGGACAGCCCGGCTGTCTGAGGTTCAAAGACCTGTGTAAATGAAAGGATAGCTCTGCTGTCTCTGGTTCTAAGATCTATTTAAAGTGCAGGATAGCTCTGCTGCCCAAGGTTCCAAGATATGTGTACAGTGCTGAATAGGTCTGCTTCCCAAGGTTCTAAGATATGTGTACAGTGCTGGATAGGTCTGCTGCCCAAGGTTCTAAGATCTGTGTAAAGTAACGGACAGCTCGTCTCTCTGAAGTTCTAAGATCTGTGTAAAGTGAAGGATAGCTCTGCTGTCTCTGGTTCTAAGATCTTTGAAAAGTGCTGGATAAATCTGCTGCCTGAGGTTCTAATATCTGTGTAAAGTGACGGATTGCTCTTCTGCCTGAGGTTCGAAGACCTGTGTAAAGTGAAGGGTAGCTCTGCTGTCTGTGGCCTGGCCCTGTGAGATCCTACTAGATCTCTATAAACTGAAGGATAGCTCTACTCTCTGAGGTTCTGAGATCTGTGTAAAGTGCAGGATAGCCCTGCTGCCCTCGGTTCTAAGACCTGTGTAAAGTAAAGTATTGCGCTGTTGCCTGAGGTTCTGAGATCTGTGTAAAGTGAAGGATTGCTCTGCTGCCTGAGGTTCTAAGACCTGTGTAAAGTGAAGGGTAGCTCTACTGTCTGTGGCCTGGCCCTGTGAGATCCTACTAGATCTCTATAAACTGAAGGATAGCTCTGCTCTCTGAGGTTTTAAGATATGTGTAGAGTGTAGGATAGCTCTGCTGCCTGAGGTTCTAAGATCTGTGTAAAGTAAAGGATAGCTCTGCTGTCAGAGGTTTTAAGGTCTGTGTAAAGTGAAGAATAGCTCAGCTGTCTGAGGTTCTAAGAGATGTGTAACGTGAAGAATAGCTCTGCTGTCTCTGGTTCAAAGACTTGTCTATATTGAAGGACAGCTCTACTGTCTGAGGTTCAAAGACCTGTGTAAATTGAAGGATAGCTCTGCTGTCTCTGGTTCTAAGATCTGTTAAAGTGCAGGATAGCTCTGCTGCCTAAGCTTCTAAGATCTGTTTAAAGTGCAGGATAGCTCTGCTGCCTAAGGTTCTGAGATCTGTGTAAAGTGAAGGATTGCTCTGCTGCCTGAGGTTCTAAGACCTGTGTAAAGTGAAGGGTAGCTCTACTGTCTGTGGCCTGGCCCTGTGAGATCCTACTAGATCTCTATAAACTGAAGGATAGCTCTGCTCTCTGAGGTTCTAAGATCTGTGTAACGTGCAGGATAGCTCTGCTGTCTGAGGTTTTAAGATATGTGTAGAGTGTAGGATAGCTCTGCTGCCTGAGGTTCTAAGATCTGTGTAAAGTAAAGGATAGCTCTGCTGTCAGAGGTTTTAAGATCTGTGTAAAGTGAAGAATAGCTCAGCTGTCTGAGGTTCTAAGAGATGTGTAACGTGAAGAATAGCTCTGCTGTCTCTGGTTCAAAGACTTGTCTATATTGAAGGACAGCTCTGCTGTCTGAGGTTCAAAGACCTGTGTAAATTGAAGGATAGCTCTGCTGTCTCTGGTTCTAAGATCTGTTAAAGTGCAGGATAGCTCTGCTGCCTAAGCTTCTAAGATCTGTTTAAAGTGCAGGATAGCTCTGCTGCCTAAGGTTCTAAGATCTGTGTAAAGTGAAGGATAGCCCTGCTGACTGAGGTTCTAAGACCTGTGTAAAGTGAAGGATAGCTCTGCTGACTGAGGTTCTAAGACCTGTGTAAAGTGGAGCATAGCGCTGCTGCCCGAGTTTCTAAGATCTGTGTATAGTGTAAGATAGGTCTGCTGCCTGAGGTTCTAAGAGCTGGGTAAAGTGAAGGATAACTCTGCTGTCTGAGGTTCTAAGAGCTGGGTAAAATGAAGGGTAGCTCTGCCTCCTGAGGTTCTAGAATCTATGTAAAGTAAAGGATAGCTCTGCTGCCTGAGGTTTAAAGATCTGCGTAAAGTAAAGGATAGCTCTGCTGTCTGAGGTTCTAAGATCTGGTTAACATGAACGATAGGTCTTTTGCCTGGGGCTCTAAGGTCTGTGTAAAGTGACAGATTGCTTTGCTGCCTGAAGTTCTAAGATCTGTGTGAATTGCTGGATAGCTCTGCTGCCTAAGGTTCTAAGATCTGTGTAAAGTAAAGGATAGCTCTGCTGTCTGAGGTTCTAAGAGCTGTGTAAAGTGAAGGATAGCTCTGATGCCTAAGGTTCTAAGATCTCTGTAAAGTGAAGGATAGCTCTGCTGTCTGAGGTTCTAAGATCTGTGTAAAGTGAAGGATAGCTCTGCTGCCTGAGGTTCTAAGATCTGTTTAACATGAAGGATAGGTATTTTGCCTGGGGTTCTAAGGTCTGGGTAAAGTGACAGATATCTTTGCTGCCTGAAGTTCTAAGATCTGTGTGAAGTGCTGAATAGCTCTGCTGTATGAGGTTCTAAGATCTGTGTAAAGTAAAGCATAGCTCTGCTGCCTAAGGTTCTAAGATCTGTGTAAAGTGAAGGATAGCACAGCTGTGTGAGGTTCTAAGATCTGTATAAAGTGAAGGATAGCTCTGTTGCTCTAAGGTTCGAAGATCTGTGTAAAGTGAACCATAGCTCTGCTGCCTGAAGTTCTAGGATCTGTGCAAAGTGTGGGATAGCGCTGCTGTCTGTGAACTGGCCCGGTAAGATTCTCTCAGATCTCTACAAACTAAAGGATAGCTCTACTGTCTGAGGTTCAAAGACCTGTGTAAAATTGAAGGATAGCTCTGCTGTCTCTGGTCTAAGATCTGTTTAAAGTGCAGGATAGCTCTGCTGCCCAAGGTTCTAAGATATGTGCAAATTGTAGGATAGGTCTGCTGCCCAAGGTTCTAAGACGTGTGTAACGTGAAGATAGCTCTGCTGTCTGAGGTTCTAAGATTCAGTGTAAAGTGCTGGATAGCTCTGCTGCCTAATGTTCTAAGATCTGTGAAACGTGTAGGATAGGTCTGCTGCCTAAGGTTCTAAGATCTGTGAAAAGTGTAGGATAGGTTTGCTACCTATGCCTATTAGGTCTTTCATTTTTTTAAACTTTTTTTTTATTGAGCATATCATATTTAATCATTACAATATGCAATATCTAACAATTCTTTTACACATCTTTCGCCAGTACACATAGGGTCATATTCTCAAGGACCTATCGCGGATCTATCGGCACTGTACCGCCGCAAAAGTGGCAATAGATTTATCACCCTATTCCCACGCTGGTGCAAACTGCCGATATCACCACTTATCCAGCGATAGCTGCCGCAAAAATCATCGCCACGGATGAGAGCGACAACTAACGCTAATGATATGCAGAGTCGGCGTTCCCGTGCAAAAACACACAAAAACACCACTTCGCGATATTCTCAATGACCAGCCAGATCTGCGATGCAATCCAAAAACAGGCAATAAGGCGCGTTAGCAGCATGTATTTAACACCTTCCTTTTACTGGTGTTAGGCAGGACGACAACCTGGAGTATGAAAGGGAGCCCAGCACAGAGCCACATCTGAAGACCAACAGATGTCATAGAGCTACTGATCATGCAGCTCAGAGACCCAAGAGGGCCAAAACACCTACCGCCACCACCCCCAGGACCACCCCCACCCCCCAGACCACCCCCTCCTGGACTACCACAGAGGCAGCGCAGAACAAGACAGCGGACCTTCCAAAAACGCACAAGCATCAGAGACTTAATGCCAGAGGATGTCATTGCTCACTACAGGCTCAAAAGGACAACCACCCTCCGCATCCTGACCCACATTGCCCACAGGCTGACGGTACCAACACAGCGGAGAACCAACATCCCTCCGCAGACAAAGCTGCTGGCTGTGCTGCACCTGTTGGCCTCTGGTACCTTCCAACCAACAACTGCCAGAGTCGGAGGAGTCTCACAGCCAGCCCAATTAAAGTTCCTCACACCAATCTTGGATGCCATCATCTGCTTGGTACCCCAGCACCTTCACTACCCCCACACTGCGCAGGAACAGCTGGAGACCAAGCAAGGCTTCTATGCCATAGCTGGCTTCCCGCACGTGTTGGGGGCAATTGATTGCACACATGTCCTACTTGTGCCCCCTGCCGACACTGCAACAATTATCGAAACAGAAAGCACACGCATTCCATCAATATGCAGGCAATAGTGGACCACCAGGGACTCTTCACCAATGTCGTCGCCAACTACCCAGGCAGTGTGCATGATTCCTACATCTTCCGACAGTCCATCATCAACCAGCGCTTCCAGGGTGGCACCTATGGGAATGCACTGCTCGTTGGTAAGTTCCAAATGAACACACAACACATCTCAACTCCACAATCATGCAACTCACAACTGTGGAAATGCACACGGTACATAATCACATACAACATGCTAAACAACATGCCCACCTACCAGACACGACAACACAAGTAACTGTGGTAACCGTGGCCAGCCATGTTGACAAACCATCCATGTCATGGCACCTCTGCTACCCAACTACTGAATGTGGGGAGAAGTGGGAACCAAGAATGTGCAAAGGATGCAAGTGGCCCATGAATAAGAATGCACACAATGTCAAGTGTGGTGGTGATGTGCTGGACAGACTTCAGCATGCAGAGCACAGACATCTCCATGTTGCTGGTGTTTGTAGTGTTGTGGACAGTGGACGCAACCATGTGACCTCAGGCAGTGGGAAAGACCTTGGACATGTAGCTATGTTGTCCCCCCTGAAAGCGTAAGCGGAGTGGGCTGGGCCGGCGTATGCCAGTCCAGCGTAGGAGTGGGAATAAATAGCCCTGGGTCTGGACTTGGTTCACTTCCGGGATGGCTCGCAAAGTAAATACTGTGGGCCCGATTCACAGAACAAACTTAAGACAAAATCCTAAACTTAGTACCATTTTGGTATTCACAGAATGCACTTACTACTTCTGGTATTCACAGAATGAACTTACTACTTTTGCTATTCACAGAATGGATTTACGACTACTAACTTTACGTCCGCACTCGGGCTGGAAATTCCGGCCCGGAGGCGGAGCTTCCAGCCCGGAGGCGGAGCTTCCGGCCTGGAGGCGGGGCTTCTGGCCCGGAGGCGGGGCTTCCGGGCCGGAGGCGGAGCTTCCGGCCCAGAGGTGGAGATTTTGGCCATGGCTAAATCTCCGCCACTGGCTGGAATCCCCACCTCCGGCCCGGAAGCCCCGCCTCCAGGCTGGAAGCTCCGCCTCCGGGCCGGAATTTCCGGCCCGAGTGCGGACGTAAAGTTAGTAGTCGTAAATCCATTCTGTGAATAGCAAAAGTAGTAAGTTTATTCTGTGAATCGCAAAAGTAGTAAGTTCATTCTGTGAATACCAGAAGTAGTAAGTGCATTCTGTGAATACCAAAATGGTACTAAGTTTAGGATTTTGTCTTAAGTTTGTTCTGTGAATCGGGCCCATAGTGTGTCTCAGTGTCCGCCCTATCCTGACCATAGGCCTACACACACGTGGCCGACCACCTTCAAAGGCCAATATCACAGTGTCGTTGTCAGGCTTGTGGACATGTGCAGACAGTCATGACAATGGTGTGTCGTAGGAGTGCAAGTGATGAAACCGCGCAGCGCACACAAGTAAATAGGCTCGGGAGGAGTAGCTGTGAGGCAACATAACGCACATGGATGCTGCTCATTTGCCACAAGCAATACATGTCAAACATGAATCCCAAAGTCGCACACATCACACACCACTAAACTAATAAGCCTGCCAACACAGAATGCAGAACCACTGATTGACACATATCTCTCTCCCCTGTCACAGGTGATCAAGGATATGCACTCTGCCAGTGGATGATGACACCTCTCCGAGCCCCGAACACACAGGCCCAGAGGCAGTACAATGTGGCCCACAATCGCACCAGCGGCATTGTGGAGCGCTCATTTGGCGTATTGAAGTCACGTTTCAGGTGCCTGGACGTCAAAGGTGGAAGACTCCTGTACAGCCCGGAAATAGTGTGCAAGAGGATCATTGCATGTTGTGTGTTGCACAACATATGTGTACGCACCAATGCCCCATGGATCCAAGTGCCAGATGGACCGGACGATGATGATGAAGATGAGGCAGGTGGACCACACCCCACTGCAGCCACAGCAGGAATAGCCCGAATGAACACAATCCTTAACAATTTCTTCACATGAGCATGTCACATTGTGACTGTCCTCAGCAATCATGGGACAGGACAAAATGACCACAGGCACAGCATGTGCAAGTAAAATCATTCCAACACACATTCCCTGTGTGCATGTCACTACTCTACATAAGCACATCACTCTGACAAGTGTGAGTGCAACATTTAGTGCTAACAATCTCAGAAATGGCAATTAGATGGTGGGTGTGTCACCTCTGTACAGAGAGCTTGTTTAGGGTGTCACGTATTCAAAATGTCATTTCAAGGTGTCAGATAGTACGTAATCCCAATCAGCAGCGTATCACATGTGTCCAAATTCATGACATAAAGGCTGTCATTTGTGACCAAGAAAAGACAACAGGGCGTCTTTTGGGGTCAAATATGTCCCACCATGATGCAGAGAGTTGCACCCTGTGACTCAAGTCCCACAACATTAGCAACATGGACGTGAAGGGGAATCACTGCTCCTACATTCATCCATACTCTCATACTTGATTGATCATAGACATGACACATCTGTGTTAACATGAATGTTTAATGCACATTCAGTGGAGTGTTGCAGCTGGAGCAGTACAGGGCCATGCAAACCCCACTTTACATTGTTGGCCCATGGAGGGCCAGCCGGAGTACCTCAGGGAATGACAAGTACATCAGAAGAGGAGAAGTTCAGTCCGCAGTCTGATAGCCGTGTCATTGGTGACCAAGCAGAATATGGCAGTCCATGTCGAGGTCCAAGGTGAGTGTCGCAGAGTGCAAGGTGATGATGCAGAGGGCAGAACCAAGCAGAAACAGGCCATATGGTGGAGATGAATACTACTGCGTCCTTCTTGCCACTGAGGCAGAACCTTCCGCATCTTCGTCCTCTGCTGTTTCATGTGCCTCACATGTGGGTGGTGTTGTTTTGTCTGCCGCACTGTGTGGCACGGACCCTTCAGGGTACGGAGATGTGGATGGAGTGGTAGCAGCAGCATTCATTTGCACCAGGCCTTGTGGCAGCAATGCCATGATGAGGGTCTGCAGGGCATGGAAGATCCCAGCTACCTCTCGCTGGTGTGCAGCCGTGGCAGCCGCTCTTTCCACCTTCGTCCGCTCCATGTTCTCCATGATCCTCTGCATGTGGCACAACTCCCGGATGACATCGCTGGAGCCACTCTGACTGGACAGTTGTTCTTGTCTCTGAGTCAGGACTCCAGCGATGTCAGCCATGGATCTTTGCGGAGCATGGAGCGGACTGTGGGTGTCCGTTAGGGACTGTGAGTGGTCCCTGATGGGACTTAGACACCCACGTATGGCATCTAGTTTGGATGCCATGAGGCCGAATCCCACCCGCACCTGTTCAGCCATCTTCTTCTGGCATCCCAACACACGGCGTTGGAAGGCCATGCGTTGTTCGTGGGGGTCCTGGGAGTCAGCCATGGTGGTGGGTGCTTCCTGCTGTGTGGTCTGTGCAGGTGGTGAGGTCTCCTGGATGCAGCTGGGCTGCCCTGCCCCTGGAGGTGAGGTGCCGAAGCTGCCCATGAGCTCTTGGAGGGCGTCGGGGTCGAAAGTGTGGCGGTCCTCTTCGTCATCAATGAAGAGATGTTCGGTCTGCTCTGCAGAAGGCGTTGATTCTCCCTCTGCAATGTGAAGGGGAGATGCAGTTTAACATTGTGTTCACATGTATGTTGACGCATTGTACAAGTTTACATACAGACTGCATGACAATGTACATTGTAACTGTTTGGGAGGAGCTGCCTATTTGATGAGGGACAGTGGACATTTCGACAACATCACAGATGTGTGTTTCTACTTGTACATTGCCATCTCACATTTCTCTGCTATGCCAAATGTGATTGGCCAGTGTCTGCACACAAGCGGCACCAGTTGTGTCCTCTGTTCTGTTGTGAACGTGTTGTAGTTTGTACCACTTTGTTGTCAGTGTTGATGTGCTCTGCATGTGATGTGTGTGTGCATTTTGGGGGAGTCGCCCCTGCAGCTCTGATTTTGCTGCCCCTTATCCCTTACATGCGGTGTGCCTCTGGCTTCTGTGCTTATACAGTGCTGAAATGTTGCATACTTGGGTACATTGGTCTCTTGGTGGGAGTTGGGACTCTTGGGCATGGTTTGTCCGCAGATGTCTTGTTGACGTCAGGGGTTGTTTGTGCACGTGGATGTACCACACTCAGCCACCTTAGTGTTGTGGCGTGCACCATGACAGGATAAATGGACTGCAGCCATGCTATTCGTCATGCAGTGTCACTTGCATTGTCAGTGTGGGTCAGGGACCCGCCGCTTTGCTGGGTTTGGCACATGTGCATGGGTTGGTTGTGAGATTGGTGGTGTGTGGGAAGGGCCCCCTCTGGGCACATAGTCGACGGGGGATAACTTGCTGTTTCTAGGTGTGCGGCGGTGTGCCAAGGGGGTCAGGGACATGATCCAGAGTCATTGTGGGTGTGCACTGTGCTATACTTAATTGTGCATGTGTGCCATTGTGCCAATCTTCCCCCGTCCCCCCAGGCCCTGGTCGTTACTCACCCTGCTGCTGTTGGGTCAGGTTATGTTGAGCAGTGTCCGGGCCCCCAACTCCTGCCACCGTCTTCCCACTGATGACTGTGGACACCATTTCCTCCATCTCATCCAGCTCCTCCTGTGGCGCTGGACTCCCGCCTCCAATCTGCATTGCTGCCTTCCGGTTGTTTGCGAGTTTGTGCTTGGTTTTGCGCTTCACATCATTCCAGCGCCTCTTGACCTCTTCCATTGTCCTCCTCAGCACTCCGACTGCATTCACCTTGTCCACGATGGACTGACATATTGCATTTCTTATTTGCCAATGACACGTTGGAGGTGACGAACAGTACTTGATGGTGTTCTATCACTTCGGTTATCAGGATCCTGTTTTCCTGCGGACTGAACCGCGTCTTCCTATTCTTCTCCTTGCCCTTCCCTGACCCCGGGGTCACAGGCTGGTCCTCCGTGGGGCTTGTGGGGTTCTGGTTGTCCTCTGTACTTGCTCCGGTTACCTCCATTGTGCTTCGCAGTTATTTTGGTCTTGTTTGTGGTTTTTTTTCTACTTTTATAGTGATTTTTCCCGCCTGACGTGTGTGAATTGCAGGCCTGGCGCAGATTATCGCAATTTTTTTTATCGTCGTTGGCCACATCGCAACTTTTTTTCCGTTTGACTTGAGATTTTTATCACCGTCCCATTAATTTTTTCACGGACATTTGACTCATTATCGGGAATCTATCGCATGTTACCGCCGTGTTGTGAATAGGATGTTAAAACTGAGTTATTTTCCCACAATAGACAGCGATATGAAACATGCGTTAACCTATTTCGGGTGATGAATATTGCATGTTCTTGAGAATATCCCCCATGAAAGCTGTCGTGGAGTTTTAAAAAACGCAGGGGCATATCAGCAACAGCCGGAGATAATTATCGCTAAGCGCGCTTAGCGCGAGGATAATTATCGCCGGCTATCGCTGGTTTATATCGCAGAGATAGCGCGTTATCAACAACGCTTATCTCCAATGCGATATAAATTCAAGCGATAGCGGCAATATATGCGATTATCGCTGGAAATGCAGCGATAATCGCACAGCGATAGGCAAACCTTGTTGATAGGGCTGGGTGGTCTCAGCCTTATAATCCACAACACATAGGCTGTAATGGTTAGTTAGTCAGCTTAAAAGCAGGCGTAATGAAACCCTTAAGGACAGAGAGAACCCGCCCCCGCCTGCTCAGGTTCCCAGCTCAGGGTTCAACCAGTCACTGCACCCACAGCGCTCTTTAATCCAAGGTGTCAGAGGAGACCACATCAGAGCCCCCCGTTTTCTGGTCCTGCTCCTGCTCCCCTTTCATTTGTGCAATGCTGCCTCCATCTCGTGCCGACTCCTTAGCCGAGATCACCCTTGTTGCACCGCAGGTGGGTCACAACCCTTCCAAGAGGCTGTAATTAGAAGACGCGCCACAGCCGTGGACATAAACATAAAATAAAGCTGCCCGCACCCCCCCAAAGGAAGAGTCGACCCCCACAGCATCAAAGAGGGGCTCATGTACCACCCTTCCAAAGGGGGTGAACTTCACACAATCATACAACGTCTCCTCCATGCCCCCAAGCCCACCCCACATCGGGGCATCTATCGTCGCCCCTTCTGCCCCATCTGAGCAGCGTGGCTGGTGTACAGTATCGCCTGAAGGTTGTTTTATAATGTTGGGGTTCAGCCTTGCAGTCACAGCACTTTCCTTCCTACCTCTATTGAGTCTGGCTATCCAAACCCTGAACCCCAGTTCCTCGTCCCGCGGAGCCCCCTGATGCTCGAGACAATTCGCTGTCATGTTGTCCAGAAGTGCACAAACCTGTCCGATCTTGGCCCCAGGCATGCCAACATTTCCAAAAGGGGAATTGTTCCAAGTGAAAACTGATACCTTGCCATTTTTTTAAAGATAATCTAACCTACAGAAATGTGTCGGAAGGCCCCTTTCCCAATGAAAAGTCCTGTTGTAGGTCTAAAGAGGAGCAAAACTGATCTTGAGATCACAAATCTCCCCCCGGGTGATCCCTGCCCTGTCCCATCCCCTGCACGCCCCATCCTTAAACACCCCTGGAAATAACGGGGCGTGCCGTAGAGGGGTATCTCGACTGTGCCCCAAATCTTCACCGCTGCTCCAACCACTGTAAACGTAACCTTCTTGTAGTAAGCGGGCTCTATTTATCTTAAGAAAGCCCCCCCTCGGCTCCCTACCTAAGGCTAGCTCGATGGTACTCGGGGGCCCTTCCATCGCTACTCCAGGCGGCCGAGTCCAAGCTATATTTTAAGGCTCGTCAAACCTTTGAGTATTGCCACATCAAATTTGTACACGTGGGGGCATATCAGCAACAAGAAGCGATTTAACTTAATGCCGTCTATCGCTGGATTTTATCGCAGAGATAGCGCGCTATCAGCAACTCTTATCTACAATGTGATAGGAAATCCAGCGATAGCGGCGAAAGTGTGCGATTATCGCTGGAAACCCGGCGATACCAATACAGCGATAGTCAAATCCTTGTTGATAGGGCAGGGGGCGGACTCATCCCTACAATCCACCTCCCATTGGATATGATGGGTAAGTCAGATTGAAAGCAGGCGTAAACAAAGCAGCGATAAGCGCGGTTACTGCTATTATCATAGTCTCTACGCGGGTTTGCGGCCCGATTGCTGATAGGAGTAAGTTGTGTTAGCAACATGTCTCACGTTATTTTAGTGAGGAACGCCTACTGTGCATCTCATTAGCGTTGAGATGCTGGCGTTAGGGAAACAGGCGCTGAGGCATGGATTCACGCAATAGCGTGACCTTGCTGATCATGCGATAAAATTATCGCCGCTTTTCGCCCGAAAACGGACGCTAAAGCGGCGATAATTTTATCGTGGCGCCTTGATGATATGCTCCGTAGTTTCTAACTTTTTAAGTCATTGTCCCGCCAGTTGCAGGGGAATAGTTCTGAAATGTAGAACAGTTTGGGCAAACAACCCATCTTCAGTTCCTTGCACGCGCCGGCTAAAGCGAGATGACTTCATTCACCCTCCTTAGATCTTGGCTGGCCTCACCTACCAGCAGCGCTAGATTCACTTCGTAGAAAGTGTCTACTTGTGCCGTGATCTCGATTCCCAAATATGTGGCATTATCGACCCTACGGTTGTCTATCAAATCAATATTACAGGGAAGACTCAGCTGTGTTTTCCCTTTTTAGGTCTTGGCTAGCGAAGACTGCGCTTGCGCAATCTTGCTTGCGAGATTTAACGTTTTTCAGAAGTGGGGCTTGAACACGCCCCTCTTCTCCATTGGCTGGCCTCTTAAATGCTGGTCAGCCATTGGAGAAGAGCTTTGTCTCTCCAAACAAGCCCCGTCTTTTTCGGATTCGGGGGCGTGTTTTTTCGCTTCTTTCTCACTTTTTACTCCCTGCCCCATTTACGCGTGGTGCACGTGGTGGGCGTGATTTTTTTTTTTTTTACCGTCGGAAGTTTCGGCCATTTTGTGCGCGGTCAGAACGCAGCGGGACGTGGGGTCGCCTCTTCCTTGCTCCAAGGCTGATCTCTGAATTTCCTGGCACTCGAGGATGCGCGGCAGATAAGTAACCGGACTCTGTCTTTTCCTTCTTACTTAGAGAAGAAAAATACAGTGTCCGCTTCTGCTCTTCCGCTTCAGCTGCACCCCCCCCCACTCTTTCCCCTCCTGCTCACCCCTCTCCAGTAGTGTTTTGTACAGCGCCTTCGACGCACACAGAGCCGGCTTTAGTGTCTGTGGCACCCTGTGCGACAATGCTTCAGCTGCCCCCCTCCCTCTCTTTCTGTCTAGCAGTTCTTCTCTTACTAAAAACCTTGACTTCAAGATGGGGTTCTCATTCTCTTTCCTCTACTTTCTTTTATTTGCTCCCCTGTGAAATGGATCAAAAAAAGAAAATCATTTTTGCTGGAAATGTCGTATTGGGTGGCGTAAGGCTGGGTGGCGCCCTACGAAGCCTGCTAACGTGATCCGCGGTTCGCTGGTAAGGGGCATTGTTCCATGGGTAAACATAGGTAGGTTTTACGCATGCACAGAGCGCCAACGATTGTGGCTCCAGGTTCTTCCGAATACGTCCTTCTCGACGCCCAGCGCGGGCGGAGACACTGTCATGACGTAGGGTCATGCCGCGTGTCTCGCGCCAGTCCAAGTTCACCTCCTGCTCCAGTCCAATCCACAGTAGAGTCCCGGGTCTTCGAGGGGCGGAGGCTGCTCATTGTCAGGAACCGGCTGGGGCAGCAGTGGATACCGCACCAGCAGGCAGGTGAGTGCGGGGCTTCTGTCAGGAAGGAGCCTGATGGGTGCCGGTGTGTCCAGGGTGCACTTGTGTCCTCTGTGGGCTCCCCACAGAGGGTCCCGCAGAGGTAGCCTGAAACCCCGGATACCTCTCGGCTCACCCCCAGCCTAGTGAACTTCTTTACCTGGGCTGAGGGCCCCTGCCTTGATCACCTGGGGGAGGCACCGGCTCAAGAAGGCTGGGATTTGTTTGGACTGACCCCGGGAATAGACTGATCCCAGGGGGCTAGCAAAGACAACAGGCCGGCTGCTTATCCACGACCCTGCCCTTTCAGTGACTCCAGAGAGGGATTTCACCCAGCTGGCCTTTCTTATCAAGTGACTCTCAGAGATGGACCATGAACTACACCTGACTGGCCCTCCCAAGTGAGTGACTCTCACAGAGGGACTTCACCCTGCTGGGCCTCCTTATCAAGTGACTCCCAGAGACGTACTTCACCTAGCTGGGCCTCCCAAGTAAGTGACTCGCACAGAGGGGCTTCACCTACCTGGGCTTTTGTTTTCTTGGCTTTGTTTTCCCGGGGCTTGCAACTAGTGCACCAATCCTGGAGGTACTGCAAAGTGTGGATTGGAAAACAAAATGTGTACTGCGGCTCTGCGTCCAGGGATGTGGTCTCTTTACCATACTGTTAACGTTTTGTAAGGATATCAGCAATGGGCATTGAAATGGGACCATTCAAGGCCCCTTTCAGGCAAAAGCACTCACTGATTTCTGAATAGTGAGTGTAAAAGCGTTAAGGTAACAATCTTGTTCCTGCTTGCATTTCACATGGTTCACGGGCGGCAGAGAAGTAACAGGACTCTGTCTTTTCCTTCTTACTTACAGAAGAAAAATACAGTGTCAACTTCTGCTCTGCCGCTTCAGCTGCCCCCCCCCCACCCCACTCTTTCATTCTTCCCTCTCTTTCTGTCTAGCAGTTCTTCTCTTACTGAAAACCTAGACTTCAAGATGGGGTTCTCACTCTCTTTCCTCTACTTTTTTATTTGCTCCCGTCCGAAATGGATCCAAAAAAGAAGATCATTTTTGCTGGAAATGTCGTATTTTAATTCTAAGGTGCAGCATCTGGAATAAAAGGTTAAAATTATGAAATATAACTAAATAAAGTAAGACAGTGGTAGCAAACTGACCAGATTGATTTTATTCACACCCAAACACATTAGCGCCACTTTTACAGAGTTTGCCAGTGAAGCGCTATTTTTGTTTTCTTGTCTTTGTTTTCCCTGGGCTTGCAACTAGTGCCCCAATCCTGGAGGGACTGCAAAGTGTGGATTGGAAAACAAAATGTGTACTGCGGCTCTGCGTCCAGGGATGTGGTCTTTTTACCATACTGCTTACGTTTTGTAAGGATATAAGCAATAGACATTGAAATGGGACCATTCAGGGCCCCTTTCAGGCAAAAGCACTCACTGATTTCTGAATAGTGAGTGTAAAAGCGTTAAGGTAACAATGTTGTTCCTGCTTGCATTTCACATGGTTTGCTAAATTTTGCATTCCCTATGAGTGTTTGCTTTATCCAGGATGTTGTTACTTTTTTTGTAGGCCACATATTGCTCTTGTCTAGTGCGTCATTTAAATTGAGCCTCAGCCAGGTGTTTATAGCCGGCAGCAATTGGGTTGTAGATGAAGGCAGTGTGAGTTTTTCTCAGTGGGACAGTATGGTGTTCAGTGGGGGAGACGATGTGGCACTATGGCCAGAGCTGCTGAATTTGGAACTGGGAAAGCAGGTTCAGCCTTAATAACCAGTCCACCAGACGACTCTCCTGAGAGAGCACAGTCCCATGCTAGACCTTAGAAGACTGAGCAAGACCTTAGAAGCCCCGGTGTCCTAGCACCAGCAGGTGGACCCTAGCACTGGCAAGTCTGGGTTAACCTTCAAGGTTTGTCCACCACAATCCATTCTGAAGTTCACCTCCAGTCTTGCAGGCAGGCCTATGAAGCAGCACACCCTAGAGCGACAGTGACTCTGTCACTGAGGTCACAGGACACTTGAGAAGGGCCAGCTCTAGGGCAGTGCAACCGGTGTGACCGGGCGCTGACTTTGGGTGGAGACATTATGTTTGCAAGTAAATTAATGTTTTAAAAGCGCTTGCTGCCTCCTTCCTGGCCACCAGCAATTTTCGGCAACAATAAAAATGTCATGATGACTCTGGTGTTTAATGTTCTTAGAGAGAGAGATCGGAGTTTTGTCTAGTGGAAGTTTTGACTCCTGGAAAGGTAGTACATAGGGTTAATGTGCCTGCAGCAAAGAACATGTAACAAGCAGATCACAAAGTGCACATAATGTAAATAGGTCAGTGGGCTACTGCGTGTGAGTGTGTAGGTGGCTCTGTGGGTGGCTCTATTTGTGTGTGGGTTGCTCTATGTGAGTGGCTCTGTGGGTGGCTCTGTGTGTGTGGGTGGCTTTGTGTGTGTGGCTCTATGTGTGGGTGCAAATGCAATAGGTTTCGCATTTAAGAGTGATTAAGCTATTGACATTGTAAATAACAATGCTGTTTCTTTGAATGTTTTTAAAAACAAAAACATAAACAAAAATAATGTCATGAGCAATGCCAACAGCTCAAACTTTAACAATGCCGAGACCATTGCATTGTAAATGCTTGTTTAGGTAGCAACCTGACACTGCTCCAAATCGTCCCCCAGTCTTTCCACCTCTAGGGGAGCTGTTTGAGGATCCGGAGTTAGCAGCGCTATATGTGGAGTAAGCAGCACTATATAGGGTGACCAGAATATTGGAGCCAGAAACCGGGACATTTCACAAAAATACTAAGACTACAACTTTACTTCAAGCGAGCGCACACAAGACAGCGCTCAACAGAGAATTACAGAAAAGGCAGTAAGAACCGACATAAAATACATGTTTGAAACCCAGTAGCTTGCCTGTTAATTAAATTTCTGTTTTGAAACGACTGTTAACTCTCCCCGCACCTCCCACGTTTTCAGTCGCCACTCTCTAAAAACCTGGACAGGAGCTAAATTTCCTGAAATCTGCCGGGACAGCTGGTGAAAAACCGGGAGCGTCCTGGCAAATCCAGGATGCCTAGTCACTCTAGCACTATATCCATAGTTAGCTGTGCTATATCCGGAGTTAACAGTGCTATATCTGGAGTGAGAAGTGCTATATATGGAGTTAGCAGCGCTATATCTGGAGTGAGAAGTGCTATATATGGAGTTAGCAGCGCTATATCTGGAGTTAGAAGTGCTATATATGGAGTTAGCAGCGCTATATCTGGAGTTAGAAGTGCTATATATGGAGTTAGAAGCGCTATATCTGGAGTTAGAAGTGCTATATATGGAGTTAGAAGCGCTATATCTGGAGTTAGAAGTGCTATATATGGAGTTAGCAGCGCTATATCTGGAGTGAGAAGTGCTATGTATGGAATTAGCAGCGCTATATCTGGAGTGAGAAGTGCTATGTATGGAATTAGCAGCGCTATATCTGGAGTTAACAGGGGCATATCAGCAAGGGCCAGCGATAATTATCGCTCAGCGCTCTTAGCGTGAGGATAATTATTGCCGGCCAACTCTGAATTTTATCACGGAGATAGCGTGCTATTAGCAACGCTTATCTCCAAAGCGATAAAATTCAGAGCGCAAGCTGCCAAATGTGCGATTATCACTAGAAATCCAGCGATAATCACACAACTTTTGGCGATAGCTTGCTGATAGGGCCTCACATACCTAGCCATGATATCCACCTTCCATAGGATATCATGGCTAAGTCAGTTTCAAAGCAGGCGTAAGGAAAGTAGCGATAACAGAGGTTATTGCTACCTTTCTTGTGGCTATGCTGCTTTGTGTGAGGCTTGATAATAGGAGAAATGTCGCTTAGCGACATTTCTCCCGTTATCCTGGGGAGGAACTCCCACTTTGCATCTCATTAGAGATGCAAAGATGGACGTTAAGGGAGATGGCGATAAGGCAAGGTTTCACGCAATAGCGTGACCTTGCTGATAAGGTGATAAAATTATCGCCGCTTTTCGTCCGAAAACGGACGCAAAAGCGGCGATAATCTTTTATCGCCTGCTTGTTGATATGCCCCAACAGTGTTTTATCTGGAGTTAGCAGCGCTATATCTGGAGTTAACAGTACTATATCTGGAGTTAGCAGCGCTATATCCGGAGTTAGCAGCGCTATATCCGGAGTTAACAGTGCTATATCTGGAGTTAGAAGCGCTATATTTGGAGTTAGAAGCGATATATCCGGAGTTAACAGTGCTTTATCTGAAGTTAGCAGCGCTATACCTGGAGTTAACAGTGCTATATCTGGATTTAGCAGCGCTATATACGGAGTTAGCAGTGCTAAATCCAGAGTTAGCAGCGCTATATGCGGAGTTAACAGTGCTATATCTAGAGTTAGCGGCACTATATCTGGAGTTAGCTTCGCTATATCCAGAGTTATCAGTGCTATATCTGGAGGTACCAGCGTTATATCCAGAGTTAGCAGTGATATATTTGGAGTTAGCAGCTCTATATCTGGAGTTAGCAGCGCTATATCTGGAGTTAACAGTGCTATATCTGGAGTTAGCAGCGCTATATCCGGAGTTAACAGTGCTATATCTGGAGGTACCAGCGTTATATTCGGAGTTAGCAGCGGTATATTTGGAGTTAGCAGCGCTTTATCTGGAGTTAGCAGCGCTATATCTGGAGTTACCAGCGCTATATTGCCCTCATATGCTAATACTTGAGGGGCATATCATCAAGGCGGTGCGATAAAATTATCGGCGCTTTAGCGTTTGTTTTCGGGCAAAAAGCGGCGATAATTTTATTGCAATATCAGCAATGTCACGCTATCACGTGAATCCATGCCTCAGCGCCTGTTTCCTTAACGCCCAGCTTTGCATCTCAAATGAGATGCAAAGTGGGCGTTCCACGCCAAATTACCGTGGGAAATGTCGCTAACCGACATTTCTCCTATCATCAATCTGAACGCTAACCTTCAGAGCAATAAGAAAAGTAGAGCTAACCGCGCTTATCGCTACTTTTCTTACGCCTGCTTTTAATCTGACTTAGCCATTATATCTAATGGAAGGTGGATAATATGGCTGAGTCTGCCCTGCCCTATCACCAAGCTATCGCCTATGGCTGTGCGATTATCGCTGGAATTCCAGCGATTATCGCACATTTATCAGCTATCGCTTGGATATTTATCGCTTTGGAGATAAGCGTCGCTTAAAGCACGCTATCTCAGCAATAAAAATCCAGCGATAGCCGGCGATAATTATCCTCGCGCTAAGCTCGCTTAACGATAATTATCGCCGGCTATTGCTGATATGCCCCTTAGTTTCAAAGCCATCAACCGTGACTGGTGCATCCTCTGATCGGTTACCATCTGCCTTATTAAGTGATCGATGCACAAAGTGAACAGAATGGGGGAGCAAGGGCAGCCCTGTAGTGTACCCCGTAAACTGAGGCTCTTTGCTGATTCTTGACCCATAGTTAGTAGTTGGGCATAGGGATGACGGTATAGTGCCTTCAAAGCCTTCAATTTACCCAGGCCAAACGCCTTGCCCTCAGGCACCCTCCAGAGATACCCCCGGGCCACTCGATCAAACGTCTTCTCAGCATGAGGAGCGGGGGTGGCGATTGCTGCCCCAAGACAGGGCAGGTAAGACCTGGGTTAGGTCACCGCCCCAAGACGGGGAGGAGGTCGCCGCCCCCAGATGGGGCAGGTAAGAGCTAGGGGGAGGTTGCCGCTCCAAGACGGGGCAGGTTAGACCTTGGGGGAGGTCGCTGCCCCAAGATGGGGCAGGTAAGACCTGGGGGGAGGCCGCCGCCCCAAGACGGGGACGGTAATACCTGGGAGGAGGTCATCGCCCCGGATGGGGCAGGTAAGAGCTAGGGGGAGGTCGCCGCTCCAAGACGGGGCAAGTAAGACCTGGGGGGAGGTCGCTGCCCCAAGATGGGGGCAGGTAAGACCTAGGGGGAGGTCGCCACCCCCAGATGGGGCAGGTAAGAGCTAGGGGGAGGTCGCCGCTCCAAGACGGGGGCAGGTAAGACCTGGGGGGAGGTCACCGCCCCACGACAGGGGCAGGTAAGACCTGAGGAGAGGTCGCTGCCCCAAGACGGGGCAGGAAAGAGCTGGGGGGAAGTCGTCGCTCCAAGACTGGGCAGGTAAGAGCTCGGGGGAGGTCGCCGCTCCAAGACGGGACAGGTAAGACCTGGGGGGAGGTCGCCTCCCCCAGATGTGGGAGGTAAGAGCTGGAGAGGACATTGACGCCTCATGATGGGGCATGTAAGAGCTGAGGGGAGGTCACCGCCCTGAGATGGCGGGTAAGACCTGGGGGGAGGTCGCCACCCCCAGATGGCAGGTAAGAGCTGGGGGGAGGTCACCGCCCCAAGATGGGGTAGGTAAGAGCTGGGGGGAGGTCACTGGCCTGAGATGGCAGGTAAGAGCTGGGTGGAGGTCGCTGCCCCAAGACGGGGCAGGTAAGAGCTGGGGGTCATCACCGCCCCAAGACGGGGCAGGTAAGAGCTGGGGGGAGGTCGCCGCCCCAAGATGGGGTAGGTAAGAGCTGGGGGAGGTCACTGGCCTGAGATGGCAGGTAAGAGCAGGGTGGAGGTCGCTGCCCCAAGGCGGGGCAGGTAGGAGCTGGGGGATGTCACCGCCCCTAAAACTCGTGCTGCCGGGGGCAGGTCGCCCCTTCCCTCTCATCCCCTCTTTGCTCCGCCACTGGTCGTAGCTGTGAATCGTGCCCTTCTTTGTCACAGCTTCCCCTGGATCTCATGCCCATCCTGGCCTCCCTGTGTCGGGCTCAAAGGCTATATCTCCATGGGGCATATTATCAAGGACGGTGTTAAAATTATCGCCAGTTTAGAGGCAGAAAACTGCTGCTAAAGCGGCGATAATGGGCTTGATGATATGCCGCAGAGAATTCCAATAGAAGCCCATGTTGACACCAGAACATGGGCTTCTATTGGAATTCTCAAGGGCATATTATCAAGCCCATTATCGCCGCTTTAGCGGCAATTTCCTGCTGCTAAACCGGCGATAATTTATAACGCCGTCCTTGATAATATGCCCCCATGTGCGCCAAATCCTTATTTAACCCCCTAATCTCTTCATCACCCTGCCTCCGGGTACAGACCACAAAGCTGACCGTTCCACCTCTCACACCTGCCTGAAATGGACCCATACCGCCCCCTAGATGCGGTACGTCTATTATTATCCAAACACTCTCTTTATCCTTTTTGTTCATGTGATCTACATTTAAAAGCAGTTTTCTATCAAACGTCCATTTACCGGAAAGTTTGCCCTTTCCTAGGCTTGTGATTTCTGTAGCCTTTTAATGACTGAGTTGGCCACCAGCCCCGGGGAAACCAGAAAGTAGTACAAGGGGACTTTTGATGGGGATGTGAAAAGCATGTATAGCCGGGGTCTGCCAACCCATGGCTCCTCCTAACCTGAGTTAGTGCTCTAAAAACCAGCAGCTTCCCACCCACCCCCACATGTATTTGCTTTACCACCACTCGAACCAATGCCCAGATGCATGTTGAAGTCCTCACAAACCATCAGGAGTGTTGGCCACGAAGCGAGGTCCACCACCAGCTCCCCCCAAACTGCGGACCCTTCTAGACTGGAGTCATAAACCGAGCAGACGGTAAGTCCGCCTCCTGCTGCCGGACATTCAATAGCCGCCCAGCTGCCGCCCCCTAGTGGAGACTCTGTGATGTACAGGCTGCAAAAGTATACCCTCTAACCTGTAGCAGATCTCTCTGCCCAGGGATGTGAGTCTCCTGCCCACAGGTCATACCTGCACCTATACCTTCAGTATTTCAGCCACGTTTGACCTCTTATTCTGGTTATTCAGCCCACAAACATTCACTGAACATATAAACAATGTGTCCCCATACACTGAAAGGTAACTGAATAAATGTTATCCTGAAGGGCCTCAAATAGCCCGTCCCGGGGGTACCAGCCCAAAGTAACGAAGCTGCATCACCTCCAAATTCCACATGATTCTGCTAATTTTTTGCATTCCCCCTTGCGTGACCCCACCCTACCCCATCCCACCTCCTGTCAACCAAAACCTACTAGTTACCACACATCTCGCAGCCCGGAGCTGCCCCGCTGCCATCGATCATACACGTTCCATGTGAATCGAGTAACCACCGCCACATTTTCGTGTCCACACTAGATTAGTTCAATTGAATATCCGTCCCCGTCCCCTTTACGCCACCAAGTTTCTAGCCGGACCCAGACGGTTCCATATCCGTGGATTCAAACTTGTCCTGTCGCATTATAGATTCTTACCCTCCAGGCGCCATATTATACAAGTGCCCCAGGGGTGCATTTGCGCCCGCTTTGCGTGCCCCTGGGGCACTTTGGTATTACAGAAAGGGCTGCAGACCCTTGTGCGTCCCCTTATGTAGTACAGATAGCACTGGCGCACATAAAGCGCCAACACTATCTCCAGGGGGCATTCCTTCATCTGCATGGGGGCGGGCCCCATGCAAATGAGGGAATCCCTTTGCCTCGGCGCCTGTGCCATATTACAGAGAGCACTTAAAAGGTGGCGCACTTTCAGTGGCCCCCTGATTGCAGTGCTCTGGCAGGGTGAAAGGGGGTCTCACGGACCCTCCGGACATCCCCTTACAGGTTGGTGCTGTCACTCACTGCACCGCCCTGCAAGGGGATGGCTAATCCAGGGGCATTGTGGAGGAGCGTCGCTTCACTGCCACAGCAAGTGAAAGATAAAATGATATACCATCATCGTTTTATTTCTCATTTGCCGGCTCTGAGCCCGGTTGTGCAGAGAGAGGTGGGGCCGAGGCATGGGAGAGGGAGTGCTATCTGCACATGTAAGTGCGCATGTGTGTTTAGATGGCTGTCTCAGGCCGGCCAAACACAGATGAGCACCGAGGTTTCTCCAATCTGGCTTTATTGAGCACATCGGCTGGAGAAACGGCACAGACTCCCTGCCCTGAGCGGAGCGTCCTTTCAGCCCAATCAGGCCAATGCCCGCGCGGCTCTCATCGAATGAGAGTAGCCCGAGGATTGCCGAGGGACTTTGAGGCTTCCCCAGTGCCCGCTGGGAGCAGGAAGCAGCAAAGCAGGACTCCGAGGCGCGAGGAGCAATGTGGCCGCCAGCTTCACGTAGGAGCTTTTAAACATCAATTGTTACCCACCACACTCCCCCTTCCCGTGCTGCCCCCCGCCTCCTCCACCCGCCCCACTACCTCTTCACTTTGTCGGGTGCAACAGGTCTAATTCTATTACAGGACCGGAGGCTTCGTATTATGCTTCTCTTTCTATTTATTGCTACTCACAGCAGCCAATGAAAACTTTTCTTATGTAAAACAAACTACATTTCCCATGATGCATATACCACATCACTTCCTGCAGGGCCCCATAAGAGCCAGTAACACCGGAACCAGTCCTCTTTCTTTGCTGCTCACGCAGACAGTTAAGTTGAGAGCTCCGTGTTTTGGCATTATTGATGATTTGTGTTACGATTACGGCAATGTGATTGCGATGTATTTGCATTTGCAGACTTGTTGCGCAAGCGGTTAAAATTGTGTAGTTACCGCGCTTGCTTACAGTCCCCGATTTTTCCCTTCGAGTGACGCGCTGAGGCGCTACGAGACCCCGGTCATAACGGGAGAGTCAGGGGCATTGGTAGCAGCGAGGGCTGCTTGGTAACAGCACTTAGTCCTGCCGTTGTGAGTGGCGGCGCTCGACCGCATCGCCGGTCTTCCCGAGCAGCGCGTGAGCGCGCGCTCGGGATTAGGCATGGTTCAGTTTCTGGCACGGTACCGCCCTGCCTTCGGCGGGTGATCTTTCATGAACAAGTGGCGCTCAGGCTTCCCTTATCTGCCAGTGACGCCGGGAGCCTTAATTGTTTATTCATTTCGGTTTAGATCAGGTTTCCACGTGCGTAGCACAATTGGGCTATTTTGGTAGGATTTGGGCTACGCACGTCGCAACTGCCTGGTTTTAGGTGTTTTGCTTTCGTTTTTTACCATTCAGACTATGTTTTTTCATCAGAGAGCACTGTTGACGCCTGGCTGGCTGCAAAAACGACCTGGGCCTGGAGGGAGCACACCTCCTTGGATCTGATTCTTGCTCTTTGGCTCCACTACGCCCTGAGGGCTGTAATAATTGGTCTACAGCTGCTGCTGAGGAGCTAGGTACTGGTGCTGTTGTGCTGTGGGTTGGCTCCCCCTTTGGAACACCCCTCCTTGTTGTTGTCTTATGAGTAAATACATTTACAAGTTTGGTTCCGCTATGGAGGATTGGGTGCATTACGAGGAGGATGATACCTTGTATGAAGAGGAGGTAGGGAGACCTGCCATTGAAGATAATATTGTTGAGGCCCTGGACGCTTCGGTACAGGAGTCGGTCAACAAGGCCCTGGAAAAGGCAGTGTGCAGCAAGCTTTGGCGACTGCTTTAAAGCCTATTACTAAGCAGCTGGAGAGATTTGCGAAGAAGCATGGCTTCACTAACCAATCAGAAGGGACGTCAGGAGAACCCCGGGCTAAGTCTTGGCCGCATTCCGACTCTTATGAGTCACTTCCACGCCCGGCTAGGGAGCGTGAGAGGGTACAAGATACTGACTCGGAGTCTACCTCCACCTCTTCTGACACCCCTGATGACTCCCCTCCAAGAAGAAGTCTCGGAAAGTTAAACATGTGGAGACTTCTCCCCTGGCTCCCACGCCCTTTACATTCAACCCCTCGGATATCGTTCACCCCAGATCCTCGGACTGGTTGCCTGCCCTGGAGGTGGCTGCGTATTTACACGAGAACTTGCACAAGTGCTTCGATAAGGAGGTGCGCAACAGGCTGCGGTCCAAATGTCCCAGACCGGATATATCGGACAAGGTGGCGGAAACGCCGGACATTGATCCTAGTATGCTTACATTCCTGAAAAAGTTCGCCAAAGACCCCAAGAAAGGGAAAGATCGTGCTTGGCGAGGGTGCCAAGATAAGCTCCTGGACGTGGTCGGACCCCTAGCGAAAATATTGGAGATGGCTCTGGAGGCACAGGAATCGGGGAGCACGATTGATTCCCATGTGCTGGCAGGCTCGACCCAACGGGCTATCTGCCTGCTCGGGAATGCCAACTGCGCGATTTCAACACAGCGCAGGAAGTCAATATTGATGCGCATGGACTCTAACCTTACAGAGTTGGCTGCGGCGGAACCTGGGCCGTTGGCGGACGGCAACCTTTTTGGTGACCGATTCGTCAAGGACGTTGCAAAATACGTGGGCACGTTCACGACCCTGGACAAGGCTCAGGCTGGGATCAAACGCGTTTTCCACGCCGGTGTTTTCAACAGGGTCGGACGAGGTCGGGGACGCTCGTTTGGCCTTCAACATTCCCAAGGTCCTCAGCGAGGAGATTTCGGACGCGGCAGAGGAGACTGGGACTCCACCCGCGGTGGCACCTTCTACCCCACCAGGCAGCGCTTCAACAAGCGGCACTTTAACAAGGGATCCTATCGTGGAGGATTCCAAGCCACCGAGTCTTCAGGTGAGCGCTCCAGATTTACTTCCTCTTCCCTTGGGGGGGCGTATTCGGCATTTCTATCACAATTGGGTTCAGATCTCACAAGACGCATGGGTGTTACAGACAGTTCAGGGGTTCCACCTAGAGTTTTTTCAGACTCCCTGTCAGGTACATCGTCCCAGACAGCTTTCTTTTTCCCAACTAGAGTGCGCTTTTATAGATTCAGAAATAGAAGAGTTGCTGCGGAAACGCGCGCTAGCCCCTTGCAACGAGGGCCCTCGCGGTTTCTGCAGCAATATTTTTCTGGTGCAGAAGAAAGGCGGGGGTTACAGGTTGGTACTCAATTTGAAAGATTTCAACCACTTTCTGACCTACAAGCACTTCAAGATGGAGGGCATCCATCTGCTGGCAGACTTACTAAAGCAGGGGGACTGGTTGGTCCGGCTGGACCTGAAGGACACCTATCTGTCCGTTCCCATATATCGCCCCCATCGCCACTTCCTTCAATTTCAATGGCGGAACCGATGGTACGAATATTTGGTCCTTCCTTTTGGACTTTCCTCAGCACCGTGGTGCTTCACCAAGGTTCTGAAACCGGTCGTTGCTTACCTCAGAGAACAAGGGGTTCGCATGATTGTCTATTTGGACGACATGCTCATCATGGCACAATCTCAGGAGTTAGTAGCGCTCCACTTGCGCATGACCATTCATATTCTGCAGAACCTGGGGTTTGTGGTCAACAAACCGAAATCGGTCTTGTCTCCCACACAGAAGATAGATTTTCTCGGGTTCGTCATAGACTCGCAGACGGCCCAATTCAGTCTCCCAAATTCCAAGCTTCGGGATATAAAGAAGGAGCTTTGCTCGTTCCTGACCAAACAGATGGTCTCGCTCAGGGGGATTGCCCGGATAGTGGGACTTCTTGCATCGTCCATTCAAACGATATTTCCGGGTCCCCTGCACTACAGGGCCCTTCAACGACTCAAAATTCAGCACTTACAAAAGGGCCTTTCCTACACGGACGTAGTCCCTCTTTCTCAAGAAGTGAGGGAGGAGATGCAATGGTGGTTAGCCCACGTCGAGGCTTGGAACGGCAGAGCAATTTTTGGCTCTCTCCCAGAGGTAGTCATAGAATCCGATGCCAGCCATTGGGGTTGGGGAGCGCGCTGCAGAAATATTTCCACAGGGGGACGTTGGTCCCTAGGGGAGTTAGATCTTCATATAAATTGTCTGGAGCTCCTGGCAGGTTCGTTTGCGATCCGGACGCTGGCTCCCAAACGGATCTCATGTTGCATCCTTCTTCGGATGGACAACATATCGGCGGTACGGTACATCAACAAACTGGGGGGCACGAGGTCCTCAATGTTGGTGGAGATAGCGAAAGCCTTTTGGCATTATTGCCTGAACCAGCAGATCTCGGTGATAGCGGAATACATTCCGGGTCAGTCCAATGTGGTGGCAGACTGGAATTCACACCACCTCAGGGACTACAGCGATTGGCAACTTCTCCCACGAGTGGTCCTGTGGCTACAGGAGATTTGGGGGATTTGCGAGATAGACCTGTTTGCCTCCAGACTGAACCGTCAGATGACGAGTTTCTTCAGCTGGAGGCCGGACCCTCTGGCTCTGGCGACGGATGCCTTTGCGCAGGAGTGGACTCAGAAATTGAATTACGCATTCCCACCATTCATCCTCATTCCACGCGTATTCACTCAAGTGATGCGCCAGAAAGCAGAAGTGATTTTAGTGACTCCCTTGTGGAAGTCGCAGCCTTGGTTCCCATTGTTGCTGGAGGCGAGCTGCGACTTCCCCAGGAGGATCCCATGGTCCTCGACGATGCTCCAGGGCCCTCAGGGGGAGAGACAGCCGATGGTCCTATCGGGGCACCTGTCCCTGATGGCCTGGAGACTTTCAGGCAACGTTGGCAAATGCCAGGATTTTCAGACCAGGCTGCAAGCTTTATCAATCAAGCGTGGGCCCCCTCTACCAGGAAGCGGTATGCTTCAGCCTGGGGAGGCTGGGTTCGTTGGTGCATGGGACAACATGTGGATCCCGTGGGGGCAGGATTACCCTATATTGTAAATTTTCTGTCAGAAAAGGCGGCGGAGGGTTTGGCGTATCGCTCGGTTAATAACTTCCGTTCCGCCATCTCGGCAGGCCACTCTCAGATTGAGGGCAAACCTGTCGGAATGCATCCTTTAATTTGTAAACTCCTAAAGGGTATCCACCCAAACTGAAGTATTCTTCATTGTGGGATGTCTCACTGGTTCTGTCTCCGTTTAATAACTGGCCGGACAACAACAGGTTGTCCAGGAAACAATTGTCGGCAAAACTGGCCATGTTGCTTTGCTTAGCGGCTTGCAGACGTTCCTCGGATGCTAAAGCACTGGATATTACAGGCAGAGTATTTACTCCGGAGGGAGTTTCGTTTTCTATTACGGCTAGGACTAAAACAATGTCACGTAGTGTGGATTATCATGCTTTTCCCGATAATGCTAAACTTTGGGTGGTTCAATGCCTCAAGGCTTATGAAGAATGTACCAGGTCTATTAGGTCTGATGGTGTGGCGCAATTGTTAATAGCTCTGCAAAAACCGTACAAACCTGTGACTGCGGCTACCATAGCCAGATGGCTCAAAGATGTTATGCATGAAGCAGGGGTGGATACCCAAGTGTTTGGTGCACATTCTGTTCGAGGCGCCATGGCCTCTAAGACTTTCATGCTGGGTTCTACGGTGCAAGATATTATGCATTCTGCAGACTGGTCGTCTGAATCAACGTTTAAGCAGTTTTATTATAAACCGGTGGGTGATATATCCTCTGTTGTTTTTAATCAGCGTTAAACTAGCATATTACGAAGCCTCCGGTCCTGGAATAGAATACAAAATTAGCTAGCATTCGCGCCAAGAATTTTCAATTCTATTAAGGACACGGAGGCGAGGATTATCCCACCCGGTTAAATTACTGTAATGTAATTTTTGCCCACCCGTTGTGTATATATTCTGATTATACAGAAGTTACAGGTTGTTTTATCTCTGTTTTTTCAGGATCTGACAAGAAGATGGATTAATCCGGTGTGCAGATTGACGTTCTTCCCAGCTGGTCTGGTGTTCTTCCACGTTGGAAGCTGTTGTTGAACTTTAATACTTATTGGACTTTTGTTCGGAGCAAAGAAAGAGGACTGGTTCCGGTGTTACTGGCTCTTATGGGGCCCTGCAGGAAGTGATGTGGTATATGCATCATGGGAAATGTAGTTTGTTTTACATAAGAAAAGTTTTCATTGGCTGCTGTGAGTAGTAGCAATAAATAGAAAGAGAAGCATAATCCTCGCCTCCGTGTCCTTAATAGAATTGAAAATTCTTGGCGCGAATGCTAGCTAATTTTTTATCCCCTTTCAAAGTGCAGGCGGGCTGCCGCGGACACTGTGAAAACACGGGGCGGCTTTAAAGCAGCCGCTTTGTTTTTCACATGAATGCGCTGCCCCAGGGCAGCAGGAGTTAGAGGCTGCCCTGGGGGCAGCGCATTCATCAGATTTTCCTTCATTGCGGTGGGCACACCTCTTAAAAGGTGTGCCAGCGCAGTGAAGGATTATGTGCCGCATGTATAATATGCCCCAGATTCCTGGGCCATAATCTCAGAGGTGAACACCTGTGTCTTATTCTTCCAAATAATTTTCAATTTGGCTGACGGATCGGAAAGGCTTGCGCCTCTTTGTCCTGAAAAGGTTTAATTAACTGCCTGAAACCCCACCTGCGTTCCACTGCTGCATGGCTTGGGAGGTGTGTGGCACTGGCCTCTCCCTGCACGTGCCCTGTCCATCCCTGCTCCTGGCCCTCTTGGGAGGTGTGTGGCACTGGCCTCTCTCAGCACGTGCCCTGTCCATCCCTGCTCCTGGCCCTCTTGGGAGGTGTGTGGGACTGGCCTCTCTCAGCACGTGCCCTGCCCATCCCTGCTCCTGGCCCTCTTGGGAGGTGTGTGGGCCTGGCCTCTCTCAGCACGTGCCCTACCCATCCCTGCTCCTGGCCCTCTTGGGAGGTGTGTGGGACTGGCCTCTCTCAGCACGTGCCCTGTCCATCCCTGCTCCTGGCCCTCTTGGGAGGTGTGTGGGACTGGCCTGCTCTCTCAGCACGTGCCCTGTCCATCCCTGCTCCTGAACCTGTTGGGAGGTGTGTGGGACTGGCCTGCTCTCTCAGCACGTGCCCTGTCCATCCCTGCTCCTGGCCCTCTTGGGAGGTGTGTGGGACTGGCCTCTCCCAGCATGTGCCCTGTCCATCCCTGCTCCTGGCCCTCTTGGGAGGTGTGTGGGACTGGCCTCTCTGCACGTGCCCTGCCCATCCCTGCTCCTGGCCCTCTTGGGAGGTGTGTGGGACTGGCCTCTCTGCACGTGCCCTGTCCATCCCTGCTCCTGGCCCTCTAGGGAGGTGTGTGGGACTGGCCTCTCTCAGCACGTGCCCTGTCCATCCCTGCTCCTGGCCCTCTTGGGAGGTGTGTGGGACTGTCCTCTCTCAGCACGTGCCCTGCCCATCCCTGCTCCTGGCGCTCTTGGGAGGTGTGTGGAACTGGCCTCTCCCAGCACGTGCCCTGCCCATCCCTGCTCCTGGCCCTCTTTGGAGGAGTGTGAGACTGGCCTCTCCCAGAACGTGCCCTGCCCATCCCTGCTCCTGGCCCTCTTGGGAGGTGTGTGGGACTGGCCTCTCTGCACGTGCCCTGTCCATCCCTGCTCCTGGCCCTCTTGGGAGGTGTGTGGGACTGGCCTCTCTCAGCACGTGCCCTGTCCATCCCTGCTCCTGTCCCTCTTGGGAGGTGTGTGGGACTGGTCGCTCTCAGCACGTGCCCTGCCCATCCCTGCTCCTGGCCCTCTTGGGAGGTGTGTGGAACTGGCCTCTCCCAGCACGTGCCCTGCCCATCCCTGCTCCTGGCCCTCTTTGGAGGAGTGTGGGACTGGCCTCTCCCAGCACGTGCCCTGCCCATCCCTGCTCCTGGCCCTCTTGGGAGGTGTGTGGGACTGGCCTCTCTCAGCACGTGCCCTGCCCATCCCTGCTCCTGGCCCTCTTGGGAGGTGTGTGGGACTGGCCTCTCTCAGCACGTGCCCTGTCCATCCCTGCTCCTGGCCCTCTTGGGAGGTGTGTGGGACTGGCCTCTCTCAGCACGTGCCTTGCCCATCCCTGCTCCTGGCCCTCTTGGGAGGTGTGTGGAACTGGCCTCTCCCAGCACGTGCCCTGTCCATCTCTGCCCCGGCCCTCTTGGAAGGGTTGTGGACTGGTCCCTCCCATCACGTGCCCTGTCCATCTCTGCCCCGGCCCTCTTAGTAGGTCTGAGGGACTGGTTCCCCCCAGCACGTGCCCTGTCCATCCCTGCTCCTGGCCCTCTTGGGAGGTGTGTGGAATTGGCCTCTCCCAGCACGTGCCCGCCCATCCCTGCTCCTGGCCCTCTTTGGAGGAGTGTGAGACTGGCCTCTCCCAGAACGTGCCCTGCCCATCCCTGCTCCTGGCCCTCTTGGGAGGTGTGTGGGGCTGGCCTCTCTGCACGTGCCCTGTCCATCCCTGCTCCTGGCCCTCTTGGGAGGTGTGTGGGACTGGCCTCTCTCAGCACGTGCCCTGTCCATCCCTGCTCCTGTCCCTCTTGGGAGGTGTGTGGGACTGGCCTCTCCCAGCACGTGCCCTGCCCATCCCTGCTCCTGGCCCTCTTTGGAGGAGTGTGGGACTGGCCTCTCCCAGCACGTGCCCTGCCCATCCCTGCTCCTGGCCCTCTTGGGAGGTGTGTGGGACTGGCCTCTCTCAGCACGTGCCCTGCCCATCCCTGCTCCTGGCCCTCTTGGGAGGTGTGTGGGACTGGCCTCTCTCAGCACGTGCCCTGTCCATCCCTGCTCCTGGCCCTCTTGGGAGGTGTGTGGGACTGGCCTCTCTCAGCACGTGCCTTGCCCATCCCTGCTCCTGGCCCTCTTGGGAGGTGTGTGGAACTGGCCTCTCCCAGCACGTGCCCTGTCCATCTCTGCCCCGGCCCTCTTCGAAGGGTTGTGGACTGGTCCCTCCCATCACGTGCCCTGTCCATCTCTGCCCCGGCCCTCTTAGTAGGTCTGAGGGACTGGTTCCCCCCAGCACGTGCCCTGTCCATCCCTGCTCCTGGCCCTCTTGGGAGGTGTGTGGAATTGGCCTCTCCCAGCACGTGCCCTGCCCATCCCTGCTCCTGGCCCTCTTTGGAGGTGTGTGGGACTGGCCTCTCTCAGCACGTGCCCTGTCCATCCCTGCTCCTGGCCCTCTTGGGAGGTGTGTGGGACTGGCCTCTCTCAGCAAGTGCCCTGTCCATCCCTGCTCCTGGCCCTCTTGGGAGGTGTGTGGGACTGGCCTCTCTCAGCACGTGCCCTGCCCATCCCTGCTCCTGGCCCTCTTGGGAGGTGTGTGGGACTGGTCTCCTCTCCCAGCACGTGCCCTGCCCCTGGCCCTCAGCCCCTGCTGTGGAGGTGTGGGAGGGGCCTCCGGAGCCCGGGACAGCAGTGGATCCGGATCCATGAAGCTGGTAATGAGAATTTAAAGTGAGAGGATTGTCTGAAGCAACCTGTTCCTGGGGGGGGGGGGGGGGGGCGGGGGGCGGGGGGCTGCTGCAGGATCCGTGTCCTTGCGCTGGTTCTGGGGAGGGAGGGGCGCGCAGGAGAGGAGGGGGGCTGGGAGACTTTGAAGTGGTGGTACAAGATTCATTAAACATCTTCTCAGGGGACCTGGTGCAGGGAAAGACGGGGAAGGAATGTCTGACATTCAAGAGGCAGAAAAAGGTTTCAGGTGAAAAAAAACATAAGAGGCTGAAATCTGAAGTGCACCTGAGCGGAATGGAAAATGAAAGAGGGGCCTCAGGGGCACAGAATGCAGGTCCCCCCTTCTCAGACACCCGCCCCACATCTGGCGTCTTCTGAGAGGGCGGACAAAATCGGGCAATTTTCTGCAATTTCGCACTGAAGAAAGAGATGAAATTTCCCAGACTGTGTGTTAACTGCGCGTTAGAACACCTTCCCTCTAAGGGCCCTGGATGGAATTTGGTCATTTTGACAAGTGAGACAATCTGAGTGCTGAGGGCGAGAGGTCAGAATCAGAAACAACAGAGAAGAGAAGACAGAGGGGATGAGATGAGTAGATACATGCGGCAGAGAACAGGAAACAGGTCAGAATCAGCAACAAGAGAGATGAGACAGAGGACAGGGTTACAGGAGAGAGGTCAGAGCTGTACTAAGAGCAGAGATGGGATGGGAGAGTGTTACCTGTGGCAGGAGAGAGGTCAGAGCTGTACGAGGAGCAGAGATGGGATGGGAGAGTGTTACCTGCAGCAGGAGAGAGAGGTCAGAGCTGTACAAGGAGCAGAGATGAGATGGGAGAGTGTTACCTGTGGCAGGAGAGAGGTCAGGGCTGTACTAAGAGCAGAGATGAGATGGGAGAGTGTTACCTGCAGCAGGAGAGAGAGGTCAGAGCTGTACAAGGAGCAGAGATGAGATGGGAGAGTGTTACCTGTGGCAGGAGAGAGGTCAGGGCTGTACTAAGAGCAGAGATGAGATGGGAGAGTGTTACCTGCGGCAGGAGAGAGGTCAGGGCTGTACTAGGAGAAGAGATGAGATGGGAGAGAGTTACCTGCAGCAGGAGAGAGGTCAGAGCTGTACCTGGAGCAGAGATGGGATGGGAGAGTGTTACCTGTGGCAGGAGAGAGGTCAGGGCTGTACTAAGAGCAGAGATGAGATGGGAGAGTGTTACCTGCGGCAGGAGAGAGGTCAGGGCTGTACTAAGAGCAGAGATGAGATGGGAGAGTGTTACCTGCGGCAGGAGAGAGGTCAGGGCTGTACTAGGAGAAGAGATGAGATGGGAGAGAGTTACCTGCAGCAGGAGAGAGGTCAGAGCTGAACCTGAAGCAGAGATGAGATGGGAGAGTGTTACCTGCAGCAGAAGAGAGGTCAGAGCTGTACGAGGAGCAGAGATGAGATGGTAGAGTGTTACCTGCAGCAGGAGAGAGGTCAGAGCTGTACGAGGAGCAGAGATGGGATGGGAGAGTGTTACCTGCAGCAGGAGAGAGGTCAGAGCTGAACCTGAAGCAGAGATGAGATGGGAGAGTGTTACCTGCAGCAGAAGAGAGGTCAGGGCTGTACTAAGAGCAGAGATGAGATGGGAGAGTGTTACCTGCAGCAGGAGAGAGGTCAGAGCTGTACGAGGAGCAGAGATGAGATGGGAGAGTGTTACCTGTGGCAGGAGAGAGGTCAGAGCTGTAAGAGGAGCAGAGATGAGATGGGAGAGTCTTACCTGCAGCAGGAGAGAGGTCAGAGCTGAACCTGAAGCAGAGATGAGATGGGAGAGTGTTACCTGCAGCAGAAGAGAGGTCAGAGCTGTACGAGGAGCAGAGATGAGATGGGAGAGTGTTATCTGTAGGAGCCAGAGAGAGATCAGAGCTGTACATGGAGCAGAGATGAGATGGGAGAGTGTTACCTGCAGCAGAAGAGAGGTCAGAGCTGTACTAAGAGCAGAGATGAGATGGGAGAGAGTTACCTGCAGCAGGAGAGAGGTCAGAGCTGTACTAAGAGCAGAGATGAGATGGGAGAGTGTTACCTGCAGCAGAAGAGAGGTCAGAGCTGTAAGAGGAGCAGAGATGAGATGGGAGAGTGTTACCTGCAGCAAGAGAGAGGTCAGAGCTGTACGAGGAGCAGAGATGGGATGGGAGAGTGTTACCTGCAGCAGAAGAGAGGTCAGAGCTGTAAGAGGAGCAGAGATGAGATGGGAGAGTGTTACCTGCAGCAGGAGAGAGGTCAGAGCTGTACGAGGAGCAGAGATGGGATGGGAGAGAGTTACCTGCAGCAGGAGAGAGGTCAGAGCTGAACCTGAAGAAGTGATGAGATGGGAGAGTGTTACCTGCAGCAGAAGAGAGGTCAGAGCTGTACTAAGAGCAGAGATGAGATGAGAGAGTGTTACCTGTAGCAAGAGAGAGGTCAGAGCTGTACGAGGAGCAGAGATGGGATGGGAGAGTGTTACCTGCAGCAGGAGAGAGGTCAGAGCTGTACGAGGAGCAGAAATGAGATGGAAGAGTGTTACCTGCAGCAGGAGAGAGGTCAGAGCTGTACGAGGAGCAGAAATGAGATGGAAGAGTGTTACCTGCAGCAGGAGAGAGGTCAGAGCTGTACGAGGAGCAGAGATGAGATGGAAGAGTGTTACCTGCAGCAGGAGAGAGGTCAGAGCTGAACCTGAAGCAGAGATGAGATGGGAGAGTGTTACCTGCAGCAGAAGAGAGGTCAGAGCTGTAAGAGGAGCAGAGATGGGATGGGAGAGTGTTACCTGCAGCAGGAGAGAGGTCAGAGCTGTACGAGGAGCAGAAATGAGATGGAAGAGTGTTACCTGCAGCAGGAGAGAGGTCAGAGCTGTACGAGGAGCAGAGATGAGATGGAAGAGTGTTACCTGCAGCAGGAGAGAGGTCAGAGCTGAACCTGAAGCAGAGATGAGATGGGAGAGTGTTACCTGCAGCAGAAGAGAGGTCAGAGCTGTAAGAGGAGCAGAGATGGGATGGGAGAGTGTTACCTGCAGCAGGAGAGAGGTCAGAGCTGTACGAGGAGCAGAGATGAGATGGGAGAGTGTTACCTGTGGAAGGAGAGAGGTCAGAGCTGTACGAGGAGAAGAGAAGAGATGAGATGGGAGAGTGTTACATGCAGCAGGAGAGAGGTCTGAGCTGTAGGAGGAGCAGAGATGAGATGTCGGAGTGTTATCTGCAGCAGTAGAGGAGTCTGAGCTGTACCTGAAGCATGAATGTACATGGAAAAGAGCTGCCCCTGAAGTAGAAGAGGGGGCAGAACAGTACATGGTGCTGGAGCATGGACAGAGCTGCACCTGGAGCAGGAGCATGGACTGAGCTGTGCCTGGTGCAGGATCGTGGACAGAGGCACCTGGTGCAGAAGCGTGGACAGAGCTGCAGCTGTTGCAGAACCATGGAAAGAGCTGTGCCTGCTGCAAAGGCGTGGACAGAGCTGTACCTAGGGCAGAGGTGGAGAGGGGGCAGAATGTACCTCAAGTGACATCACCTTTCGATGTTGTAATGACGGCAATATGTTCGGCACTAGGACCGGCCTGAGTGGGGAGACCAGGGCGGGCGAAAGGGAGGAGCCGAGGGCTAGTAAGGCAGTTAGCCATTAGCCCTGTATGAGGAAGGAGCTAATAAAAGAAGCTGACCAACTAGACGCTGTGTCCGTGTCTTTAGTATCTACAAGAATACTACAACTGGCGACGAAAGAGCTTCCACGTGTGCGTGAAGCGAGGAACAGCGCGACGACAGAAGTGCCCACCGGGAGTCCACCCCGGCGGCAACAAAGCAGGAGCTCGCCCCACGTGTGGAGGCTGGAGCGCGAGACGGAACGAGCCTACCGGGAGCCCACCCCGGCGGCGACTGACCGAGAACTGCTCACCCTGCGTGTGGGGTTGGAGCGCGAGACGGAACGAGCCTACCGGGAGCCCACCCCGGCGGCGACTGACCGAGAACCACAGGTGATATTGAAAGAGCCGACCGGGAGCCCACCCCGGCGGCAACAGTGAACAGTGCCCAGAAATAAAGAAAATAACCCTACCAGGCATGGTAGCGGTGTCCAGAAGTGGAGCCCCGGTGAGTGATATTGAGTAAAATCAAGCGTGAACGAGCGCGGGTCTCCGGCCATCTGAAAAGCCAAAATCTCGCTGTACACGAGATTCTCGCGGCGGCCATCTTGAAATCAGGCACGAGATTTGCCCGATCCCTTGTTAAGAACCACCGGCGGCCATCTTTAAGTCAGGCGGATGAATCAAAATGCAAACAAACACTGGTAAATGAAACGAAAGCAACAAACAAGCATTAGCAAATACAATAGAAGCAACAAACAAGCATTGATACATGCAATAGAAGATACAAACAAGCATTGGTAAAGACAAACAGAAGTACCAAACAAGCATTAGTAAATGCAACAGAAGCAACAAAGACCAGCACATCTATCAATGCGATTACAACAAACTCTTCATTAATATCTCGAAGAATGAGACATCAGTGCTGTTGGAAATGGTTTTCACTCATTTAATCACCTGTCTGTTTTGCTTTCTGATCCCCAGCTGTGGACTTTTAGCATGAGCGAGTCTCAGTGCTCGAGTCTCAGGAACTGTCAATTCTGTGTCAATGGCCTGCGAGTGCAAACCCCCAGTGGATGCCTTTCAGGACAAGGCCACGGCTGCTCGGCTAGGATAGGAGGCTCTGGGCTAGTTACACATGAAAATATTAGCACACGCATGTGCACATGTTCAGCATGAGTGTGTGAGACTAAGTCTAGCTCAGCTCAGTAGCTGCACACAGGTAGCTTGTCGCAAAAGGGACCCTACAGGGACTGGTGCTGACCTGGTGCAGGCCTTATAATGTGAGTAGGATTTCACAGTGCAGGTCTGTAGCGCTGATTGAAAGGCTGTCTCTTCACTGCATTTTATCTTATTGGTGAAATCTGTTTTACCGCACAGTTTTGTCATACTTGGCCTAAAGATATCAGTCAGGTATGTATTTTAGGGGAGAGGAGATGGCCTAACGGCTAGGGCGGTCCACCTTGAATCTGGGGAACTGGGTTTGAGTCTCGGCAATGACGCAGAACATCCTGTGATTCTGGGCAAATCACTTAATCTACCCGTGCCTAACAAAAATGAATGTATCCTTGTAGGAGAGTAGGATCTGCTTCACATGGGTACGTTCTACTTTAACTAGAAGACTGAAGAAATCTCCCTTGGGGTCAAGGAGTGACTCCCCTGCTTGGCAGGCACCGGTCTGCATCGTTGAAGCTCCCGCTGGATGCCAAAGTCTTTGCGTCACCAGAGGTGGATTTCCAGACTTCCTTGAGGCTACCCTGAGTCCACAGTAAAGCTGATGCCTGTGGCTATCGTGGGTGATGTGGAACCATGACCCCTGTACACCGTGAACTTTTGCAGCAACACTATCTTCCTGGTCCTCCTCGAAGTTGTGCTTTGGGCTCCGAGTAGCCCCAGCGTTGAGCACCTCCTGCACTGAAGATTGTTGACTCCCACTCCACGAGTGACCCGTGGGCCAGCTACAAGTGCGACCGCACGAGGCTCCTTCGCAATCACTAGCCCGTTGGCTAGCAGGTCCCCATGAAGGCAACTCTTCTTCTGCTTGGGTTTTCCTGGTTGCTCCAGACATGCCCTGACTTACCTTAGCTGGGCGAGTCCCTCAGAACTTGCTGGTCTGCACCGCAGTCCTTTCTCTGAATTCCAGTGACTTGCCGTTGCCAAGGCTTGTTGGGTCCATTCTGGACGAAGTTTGTCGAGTGCTGCGGTGTCGGCGACCAGAATGGACCCAACAAGCCTTGGCAACGGCAAGTCATGTGGAGATAGAAGAAAGACATCGGTGCAGACCAGCAAGGTCTGGGGGACTCACCCTACGAGGGTAAGTCGGGGCACATCTGGAGCAATCAGGAAAGCCCAATCAGAAGAGGAGTTGCCTTCATGGGGACCCACTAGCCAACGGGCTAGCCATCACGAAGGAACCTCGAGCAGTCGCACTGGAAACTGGCCCACGGGTCACTCGTAGAGTGGAGGCCAGAGATTTTCAACCGGTTTGAACTGTGCTATGCACAGGGACATCAAGTGTGCCCCGAGTGCAGGACTTCAAAGCACCAGAGAGTGCTGCCGCTCAGCCCCAATACACATCTGCCTGTCTGGGCACTGGGACAGGAAACCTATTGTCCAGGCCTCCCCTGCCAGAGTTTCGGTCAGCAGCAGGAGGCCAGACCCGTGTCTGTGGCAGTGGCATCCATTTTGTGTCCATCAATAGTTCTTTTTGCATTTATCCATTTTGTGATGCCAGGGCTGTAGAATATCCTACCGGGTTAGACCAGTGTGAACATGTCTCTCCCTCTAGAAGGGTGGAATGCGACCCCCGCTGCCACCACTAGCGGGGGGGGGGGGTAGTATTCCAAAGCATTTGACACCAAACACGACATGTTTCCGTGAAGCCAGTCCAAAGTTAGCATTTACCGCAAGGTTATAATGCACTTAAGAGTATATGGTCAGGCTGCACCACAAACAGCATCAGAGGAGGTACTCCGAACGCTGCAGAGGGGCTCTGCTCATGCAGGGACACCCTCTCACATACAAAACCAAGCACTCTGCCTTCAGGATTGTTAAGGCCTGCCATAGGAGTGACTTATAGGTTTTATAAGTGTGTGCAATGGTAGTGACATAGGTAGCCTATACCACAGTAAGGGGTGCAAGTACAACCTTACCCAGGCTGCAGTAGCAGACCGGTGGTGTCATTTTGGAGTGTGTCCCAGGGGTGGCATAATACATGCTTCAGCCCCTTGTAGGCCGATGAGGTACCTATGTCCTGGGTACATAGTATACCATATACTAGGGACTTATAAGACACTCCAGAATCCAAATAGAGATGTACCTAATGTACATGGAAACTATTCTACAGAGAAAGCAGATAGACTGGGGCCCTGAATAGCAGGATCCCAGTCCAACTAAGTCATAAACCAGCAAAACACCAGGCATAAAGTGGGGGCAACCATATAGTCAGATTTCCACCTTCCTACATAATCCCCCCCCAAGCGAAAGGAGATAAGGCTAACCTTGGCCAGTTGAGCCTTTATTGACTAAGTGGCCATATAAGGAAGCACCTGCACTAGCATGGTTGCCCCCTGTCTTATGGTCCACTAAGCTATCCCTCACCCTAAGGGTATGAGAGGGTCTCCACCATGGGGAGTTACTACCTGTGGGGTGTTTTGGCAAAGTAAAAGGCTGGTGAGGTGTCTGAGTAGAGAAGTTAGGCCTTAAGAAAGTTGGCCTCAGCTTCCTCAGATCACTGGGCACCATGTATGCCTCTCTTTCCATGACTGAGTTGTACTTTGCTCTAAGGGTCAACCTCTGGCTGCCTACAGCTGGGGGTTGGGCCCCTTTGGTTGGAACACTGGAGGGACATGGCAGGTTTGGGACCTTTTGGTCCCAGGTTTGTCTTTGCCCAACAGAGTCTTTCTGGGGGAGGTCCCTACTCACTGGTGATGGGGATCCCTCAGTGTGTTGAGGAATTCTCACCTGGCTAGGGCTACTAGACTGGGTACCCCTCATCTCCTGATGGGGGGGAGTTCCTCTGGACAGGGGGCCCTGTGGGGTCCACTGACCTTCCTGACCTTCCTGCCCTGGGATGACTGAGGCAGGGTAGAGAGGGGCAGGTTACCTGCTCCAGACTGGGTACCACCTAGGAAGGGTCCCCTGCCATCAGAGGTGTTGCCAGGCCAGGCCTGACTACCTCTGGGGTAGTTCCTTCACTAGGGGTAGGATCAGTTCCCTGAGGAGGCTGACCCTTACCTAAAGTGTGGGGGATGAAGACTGTTCTTCAACCCCTATGCTCTCTTGTGGAGGAGAGTGGGCCATTCTTTCAGACTCTATAACTCCCAAAAATGTCTGGGGTTGGGCTGTGGCCATCACAGCCCCAGTAGCCCTTTCAGCTATGCCCAGCATTCTCAGATGGGCTTGGTGTTCAACGTCAGCCCATGTTGAAATTTCCAGGTCATTTCCCATTAGGCAATCTACAGGCAAGTTTGGGGACACTGCCACTCTCTTTGGGCCTGTGACCCCTCCTCAGCTGAGATTGACTATGGCCATGGGGTGATCTGTGCTGACGCCATCTATGTTGGTCACCTGATAACTCAAGTCAAGTAAAAGCTGCTGAGAGGGAACTAGCTTCCCTGTCACCATGTTGATACTAGCCCCAGTGTCCCTATAGGACACAGCTTTCTGACCATTGATTATGGGCTCCAGTCTAACTTTCTGGGTGCAATACCACCACCTGGGAGATTACTACTAGTAGTACCAGGAGGAATGGTAGTATTTGTTGGAGGAACATTTTCTTTATTGCCAATCCTGAGGCAACTGGGATCAGTTTTCCAGTGCCCAGGCTTTTTACAGACATGGCAATATGGTTTCTTTTCAGGAGAAGGAGTTTGGGACCCACCCCCAGAAGAGGACTTTTGGGGCCCTGTAGTGGACTTATCTTTAGATTTGTCCCCACCTTTCTCTTGGGGCTTGGTAAAATCTTTCTTCTGGCCACCCCCCTGATTCTTAGGCCTTACCCTGGTTCTGACCCATTTGTCTGCCTTCTTTCCCAATTCTTGGGGAGAGGTCAGATCAGAGTCCACCAGGTACTGGTGTAAACGCTGGTTTTGACAATTTCTAAGGATCTGCTCCCTCATAATCAAATTGTACAATCCCTTGAAGTCATGCAATTTGCTGCCATGTATCCAACCTTCCAGAGCCATAGTAGCACAATCAACAAAGTCTACCCAGTCTTGAGTCTGAGCTTTTTGGGTGTCTCTGAACTTCAACCTATACTGTTCAGTGGTTAGGCCAAACCCATCAATCAGAGCACTCTTCAAGACCTTGTAATCATCAGCATCCTCTTCTCTTACAGTGAGGAGCTTGTCTCTACCTTTGTCTGCAAAGGAGAGCCATACGATTGCTGCCCACTGACCTTGAGGGACCTTCTGTACTTTACAGGCCCTTCCCAAGGCAGTTATCCATTTGTGGATGTCAACCCCACTTTGGTAGGGAGGGACAACCTTGCTTAGGTTTTTATGGTCATAGGACCTTTCCCTATCTCTAGGTAAGTTGTTGCCACCAAGGCACTATAGTCCTTCCTTTTTTCTAGCTCTGTAGAGCTCTAGGGCTTCCTTATCTAGGGCCATCTGCTGTTTTCTGAGGTGAAGCTGAGCTTGCTCATACCTCAGCAGTCTCTCTCTCCTCCCTCCCCCTGTGAGAAGAAATAGAGGTCCCTACAGATGAGTGAGACTGGACAGACTCCCTTGAGAGAGATCTATCCCTTCTAACCCTATTTTCAACTCTTCCTGGAGGGACAAAGAGGGAAGCATTGTGTTCCTCCTCATCATCCTCATCCAGTGGAGTTGGGTTTTCCAGATCCTGATCATTGTCATCAGTCTGGTCAACAGCAGAGGTTGGGCCAGGGGGAGTTCCACCCCTAGGTCCAGCCTCAACTGCTGCCCCACCCACTCTGCCTACCCCTTCAGGTACACTAGGCCCTGAGAGATCATCCAGCCTGGGTATTTTCAAGAGATGCTGGGTGGTTGGGCTTTTGCCTTTCTTCACCTTCCTAATGGAACATAAGGCCCTAAGCTGAGCAAAGGAGAGATCCTCATATTTAAGGGAAGGAGCCTACTGGCTTCTGGCAGGGACCCAGTGGTTCCTGGCTGATTAGACATTACTAGTGTTGATGAATATAGGCCCCAGCTAGGCCAGCAGGACACAAGGGTTCGCTCTCCTGCAAATGGAATCTACAAGGAAGTTGGCACGGAAACTGCAAAGTACAAAGACAAAGTTTATTAACCCTTAAGGGTGGTCCTACAATCCATACAACACCCTTCAGTATTGCATAGAGTAGCACACAGAACTTGCGTACACGGTCCCCTTTTATACACAACAGAGGGGCTCATAAGTGGGTGGATACAACATGAAGCAAGGAATATTGCCTTTTATGGACATTTCCAATACAGAATCAATATGTGGGCGGAGTTGACACACTCCTTGAGCCCGCGAAAACATGGTCAAGTAAGGACTAACTGATAACAGATGTGGTCAAGTCTGGGCATGCGCCAGACGGACAAAGGAGCTATTTATAGACTGTTACTAGGCAGATTGCAAGAGCAACTAACACGAAGATAGGACTCTTCTCGTGTTGAGCATGAGGAGACATGACAATACAAAATGGAGTCCAGACTTTAGTCAACATAACGAGAGAAACTCGGTCATATAAGGGGAATTCATGTCTTTAGTGAATGCTTACTCACATCGTTATTTCAATTTTCAACAGACGACCCTTTCAGCATTCACTGAAGACATCCGGTTTGTTAGGATAATCATCGTATATATCAATCTTCATCATTTCTTCTATTTCTTTAGTCAGATGTTTCTGGTAAGTGACATTGGCAATAGCTTTCTTATCAGGAATGCAGAGTGACACACATAGGGAACAGAGTAAAGGACCACATTGAATACAAATGCAACAAGAAAACAAAACTGCCACAATGATACAGAGACCAGTTAAGACCTTCCACCCCCATGTGGTAATCAACGCCCAAAACCATCCAGAAAAGGTCCAAGTACCATTTTCTGTATGGATTTCAGCTGCAATTTTATGCAGTTTATTGATAGCATTATAAACTGATGGTGTGTGGTCAGGAATAAACACGCAACAACTACTTCCGATAATTTTACAAGCTCCACCTCAGTCAGCTCACCATGCGATTCTGCAATGCAACAATTCTAGTAATTTGTAATTCTTCCGTAAGATTCCCAAGAGCAGCGGCGGTTTGATTTGTCACAGCCTCTACCACTCTTGTTAACCTTCGAACTTTCCTACTATTTAGGGCAGCTCCAACAAAGAAAAACAATCCTAAATTAAAATCAATATACTGCTGCAGACTGGTGTCAGTCTGGTCCACGTCATCAATCGATAGAGTACGTTTATACCTATTTACAGTCACATTATTCAACAACTTCAAATCCTTATGATAAGATGCAGGTGCCAAGAATACGGGAGGCTATAGAAATGCCACATAACATACTCCAGACCAACCGGCTGGCAAACGGTAATAACCTTTGTTTCCACATACGAAGTATGTATTATGGGATGCTAAGAAGGTACTGTTATTCAATCCGTCGATGTTTAAAATAGTGATGCAATCACTAACACCAACAGGAATATAACCCACACTCTGGACACACAGGTCCGCTTGAGCTTGTGCCACTTGAATCACAAATCGGTCTTTCCCCACAGTGTCTCTGGTGTTCGTGAAAATATAGGGAATCGATTCATTGTCTGGTCGATATTCTTCCCATTCCCAAATTGTCCCATTCGCTTGCGGATATCCATCTTTATCCTGATGACATTCCCTATTAAGTCTGAAGAGTAATCGTCCCACTGTAGGTTTCCGGGTGGCAAAAAGCAAGGTGTACCATGCTCTACAGGAGCCGTTATGAGAGAAAGGAAGAGGTATGAACGGAGTTCCTCCTTTCTTCTGGTGAGCTGGCATCATACCACATATCCAACAGTTCGTAGCATTGGTGGCAACATGGGTGTGATGCAACATCTGGATGAAAGTGTTGTTCAAATAAGACTGACGATGCTTCAACTCTTGATACGGTAGTGTATAGAAATAGTGCTCCTCAGGCACTGGAGTAGTCAAGACAAGTAACTTTCGAGCAGGAGTCACATCCTCCACAAACCATGTGGTTATCCCAACAATAGCTACTGTAAACATAAAACCTGTTGCAGAAAGGATTTTCTTTTTCTCCATGTCAGAATAAAAAAAAATCAATATCTTCCTGAAACTAAAAGGTTGTCAGAACTCTTCCCCTTAGGCAGCGGTTGATTTCTTCACCAACGGGCCAAGACGGGTGTCGCTACACTAATGCAGGGCTGATCCCCCCCCCTTGCCTCATTGGCTCTCCGTTTCACTAACCCAAGGGCCGTTCTGACAACGTGTCCTGAAACTGAAGAATTCACTTCCTCGGTCTGAGATGATATCGCCTTCCTCCAGGAATCACGTGGTCCGGAAAGAGCTCCTTAGTGTCGTTCGGTTCCACAGCACGGCCTTTCTCTGCAGTCAGAATTTCTCGATGGTCGGTCAATACAGCAGGCTCCACCAATCCGGGCGGCACTTTGCGACAGTGCAGGGAATGAATCCAATTCTTTCGGTTGGAAACCCGCACAGCCGTCCTTGTTGCAAGTAGGACCTGCTCAGGACCAACCCATCTCGGCTCCAAGCTGTTCGTCCTTTCAAAAATCTTCACCATGACATAGTCTCCAGGCCGGAGACTGTGACCTTCGCCGGTGGACCGATCAGGGAGCGCCTCCCGGACCTGTTGATGAATAGAAACCAAGTTATCCGTTAACTGTGCCAGATAATCATTCATCATTACACAAGGTACATCATACACAGCCTTAGGTCGTGGTGGACCCCAAATATTCATTGGGCGTCCAAAAACAATCTCGTACGGTGTAAGACCAGTTCGAGAGTGTGGTATCGATCTAATTGACAATAATGCCAGCGGTAAAGCATCTGGCCAAGTCAAAGACGTCGAAGCTTGGATTTTAGCGATCTTGAGCTTCAGTGTACCATTATACTTCTCGACTAGTCCTGCAGACTGAGGGTGAAACACTGCGTGAAACTTCTGGGTGATGCCCAGACCCCTCAGAACATACTTTATAACATCCGCTATAAAGTGGGGTCAGTTATCACTCCACAGCAGTCTACAAACACCATATCGGGGGAAGAACTCCTTCAATAGCATCTTGGCGGTAGTCATTGCAGTATTGTCTTTCGTAGGGTACGCCTCGACCCATTTACTAAAGGCACATACCACTACTAGAACATACTTCAAATTGTTACAGCGCTCAAGCTGGATGTAATCCATCTGCAAAACCTCAAAGGGTGCAGTAGGTGTCGCAAATCCTCCTGCTGGAGTTCGAGTCCCCTTTCCTGGGTTGTACCTCAGGCAAATCATACAGGTCTGCACCACCCTCTTTGCAGAACTAGCAATCTCTGGATGCTCTCAGACTTGGATAAGCAATTTTACAATTGCGGAAGCTCCAACATGTGCTAGCCCATGTGCCATCTGAACCATAGGTTGTACAAAAGCTGTGGGTAACTTCCATCTATCCATCTGCTTATTTCTCCAACAACCCTCATCATCCAATTCTCCATCATTGGACCATTGCTCCCGTTCTTTGTCAGAAGCGATCCTCTGTATTTCCAGCACCTCTCTTTTCGCATCGTACCATCTTTCTACCTGCGATTTTACTACATACATGGCAGTAGCACCGGGCTGCATCGCAGTCTCCCGTGCCACCCGGTCTGCCAAAGCATTTCCTTCTCCAACTTTATCAACTACTTTCTTATGGGCACTACATTTAATGATAGCAATTTTCCTCGGATATGTCAATGCAGTTAAAAGGTTGTGAACTAACTCTCCATGCATTATTTGTACTCCATGCGACGTCAGAAACCCTCTCTCCTTCCAGAGTAGGCCGAAATCGTGCGCTACTCCGAAAGCATAGCGGCTATCTGTATAAACATTCACACACAATCCTGTACTGAGCTCACATGCTCGTGTTAATGCTATCAGTTCCGCTGCTTGAGCTGATTTCTGTGGTATGCGTGCTGTCTCCACTATTGTTTGCAATGTGGTAATTGCATACGCTGCTGAAGTCGTACCATCTGGTAGCTTCAGGCATGACCCGTCCACCCACAGTTCTCCATCTACATCTGGAAAGGGTGTATCCTGGAGATCAATACGACCCTTTGTTTGTTCCTCAGTCACAAGAATACAATCATGTGCTTTCCGTGCCTCAGACTGAGCTTCCGGGAACGGCAACAATGTAGCCGGGTTTAACGTTACACACCTCTTCAACGTAATATGAGGAGCCAAAAGCGTTAGCTCATATCCCGTTAAACGGGCACTGGTCAAATGCTGCGTCTTTGTCTGATTAAGCAGGGCATCAACAGCATGGGGGACTAATACCAACAGCTTATGAGATAACACAATTCCCTCGCTTTGGCGTATTGACACAGCTGTCGCCGCAACCGAGCGAAAACAACCAGGCAATGCTCGGGCAACAGGATCAAGTACAGCCGAAAAATATGCACAAGGGCGCTGCTTGTCGCCATGCATCTGCACTAAAACTGATAATGCACATCCATCTTTCTCATGCACATACAGCGAAAAAGGTTTTGTATAATCAGGGGTCCCTAACACTGGTGCTGAACAAAGGGCCTGTCGCAATTTCTGGAAGGCAGTGTCACACTCATTTGACCAAGGAAGCGGAATAGGTGTGTCTTTTGTCAAAAGGGCTAACAATGGCTTGGCTATATGTGAAAAACCTAGTATCCATTGCCTACAAAAAGAAACAAGACCCAAAAATGCACGCACGTCCTTCTGCGTGGAAGGCACTGGCGTGTCCAAAATTACTTGAATACGATCTGGTGTGAGTGCACGCCCCTCCTTAGACAAAAGGTGACCCAGATAAGTCACCTTTGGTCTACAGAACTGCAATTTCTTCCGAGATACTTTGTGATTGTGGGATGCCAAAAAGGAAAGCAAGGATAACGTACTCTTCTCACACAACTCCGGAGTGTCAGCCGCCAACAAGATGTCATCGACATATTGAATGAGGGCGACACCCTCGGGCAGAACAAAGGAGTCCAATTGTCTTTTCAAAGCTTGACTGTAAATGCTAGGGCTTTCTGTGTAGCCCTGAGGAACTCTACAAAATCGATAAGACCTATTATTCAGAGTGAAACCAAAAAGGTATCGACTATCGGGGTGAATAGGAATCGAAAAGAAAGCATTTTTCAAATCAATGACTGAAAACGTCGTCGCCGTAGGTGGGACCAAAGTAAGCAACGTCGTGATATCAGAAACCACTGGATACTGAGGTATCACGATCTTGTTTACTTCTCTCAAATCAATGATAAACCGATAAACTTTGGCATCCGTATCCTTTTTCAAAATGGGTAGAATCGGACTATTACAGACGTTGTAGGGAACTTCCTCCACTACTCCCACCTTAATCAAATCCTGCACAATCTGTATAAGGGCCTCCTCCCCCTCCTGGGAAATACGATACTGCGGGAGGCGTGGTAACACCGCCCCCCTCCTTGACACTAATATGGACAGGCGGAATCACCATCTGTCCTACATCGGTATCCGAAATGGCCCACAAAGTACGGGGGAGAGTTGCTAACACGGTATCCTCTGCAACCACACATCCGGTAAGACAGAGGGTGATTATCATTTAATATCACACGCACACCAGCGGGGGAGCAGCGGATCGTAGCTCTGAAGTGCTTGAGCATATCAAGACCCATAATGTTGTCCGGCGTGTTCGGGGCAAGCAAAAACGGACAGGGTGCAGAAAAAGAATCAACCTGAAATGTGAGGGGTCGAGAAAGAGGGCTTCGGGAGAGCGTACCGTCAAACCCTACCGATGTAACCATTAAGCCAGATGGGGGAGCCCTCAGAACCAATTGTTTAGACAGCGCACTACGAGTCGCTCCTGTATCTACTAGGAACTGATCAGTAGAACCCAAAACCTCCGCTGATACATAAGGACCCTTCTGATCAACCGGCACCTCAACTGATTCTAACCCCCATCCGACGCATTCCTATGCATGCTGTGAATCATGGTACCCAGAGCGGTCGGTCCCTGACACTTGGTACTGGTTCTGTCGATCAAAGACATTAGGTCTATTTCGTTGCTGCCCGGCAGGTTCAAAGCGGGCGTGATCATTAGAATTCCCTCTAAAATTCGAAAAACCACCTCTACCTCTCGGTCCACCCTCATTATGCCCCTGACGCGATGCATACAACGCCGGGCAATCTCTGGCCCAATGTCCCGATTGTTTACAATACGCACATTGATTCCTATTCAAATCAGATCGGCCCAAAGGAGGACCATAAGATCCTCCCCTACCTCTATTGATACCCCGACGAGGCGGACCATACACTTGCGCTAACATCACCTTCGTTTTTAAATCTTTCGACTTCTTTTCCTCCTGCCCCTTCGCTTCTTGCTCCTGACGCTCATAATACTGAGCTATAGTCAGGAGGGCTGTCGGGGACGCAGTGGACGAAGAACTTTCACTCGCTTTTAGGCGGGCTGCTATTGCCGGTAATAAATTCGCCACATATTTATCAGCAAAAAGGTGTCGACCCGTATCATCCGTAAGGGACTGACCACTAAAATCATGAAACGTCTCCTCAAAGCGCGTAAAGAAATCTGCAACTGATTCATCGACTTTCTGCTTACACGAGGCTAACATGTTCCAGTCAATCTTTTTAGGGGGAATGATTGTTTTTAACTTGGTCAAAATAGCAGCGGGGAGATCTAGGATAATCTGAGGTGGTTTCTGCGCGGGCTTCCTCTCCCTATCCTCATCCTCAAGTTCAGACCACCGAGCTTTAAAAGCGGCAACATCGTCCACCTTCCGTACGGATCGCCACATATCCGGTGGTAAAATAAGCCCAAAGAACAGATCTATATCTGCTAAGGTCATAGTACAAGAATTCAAGGCCCCCTCGACTTCTTCGTAAAAGGCCGCTGGATTCTTGCGGGGATCAGGCAACGCATTCTTTAATGCCATAACGTCAGCCCTATGCCAGGGAGTATAAACCCAATTGTACACAAAATATCCTTTAGCGTCAGCGGAGGTAATATCCGCACTAGTTCCCGCTCCTTTAGGAGGAACATACAAAGGTGCCGCCTCTCGCATTGGTTTTGCATGCACTAGGTCGCTCTTATCTGAGTGGGAGGTAGATGATTGGTCATCACCGACACGTGAAGCCGACTGCTTTTCCTCCTCTGCTTTTAGGCGCGCTCTCTCTTTAAGGTCACTCGCTGCGTCCCGTAATGCAAACAGCCGTCGAGCCGCATCAGGCGCCTTAGAGGGAGAAAAGACACCATTACGCAATGCTTTAGCATCTAATATTACATCATCAGGCTCAAAAACTGCCGAATATTTCCGAAAGACAGTAATCACTTCATCAGAAAAGTGGCCCAAAAAATACAACTTCTCTCTATCCTGCCACGTTTCCCAAGAGTCCAACAATTCAGCGAGGGATAACTTGCCCTTAAGTGCACGATAGGAAACTTGCCGAAGCTCACCCATTCGGTCAACCGATAACATGGACCGCGTGTCTACCTTACCCGACGCCGATCCAGAATCCTGTGGCCTCTGGGCAGACGCGCCAACATAAGGGGGCGGAGAGCGATCTAGTAAATAAAAATCATCGTCAAGATTAGCAAGGACAGGATAAAGTGACTGACGGACAGCATATTGACCCGAGACTTGCAGCCTGCGCTCTTTCTCTTGTCTCTCCGTCTGTTCTCTTTCCTCCCGACGCTTCGCTTCCTGTGCTCGCACATGGTCATTCTTCCGTTGCTCTTTATCAAACAGCGCTTTCTCACGTTTCTCTCGCTCACGCACTTCCTTCACCCATAATCGCACACATTCAAACATGTCTTGCCGAGCACGCCGTTTACACATACACTGTTCCACATACTCAATCTTACGCATATCAAACGACCCATACACAGGCCACCGTAACTCAGGATCCTTTCTGGTATATTCCCTCCATACTGTGCTGTACATTATGGAAGAAAGACCATGCTTCACATACATATCCCTATTAGGAGTCCCCTCTGGGGGAGCTGGAGCAGATTCCTCGAGGTTTAACCGGTTTCCAAAGCAGCAGCACCACTTACGGAGTGCGCTAAAAGCAGGCATGCTCAAAAATAATGCAAAATATGCAGTATTATCAAAAAAACGGCACTTAAACGTTGTGCCGTTCAAAGTTACACAGCTCCGGAGAAATATCTCCACATTACCTGCCTATATGTGTTGCAACGCATATATTCTCACAATAATCAATACAAGATATGACCGGTCATCACAAATCAAACTCAAATAGCCAAACCCGGCTTCAAAAACTCGGAGCAAGTACCGTATAGCGGTTCTTACCAATCAAGAGTGTCCAGATTCCAACTGCCAAGCTCCACAATTCGCCCAAACGGCTGTCACGGCAGGACCGACAGAAGAGGTCTCAGTCGAGGACCGGCGCCACCCAGATGGTCAGCTCGGAAGGGAAGGAACAAAACCTCGGGATGCCAGGACTAAAGTGCCTCTGGCAGTGATCACATCCCCGGCCAAATTCCTCACCTTCGTCACGACCAGTCCTTCGAGCATCCGAGTCGCCGATGAGCCCCACGTGACGGGCGCCAATTGATGAATATAGGCCCCAGCTAGGCCAGCAGGACACAAGGGTTCGCTCTCCTGCAAATGGAATCTACAAGGAAGTTGGCACGGAAACTGCAAAGTACAAAGACAAAGTTTATTAACCCTTAAGGGTGGTCCTACAATCCATACAACACCCTTCAGTATTGCATAGAGTAGCACACAGAACTTGCGTACACGGTCCCCTTTTATACACAACAGAGGGGCTCATAAGTGGGTGGATACAACATGAAGCAAGAAATATTGCCTTTTATGGACATTTCCAATACAGAATCAATATGTGGGCGGAGTTGACACACTCCTTGAGCCCGCGAAAACATGGTCAAGTAAGGACTAACTGATAACAGATGTGGTCAAGTCTGGGCATGCGCCAGACGGACAAAGGAGCTATTTATAGACTGTTACTAGGCAGATTGCAAGAGCAACTAACACGAAGATAGGACTCTTCTCGTGTTGAGCATGAGGAGACATGACAATACAAAATGGAGTCCAGACTTTAGTCAACATAACGAGAGAAACTCGGTCATATAAGGGGAATTCATGTCTTTAGTGAATGCTTACTCACATTGTTATTTCAATTTTCAACAGTGTGGTGTGGTGTATTGCACTACCTACACTAGTGTGGCCTACTAAACTCCCTTGAGTTGTAGAAAGGGTGTGCTATCCCTTAACACACAACTCTAAGTTCAGTAGAACTTACTGTATACTAAGCTTGATATTATATGTACCTAAGGTACCTTTAGTGGTTTTCAGTTGATCAATTCAATTGAGATTATCTGGTAAACCAAAAGCAAGCTGGAATCCCACACGCTGCACACCAGTGTGAGAAGGTGGCCTGATATATGCTGTCCACTAATTAAAGTGGGCACCCTGTACCAGTCCAAACAACCCCTTATGGTGATAGGTTAAATACAACTGTTAGACCTGGCACCTTGGTGTGAGTCTCCCTTCCACTTTTTGTCGCTGTGCCTCATGTGTTTTGCTGGTGTTGGCTGCTCAGAGCACTGTGCCACTGCCAACCAGTGCCACAGTGCAAGTGCTCCCTATTTAAAATGTATATGTTGGTTGGATTCCATGATTGGCTTATTTGGTTTACTGTCAGACCCCAGTAAAGTGCACCAGGAGTGCCCAGGGCTTGTAAATACAAATGCTGCTGGTGGGTTTGCAGCACTGGTTGTGTCACCCACAGAAGCGGCCTGGTAAAATGTATCTAAGGTCTGCCATTGCAGAACCTGCATGCAGTCTGGTACTGTCATGCTGACTGGGCAAGTGCACCCACTTGCCAGTCCCTAAACCTTCCCATAACATCATATTAGTCACCCCTATCGTAGGCCCAATGACAGGGTGCATTGTAAGCATAAGGTAGGACAAGCCCTGATGTGTGTGGCATGTCCTAATAGTGAATTACAGCCATTTTCGTTTTTCACTATTGCAAGGCTACCTGTTCCCATAGGCAAGAATGGGCTGTCAGAATTGTTACATCCTATGATCCTGACAGACCCAGGGAACATGGTAGAAATTCGAGTTTAGTATGCCTGAACTCAGAATAATAAAATACATCTTTTAGTAAAGTTTATTTTAATATTCTGTGTTTGCAAATACCACTTTTAGAAAGTTGATATTTGCTTGCCTAACCATTTCAGCCCGCCTCTGCTATGATGTGTATCTGCCTGTCTGGTTTGTGTGAGTGACAGGGCTGGGGAAACCCAGAGGGGCAGGGCAAGGTAGCTTGGTGGTGAATAGAGAGGTTGACATCCAGATGGGTGGGAGGAGTGCACCTGGACTCTGAATGGGGCTGTGCTCTGCCACCACAATGCTGGCTCCACCTCCTGTGGAGCGGCAGATGTCTCTGCCCTGCACCCTGAATAGAAAGTCAGAGTCATGTCAACAAAGTGCTCAGGAACTGGTTTGGACTGGGCAAAGGCCCCTCTACCCCAGAGGAACAAAGGAATTAGGGGTATGAGTATTGGGACCCTGCTCCCCAAAAAATAGATCCTGCTTAACAAGAAGAACCTCTGCCTGAGGAGAAGGAACTGGGAAAGCTGTAAGGAGGAGTACTGTCCCTGACCAGGGGGATTGGCCTGCAGTGGTTGCCTTGCTGCTGAAGGAGAGGAGAAAGACTGCAAAATACTTTATTTCAACTTGTGCTTAAAAAGATCTCCAAGAGCTTGGAATAGAGCGTGCCTCCTGCTGAAGTCTCAGGAACACCAGACTTCACCCCCCAGCTCCCCAGAGTTCTTTGGAAGTGCCTGCTGCTGTTGTTGGGCCTTCTGAGGGACTGCGTGTCGCAAGGAGCTGGAAGCGCGACTCAAGGAGGAGAAGCGTGCCGCCGTCGGAGCTGTTGTCGTCGCATCTCGTAAAGTGTGTCGCCGCTGCAGCATCGCATCGAGCGGAAGCGTCTCGCATCATCCAGGAAGTGTCTCGCAACGCCGAAGAAGCGTGTCGCCATCGCAGCCATTGTAGCTGACGCATCGCACCGCATCAAGAGAAGAGTCTTGCATCGAGGAAGAAGCGTGTCGCCATTGCAGCCATCGTAGCTGTCGCATTGCACCGCATCAAGAAAAGCGCCTTGCATCCACGGAGAAGCATGCCGCCGTCGGAGCTGCTGTTGTCACATCGCGTAAAGGGGTGTCGCCGCTGCAGCATCGCATCGAGCGGAAGCGTCTCGCAAACGTCGGAGAAGAGTGTCGCTGCCAAGGCCGCTGTCACATCGCGTAAAAGGTAGCACCGCTGCAGCTGACGCGTCGAGCCTTCTCGCAACATCGGAGAAGCGTAACGCATCTGGAAGATCTTCACGTCTTTATTTCTTTGCACCAAAAGCTTCATCGCATCAACATCATTGCAACACTTTCGTTGCCCTCTGTTAGAATCCGGGGCCCGATTCACAGAACTAACTTAAGACAAAATCCTAAACTTACTACCATTTTGGTATTCACAGAAGGCACTTACTCATTTTGGTATTCACAGAAGGCACTTACTCATTTCGGTATTCACAGAAGTTAGGAGTCCTAACTTTAGGACTCCTAAATGCCTTCTGTGAATACCGAAAGTCTTAAAATTAGGAGTTTTCTCAGTTTAGTAGTAGTATAGTTAGGACTCCTAACTTTAGGACTCCTAAATGCCTTCTGTGAATACCGAAAGTCTTAAAATTAGGATTTTTCTCAATTTAGTAGTCCTAAGTCTAAACTTAGGACTACTAAATTGAGAAAAATCCTAATTTTAAGACTTTCGGTATTCACAGAAGGCATTTAGGAGTCCTAAAGTTAGGAGTCCTAACTATACTACTACTAAACTGAGAAAAATCCTAATTTTAAGACTTTCGGTATTCACAGAAGGCATTTAGGAGTCCTAAAGTTAGGAGTCCTAACTATACTACTACTAAACTGAGAAAAATCCTAATTTTAAGGCTGTCAGTATTCACAGAAGGCATTTAGGAGTCCTAAACTTAGGAGTCCTAAATTTAGGACTACTAAATTGAGAAAAATCCTAATTTTAAGACTTTCGGTATTCACAGATGGCATTTAGGAGTCCTAAAGTTAGGAGTCCTAACTATACTACTACTAAACTGCGAAAAATCCTAATTTTAAGACTATCGGTATTCACAGAAGGCATTTAGGAGTCCTAAAGTTAGGACTCCTAACTTCTGTGAATACCGAAATGAGTAAGTGCCTTCTGTGAATACCAAAATGAGTAAGTGCCTTCTGTGAATACCAAAACGGTAGTAAGTTTAGGATTTTGTCTTAAGTTAGTTCTGTGAATCGGGCCCCGGATTCCCTGGGTGGCGCAGGTGAGTACTGGGACAAACAGGGGGTCCTTCTTCCAGTCAGGGTAAGGGTGTACACTCTAACAATAACCCCTGCACACCCTCTAGGTAGCTTGGCGCGAGCAGACAAGGCGTTATCTTAGGCGTAATGGTTAAGCATTTGTGATCACATACAACAATCCAATGTTACCCCTACAAAAGGACTCCACACTGGGGGCGTATCAAAAATATACTTTGTTTATAGAATTCAGAATTATCACAAGGCCCAATAACGTGTAAGCGGGCCCACAATATTACTTGGCAAAAAGAGTTCTTAGTTCAGCGTATTGTTACAAGGTCCGTGCACTTCGTTCCCAGATCGGTTGGGGGAGCGGGTCTCACTCGCTCTGCGGGCGCTCCAAGGGGGAGCGTGCACCTCGAGGTGTGATCGGGCACAGTACCTTTATCTTGTGGAAGTCGGCGCGAAAGCTGCGCGGCATTCAGTGCGGTCTTTGATGCGGGGTCGTCCTGGCGATGCGTACTACGGTACTCGGCGACCTTGGGCGTGCAGGCTCAGGGTACGGGCATCCGGGGGCACTTTCCAGCGGGTTGCGGCGTTCACGCCGTGCCGGTGATGGGTAACTTGAAGATCACGCTGCGGGGCACAACAACTCATACGCTCCTCACAGGGAAGACGCACGGGATCACCACATGCGCCGCGGCTTTCCCCAAAGCAGAGGGAAGGCGCGTACGCAGGCAAGGTGGTTCGTTAGGGGGGTGAAGCCGTACGGTCACAGTCCTTCCGTTACGGTGCGAGTTGCGACTCGTAGGGGCCAATAGTCACGATGCTCAGGCTGGGTGAGACCCCCCTTTGCGGTGCGAGCTACGGCTCGTAGAGGGGTCACAATCACGTTGTTCGGGCCGGACAGCGGGTGCAAGCTTCAGGGAAAGTACGCTTCGTTCGGGAAGCGCATGCAGCAGTTCTCTTCCAGATTCCAGGGAAAACGGTCCGTTTTCCTGCTCTCTCACACGGCGGTGAAGTCCACTGGTCCTGGGACTTCGTTCAGGGGCAAGCTCAGCATAAGCCCTTGGAGATCTTAAACAGCACAAGTTGAAGCAAAGTTTATCAGCAATCTTTCTCCTCTCCTTCAGTAGCAGGGCAACCACTGCAGGCCAATCCCCCAGGTCAGGGACAGTATTCCTCCCACAGCTTTCCCGGTTCCTTCTCCTCAGGCAGAGGTTCGTCTTGTAGCAGGATCTGACTTCTTAGGAGCAGGGCTCCTACATTTATACTACATTTCTTTTGTTCTCCCAGGCCAGGGGGGCCCTTGCCTAGTTCAGTCCAGTTCTGGAGCACTTTGTTTACGCGATGCAGGCTCCTTCATTCAGGGTGCAGGGCAGAGTCATCAGACGCTCCACAGGGGGCAGAGCCGGCATTGTGGTGGCAGAGCACAGTCCTATTCAGAGCCCAGGTGCGCTCCTGCCACCCATCTACCTGTCAATCGTCCTATTCTCCACCAGGCTACCTAGCCCTGCCCATCTGGGTCTCCCCAGCCCTGTCACTCACGCAAGCCAGATAGCAGATACACATCGCACAGAGGCGGGCTGAAATGGTTAGGCAAGCAAAGGCCAGCTTTCTAAAAGCGCATTTGCAAACGCGGAATATTAAAATAAACCTTACTAAAAGGTGTACCTTATTATTCTGAGTTCAGGCATACTAAACTCGATCTTCTACCATGTTCCCTGGGCCTGTTAGGATCATAGGATGTAACAATCTTAACAGCCCATTCTGGCCTATGAGAACAGGGTAGCCTTACAATAGTGAAAACGAAAATGGCTGTAATTCACTATTAGGACATGCCACACACACAGGGCTTGTCCTACCTTATGCTTACAATGCACCCTGCCCTTGGACCTACCATAGGGGTGACTAATATGAAGTTAAGGGAAGGTTTTAGGGACTGGCAAGTGTGGGCACTTGCCCAGTCAACATGTCAGTACCAGACTGCACGCAGGTTCTGCAATGGCAGACCTTAGATACATTTTACCAGGCCGCTTCTGTGGGTGGCACAAACAGTGCTGCAAGCCCACCAGCGGTATTTGTATTTACACGCCCTGGCACTCCTGGTGCACTTTACTGGGGTCTGATAGTAAACCAAATAAGCCAATCATGGAATCCAACCAACATATACATTTTACATAGGGAGCACTTGCACTGTGGCACTGGTTGGCAGTGGCACAGTGCTCTGAGCGGCCAACACCATAAAAACACATGAGGCACAGCGACAAAAAGTGGAAGGGAGACTCACGCCAAGGTGCCAGGTCTAACACCCTGCGTGTCGCATCTCAAAGGTACATTGACTTAAAGTGTCGCATTTAAGAACTTAAGAGAACTAAGCAAAATTCTACCATCTAAAGTAACAGTATTGAGTATTTTTGTCGTTTAATGGTCTTGTGGTAACTCTATTGTTGGAAGGCGGACCCCGAGAAGTCGGCGAGACCACTCAGGGGGGGCCCCCACACTGTACGAAGTAGCCGAGCGCTGCAGAGAAGCCTCCTGGGAGATCCTTCTCCTATTATGTACTAGCACAGTAACACCACCACACAGGACTCAAGGAGGTTGTCTCAAGACGAGCAATTCTTTATCAGCACTTAAAGGTTACGGGATCAATATTTACACGAAAAGGGATCAAGGGAACCACAAAAGTCTCAGTGTCTCTTTAGAAGGGAAGGGGTAGCGGGACAGTCTTTGGCAGGCGCTTGGTACGAGGGTACCTGGGGCCCAGTTCTTATCCTCAAGCTGGAGGGCCTCCGGAACTCGGAGGGGTCGAGCCGCGACGGCGTCAGCAGGGCTCTGGCGTTCAGTTCGTGGAGAGCCGCGACCAGGTCAGCGGGGCTCTCAAGATGGTTTCTGCTCACCTCGAGCCGCGACGTCGTCAGCAGGGCTCCGAGGGAGGTTTCAGCGAGGTTGGGCCGCGACAGCGTCAGCAGGGCCCCGATGTTCCGGGGGGCTTCAAGGTTTCAGCAAGAAGGAGCCGCGACGCAGTCTGCAGGGCTCGTGGTGGTTTCAAGCAAGAGTTCTTCTCCGTAGGGTCGGCCGCGATTCAATCAGCAGGGCTCTCGACTCCGGGATACAACTGCCGGTCTGTTGCGGGGTCGCCCCAGATATAGGCCTGGAGCCCTTTGAAGTCCGGACCCTTGCGCCCGGAGGGGCGGAGAGGCCGGGTTGGGAGCGGCCAGACGCCCAGCAGGAGAGGCGCCGGGCCCAGGAGAGATGGAGGCCGATCGCACCTCGGTGTGTGGGGACGGTTGGGGTTCCCATCGATACCGCCCTCCGCCAGGGCGATGAGGTGTTCACGTGATACCCCCCTGGCCAGTTCTTGGTGCCTCAATGTCTGGGCCTCGCTGGGGCCGAGGCCGGGTTGAGCGGAGTCAGGTGGACTGGTGTGCAGGGTCACGTGGCAGGCAACAAAATGGTGGAGCCCCGAGGTGTAGGCGACCTCGTGCGGCTCGAACGGGTGGCCCGTGGAGGCCAGGGCGGGGAACGGGCCCAACCCCAGGGAAGTCAGGACCACGCCACGAGGCCGGGTCCAACAGGCGTCCCCCCCAGCCGAAGGCAGGGAGAGTCACCCATCTTCTTGGGGATTCTCCTCGTCAAGGCGGAAGAAGCGGGACAGGCCGTCAGCGTTGGCGTGGTCATTGCCGGGTCGGTGCTCAACCGAAAAGTCCATCCCTTGCAGGGCAATGGACCATCGCAGCAGCTTGGGATTCTCGCCTCTCATTTGCATTAACCACCGCAAAGGCCGGTGGTCGGTCTGGACCCGAAAGTGGGTACCGAAGAGATAGGGCCGGAGCTTCTTAAGGGCCCACACTACAGCGAAGGCCTCGCGCTCGATGGTGCTCCATCGTTGCTCCCGGGGCAGCAGCCGTCGGCTGATGAAGGCCACTGGGCGGTCGAGTCCCTTCTCATCAACCTGAGACAGGACGGCCCCGATCCCATATTCGGAGGCGTCTGTCTGTACGATAAACTCTTTACTGTAGTCAGGGGCCTGGAGCACAGGGGCAGTGCACATCGCGGCCTTGAGAGTCTCGAAAGCTGATTGGCAGCGGGGAGTCCAATGCACCTTCTTGGGCTGCTTCTTCAAGGTGAGCTCCGTGAGAGGCCCCACAATGCTCCCATAGTCCCGGATGAACCGCCGGTAGTATCCGGTGAGGCCAAGGAAGGCCCGCACAGCGGTCTGGGTAGTGGGAGGTTCCCATGCCTGGATGGCATTGACTTTTGGCTGGAGGGGGGCCACCTGACCGCTTCCCACCTGATGGCCCAGGTAGGTCACCGATCCTTGGCCGACCTGGCATTTGCTGGCCTTAATCGTGAGCCCAGCCCTTTGGAGGGCGGCTAGGACGGCCTTGAGGTGAACTAGGTGCTCAGCCCAGTGGTTGCTGTACACGGCGATGTCATCCAAATAGGCCGCGCTGAAGGCCTCGAGCCCGGCCAGGACCTTGTTTACGAGTCTCTGAAAAGTGGCCGGGGCATTCTTCATGCCGAAGGGCATCACCCGAAAGTGGTAATGCCCATCAGGGGTAGAAAAGGCGGATCTTTCTCGGGCGCCGGGGGGTAAGCTGAATCTGCCAGTACCCGGCGGTGAGGTCCAGCGTGCTCAGGTAGCGGGCGGACCCCAAGCGATCGATGAGTTCGTCGGCCCGGGGTATAGGGTGGGCGTCCGTCTTGGTCACAGCATTCAGGGCCCGGTAGTCTACACAAAATCGCAGCTCCGGGGGATGGCCGGGGGCTGCGGCCTTTGGTACCAGGATGACAGGGCTGGCCCACGGGCTGTCAGAGGGCTCGATGACCCCGAGGGCCAACATCTTCGCTACTTCGGCCTGGATGCATGCCCGTACTCGGTCGGGTACCCTGTAGGCTCGGTGTCGCACGGGGGGGCTGTCCCCGGTGTCGACGTCGTGGACGCACCAGTGGGTCACCCCCGGGGTGAGGGAGAAGAGGGCTGCGTAATCCTGCAGCAGTTGTTGACAGTCGATGCGCTGTTCTGGAGTCAGGGAGGAGGCGAGCTGGACACCTTTGATGGATCCGTCGTGGACGTCGTTCTGCAAGAGGTCGGGAAGGGGCTCGGAGTCGTCCTCGCCCCCCTCGTCGGTCGCCAGCAGCAGGCTCAGTTCGGTCCGGGCGAAGTAGGGTTTGAGCCTGTTAGCATGTAGAACCCGGAGGGGGTTCCGGGGGGACTCTAGGTCAACTAGGTAGGTGACGGGGCTCTTCTTTTCCACCACCTTGAAGGGCCCAGTCCACTTGTCCTGGAGGGCGCAGGGCTCAACAGGGGCCATGACCCAGACTCGCTGGCCTGGCTCGAACTCGATGGTAGAGGTGTTCCGATCGTACCACCGCTTCATGTCCTCCTGGCTGGCCTCGAGGTTGGCTTCGGCCATAGCTCGGAACTTGCGGGTCTGGTTTCGTAGGGTCAGGAGGTATCGGTAGACGTCAGGAGGGGCGCCTTGGAGCTTCGTCTCCCAGCCCTCCTTGACCAGGCTGAGCGGTCCGCGGACCGGATGTCCGTACAATAGTTCAAACGGGCTGAACCCCAGGGACTTCTGCGGGACCTCCCGATAGGCGAACAGGAGGCATGGTAGTAGGACATCCCATCTCCGCCGGAGGGGCTCTTCCAAGCCCTGAATCATCCCCTTCAGGGTTCTGTTAAAGCGCTCGACCAGCCCGTTCCCCTGAGGGTGATAGGGGGTTGTGAATTTGTACGTGACCCCGCACTGCTGCCACAGGGACCGCATGTACTTGGAGATGAAGTCTGTGCCCCTGTCGCTCACCACTTCGCGGGGGAATCCCACTCGGGAGAAGATCCCCATCAAGGCCCGGCCTACCACGGGGGCCGTTACAGTTCTTAGCGGGACCGCCTCCGGGTACCTGGTGGCGTGGTCCACGAGGACCAGGATGAAGCGGTGGCCCAGGGCGGTCCGGGGGTCCAGGGGCCCCACGATGTGGATCCCGACCCGTTCGAACGGGGTGCTGACGGCTGGAAAGGGCTGGAGGGGGGCCTTGACCCGACCCCCGTCTTCCCGCTGGATTGGCAGGTCCGGCAGGACCGGCAGTGGTTGTCCACGTCTCTCCGCATCCGGGGCCAGTAGAAGTGGGTCACCAGACGGCTGTAAGTTTTGTCTTGCCCTAGGTGTCCGGCGAGGGGCACGTCATGTGCCAGGTTGAGAAGGAACTCTCGGAAGCGGAGGGGGACCACCAACACGCGGCTGGCCCCGAGTTCTGCCACTTTCTGTTCACTGTACAACAGGCCCTCGGCCCAGTAGACCCAGTGGGTGCCGGTCTGGTCCCCGTTGGCTTGTGCGGACGCTTGTTGTCGGACCCCTTCGAGAGAGGGACAGGACTGCTGTTCTTGCTGGAACTGCTCACGGGTGGGGCCCCCTTCGTGGCGCCATTGTGCAAGTTCTGGTAGGGCGCCGAGGGAAGCAATCTCTTCGGGGGACGGTTCAGTAGGTCCAGTGTCGGTGTCCGCCTCCCCCTCGCTGCAGGCGGGGGCTGGTGCGAGCCCCTCGGGCTGGGCGGCACCGGGGGCCAGGGACGAGCGGGGGGCCTGGGCGGTCATGGACCGGGTGATGGCGCAGGCCCATTCGGATAGTCCCAGCATTCGGAGGTGCTCTCGTCGCTCCACTTGAGCCCAGGGGGAACTCTCCAGGTCGTTCCCCAGGAGGCAGTCTACTGGTGCATCGTCGCGGACAGTCACTTTTAGTAGGCCTGTCACCCCTCCCCACTCGAAGGGGACCAGGGCCATCTGGCACAGGCTTTCGCTGTTGTCGGCCGTTCGGACGGGGCACAGCACATTGGGTAGGATCTGTTCGGGGGTCACCAGGTGGCAGCGGACAGCGGTAATACTGGCGCCGGTGTCACGAAGGGCTTCGGCCCATTGTCCATTGACGGTGACCTGCTGCCGGTACTTCTGGGTGTTGCTTGGGATGGGGGTGCGGGGCACCATTTCTCGGCTGCCCAGGCAGACCAGGGACATGGCCGCCGGTTCCCATTCGGTGGTTCCTCGGTCGAGGGTTTCTTCTTCTTCTTCTCCTTCCCCCAGGGCGGCGGCCGCCAGCTGTCAGGGCGGGGGCCCGCCGGCCCCGCTTCTTCGGTTCAGGGGGCAGACCGGATCACTGGCATAGTGTCCGGTTTGTTGGCAGCCGTAGCATGTTACTGGGGGCCGTGGTCCGGTTCTGGCTGGGGTCGCCCCTCTTCGGGCTATGCTCGGGGAGAGGGGTTGCTGCAGCGGCCCTCGAGGTGGGCTCCTGGGGGCCCCGGCGGGGGGGTCCCGGTTCCTGTTCGGCCCTCCCCCTCCACCGCGTTGGCGGGGAGGTCCGGTGGGGTTCCTCTGGTACTCCCCCATCGAGTTCCGGGGGACTCGGGTGTTGACCCATCGATCGGCCTCGACGGCGAGTTTTCGTGGGTCGGTCATCTTGCTGTCAAGGAGGTGTTGCCTTAGCTCCACGAAGAAATTGTTGGAGAGATGTTCCCACACAATGAGGTCGACCAGCTGCCCGTAGGTGGTGACTTTGCTACCCTTGATCCATCCTTCTAGGGCCCGGCTGAAAAAGTCCACATATTCCACCCAGGTAGTACCCGGGATCTTCTTGCAGTCTCTGAACTGCTGGCGGTACATTTCCGCGGTTAGCCCGTAGCGGGTGAGCAGGGCCTCCTTCATGTGGTCGTAGGAGGTCATCACCTCCTCTGGCAGCTGGAGCAGTGTGTCTCGACCTTCACTCAGGAACCGACCCCACAGGCCGGCGCCCCAGTCCTTTCGGGGCACCCGATGGGAGGTCATGGCCACCTCGTATGCCTTGAACCATTGTTGGATGTCGTCATTCTTATAGTACTCCCTGACGACATCTTTCGGGATATGTACCTTGGCCTCGGCAGGCGGTAGGGTGTCTCTATTACTGGGGGTGTCGGTCCCCCCGTTCTTTGCCTTGATTTCGAGCTCTTTGAGACTTCGCTCGTGCTCAAGGGTCAGTCTTTTTTCCTCCAACTCTCGGTGCCGTCTCTTCTCTTCTATCTCCTCTTGTAGCCGTAGCTGCTCTAGGGCCAGTTTCTTTTCCGCCAGCTGGACTTCGCCGTCCAGCCGCAGTCGTGCGAGCTCTAGTTCGTGGTTCCGGACCTTCTCCCGCTCTCGTATCTCCTCTTCGGAGAGGCCGGTTTCTAGGCTCTTTCCTCCTCCGGTTGCCGGAGTCGGTGCGGTTGATGTGGCCACCGTCAGGGGCAGGGGACCTTCTTCCTGGGAGTGGCCTGCCTCGGCCTCTAGCCAGGTCCTCAGGGCTTTCTGCATCTCCTCTTTGGTACCTAGGCCGGTGGTTGCAAGGCCTTTGTCCTTGCAGAACTGTTTCAATTCTTTGTGCGTGTATTCCTCCAACCGTTCGGGCTGGAACTCCGTGGTCGCGTTGTTTCCTTGGTTGCTCATGACTTCTGTTTGTCTGGATGGGTAGCTAGTGGGTTACTGGCTGGTACGTACTGCGTTCGGCTCGGATCCCGTCGCTGGCCCCCAAATGTTGGAAGGCGGACCCCGAGAAGTCGGCGAGACGACTCAGGGGGGGCCCCCACACTGTACGAAGTAGCCGAGCGCTACAGAGAAGCCTCCTGGGAGATCCTTCTCCTATTATGAACTAGCACAGTCAGTAACACCACCACACAGGACTCAAGGAGGTTGTCTCAAGACGAGCAATTCTTTATCAGCACTTAAAGGTTACGGGATCAATATTTACATGAAAAGGGATCAAGGGATCCACAAAAGTCTCAGTGTCTCTTTAGAAGGGAAGGGGTAGCGGGACAGTCTTTGGCAGGCGCTTGGTACGAGGGTACCTGGGGCCCAGTTCTTATCCTCAAGCTGGAGGGCCTCCGGAACTCGGAGGGGTCGAGCCGCGACGTCGTCAGCAGGGCTCTGGCGTTCAGTTCGTGGAGAGCCGCGACCAGGTCAGCGGGGCTCTGAAGATGGTTTCTGCTCAGCTCGAGCCGCGACGTCGTCAGCAGGGCTCCGAGGGAGGTTTCAGCGAGGTTGGGCCGCGACAGCTTCAGCAGGGCCCCGATGTTCCGGGGGGCTTCAAGGTTTCAGCAAGAAGGAGCCGCGACGCAGTCTGCAGGGCTCGTGGTGGTTTCAAGCAAGAGTTCTTCTCCGTAGGGTCGGCCGCGATTCAATCAGCAGGGCTCTCGACTCCGGGATACAACTGCCGGTCTGTTGCGGGGTCGCCCCAGATATAGGCCTGGAGCCCTTTGAAGTCCTGACCCTTGCGCCCGGAGGGGCGGAGAGGCCGGGTTGGGAGCGGCCAGACGCCCAGCAGGAGAGGCGCCGGGCCCAGGAGAGATGGAGGCCGATCGCACCTCGGTGTGTGGGGACGGTTGGGGGTCCCATCGATACCGCCCTCCGCCAGGGCGATGAGGTGTTCACGTGATACCCCCCTGGCCAGTTCTTGGTGCCTCAATGTCTGGGCCTCGCTGGGGCCGAGGCTGGGTTGAGCGGAGTCAGGTGGACTGGTGTGCAGGGTCACGTGGCAGGCAACAAAATGGTGGAGCCCCGAGGTGTAGGCGACCTCGTGCGGCTCGAACGGGTGGCCCGTGGAGGCCAGGGCGGGGAACGGGCCCAACCCCAGGGATGTCAGGACCACGCCACGAGGCCGGGTCCAACATCTATATAAAGAATTCTTTTTTTTAATATAAAACCTGTGTGGTGTCCATTTGTAGTGTTGTCACTTGGTTACTGTATGTGGTCACAAATGCTTAACCTATAACTCTCTGAGATAAGCCTTGTCTGCTCGCGCCAAGCTACCTAGAGGGTGAGCAGGGGTTATTTTAGGAGTGTACCCCCTTACCCTGACTAGAGGAAAGGTTCCCTGCTTGACACAAGTACCTACCTGTGCCAACCAGAGAACCCGGATTCTAACAACAACCTTTATTGAAAGCTATCCTAGTGGTAGCTATGGAGAGCAGCCTTCAGGCTGAGTCTTGAAGGAATGTAAAGCAGCTTGTTTTACCAGTCTATAATCTCTTGAATGACCAAATGAAAGGACAACCACACCAGGTATATATTTAAAATATATGTATTTAAGATAATACACACCCCTCTAGTCTCTTTATGAGGCCGGAGTTCGAAGTACTTAAGTTACAAGTCAGTATTCAACAGTAAAAGCACAAATACATGTTTGGGCCCTAGGGGTGTACCAAACCATATACCAATAAAGTGGTATTAGAACCACGACTGAGCTATACACAAGGCCTAGAGCCTGTAGAAGTGCTTGTACCACAAGTAACCACCCAAGGTAGTGACACAGGGGACCCACGGGGGACGAGCGCAGTCTGAGAACACAGCCGCGAATCACCGTTAACTTCTATGGGGAATGTCGCATTTGGAAATTAAGAGTTTAAGGACACTTAGAGGACGACTACCAGCAAACCCTTTTGGACTTAGAGGTGTCTGGGGCCAACACCCAAGGGAGCACTGGAGTACTCGAGTTACCTCACCCAGGGAAGCCGGGTGCATAGGTGTCAAATGGTGTCGGGTCGCAGCGTCGTTTTCAATGGAAGCTGGCAAAGAAGTGCTGCTGCTGTGAAGAGGAGAAGTGTCCGGAGAGATCCAAGCCTGAATTGAGGATGAAAGGAACATGAAAGCAGAGGGGACAGAATCTGGGTCACTTACCCATGACCAGGGGCACGATAGTCCAATGCCCACAGATGTCGGGTGCTTCAGGTGAGTTGACAGGTGTCTTGACTCTGCAGCCACGAGGTCCAAGAGGCATTGACGACAACCAGGAGCTGGATTCGAGCTGTCCCACAAAGTATGTCGAGTGCTGCGGTGTCGGCAACCAGAATGGACCCAACTAGCCTTGGCATCGGCAAGTCACGTGGAAAGAGAAGAAAGACGTCGGTGCAGACCAGCAAGGTCTGGGAGACTCACCCAGCAAGGGTAAGTCGGGGCACGTCTGGAGCAACCAGGAAAGCCCAATCAGAAGAGGAGTTGCCTTTGTGGGGACTCACTAGCCAATGGGCTAGCGATCGCAAAGGAGCCTCAAGCAGTCGCACTGGAAACTGGCCCACGGGTCACTCGTGGAATGGAGGCCAGAGATCTTCGGTGCTATAGATGCCAAAGGTTGGGGCTACTCGGAGCCCAAAGCACAACTTTGAGGAAGACCAGGAAGATGATGGACCGGCAAAAGTACGCGGTGTACAGGGGTCACGGTTCTAAGTCACCCACGATAGCCACGGGCCTCAGCTTTGCTGTGGACTCAGGGTAGCCTTGGGGAAGTCTGGAAATCTACCTCTGGTGATACAAAGACTTTGGCGTTCAGCAGGACCACAGCCTAGCTGCTTCCTCTCTAAAATGGTTTCCATGTACATTAGGTACATATCTGATTGGGTTCTGGAGTGCCTTATAAGCCCCTAGTATATGGTATACTATGTACCTAGGGCATAGGTACCTCAGAGGCCTAACAGGGGCTGAAGCATGTATTATGCCACCCCTGGGAAGCACTCCAAAATGGCACCACAGGTCTGCTACTGCAGCCTGGGTATGGGTGTGCTTGCACCCCTTACTGTGGTATAGGCTACCTATATCACTACCTTATATAGACACATATAAACCTATAAGCCACTCCTATGGCAGGCCTTTGACAATCCTGAAGGCAGAGTGCTTGGTTGTATGTGAGAGGGTGCCCAAGCATGAGCTGAGCCCCTCTGCAGCATTCGGAAAGACTTCCATATGGCTGTTCTGTGATACAGAACACATTGACACCTCTGTTGGTGCCATTACACGATTTTAGGAATGAATCCAATCAATTAAACTCTTCATTACTCGCTTGTCAATTTATCCATTTTTTTACTTCTTTGCTTTCAACTCTTAGTATTGATTCAATTCATTTTACTCATTCCAATAACTCAAACGTAGGAGGCAAGATAGATTCCACATTTTCCCTCCTGAGGCGGAAGCCGGGAGGTCTCCTGTCTGTCCCTGTGTCTTAAATCGCTTTTAACTCGTTTTTATTAGCGTTTGTATTTGTACTTGTTTTGCTCCACACCTGATCCTAGAGGTGTGTTGAGACCCCCCAGCGCCCAGTAGCACCCAGAAGTCTACTCTTACCCGTCCTGCTGTTCCGGTCCTGCTCTCGGCTGAGAGCACCGGGCGCCGGTTTTGGCGGCCAGCTTGGGTTGGGCTCGGTTGGGGACGCCATTGAGAGCACTATAAAAGGCGCCAGGTGCAGGTAATCGGCTATTCTGACACTGCACGCACCTTTTTCCCTCCTGAGGCGGAAGCCGGGAGGTCTCCTGTCTGTCCCTGTGTCTTAAATCGCTTTTAACTCGTTTTTATTAGCGTTTGTATTTGTACTTGTTTTTGCTCCACACCTGATCCTAGAGGTGTGTTGAGACCCCCCAGCGCCCAGTAGCACCCAGAAGTCTACTCTTACCCGTCCTGCTGTTCCGGTCCTGCTCACGGCTGAGAGCACCGGGCGCCGGTTTTGGCGGCCATCTTGGGTTGGGCTGGGTTGGGGACGCCATTGAGAGCACTATAAAAGGCGCCAGGTGCAGGTAATCGGCTATTCTGACACTGCACGCACCTTTTTCCCTCCTGAGGCGGAAGCCGGGAGGTCTCCTGTCTGTCCCTGTGTCTTAAATCGCTTTTAACTCGTTTTTATTAGCGTTTGTATTTGTACTTGTTTTTGCTCCACACCTGATCCTAGAGGTGTGTTGAGACCCCCCAGCGCCCAGTAGCACCCAGAAGTCTACTCTTACCCGTCCTGCTGTTCCGGTCCTGCTCTCGGCTGAGAGCACCGGGCGCCGGTTTTGGCGGCCATCTTGGGTTGGGCTGGGTTGGGGACGCCATTGAGAGCACTATAAAAACGGGCGGGGATGACTCCGCGCAGCGGACGCGATCAGCGGGCGCGCCGGATCTGCGCCGGAGTCGTGCCAGAGTCCTGCCTGTCTGTGCCCGTCCGCGACACGGCAGCGGACGGCGAGGCGGCAGGCTCTGGCCATAGGCTTACCTACTCTGCAGCGGATCTACGCTCATTCAACCTTAATACCGCTACCTGTCGGTATGTCTTTCCTGGCCGATTCAAAGGTAAATGCTGCTGTCCAGGTTGTGGATGGTATCCCAACATATACCGGGCTTCTGAGGGTTCCCGTCCGCTCCCTCCCAAACTGTTTAAGTGCTTATTGCTTAACACCCGTTCTTTACATAGGCACGCTTTGGACATCTTCGAGCTACTTACCTCTGAGAACCCACTCTGTCTCTTGCTCACAGAAACATGGCTCTGTGAGTCGTCTAATCCTGACATCGCGGCAGCCTTTCCGCCAGAGTATATTGTTTACAGACAGGATAGGACAGTGGGTAAAGGTGGTGGTGTTGCACTTGCAGTTCTTAGATCGTTTGCCTGCACAATTATCCCATCTCTGCCTATTTCTGGCTGCGAATCCCTCGCCTTTTCCATTGCACTCTCCCCGCATCAATCTTTTTCTGGGCTTCTGGTCTACAGACCTCCGGGTCTGCGGGGTTCCTTCTTTGACGACCTTCAATCTGTTATTACTGCTCTTTGCTTGAAGGTGGAAAACTGCATAATGTTAGGGGACTTTAACATCCATATGGATGTTGAGTTGGACAGTGAAGCGGTCAAAATCAAGGACATCACTGTTCCTCTTGGTCTAACTCCTTACATCTCAAGTGCGACTCATGATAAGGGTCACACGCTTGACCAAGTGTTCTCCACCTTTCCCCTTATTATGTCCCATCCCACCCCTGTTCTCTGGTCCGACCATTCTTTGATTAGTTTTTTAATTCAGGGCAGAAGTAAAACATCTCATATTAACCCAGACCACCTTAGGCACCCCAGACGACCTTTGCATAAAATCACCCTTGAGAATCTTGCTCAAGCGCTTCACGAATGTCCCTGTATTCTATCCGGCCATCTGGAGAGGGACCTTGAAACTTTCCAGGAATGGTTAGTTGAAAGGCTTGATGATCTTGCTCCTCTTTCTACCCCCTCTTCATCTGTCAAGCGCAGTTCGGCTCCTTGGTTCTCTAAGTCACTTGCTCTGGCACGGCGTAACTGTAAGTTAGCCGAAAGACTTTGGCGGAAGCAATATGACCAAGAAGCTAAGTCTGCCTATAAACTATCTATTAAATCTTACCACTCTGACATTCTTGAGGCCAAAAAGAACTATTTTGCAAATAGAATTGAGTCTGCGTCAAATTCCAGTAAAGAAATTTTTACCATTGTTAAAGAGTTGGGGGCCGATTCACAGAACTAACTTAAGACAAAATCCTAAACTTACTACTTTTGGTATTCACAGAAGTTAGGATTTTGTCTGAAGTTTGTCTTAAGACAAACTTAAGACAGACTTAAGACAGTCTTAAGACAGACTTAAGACAGTCTTAAAACAGACTTAAGACAGACTTAAGACAGACTTAAGACAGACTTAAGACAAACTTAAGACAAAATCCTAACTTAAGTCTGTCTTAAGTCTGTCTTAAGTTTGTCTTAAGTCTGTCTTAAGACTGTCTTAAGTCTGTCTTAAGACTGTCTTAAGTCTGTCTTTAGACTGTCTTAAGTCTGTCTTAAGACTGTCTTAAGACAAACTTAAGACAAAATCCTAACTTCTGTGAATACCAAAATTAGTAAGTTTAGGATTTTGTCTTAAGTTAGTTCTGTGAATCGGGCTCTTTATCTCTCCCAAATCTAGCATAGTCCAGCATAAGTTCTCCGAATCTTGGGTAAAGGAGCTGGCCATTTTCTTTAATACGAAAATCAAATTGATTCAAGAATCTTTTCCACCAGCTGCCCCAAGTGCTTCATTGCATGACTCCATTCTGATGACTTTACCTCCTGATTCCTGCCCCATTCTATCGGAGTTTCCTCCTTTATTGGAATCTAATTCTCTGGATCTTTTACTCAGGATTAAATCTGGCTCTCCGCTCGATCCGTGCCCGGCGAGCTTTTTAGCCAGGACTGCCAAGATTCTGAATTCCTTAATTTCTCCTGTTTTGAACCTATCTTTGTCCAGCGGCATTGTTCCGCCAGCCTGGAAGAAGGCAATGGTCGTTCCCCTTCTTAAAAAACCAGGCCTTGACCCAGAGATACATGCTAACTATAGGCCCATTTCTCTCCTGCCCAGCTTGGCTAAGATCGTCGAGAAGCACGTCCACTCTGTGCTTTCTTCCTTCCTTGAAGACCATGGGTTACTCCACTCTACCCAATCTGGCTTCCGCTCCAACTTGAGCACTGAGACCGCTCTTCTGGAAGTTAATGAAGCCATTAAGGAAGTTCTCGACTCAGGCGGAAGAGCAATGCTGGTGATGTTGGATCTGTCGGCGGCCTTTGACACCGTCCCGCATGAGGCCCTCTTGAGAAGACTTCACGAGATCGGTCTCAGAGGGACGGTGTTGAGCTGGCTGAGATCTTACCTAGCGGGTCGTCGACAAGTGGTCTGGCCCCCCCCCGTACTCTGTCGAGGTGCCGCCTATGGATGTCGGAGTCCCACAAGGGTCGGTGCTGAGCCCGACCCTTTTTAACATCTTCATGACTCCATTGGCGGTACTGGCGGAGTCGATGGGTGCCCAGATCATATCATACGCTGACGACACCCAGCTCCTCTTCACCTGCAAGAAGGGCATGGAGTTTGACGGGGAGAGCATCCGTGGTTGCCTTGGGGCTGTCTTCAACTGGTTTCAGTGGAGCAGCCTCAAGTGCAACCCTGATAAATCCGAGGTGCTCTTCTTCGGCTGTCAGGCAGAACCGCCCTGGCAGGAATGGTGGCCGGTTTGCATGTCCCCCCCTTCTTCTTCCTCTTTGGTCGCTAAAAACCTTGGGGTCAAAATCGATAACACCCTGGCTTTGAAAACACAGATCACAGGTCTCACGGGTACCTGTTTTGGTCTGCTTAAAATGATGCGTAAATTCCTTCCTTTGCTCCCTTTAGCCCACAGGAAGCTGACAATACAAGCTCTGATCTGTTCCAGGCTTGATTATTCAAATGTCCTCTACCTGGGTTTGCCGGATTATCTCTTGCACAAACTCCAGGTTGTACATAATTCTGCGGCAAGAGCCATCTTCGGCCTACCCCGGCAAGCCAGATCATCTGAGTTGCTTTCCTCCCTTCACTGGCTTCCGATCAAGAAGCGAATAACATTCAAAGCTCTTACACTGGCCCATAAGGCACTCCATTTGGTGGGGGCCTCCTACATTCAGAAACGGCTTTCTTTCTACAAACCCACCAGATCTCTCCGGTCGGAAAATCTTGGCCTGGCAATGGTGCCTCCCATTAGGAAAGTCAGAATAGGTGGACGTTCCTTTAAATATCTCGCCCCCAAACTATGGAACTCCCTTCCTGTTGATCTCCGTCGCATTCCCAACCTGTTTGCCTTTAGAAAGGCCTTGAAAACCTGGCTTTTTAATCAGTAATTCTGTTATGTTTCTGTTGTCTTTTCTCCTTTCTCAGTAATGGGTCAGAAAGCGCCGGGACACTCCTTGGAGTAGCCGTGCGCTATACAAGTCACCCATTAACATAACATAACATGCCACATCTTTATTGACAAAACCCAATGCATTTCGGGACACAGTCCCTTCGTCAGGGGTATCTAGAATAAAAAATACCTTTTAACGTCGTTATAGCTTATTTGTACCACATAACACAATTCATGCACTTCTATATTTGTATACTAATTATTGTTCTCATATCTCTATGATACTATCACTACAATTAATCGTCCATCTGCTTTACATAGCAGTCCCTCCCATAATTGACAGGATGCAATAGTAAATGCGTATATGACTCAATCTCCCGTCTGCGTACCACCAGTTAAAAATCCTTTCTAAACTGACCATAAAGGTACGCTTACCGTGACACATGACTAATCCCACTTTTTAAAATAATCCAGACTCGCTTCACATCCGCGCTCCTGGGAACATCTCAAACAAATGTCACAGCACCGACTTGCTTAGAACAGAGAGCCAAATCGACTGCTAATTGCTGGTACGGCTTATATCCCACCTCCCTTCTACTCCACAGGTGCATGAACACGTGTTCACTCTCAAACCGGCCCGCCCAACACTGAAGACAGACTGCTCAAGTTGCACTTTACAGGTCCTTGCTCATGGTATCATTAAAACAAACAATTCACGGAAACCTTGAAACCCGAGTCATTTCTCACTCGTTTAACAAAATGTTCAGACCAGCGAAGTTTTCCATTGCGAATTAAATGATTTTTAGTGCATGATTCAAAAACATTTCACAATGTCTGATTAATTAAATATGCTATGTGTAAAAATAATCAAAGTTAATATGCCAAAATCAACAGTACGTTTACATGTAGATCACAGTCCATTGTGGCCAAAAACCTCCTATGTTGAAAAGCTCATTTCCCAGTTCCATTTAAACTTGCTTCGTTTGCCTTGCATTCATAATTTCATCAAGGGTGCAAACTCACAATAGGACGGAATCCTTTGTGAAATATCAAAACAAATAGTGAGATGCACACCGACGTACTCAGGACTTGTAAATCATGTACTCTTTCAAACAGTGATGGCGTGCAAAACGTGATGCGCGCTCCGTCCAATTGCGCGCGACAACGTAACAGAACACATTGACACCTCTGTTGGTGCCATTACACGATGCACTGCCGAATTTAGGAATGAATCCAATCAATTAAACTCTTCATTACTCGCTTGTCAATTTATCCATTTTTTTACTTCTTTGCTTTCAACTCTTAGTATTGATTCAATTCATTTTACTCATTCCAATAACTCAAACGTAGGAGGCAAGATAGATTCCACATGCCACATCTTTATTGACAAAACCCAATGCATTTCGGGACACAGTCCCTTCGTCAGGGGTATCTAGAATAAAAAATACATTTTAACGTCGTTATAGCTTATTTGTACCACATAACACAATTCATGCACTTCTATATTTGTATACTAATTATTGTTCTCATATCTCTATGATACTATCACTACAATTAATCGTCCATCTGCTTTACATAGCAGTCCCTCCCATAATTGACAGGATGCAATAGTAAATGCGTTTATGACTCAATCTCCCGTCTGCGTACCACCAGTTAAAAATCCTTTCTAAACTGACCATAAAGGTACAGCCATACCATATACTCTTAAGTGCATTATAACCTTGCGGTAAATGCTAACTTTGGGATGGCTGCATCAAAACATGTTGTGTTTGGTGTCAAACGCTTTGGAATACTACCCCCCTTGCCAGTTCTGGTGGCGGGGGGTAGTATTCTGACGGGTCTGGCCTTCTGCTGCTGACTGAAACTCCAGCAGGGGAGGCCTGGACAATAGGTTTCCTGACAGGCAGATGTGTATTGGGGCTGGGCGGGAGCACTCTCTGGTGCTTTGAAGTCCTGCCCTGGGGGCACACTTGGAGTCGTTGTGCATAGTCCAATTCAAACCGGTTGCAGGGGCTACCTGTGTGAGAAGGTGGCCTGATATATGCTGTCCACTAGTAATAGTGGGCACCTTGCCCCAGTCCAAACAACCCCTTATGTATGATAGGTTAAAGACAACCTTTGTTGAAAGCTATCCTAGTGGTAGCTATGGAGAGCAGCCTTCAGGCTAAATCTTGAAGGAATGTAAATCAGCTTGTTTTACCAGTCTATAATCTCTTGAGTGGCTAAATGAAAGGAGATCACACCAGGTAATATAAAATGTACGTGTTTATTCCTAAACACACCCTACTTTTTTTTTTATTTAATTTAATTTTGTCAGATTTGTATAGCGCATGGCTGCCCCAGCAACGGGGCGTCCCAGCGCGACCAAAAACAATGAGAGTCACCGGGAGGAAAGCAGCTTAGGAGTGAACCGGAAAAAGCCAGGTCTTGATGGCTGTACGAAAAGCAAGATGATCCTGAATCCCTCTAATCGGAACTGGAAGCAAATTCCAGAGCTTCGCCACAAGACTGCGGAAGGAACGGCCTCCGGCTCTGGCTCTCAAAACACGAGGGATACTAACTAAAGCTTGGTCAGCAGACCTAAGGGCACGCCGCGGCACATAAAACTGTAACAAGTTGGACAGCCCCAAAGGAGCCGGTTGGGTCAGGATCCTGTGCGAAACACAAAGAGTCTTGAACTGGATTCGCTTTTCAACAGGCACCAGTGTAGCTTGGGCAAGACGTGGGAGACTGAACAAGATTTCGGCAGTGCCACCGGAATACGCGCAGCAGCGTTCTGGATTCTCTGCAGGTGCCTGATGCAGGACTCATTGGCCTCCAGATAGAGAGAATTACCACAATCCAGCCTAGATAGAATTGTCGCCTGGATAATGGTCTGACACAGCCTGGGGGAAAAGAATCCAAGCAGAGGCTTCAAGCCACGCAACAGCCCAAAACAGGTCCCTGCCACGGCTTTCGATGGTGTATCGAAGGTGAGACCACTATCGATCCACAATCCCAGGTTCTAAACTGCCTCTTTAGGCAAAGGGGCCGGTTTGAGGCTATATGGCCAACACTGCTCGGACCATGAGTCCCGGTCTTTCCCAAATAACAGGACCTCGGACTTACTGGCATTCAAGCAAGATGGCTGCAAGCAGTTTGCAGCCATCCAGTCTGCCACCTCTAACAGGTCCTCCTTGAACTTTTCCAAACTAACACTACTTCTCTTAGAGAAGGCGATCACCAATTGGGTGTAGTCAGCATACGACACCAGTGACAACCCTCTACCCTTAGCCACTAATGCAAGAGGTTGCATGTAGATGTTAAACAGAAGGCGGCTCAAAATAGAGCCCTGAGGAGCCCCCTGTTTCAAAGCAAACTACTGCGATTGAAAAGGTGGCACCCAAACCTGGAAAGATCTAACCGTCAAGAAGGACCGACACCAGTCCAAAGCCAGACCCCTCACTCCAATATCCTGCAAGCGCCTCAACAATATCTCATGGAAAACAGTGTCAAAAGCGGCACTTAAGTCCAAAAGAATTAAGGCCGCAGAATCACCCACATCAAGAAACCCTCTGATTTCTTCCATCACAGCCAACAGAGCAGATTCTGTACCGTGACGTGCTCTGAAGCCATTCTGCGAGGGATCGAGAATCGCATTGTGCTCGGTGAACTCAGTGAGAATAATATTCACGTGAGATTCCACCAGCTTAGCCAAAAAAGGAAGTTGAGAGATAGGGCGATAGTTGCCCGGCTCACCAGGATCCAGAGATGATTTCTTTAAAAGAGGTGTGACTTTCGTGTGTTTCCACGCTACTGGTAACACCGCTGAGGACAAAGAGAGGTTAACCAAGTCCAAGCTCACTGGAGAGATCATAGCAAAAAACTGGCGGAAGTGAGTGGGAGTCAATGGGTCAATTGGCGAACCTGATTTAATATTCATAAAGAGGGTCTCAAAATCCGCAAGGGATAGCAAAGGAAAAGATAACAAGCTATTGGTCCCCTGGGGTCCAGAAACCCCTGGCCCATCCTTGAGGCCTGACCAGACCGCGGGGGGAAGACTTTGATATATCTTCTCAACCTTGTTCACAAAATACCTGGCCAGGTCATTACACTGGCCATTCGATGAAATAGGGGATTCCCAGACACACCTCCATTCTTCATACTCTTGAGCAGAGAGAAGATTGTCTTAGAGGGATTCGAACTATCCAAGATTTTTTTAGCAACAACCTCAGCCCACGCTCTCCGAATTAATTTATGGTAATGTTTGATAGAAACTCAATAATAATGTTTTTATACCAAATCATACGAGCACCTTCACACTCGCTCAAGCTGTTTACAGTGTTTTTTAGCTTTAGACAAAGATTTGTTAAACCAGGGTTTGGACTGCCCACGATTATTCCCACCCAACTTAGCCGGGATGCAGCTATCCAAGCCCAGAGTCAACCAGTCATGAAAAAGCGCATCAGCAACCTCCATGTCCGGTGGCAACTGCGGCCTGTGGCTAGACCAATAAGCGGATAGACGGCTGCTATCTAGCTTATGCCAAGGTCGTTTCAGAACCTGGGCAGGGCGATTGCAGCCCAGCTTACCCTGCCACCTCAATGAGAACGAGACCAAATAATGATCTGTCCAACACTGTGGGGCAGGAGGTTGAACCTTCAACACAGCAAGGTTAGAAAATAAGGGGTCTAGTAAGTGCCCGTCGGCATGCATGCACTCAAGCACACTCAGTCAGTTGGAGAGCCTCTAGATCAGCCAGAAAACTGGCAATCTCCGCCTTCCCAGCGTTCTCAAAATGAAGATTTAAGTCCCCTAGGATGCTAAAATTCGCCGCTTGCCTAGCGTAGGACATGACTTTGTTCACTAAATCTTCCCTAAACGCCCCCGATGGCCCAGGGGGGCAATAAATGAGAAAGCCGGAAAAGGTGAGGTTGTGATACAGCATGATTTTAAATAGGGCACTCTCACAGTCCATTAAATTCTCCCTAGTAATGCTACAGGAGTCAATGTCTTTCATGATCTACCAGTCTCTTTATGAGGCTAGAGATAAAATCACATAAGTTACACTTCAAATATTACAGCAAAATAGCACAAATACACGTTAAGCCCTAGGGGCGGACCAAACTAATATACTAAGAAAGTGGTATAAGAACCACGACTTGACTAGACACAAGGCCTAGATAGTGACATTTTGTGATGCCGGGGCTCTTTTAAGCTGGTACCGGGTATACCTGTGCTGTCATGTCTCTCCGTCTAGAAGGGTGGGATCATACTCCCACACCAGTTACTGGTGTGCGGGTATGATTCCAAGGTGTTTGACGCCAAACACGACCTGTTTCCGTGCAGCCAGTCCAAAGTTAGCATTTACCGTTTGGTTATAATGCACTTAAGAGTATATGGTTAGGCTGCATCACAGACAACCCCCGAGAAGAGATTCTGAAGGCTGCAGAGGGGCTCTGCTCATGCATGGGCACCCTCTCACACAAAACCAAGCACCCTGCCTTCAGGCTTGATAAGGCCTGCCATAGGGGTGACTGATAGGTTTCTATGTGCAGTGATAGGTGAGATATAGTGAACCTATATCTCTGTAAGGGGTGCATGCACCACCTTACCCAAGCTGCAGTAGCAGACCTGTGGTGTCATTTTGGAGGGCTTCCCAGGGGTGGCATAATACATGCTTTTAGCCCGTGGAAGGCTTCTGGGGTACCTATGCCCTTGGTACATAGTATAACATATACTAGGGACTTATAAGGGCACCCCAGAATCCAATCTGTGGTGTACCTAAGGTACGTGGAATCATTTTACCAGAGAAAGCAGATAGGCTGGGACCTGAATAGCAGGTTCCCAGCCAAACCAAGTCAAAAACCATCAATACCCCTTTATATTGTGATACTGCATCCAGCATAGGGTGGGGGTGATTATGGGTTCAGGTTTGCTGGGGGTGTGAACTCTTCTGAATGTGTCACCAGAGATATTTCCAATTTCTTCTCTGTATATGTTTGTAACTAATGCATAATATCCAGTAGTGTGTATGCAATAAAGTACTTTACCCGTCTATAAGAAAATCCCAGAGTTGGATATGATTTAGAGGTGCTGTTGCATACCAGTGAGCTGCTGGGATGCCCACACCACCTCGCCTGAGTACTCCGATTACACCGGTGTAATTTGATTTTCTCCCAGGCCTATTCTAGAGATACAGCTGCATGTATCTGCCTCACACCTGCATGTCTCCGCCCCACACCTGCATGTCTTTGCCTCACACCTGCATGTCCCCGCCTCACACTTGCATGCCTCTGCCTCACACCTGCATGTCTCCGCCTCACACCTGCATGTCTCCGCCTTACACCTGCATGGCTCTGCCTCACACCTGCATGTCTTCACCTCACACTTGCATGTCTCCTCCTCACACCTGCATGTCTCCTCCTCATACCTGCATGCCTCCACCTCACACCTGCATGTCTCCTCCTCACACCTGCACGTCTCCACCTCATACCTGCATGTCTTTTCCTCACACCTGCACATCTCTGCCCCACACCTGCACGTCTCTGCCTCACACCTGCATGTCTCCGCCTCACACCTGCATGTCTCTGCCTCACACCTGCATGTCTCCTCACACCTGAACATCTCTGCCTCACACCTGCATGTCTCCGCCTCACACCTGCATGCCTCTGCCCCACACCTGCATGTCTTCGCCACACACCTGCATGTCCCCACCTCACACCTGCAAATCTCTGCCCCACACCTGCATTTCTTCGCCTCACACCTGCATGTCTCCACCTCACACCTGCATGTCTCCACCTCACACCTGCATGTCTTCGCCTCACACCTGTACGTGTCTGCCCCACACTTGCATGTCTTCGCCTCACACCTGCATGTCTCTGCCTCACACCTGCATGTCTCTGCCCCATGTCTGCATGTCTTTGCCTCACACCTGCACATCTCCACCCCACACCTGCATGTCTTCGCCTCACACCTGCATGTCTCCACCTCACACCTGCTTGTCTCTGCCCCACACCTGCATGTCTTCACCTCACACCTGCACATCTCCACCTCACACCTGCATGTCTTCGCCTCACACCTGCACGTGTCTGCCCCACACCTGCATGTCTTCGCCTCACACCTGCATGTCTCCACTCCACAACTGCATGTCTTTGCCTCACACCTGCATGTCTCCACCCCCCACCTGCATGTCTCTGCCTCCGCCTCACACCTGCATGTCTCTGCCTCACACCAGCATGCCTCTGCCTCACACCTGCATGTCTCCTCCTCACACCTGCACGTCTCTGCCTCACACCTGCATGTCTCCGCCTCACACCTGCATGTCTCTGCCTCACACCTGCATGTCTCCTCACACCTGCACGTCTCTGCCTCACACCTGCATGTCTCCGCCTCACACCTGCATGCATCTGCCCCACACCTGCATGTCTTTGCCTCACACCTTCATGCCTCTGCCTCACTGTAAGGTTAAGTCCTTCCTTTAGGCGCGGGGTCTGAAGACAGGAACCAGCTGTGCCCAGCTGCGCCTCCTGCTAGAGAAGGGACCTTTGTGGCACGTCATGATCACTTACTCCAATTAATATACATCCGCTCTGAGACCTGCGCTGGTAATACTTAAACCCCCCTCTTTCTCTTTGATTCCTTCTAAGCCTTTCATCTGGGGCGCAGCAGCTGAGGGGCTCAACGTCGCCAGACCCCCCAGAGCGCTAATTAGTGCCGTCTCTATCAGGTGGCACAGATCTCACTCCTTACGCTGGGGCTGGCGTGGCACAGATCTCACTTCTTAGACTGGGGCTGGCGTGGCACAGATCTCACTTCTTAGACTGGGGCTGGCGTGGCACAGATCTCACTCCTTAGACTGGAGCTGGCGTGGCACAGATCTCACTCCTTAGACTGGAGCTGGCGTGGCACAGATCTCACTCCTTATACTGGGGCTGGCGTGGCACTGATCTCACTCCTTAGACTGGGGCTGGCGTGGCACAGATGTCACTCCTTAGACTGGGGCTGGCGTGGCACAGATCTCACTCCCTAGGCTGGGGTTGGCGTGGCACAGATCTCACTCCTTAGACTGGAGCTGGCGTGGCACAGATCTCACTCCCTAGACTGGAGCTGGCATGGCACAGATCTCACTCCTGGCGTGGCACAGATCCCTCTCCTTCGACTGGGGCTGGCGTGGCACAGATCTCACTCCTTAGACTGGAGCTGGTGTGGCACAGATCTCACTCCTTACACTGGGGCTGGCGTGGCACAGATCTCACTTCTTAGACTGGAGCTGGCGTGGCACAGATCTCACTCCTTAGACTGGAGCTGGCGTGGCACAGATCTCACTCCTGGCGTGGCACAGATCTCACTCCTTAGACTGGAGCTGGCATGGCACAGATCTCACTCCTTAGACTGGAGCTGGCGTGGCACAGTTCTCACTCCTTAGACTGGAGCTGGCGTGGCACAGATCTCACTCCTTATACTGGAGCTGGCGTGGCACAGAGCTCTCTACTGGAGCTGGCGTGGCATGGATCACACTCCTTAGACTGGGGCTGGCGTGGCACAGATCTCACTTCTTAGACTGGGACTGGCGTGGCACAGATCTCACTCCTTAGACTGGAGCTGGCATGGCACAGATCTCACTCCTTACACTGGGGCTGGCGTGGCACAGATCTCACTCCTTACACTGGGGCTGGCGTGGCACAGATCTCACTTCTTAGAGTGGGGCTGGCGTGGCACAGATCTCAACCCTTAGACTGGAGCTGGCGCGGCACAGATTTCACTCCTTAGACTGGAGCTGGCGTGGCACAGATCTCACTTCTTAGACTGGGGCTGGCATGGCACAGAACTCACTCCTTAGACTGGGGCTGGCGTGGCACAGATCTCACTCCTTAGACTGGGGCTGGCGTGGCACAGATCTCACTCCTTAGACAGGAGCTGGCGTGGCACTGATCTCACTGCTTAGACTGGGGCTGGCGTGGCACAGATCTCACTCCTTAGACTGAAGCTGGCGTGGCATAGATCTCACTTCTTAGACTGGGGCTGTCATCGCATGGGGGGGGGGGTGCGCCTTCGTATCTGAGATGAGCATCTCTCGCGCGCCTTCACGCGACGCCCAGAGCAGGGCCTGGCAGCGCCTTGGGATAGCGCCCAGAAGCCGTGGTGCAGGAACAGCCTCCAGAGCGGGGGTGCTGCTATTAATGTTACGTCACTGACGTCACAGGGTGTGTGAGCAACCGAAGCGCTGCATAATGGACAAGTGAAGCACATAAGCCCGGGCCACTCAGCAGGAGTAAGGGGGGGGGGGGGGGGGGTGCACACACACAATAACTAGTGGCATTTGGCTTCTGTGCATATTCATCAGACAAATAAAGGCTTGGTTTGTTTTGATCATTCTAAAATCTCTGGGCCCCATTCATGAGGGTTTGGCGTAGGGCAGAGGCGCACGTCTTCTTGCTGCGCTGCCCTGCGCTGCGCCAACCCTAAGGGTCAGGAATGCACCGTATTTACAAGATCCAGTGCATGTCCTTTCAGCTGGCGCACAATTTGCTGCCTAGCGCCAACGCAGGCACCCTTGCACCATGGAGAAGGGTACCTCCATTGCAGGAAGGATTGTTTGTGTGCAGGAAAGGACACCTTCCTGCACAAAAACAATCCCGAGAGGCATTTTCATCTTTCTGGGTGCGCTGCAGAATGCATAGAAAGAGGAAAAGACGCGAAGGAGTTAAAATATTCCTCCTTGTTGGGCCTGCTCTTGGGAGGCGTGAGGTTTTGGCTTTGCCTTATATTCATGTGATTAAGTAAATCTGGGCCAGCGTCAAAATCCATGGGGGCTGCGTGAGAAGCCCGGCACAGCACCCACGGAACGCCTCCTTGGCGCACAGTAAGGCAAGGCAGTGACTTGTGCTGCGTTGCCTTAATTCATATCTATGAGGCCGTGCAAAGCCAGGCAGGGTGACTTTGTTTCGCTTCATAGATATAATTTAGACGCTTGCGTCGCCGGAGCTTACAAAACGAGTGACGCTCCGGCGGCGCAAGCCTCTCATACATAAGACCCTGTGCATCCCTCAAAGAACGGGAAAGAAACAATACCTTGTTTGTGAAGTTTGTTTAGAAGTGTTTCAGTTCTTGTTGCCCCTGACCCATGTCACTGTGGGCTTCTTGTGTGAGGTGTCAGGTAGGAGGTCTCTTGCCAGGTTAGAAGCAGACCCTCGCCAACATACAGGGGCATGTTTATGAGGGCCTTGTGTCATGCTTACACCACGCAAAGTGGCACACGCACAACGCAAAGCCCCAAGTCATATTTATGAAGCCACGCATAGCTGTGGCTTTGAACGGCTTCATAAATAGGAAGTAATGCAACGCAGCGTAAATTGCTGCGTTGCGTTACTCTGTGCAAGGGAGGCATTCCATGGGCCTTGCTCTGGGTTTTCCCACGCAACTCCCATGGTTTTAGAAGCATTCCCAGATTTACATGGACTTGTAAACCTGGGAATACATCAACATCTTATGTCTCCCAAGGTGAGGCGTAACAAGGACAAATATCCTCATTTCTCTGCGCTGCTTCATCTTTCTATGTGTTCCGCATTCTGCACCACACATAGAAGAGGAAACTGCTCGTAGGATTGTTTTCATTCAGGAAGGTGCCAGTGTTGGGGTTAGGATGCCAAAACAGAGCCAGCGCAGGGAGAAAGGACTGGGATGCACCATATGGGATACATATGGAGCACTCCTTCCCTTTCCCTGTGCCGCAGGGCAGCTCAGCATGGTCTCTTGCTGCGCTGCGCAGCGCCACCAATACCATAAATATGCCCCACAGTGTGGGTTTCACTGGGGCATCAGCACTGTAGGTCGATGCCTGACTCTAAGCTTGATATTAACAAATCCACAGAGGCAAGAAGAGCAGTTCTCTACGTGGCCTTTATGGACCTTTAGAGTGCATTTGACTGTGTGCATCACTTCAGGTTACAGAGTCTAATGGAGAGAGTGGGTGTGGGCCCAGCAGCGGTGATCCACCTGAGACAGGCGCCACTTCCCAGGTTAGGGAGTCTAACGGAGAGAGTGGGTGTAGGCCTAGCAGCTGTGATCAACCACAAACAGGTTCACACGGCCGCCACTGCCCAAGAGATGGAGTCTAACAGATAGAGTGGGTGTAGGCCTGGCAGCTGAGATCAGACACAGACAGGTTCACACGGGTGCCACTGCCCAGGTTACCTAATTTAATGGAGAGAGTGGGTGTAGGCCCAGCAGCTGTGAACCACCGAAACAGGTTCACACATGTGCCACTGTGAGAAAGTGCCATCTTTCTTGCATGGTATGCCCCCACTTTTTGCTGAATTGCTGATGTGTTTTGACTGAGTGTGCCCTGGGCTCCTGCCAATCAGCTACCCAGGGCCTATTATCCTTCCCTAAAACTGCATTGAAGCCTAAACCCAATTGGCATCTCTGGCCACCTGTCAGCCCCTGGTAAATGGTACCATAGGTGCCCAGGGCACTGTGACCAGGGAAGGCCTCTCAGACAAGCAACGACCCAGAAGAAAAGAAGAAACCGGTGTTTCCTGCAGCCATCAATCTCAAGAACCCTGAGGACCTGCCCTGCCTTCCAAACCAAAGACTTTGTCTCCCGTGAACACCAGATTTGTTCACCCACAGACTCCAGCTCCGGCAAAATCTGTGAGTCTGCAGTACTCTGCACCCGTCGCCCACGGCCTGATGTTTGAGAGGCCCAACACCATAAGGAGGTCTCCCCGGTGATCCAGACCTGAGATCCAGTGATCCCTGGCCTACCTCAAGCCTCCAGCTGACACCTTCAGCCTAAATCCGGAAGGTCCCCCAACCGCGGCCAGGAGCTGGTAAGAAGATCTGACCCTAGAAGACAACCCTGCACCCGATGCCCCACGGCCTTGTAGGCCCAACCAACGGTGTCTAGCCAACCCCAAGCATCCCAAGTTACCTCTCCAAGTGATGGTCGCTCCCAGAAGACCTTCGTCCCCGAGCCTGCAGTGTGTTTGCAAACCAGAGACGCCCATTGAACGTTACAGGGCTCCCAACGCCGAAACAGCACTCCTCACCCGGCCACCCCAGTGCCGCTGAGGGTGCATCTTTTGTGCTGGCCTAAACCCCCATTTGCCCTGAGCTTAAGTCCAGGAGCTTTGCTCCCACAACCTCGTGGCCTGCTCGTCAGCAGCCACCAACCGGAGGAGTTGGAAAATCTATAAAAGTCTCTAAAACTGTAACTAAATAACCAGAACGCTTTTACTTACCTGTTTACAGGAAATGTCTCAGTGCAGTATCCAGGTATACCACACTGTGTAAGAAAAGCAATCTGTAAAGTAATCTACAGGCATCCTGTTGAAAAGTCAATACAAAGCAAATTTACAATATTTCAAAGTATTGCATTACCAGTAATTCTACTGTAATCAAACCAAAGTATATTTGCAACTGCAATTCAAAACTGTATTATTACTGCAAAGTATAAATCACTTACCTGTGCCAGGCTTGCTTGGTTCTAAACAAATATATATATATATTTTTATACAAAAACAATTGGCCGAGAGTTCAGTTCTTGAGTGTGAGAATTCATTTGCTGACTGAGTGTGTACATCAAATGCTTTACACTGTCCTCCGATACTGCCTTACTGCTCGACCAGGCTACCACAAATAGAGAGTAAGGTTCTATGTCACTTTAACATCTGCCTACCTCTGGGGTCACCTGAACTCTATACACACTATACCTCACTTTGGTGTAGTATATACAGAGCCAGCTTCCTACAGACACGGGTTATGGAGTCTAACGGAGACAGTAGTGGTAGGCTCATCAGCTCTGACCCACCTGAGACAGGTTCACACAGGCGCCACCGCCCAGGTTAGGTTTGGGATAACTGGGGCACGTACAGAGCCGTGTACCTGAAACAAGGGTTTAGACAGGGCTGTGTCCATGTTCCCTTTCTTTTCACTCTCTATGTTACAGCTCAGAGAGGGCGTGGATGTAGGGGGCAGAGGCATGACTCAGAGAGACAGTCCCTTGCCCCCCTCCCCCCCCAGTTTATTTGTTCTCTCTGTTGCCAGTGTCATGGCAGACCGGGCGCTTAAGGTCAATGCCGCTAAATTCTTTGGTATGATCGGTGGATCCCAAAGAAAGATCCATCGTCCCTTCTTTCTGACTGTTTTGCATTTGGCTGGTTTTTGACACTAGAGACACCTGGAAGCAGTTAAGAATGACTGGGAAACAACAACCTGACAAGACAACTTCTGGAATGGTTGTGATTCTCCCTGCACGTCAAAGTCATGGTTTGCTTCGCACGTCGAAGTCATGGTTTGTTTTGCATGTCAAGGTCATGGCTTCTTTGCACGTCAAGGTTTTGTTTTGTTTTGCACGTTAATGTCATGGCTTCCTTGCACATCAAGTTCATGCTGTGTTTTGCAAATCCAGGTCAGGGTTTCTTTTCTACATGAAGGTCATGGTTTGTTTGCTGGTCAAGGTCATGCTTGTTTTGCATGTCAAGGTCAGGTTTTTTTTGCAGGTCAAGGTCATGGCTTGTTTTGCATGCCAAGGTCATGGTTTGTTTTGCATGTCAAGGTCATGGTTTGTTTTGCACGTCAAGGTCATGGCTTGTTTGCATGTCGAGGTTCACAGGTCCCTCCATGGCGGTGTCCAGCAGGGGCATCTAGTAACGATTCTCCTGCCCTAAATAGGAGGGTGCGACCGCCCCTCTGACCTGCTGGCACAGTGGTGAACAGATGTCAGGTACTGGAATCTCTCTCCACTGATGCATTGTGGGAAGTATTCATCTTGCTAAAATAATGACACGTCAGGACAAAAAGCACACATCACAGCTTTCAGGAAACACACAAGAAGTATAAATAACCCTACACGCTTCCGGTGAACCACTCTTGTGTGAGGCCCCGTAAACTCTGTCTGAAGCCCCACATAATTTCAGAAGTTTCTGATAATTCCCTTCTGGGTGTAAATCTGCGATTCATTCCTAGAAACTGACTTACTTAACTCCCAGCGGACGTGCTGAAATTCTGACCTGCTGAATACTGAATTTTATTGAATATTGTACTGTTGAAACAGGGAGTGTCATGTTATGCTTGATTTGAACTGTTTTTAGTGGGCGCTTCTGTGTGTAACTTACCTCCATCACTTTTGCCTGTTAGCTCTCTCTGCCCGCGCCCCGTTCCACCGCGGGTTCTCCCGATTGTTGTGGAGGGCGCTGGCACACATTTGGGCTGTTTTCTGTGTCAGGGGGCGGAGCCAGGGGATCGTTAGCGCTCTAGCGCTCCTCACTATTTAAACATCATGCTCGGTTCGCCGCGCAGCGGATACGCGCAGCGGGCGTGCGCAGCTGCCGCGCCGAAGGCGCGCCTAAGGCAAGCCCGTCTGTGCCCGTCCGCCCACGACCGTGCCAGGGGCGCTGCTCGTGCTGCCTTAGATCTTTACCCTAGGAGCTGCTACTCTAGAGAGGGCTTATTAAACCTTCGACCGGCTGCTCTGCCCTGTCATCATAATTGGAATCCCGAGTTTCTCCCCAGGAAATTACACCAGGGATGGAAGGGTTGCAACATTAGCTGGAAGCAGACCAGTGAGAGCTGCCCAGACATCACTGCCGTTAAGTTTCTCGGCATGGAGATGTCTGCTTAGGGTTTTCTTCTTAATGCCAGGTCTATTATTAAAAACAAAATAGCTTTCAGAGACTTTGTCTCAGCTAGAAAGCCCACCTGGGTTTTTATTACAGAAACCTGGGCGACGGGTGCGTCAGGCCCTGACTTGGTAGACGCTATCCCCTCGGGGTATACCTTGTCCAGATTGGATAGAGTAGGCCGGCGGGGAGGAGGGCTGGGAATCCTGTATAAAGACGCCCTCATTTGTCACACTCAGGCTCTGACCACTTCCTCTGAACCTTACAAGACTTACTGTTTTTCGATCAATCTTCACCCCACAGAAAGCTTCTCGGGCATTTTATGCTATAGACAACCGGGTCCAAGGACTTCCTTTAGTCAGGACTTTGGCAAACTGGTAGAACCTTCTCTGGAGAGATCCAACATCACGATTCTGGGGGATTTTAACTTCCATTTAGAGAACACCTCCTGTAGGGATACTCAAGGTCTTTTGGAAACGCTGGGCTGCTGTGGGCTTGCTCAGCGGGTCGGAAGCTCTACGCATATTGCGGGGCATACCCTTGATGGGGTCTTCTCTAATGATCCTAGGCTAAAGGTGGGGCAGCCTATCCCCCTCGCCTGGTCTGATCATTTTGCTGTTCCATTTGACTTGCATTTCCACGCCTCAGCATCTTCTGCCTCTAGCGATAAGAAGAAGGAATTTCAACCATATAGACAAGGAGGCACTTCGGCCTTTCCTTGATAAACTGGAGCCCGCTAAGCAGCTCGATGCCAATTCCACTGCCGCGGAGCTCTCTCACACGCTGACAGCAGCAATGGATTTCCTTGCTCCGGCTAAAAAGCATTATTCGGCAAGAGCTAGGCCTTCAGCTCCCTGGTTTACAGAAAGACTTAGAACACTTAGACAGGGCTGCCGTAAACAGGAGAGGCTGTGGCGCGCTCACTTAGAACCCTCGGAGAGGAAACAACATAAGCAGTGCCTGAAAGAGTATAAGGCAGCCATTATGGAGGAAAAGAGATTATACTTCTCCAGGGTTACCGCCTCCCTGAAATCCTCCAGGGATCTTTTTAAGGTTATTAACTCCCTCATCTCCCCGCGGGTATCGGATCCCTCAGAGCCTTCAAAGGAACTCTGTGATAAAATCTCAGATTTTTTTCAAGCTAAAATCTCCAATATTTATTCCCTGCTGGAAACAGCGAACTCCAGTATCAGATCGGAAGTGGAGATGTCGATTCTCTCCTGTGAGGTTCTCCCCTCGGAGGAGACCCCTAGGTTTCTTACTTTCCCCCTTTTGTCCGTGGAGGTGACGGATAGGCTCCTGGACCGTGTCAACTCAGGCTCCCCTTTGGATCCTTGCCCGCTCAAGGTGTTAAAAAACTGCCGGGAGTTCATGATTCCTCTTTTTATGAGGGTCATGAATGTTGCCATTTCTGAAGGAGTTTACCCGTCTCTGTGGAAGATAGGGGTGGTTAAACCTCTATTGAAGAAGCCCTCTTTAGACTCTGCTGAATTAAAAAACTTTCGGCCGATCTCCCTGCTTCCCATCCCTGCTAAGATCTTGGAGGCCCATTTAAATCTGCATCTCAGCACATACCTAAAAGATCATTATCTCCTGGATGGGTCTCAACATGGTTTTAGGAGATATCATAGTACGGAGACAGCTCTGACGGCAGTCTTTAATAACATTCGGACTCAGGTCGCTGCTGGCCGTACTACGCTTCTGGTGCTCTTGGATCTCACTGCGGCCTTCGACACCTTAGCTCCTCATAGGCTGGTGGGTCGCCTTCGAGAGATGGGTGTCGGGGGTACAGCTCTGAGCCTCCTTGCCTCCTTCCTGGGGGAACGTGAACAGAGGGTGAAATTATGCCAGTATTTCTCTGCCCCTAAGGCTCTGCAGTGCGGCGCCCCCAGGGCTCATCTTTGAGCCCTACACTTTTTAATATCTATGTGGCCCCACTTGCAGAGGTGGTAAGATCTTTTGGGCTGGAGGTGCTGTCCTACAAGGACGACACCCAAATAATGGTTTCTATAACTCATACCGTTAAAGACGCGGCCCTCAATTTTAGGAGCTGCTTGGAGGCAGTTTCCCTCTGGATGGTGGAACATTTTCTGAAGCTGATTGGAGAGAAGACCGAGGCCTTGATCTCTGGGAATGATCAGGAAATCTGGTCTAGCGATTGGTGGCCAACCGCGCTGGGGGTCTGTCCTGGTCCAGTTTCTCGTGGGAAAAACCTAGGGGTGATTATGGATAACGTTCTCTCCCTGAGGCTACAGGTAAACAGGACTGTTTCTATCTGCTTTGGTATCATTAGGATTCTTAGAAAGATCTCTCATTATCTGTCTTTTGAATCATGTAAGCAGGCTGTAGTGGCCTTGGTAACTTCAAGACTGGATTATTGTAATGCCCTTTATTTGGGCATTAATAAAGGTTCCATCCATCAGTTGCAGATGGTGCAGAATGCAGCGGCCAGATTTGTCCTGAATCTTTCTAGATTTCATTCAGCCACAGCTTCGATTAAGCTTCTGCACTGGCTCCCGATGAATGATAGGATTATTTTTAAGATCCTCTGTCTGACTGATGAAGCCTTTTATGATTCTGGTGCCGAGGGTATTAAGTCGATCGTCTGTCATTATGCCCCCTCTAGGTCTGTTCGGTCTGCGGACAAAAACCTTCTTGTTGTGCCTAGGTTTAAGAAGGCTAAATGGGACGGCAGAGCCTTTTCCTCCATGGCACCCAAATTGTGGAATTCCCTGCCTTTGAACATCTCTAGGGAGGCCTCGCGACCTTTATTCTGTAAGGCTCTAAAACCTGGCTCTTTTGTAGTCCTTCAGTTTGAGCATGTTCCCTTTCTCTCGTCCTCTGATGGTTTGCATCTAGCACCTTGACGCCCTTCGGCTAAGTTCGCGCTTATATAAATTTAATTTCATTCATTCATTCATTCATTAGACCCCACAAATAAATGTTCTGTAATCTTTAGTTTTTTGATTTTGTCCTTCGGGTCCCTGCCCTCAGCCCCCAGGCTCTTCCAAGCATCTTACTCGATCAGCAGGTCTGAGCTGATCTGTTAACACTTCCGGTCACATGACTAGGGGCCCGATTCACAGAACTAACTTAAGACAAAATCCTAAACTTACTACCATTTTGTTATTCACAGAAGGCACTTACTCATTTTGGTATTCACAGAAGACACTTACCCACTTCGGTATTCACAGAAGTTAGGAGTCCTAACTTTAGGACTCCTAAATGCCTTCTGTGAATACCGAAAGTCTTAAAATTAGGATTTTTCTCAGTTTAGGAGTCCTAAAGTTAGGACTCCTAACTTTACTACTACTAAACTGAGAAAAATCCTAATTTTAAGGCTTTCGGTATTCACAGAAGGCATTTAGGAGTCCTAAAGTTAGGAGTCCTAACTTTACTACTACTAAATTGAGAAAAATCCTAATTTTAAGACTTTCGGTATTCACAGAAGGCATTTAGGAGTCCTAAAGTTAGTAGTCCTAACTATACTACTACTAAACTGAGAAAAATCCTAATTTTAAGACTTTCGGTATTCACAGAAGGCATTTAGGAGCCCTAAAGTTAGGACTCCTAACTTCTGTGAATACCGAAATGAGTAAGTGTCTTCTGTGAATACCAAAATGGTAGTAAGTTTAGGATTTTGTCTTAAGTTAGTTCTGTGAATCGGGCCCTAGGTCTCTGCACTTCCCTCCCCTTTATCAGTGATTGACAGCAACCACCCTCCTGAAACTTTCCTCCTCAGGCATCCACCTGGGCATTGACAGAGAGGTCAAGGCGTCCTCCTCTCATGATGTCTTTCCCTCTCTGGTCCGGTCAGTGCCGATGACCTGGTCACCTGCCGCTGGTGCACATCTCTCCGCCATCCTTCCCTTGAACCCTGAGCTCCTCCAGTCCATCTAGCCGACCAAGTCTATTCCCTTCATAACCTGCAGCTTCTCTGTTCTGCTACAACGGTGCAAACAGACGCCGCTATAAAGCGATGCCCGTTGGGCGTATTCATGACCCCAAAGAAGGGGACACGTAGAAGGCTTAAACTTGCAAAAAGACGGATTTCAATAAACTGGATCCGTCCAGCGCCCCCTACACTAGATAAATGGCGTTGCGATATGCGCGAATGGGATGTGGCGGAAGAATGTCGACTCAGGGCTGTGAGAGTGGATGACAATGTGAGAGGGATGTGGCGGAACGGGGATAGATGCTCACAGAAATGTCTTCGACAGTAACCCAGAGCCAAGACATTACTGCGTCCACAGTATCGCTCACTCACGACATGTTGACGCCGAGCTCGGATAGTGAGGACGCCTCCTCCTCACCTGCACTGTATTGACGTTGCCAGTTCGCCCGTCGATCCAGATAACGAGTGTTATTACTGCTGTCCGCTGCTGGCGAGGGGGAGCTGGGGGGGGTTAATCTTATAGTTCTCTATTCGATTTGATATATATAAAAATGCTAAAACACATTGCAATGTACAGTGTACCAGGGAGTGAGTGGAACCGATGATGCGTAGCATGTATAACAGTCTCACAACACTAGGATAGTGCTCCAAACAAATGTGTATGCTACATGTCAAACATGTGATGTGATGCAATGTTGCTAATAAAAACAGGTTTCAAAAAACAAGAAAAAAAACGCTGCAGCTGCAGGTTCATGAGATCTCAGTTTGTAGCGTGTTTTCTGTGGCAGCCTGCTGGGACATCGTCAGTTTCATTTTTCCTGTTTCACACCAGCTGGGAACATTGCCCGTTTCCTTCCTCTTCCCCGTTCTACCTAGGGGTTGTGAGGATTTCTCATCCGTCGCTGAACTCCAGCTGATTGAGAAGCCAGCTCCAGCCTCAGGAAGGCATGCCGTCGCTTCGGTAAGCTGGCGTTTCTGACATTCTTACGCGCGGCGCGCGTGCAGTCGTAAGGAGTTGCTCGCTGCCCTGACTCTGTTCATGACCTGTATTTGCGGACATATTGGGATAGAGAGATTTCTTAAAACCCTGTCACAGACGGCAGAGATCATTGTGGAGTGTACGTTTTTTTGTTTATTTATTTTTTGCAACTAAACTATTGACTCTGCAAGTTTTGTGTTCTCAACAAAACTTTATTGACTCTGCCAGTACACACTGCCCTGCCACTGCTTCCTATTGGGAGTGAACAGCTCTGGATTGATCTACTCCGCTTATTGTTCAACCCTGCGGAATACGAAGTTCTTCTGAAGCTCATCTGTTGGGTTTTGCTGTTTGGAGGGTCCACGGAACACTGTAAAGGAGGGCACTTTGTTGGTGCTGGACTTCTGCTCACGAAGGGTCGTGTCGCTGGTGGGAGCTATTCCGCACTCGGCGGACAGTCTGCACGCTCCCAGCGTGCACTAGACTCCAGGGCTACCTGCCGACTTCACCGGGGGATTGCGAGGACCAGCAGCCCCTACATCTAACAGCTGGTGCCTCTTCCCCCGGAGGTCACGCCCCCTGTCCCTCCCATTATAAATTGACTAGCCCCAAACGTAACGCGGGACGCGCGCGAAGCCCGGGCCAAGGGCGGGCCCGTTTAAGCCCGTTCAAGACCGGGCAGGACTGGACTGGGCCACCCTATTTACAGTTTGTATTTTAAATTTCTGGTACTGTCATTTTATATTGACATCATTCATATTGGCCCGTGAACATTTATTGCTGACTAATATTTTTATAATTTACACGGCATAATGTCCCCGAGAACCACTAGGAATACTGTTAAAAAGCAGGCTCAATTAGCCGGCGAGATCATTGGCCCAATTGATCAATTCATAACTAAAGCTAACGATGCTATTGAGCAGGGCATTATCTTACTGGATCGAAGGATCTCACAGGACTTGACGATAGCCAGGCGCTCTTCGATGGGCCTGCTGGGCACTGCAAAAACCCCCTCACGTCCTGTTGATCTACCTCCTCCATCGATAGTGCACGCAGAAATGCACACTGTCCCCTGCACAGTGGACCTCTCTGCATCTCTGGTTCTGACTGATTCCCATTTATCCTTGGAAAAATCTCCTGTCATTTTTGCTACTCAACCAGATAACACCTCCTTTTCCCCAAAGGCTAGGGGTACACGAGAAGGAGCTATCCCTAAGAAAACAAAAAGGAAGTCAACTGTTAAGCCTTCCCATTCTACCATTCCATCTGCCACAACTATCTCTGTAACCTCTTCTGTTTTAAATTTTCCCCCGGAAAATCCTAACCTTCCATCCCCCTATCATTCTCCTTCACTGACAAATGTTCAAATAGTGGATTCCATCCCCGCTAATTTGAACACAAATACCACCAGCTCAAGCAGCAACTACAGCTGTGAAGATACGATGAATGGTAATCTTACAAGTAATGCATGCACCAACGACAGCTTATTGCTTACTAGAATTGGTGATCTGTTTAAATCTCACCTGGAACCCATAGAAAAGGCCCTACACATGGTTCAGTCTCAACTTACTCAACTGTCCCTCGTACTATCCCAAAGTACAGGTAACAAGATGGATTCCAACTTGGCGAAAGGCAGGCCTATCACCTTAAACACTCCAAACGCCAAAGCGTCAAAAACAGGAACCTCCGTCCAGAACTCTAAAACCAATAAACAAAAAGTCCCTGAGAAGCCTATTCACCATCATTCCCTCGCACCTGTAATCAAGCCACAACCACCTCCTAAATCTTCTAACCCGTTACTACCTCGCTCTGTAACCAATTCTAACCCAAAAGCACCTCCTCTACCAAATCTTCCTCCTTCCCTTCCCTCTTCTATAGTCCCTATTCCCGCTCCTGTTCAATCCAACATTGCTACCGGCTTCAACACCATTCCTAACAACCGTAATAAGAAGATTCCCCCTATCCATCTTCCACTCGAGGCCTCTCCTTATGTAGTAATAATGACTGGGGTTCCGGAACTCCCCCCAAACCAGGATGAACCGGTTTGGTCCCTAAAAAATAAAGTAATCTTTTGGTTGTCCAATAACAGACCGCTTCCAACTTTTATGGACAACAGAGTTACTACAGTGCGTAGAGTGCCTTGGCTAGGTAACCAACCAAAAAACATACAGGGCGACTGTATAATAGTAAACTTTGAAAATCCCAACACAGTCGAGTATGTTTGCTCTTGGGGTGACCAATCTTCTACCGAAGGGATTGCAACCCATAATTTGTCGTACTTCTATCCCCCTAATACACGGCGTAATGCAGGTCCTCCATGGTCCTGGACGAGGGTAGGGAACTGGGGCGGAATTAGAGACCGTAATCAGTGGTCGGGGCACGGCCTTAGCAACCCACCACCAGGCTACTTCAGCAATTGGAGAGGTCCACCACTATCCAACAGATATGAATGCCTGGACATGGTGGATTGACTATCATCTCTACCTATGATAGACAGCAGTTACATCAGCGTCTCTCCTAACTTCAAAGTCCCCTGTAAGATCACTCGGGGGGCCGGCTCCTTCCCGCCATCTTCGTATGGTCCCCAGTCCGAGTCTTTCCCTCCCCAGTATACCCTGGTCCAACAGCAGTCATCTTCCCCTCACCAGAACGCGTGTTATACCATGCCAGCTACCCCTGCAGACTTGCTCCCAAATTCACAATTTATTACTCCCCAACCCAGGGAGCCTAAACCCAATCCTCCTCCTTCAGTTATAACCACCCAGTCCCTATCTCAACTCTCACATTCCTCCGCTGAACTTCAGCTTCCAAATTGTACTTTTACATCAACCCAGGATCTTCCAATTATATTCTGGAACGTAGCTGGCTTAAGATCGAAAATCCATCTTCAGTCTTGGGTGGAAGTAACTAATAAATTTAAGTTAATCTGCCTCGAAGAAACTTGGGCAATTGACCCTATCCACATACAGGGTTTTAAAACATTTCACCTTCCTCCCTTACCGTCCACTCATGGTAGACCTAAGGGCGGCTTAGCCATCTATGTTTCGAATTTAATTCCTTTTACTATCATGGAAGTTCAGTTAGTCTCGCCAATTTTCCAAATCCTTAAAATAGTTCCAGACAATAACTCTAGTTATTATCTCATCAATATGTATAATAACTCCTCACCTAGCGACTGTGTAAAATCTTTGTCGGAAATTGCTTTGTATTTACAAGATCAAAAAGCTATGAGTCAAGAGTTAAATTGTCATCTTGTGTGGGGTGGGGACTTCAATGTGTATCTGTGTAACAAATATGACAAAGGTATCTGTGGGCTTTCAGACGAGCACGATGCCCCCTTGGCCCACTTCACCCATAACGCTGTGGGTCAAGCACTAAATACCTGTATTTTTGCATTAGAACTTGAATTCGCCAACATCCTAGCGTGTCCCGCTGTAGAGTTTAAGCCGACTTTTCATGGTAAAGGTGCCTCCACTACCATTGATTTTATCTTATGCTCTCAATCCTTAAAAAACCGATTGAAGCAATTTTCAACTGGCACTGATCCTTCAAGTGACCACTATCCAAATAGCATAACCTTAGCATTAAATATACCACCTTCAGCCTGCCCAAAAACAAGTCTCCTAGCGCAGCATTCTCTGGAGATGAACAAAATCAATGGTTATACTGTCAAGTGGTCGACGATCAATCCCACAGAGATCACTAGCAAGATTATTCAAAAAACCCTTCCTCTGATCTATCAGTGTTTGGAGCCGTCTTCCTCCCCCAAGCTGATCCTTTCTAGCTTCACCAAAATATTAGAAGCCATCAGACAAGAGCTCACTTGTTCCTATAAGACTCTTGCCAATGATAAGGATTCAAGAGGGTGGTTTGATTCCCGCTGCCGCAAAGCGCAGCGTGCATTGAAAAACGCTCTACAAAAAAAGATTAGGGTCAAGCCCCAAATTGCCTCTTTGAGGAAAAATTATAAGATGGCACAGCAATCACGCAAACAGGAAATAAAAAATAACCTCTGGGCCCAATTACATCAGAGTACTTTAACCAAGGACTCTATCATGTTTTGGAGAACAGTCAAGGCCCCTTTCCTAGTTGATGAAACTGCGATAGAGCATCTAGACGTGGCAGTACCTGCTGACAAATGGGTAGCTCACTACTCGCAGATCTTCGCGGATAACCCCGTGATAACTGAGGCCCCCAGACCAGAGGCGGAAGCTCCTACTAGTAATAACATCTTTCCCATCGATCTCTATTTCGATCTAGAGGAGATAATCACAGCACTGACCGCCTCAAAGACCGGTAAGGCGCCCGGTCCAGACGGGGTCCCCTTAGACATATTTGTGAGCAACATAGATCTTTGGTCTCCAATTGTCACACAGGTCATGTCTGCAGTTACCCAGATCGGCCTTTTTGACTCTTGGTCCACCTCTGTGCTTCTGCCCATTTTCAAAAAGGGAGATCGGGACAATCCAGCCTGTTACAGGCCCATCTCCCTTTTGGATTCCCTAGGCAAGGTAGCTGGCAGATTAATTCTGGAGCGTTTAAGGGACTGGGCCACAGAGAATAAGATCTTAACTGATCTACAGTTTGGGTTCCAGGAGGGCCTGGGCACTGTGGAACAGGCCTTAAATCTGACCTTGCTTATAGGTAAATATGTAGGGGCCAAAGGTGGTAAACTTCATCTAGTCTACGTGGATTTGAGTTCCGCATTCGATTGCGTAATCCACTCCAAGCTTTGGGCAATTTTGAAAAATCTGGGCATAGATCCTGCACTGCTGAATTTTCTCCGAGAGCTATACTCGGATGCAAAAGCATGCGTGAGATATGGTATTAAAGGGGAGCTTACGGAATCCTTCAATATTGAAAAAGGTGTAAGGCAGGGATGCGTCCTTGCTCCATTCCTATTTAACATCTATACTAACGGACTGGAGCAAGCGATGTTGGTTGACAGCAAAGATCTACCCTGCATAAGCTCCCGCCCTATTCCTGCATTATTGTATGCAGATGATTCAGTCATCTTAGCTAGGACACCTAATCAACTCCAGATCCAACTAGATAAATACTGTGAATTTATGTCTTCTCTTGGTCTTAAAGTCAATAAATCTAAGACTTTTGTTATGAACATCGGGAAAAGAGCCCAAAAATGTAAATCTCTCTTTATCGAGAAGACCAGATTAGAAACTGCCACCACCTATCCTTATCTAGGTATCCTTATTGACAATCACCTGTCCTGGAAACCTGCTATATCTAGTAAAAAACTGCAGTTTCAACGTACAACATCTGCACTGACCTCGTTTTCCAGGAAATTGGGTAAGCCCGCTCCTACTGTGCTCTTGCAGATTTACCAAGCCAAGTGTATGAGTGTGGCAACATACGGTGCAGGAGTCTGGGGCTATGTGCCTGCTGACGACCTACAAATTACAGAAAACTCCTTTCTGAAATATATACTAGCCCTCCCTCGTAGTGCTCCTACCTTCGGCACCCATGTGGAACTCGGTCGGGAGTATCTGACTGATATCATTAGCTACCAACCGATTCTACTTTGGCACCGTATATGGACCCAGGAGCAATGTCATCTAACTAGGTCACTAATATCTGACTGTCTCACTTTGTCCTACTGGAAAAAGATTCCCTGGCTGCTATATGTATCGAGATTTTTGTCAGATTTGAATCACTCTGCATATTTTACTGATCCCGAATCCTTAGTGGACATATCTAGAAAATCTTTGAAAAAGCTATGTGCTGACCACTTGAGTGATCTTCGTTTGTGTTCTGAACTTGTGAAAAAATCAAACGTTCATTTAACGATGGTCCAATTTCCTCATGGCATTCAATTTTATCTGTCATTTTTTCTGTCAAATTATGAGAGATATGTTTTAACCAGATTTCGGTTTGATCTATTTTATCGTCTTGTTTCATTGCCTGTGCCCTTAGACTGGTCACGGGAACTACCAAACTGTCCCTGTGACGGTCTTACTCGCCAGTCAACTTTGCATGTAACCTTTTTCTGCGGTTTCTATAAGTCCCCGCGGAAACGTTGGCTGGTTCCTCTGCTTCGACATATAGGGCTGAGAAGATGCAGACCGGCTCTTCTGGCACTTCAAAATCTAGATACCCCGTATGTAGCCAAAACTGTAGCCTGCTTTCTTAAAGCCTGCTTGAAAATTCATTTTCAACTATCGGCAAATGTTTCTTAGGATTTTACCGCTTATTCGGTTATTATTCCTGTATATAGAGTGTTAGTGTTTACTCCTAAATGTCTGCTTCCCTCAACAGCCATTACCAAACTGAATTTTTACTGATTATTTGCGCTATTATTGTTGTTCTTAGAGTGTCAGTGTTTTTATGTAAATTGCCTCCCTTTTTAAGCAGTCAGTGGGCAAACTGATTTTTATTTTTATAATGTTGTAAAGCTTCAAATGAACTTTTTATGATTGTAAATTCAATCGAAATAAAGTATTTTACTACTTACTACTACTGTGGCAGCTCCCACACTGTGCATCAGAGGGCGGTGACGCAGAGCACCACGCTGAAATGCGTTAGTGTAACGTCTGGTGCATGGCACTTGACAGGACTGCTGTTCCTACTGGAGCAGGGCTGCGGGCTGATTGGGGCCCTTTGCGAAAATATGTGTTAATTGCAGCACATGACGGTGCTGCAATGAAGAGGAACACTTTCACAAAGGCCCTCGATCAGCCCGCAGCTGCGCTCTAGAAAGGAAAGAAACGCAGCAAGTCCAGATGCACGACGTCTGCTTTACATGGTGCGCTTCATTTTTTTAGGGAACGCTTAAGTTAAGAAATCTCTTCTTAGACAGTGCGCCGCCCGGCTGGTATTTTGCTACTTCTTTCTGTCTCTGTGTAGGAGAGTAGGGTCTGCTATCCTATGGTCACCCCACATTTTTGCTTTTGCTTCACTGGTTTTTGACATATTGAGGCTGTGGGCCTGCTAATCAGACCCCCAGCCTGCTGCTCTCTCCCTAAATTAATGTCAATGCACACTAGGTGCATTACCAATGGGAACTGGTTCACCTTATTGGACCCTGTAACAGTGTACCCCAGGTACCCAGGGCATAAGTGTATTCAAGGCCAACCAGGGGCTGCAGCATGTATTATGCCACCCCTGGCCTGGCCTCACTATTTGACACAACTGGCTGATCACTCAGCTGGGGTAAGTTGGTGTAATCACCTCTTACTTAGATATAGTATTTCTATATCTAACATATATGGACACATGGTAACCTATCAGTCACTCCTATGGCAGGCCTTAACAATCCTGGAGGCAGAGTGCTTGGTTTCATGTGAGATGGTGCTCTGGCATGAGCTGAGCCTGTCTGCAGCTTTCAGAACAACGCCCTTTAGCTGTTTCCATGATATTGCCATACCATATACTCTTAAGCGCATTATGGACCTCGCGGTCAAATGCTAACTCTGGTTTGGCTTTATCAAAACATGTCAAGTAAGGTGTCATACGATTTGGAATACTACCCCCTCGCCAATTCTGGCGACGGGGGTAGCATTCCACCCTTCTAGAGGGACACGACATGTACCTAACCTGAAACCCGGGTAAAGTTAGACAGAGCCTCAGCATCACAAAATGGATGCTGCCACCACAGACACAAGTCTGCCCTCCTGCTGCTGGGAGTCCTTCCAGCTTGGGAGGTGTGGACAAAGGGTTTCCTGTCAGGGGAGGTGCGTGCACCACCCCAGACAGGATTTTGTGTAGTGGGATAGGGAGGGCTGAATAGATTGAGACATGCCTGGGGCACACAAGGTGTCCCCGTGCATATGCCAGTTCAAACCAGAGCTGGGGCTCTCCAGCCCCAGCCCTGGCGCGAAACTGAACAAAGGAGAGGGGATGTAACTACCCCCCTTCCTGGTCCCACCCAGAGGAGGGACCTAGCAGGTAATCCGGCCCCTAGATTTGGAAAAAGAGTAGGAGCTGTGTCCCAAGACTTCAGATCATCCTGAAACTCGACTTGAATAAGAATAATCACTGGACTTCGACGTTCCGCTGCACAGAAGACTGAAGAGAATCTCCCTTGTGGCCAAGGAGTGACCACCCTGTGAACACAGGCACCATCCAGCAACTCAAGGACTGCTTTGCCGCTGCCTCCCACCGGAGACCGAGCCCAGAGCCTGACAAGACCCGGACTCCCAGACATCTCAGAGCCTGATCCACAGTCCCTGCAAAGAAGAGACCCGTGGAGGCACTGAGAGACGTGGGACCGGCCATCTTGAAACGTCCACGACACGCTGACTGCGCAGCACCCGAGGCATCCTCATTGTTGTGCATAGGGCCCTGAGAAGCCCAACACCGAGCAGCATTTGCACCAAAGACCAGCCCTTCAGCATCCACGAGATCTGCGTGGGGCCCTTTTGCTTTTTGCCACTCGACGCGTCATTCCGGTTACTGGCCCGTTGGCTAATGGCCATCTTGGCGACGAAATCTACAAACAACACTGCTGGTCTGGTTGCTCCAGACTGGCCCTTGCTCCTGTGAAAAGGAGCAGCCCCTCTGACCTTGCTGGTTAGAGTACCAAGCTTTCCTCGATTCCTGCATGGCTTGCATTAGCCAAGGCCTGTTTGCTCCCCCAGAGAAGCCGACACCGCCATCAGCTAGACCCTTCGTGGGACAGCTCGTGAGTGACTCCTGGATGTCGTTGACATCTTCACTTCCACGTGGCTGCAGAGACAAGCTTCACTTTTTCACCTGTTGGCACCCGGCATCGCCTGGTTCCTTCCTGGTTCCACGCCGGTCACTGGCTAGTGACTCTGAACAGTGTCCCCTCTGCTTTCAGGTCTTCTACTCTTCAGATCCACCCTTGGATCCACCGGAACTCTTCCTGCCTGGCCGCCTGCAGCATCTTCATCTTCAGGCTCCATAGACCTGCACGACGAAACCCGACGAACTTTGACACCTATGCACCCACTTCCTGTGGGTGAGGTAACGCTGGCACTCCGGTGCTCCTGTGTAGAGAAACATCTCTAGTGTCTAGGTTTCCAGTTGTTAGATTCTGGTCCATCCGGAAGACTCCTTTTCCTTTAACTTTGTGACCATTGAAATCAATGGGTGCACGTGTGTAACTTTTAACACTGCACACGCATCCTGTGGGCCTCCTGGTCACTAACTACAGTTAGCTCCTTGTCGTCCCAGCGATTCCCAAGGCCCTAGGCCTTCTTACTTTTCTATACGTGGTTCTTATACCACTATTTTAGTATATGGTTTAGCGGGCCACCCGGGCCCATCCATAATTGTGCAACTTTTGTATATTTATACACTGCCTTGTTTTAACGAATGTGCTTCTGTGCTCATAAAGAGTATAGGGGATACTTTTAGTAAATAAATACATATATATTTTTAAAATATATCTGTGTGGTGTCCTTTCATTTGGTATTCAAGGAGGTTACATATGGTAAAACAGCTGGCTTCACATGCCCTCAAGAGTTTAGCCTGCAGACTGCACTGTCCACGCTACCACTAGGATAGCTGGTCTATCAAGGTTGACTTCAACCACCACCATAAGGGTTGCTTGGCATGGTACAAGGTGATCACTAGAACTAGTGAGCAGCATATACCAGGCCAACTTCTCACACTCTGCATCCAGATATATAATACAACGACTAACATTACACCTACAGCAGTAAAATCTTATGATGGTACCACCGTTGGAGACCTGTGCTGTTCTAAACCCAAAGTGTACTTGCCTGTGTAACCAATTCATGTTATGGCGTGAGTATCCAAATTACAAGCCTGCCTTAAGACCCTTAACGTGGCGCGGTATGTGTGGAAATGCACCGTCTTTTCACTTTTTTAAGCAACATTTGGGAGTGATATTTGACGCAGCAACCACACGTGCAGTTTGCTTCCTGGCGCACACAACCCTGGCTGCAGCAGGTAGAGACCCTACACTGCCGCACACTGAGGAAAAAATTAAAGAGAAATTTGGCTAGCAGAAGTCGATGATAAGAGAATCACCAAGTACCTAAAGAACCTTGCCAGTGACGGAGTAAAAGAAGTGCTAAAGAAAATATCACAAGCTGATGAAATATCATACTGTCCAGTAAAGGAATCGCTGGAAGCCGAGTTCAATCCAATGCCGAAGGTGGACTATGAAAGTTACATCTTCAATGAAGTACAACAGCAAGCTGATGAAGCGACGGACGAGTGTGTTGAAAGAATTGATGTGCTCATCAAACATTGCAAGTTTAGTGAATTAAATGATGAAGAAGCCATGCATCTCAACGTTATCGATGGCTGTCTTTCAGACTCCTTCAGAAGACGCATGTTGAGAGAGACGCTCAGCTTAGAGAAAGTACAAATAGCCGCCAGAGACAAAGAAAGAAGGGATTGACAAGCCGCTGACATGGAAGCTTGAATTGTCAAAAATATATCAGCATTGGCCATGAAGAGTAAGGACAAACATTGAGTAGACTAAGCCTGGGCGGAAGACGTGGAACTCAGCGAAATGACAAAAAACTCTGCCTCACTCCACTGAGTTTCGCAAGCAGCAAAGTCAGATAAGTTGCAGAGCTTGTGCGGATTTTCAGTGCCAGGCATTTGGCCCACACAGTAAAATCAGTGCGAACGTCACCACATGCAGTGAAAGAGAGTGCAGCTTCTTTCTGCCCCCTGAGTAGATGTTCTACTTGAGCGACAGCTTCCTCAGCACCAGCAGCAGATTTCTAAATACGAGTGGTAGTGACCTGCTGGGACCGCCCGTGTTGAGAAATCTCACGGCGAAGTGGTCCAGTGTTACATTGGCGAGCCATGAAAGAGGAAAAGCTGTGCTCCGCTACGCACAGTATTTTGGAATTCCATGCTCTACACGGAGTGAAAAAAACTCTGCAAACTCCGTGAGCGGAGAGGAGTTTACCACCCATGCCTAGAGTAGACACATGAAAGTCACCGTCTACCAAGAAAAAAAGGTTTTGTTTCCGATATGGGTTTTCATATCCACATGAAGACAAATGTCCAGCCATAGGCCAGATGTGCAAAGGCTTTGATGAGGAGAACCACCTCATGATGGTTTTCAGAATGAAAGAGAAACTAACTGTGTCACTGCAAGAAGAGAAAATGGATACCAGAAAGTTCCAGAAGCCTTCTCACCACACCCCCAAAACAAAATGGCAGCATCAGTTATGAAAAGTATAAACCAGACGAAGTCTATCGTCATCAAGTTTGTCCTACCGAGGCTCGTCAACGTCATCATTGAGCACCAGTGAGGAAAACGGTGGTGTGCTGATGACATCGAACAACAAACGACATATGTAGGTCTGGCTTCTTGCAAGGAAGTACCAGTGACAAAGGGAAACCACTATACAAAACAACAAATCTCATTTGGACATTGCTGCAAGATTACAATAGAGGTCATTGGGTGCCCCATTGTTAAATGGTAGCGGCAGTTTCAGTCGATAACCTTTCAAGTATTGCCCGGCGGTAATCACCTCTTATACCATTCGATGATTAACCAACAAAAGAGGCAGGCGCCGGAGACTGGATGGCAGGAAACAAAGTTTTATTCCGTCGGAGCAGAACACATCAGATCGGACAGCAAGGTATCGTCTCGAGGTGCTCTAACCACATCTCTGAGGCCTGGCCTCTTATACACAGGTTTATTGCTTTATTATACGTGACACATTCTTGTTGAGACTTTGATGTACGGAAAGACATCCTTGGAATCCCCACTTCAAGCTCGTTCCCACACATATCTACAGTGGAAGTCCCCACCCCACCCACAGTAGGAGATGGCTATCACACAGCTGGACATTCCGCCAATTCCCGGGGGTGTGTGCGACTGGTCGGGTCTCAGGGGGTGGGGGCCTTGATCTACTGTAATCCCTTCGATGTGAGGTGTTTCCCTTACAGTAGGGGCAATAAACTGCATCCGCAGGGCTAGGTGATGGCCTGGGATCGGTTCGGACAATCGGGCGCAGAGGAAGGGGGTTATCAAAAGGATGTATGACCATGTATGGGATGCAAGGAGGTGTTGGTCAGGCGCGGGATGTGATTCCATGGCAGGGTCGCGCAGAAGGAGAGGGTTTATGGCCCATGTATGAGAGAGCGGGGGTGGCTGGCACGCGGGGAATGCTTGCAGCGCCTGAGGGACGCGCTGGCGATCGGCAATGAGACCATGGTGCCTAAAATGGCCGTCGCGCGTTTTCTGCGTGTGGCGCTTGGGGAGAGACAAGATGGTGCAGATAATGTTCAGATACGAACTAAATTTCCACACCATGACCTTCATTATAGACAGTAGTGCACCAATTAACATAATGCCAGTTGAGAAGTTCACCAACTCATCTCCTGTGGCACATCTCCACCCACCAAAAACAAAAGTATATACGTGGTAGCTTCGAAACCGTTGCAGAGTCAAGGGTCATTCACAGCAACTTTGAGACAAAAAGCAGTAGCAGTGCAAGTGCCAATTCAAGTTCTTCAAGGAGCTTCATCCAAGTGATTGTCTTCTCAGCTTTGTCACAGCTGCTGACACAGGAACAATATCTATCAATTACAAGCTCCACACTCACTCTGAAGTTGTGAGTCAGTTCCTGTTGCTATTTCACAACCGAGACTGGCTCCGGACAATGAAAGTGTGATTTCACATCAATGAGGACATTCGACCTGTTGCCCAGCATCACAGCAGAGTCCCTTTCCACTTGCAAGAACCTGTTGAGAAAGAACTAGAAACGCTGTTAAAGCATGACATCATTGAGCGCTCCACTGATCCCACGCCATGGGTGTCACCCATAGTTGTGATGCAAAAGATGAACAGTGGGGTTGCAGTGTGCATCTGTGTTAATATGCGCCATCCTGGTCCACACATAGCAGACATGATCATGCAACTGAACAGTGCCAAAGTTTTCTCCCGTCTTGACCTGAACAAGGGATATCATCAACTCAAGTTGGAAGAGAATTGCAGGTACATCACTACATTTTCGACTCATGTTGGTTTGTTAGGATACAAAAGGTTGAGTTTTGGAGTGTCATCAGCTTTTCAACTTTTTCAGAATGTTATACATTGAATAGTACAAGCTGCCACAAATGCTTTTAATTATCATGATGACAGATTGGTATTGGAGCATCATGAAAGGAACGCGACAAGTCTCTTAACAAGTGTGCCATTTACTTGCTGATGCAGGTTTTACTCTGAACGCAGAAAAGTGTGAGTTTTGCAAGACCAAACTCAAATTCTTTGGACACATATTTTCTGATGGGTGGAATGGCTCCTGACCCTGATAAAGTAAAAGCACGATCAACTACTTGCCCCCGCCACATGTTACCATGCTGCAATCCATTCTCGGTATGGCCAGTTATTGCTCAAGGTGCATTCATGATTTTGCTACTGTAAGTGCTCCATTACGAGAGCTGGCCAAACATAATGTGCCATTCCAGTGGTCTATTGAATGTGATCAAAGTTTCAAAGGAGTAAAACATACAATTGAGAATGCAACTGAGATAGCCTTCTTTGACCCCAGACTTCACACTGAGATCATCGAGGATGTGAGCCCAGTGTGGCTCGGGGCAATCCTTGCTCAACATAGTGGTCACCTGAATGGTCAGAGACACATTGTGGCCCATGCCAGTCGAAGCCTGACGGACACCGAATGTGTCAGTTCTCAGCTGTGGAAGGAGAGTCTGGCTGTAGTGTGGGCCAGCAAACACTGTCATGTGTTTCTGTATGGAAACACAGACCAACAAGCACTGCTCACCGTCTTTGGAATTTCAAAAGCGAAGATGCCCCCTGGCATTGAGAGGTGGGGTTTGAGAATGCAAGAGTATGATTATGAAATTGTACACAAGCCCGGTAAAGACCAGAACCCTGCTGAATATATTTCAAGAGTATCACTTGCTTATCACAGTTCGACATCCAAGACAGCTGAGCAGAACATCAACTTCATTGTGAGGTCCAGCACGCCGGCCGCCATATCAATCGAAGAAATTATTGGAGCCACTAATGCTTACGTGAACATGTAGATCCTCAAAGATATTCATTCTGGCTCAGACCTCTTGCTGACAAAGTCACATTTCAGAAATGTAAAAAAATGTACAGGATGAAACTGTCTGTGTTCAAACAAGGTGTTGAATTGAGAAGCTCAAGACTTGTCATACCGGCGAGCGTAAGACAACCAGCGCTCCCAAGTTCCGCACATCAGGTGCTAGACCAACAAATTTAAGTGTGTGTTCCCCCATCACTGCACTGAAATACAAAGTCACACATTATAGCGCCTCCTCGGCTGTCAAAGCTGGAGCGCTGCTGATGCACTATTAGTGACGGGATTTAACCTGGAGTGGCAGTGGGTAGCCACCGCGGGGTGCACGCTGGTCCTGTCAGGCTTGGGAGCTGACTCCGCTGCTTGCAGAGTAGCTGCTGCTACAAAGTAACACTGATTGTTAGATTCACCCGAAACTGTGTTCCACAGCATTACTGTTTACAGCTGACGTCGTCTGTGCCCGACCAATGGCTTCTACCAAGACAGTGTGGTTGGACTAAGTTATGAGACACTCACAATAATAGGCGGTCGGTCCTGCCCCCCACGACTCGAGCGTGCGCACTTCAGCAGTCGTAGTTCTGATATTACATTTTGACTGCTGGTGTCAATCATGGCAGCGCAGCTCGCACGGTGCGGCTTAGCCCAGAATCATTATAATGATTGCCCGGGTGTTCCATTCGTCCGCGTCGTCATTGCCATTATTCTCGTTACTGAATTGCTGCGCTTGTCTCTCCTCGATGGTGCCAGATTCCTCACTCCTGAAAGAACAAAGTACGTCACTTGTTCAAACCTCAAAAAAATAGGCATTAACAAAAGCGATACCGGTAATACAATGTGCTGGTATATGCGTGGGAGGAACAGACATACAGGTCTCCTGCAATGCACACACCAGAGATGCGCCGTCCCAGACATCTGCAAACGACTAGGTATGAACAGAATAGACACCTGCACACAGTATCAACCGCCTGCACGTGCCTGCTAGGTAGGTACACAAAAGAGCCACCTGCCTATACACTGCTTCTCTATTTGGTACAGAAGCAGAGATGCCCACGCCTCTCCTCTCCCCAACCCCTCAGATACCTCTGTTGCCTTATCCCCCATACAATGCATGTATTCATTTCATTTACACTTGTTTCTGTAGTGCTAGTCCGCCTCCTTACCAGTGGCAGCTGGCTCGGAATGGGGGTGGTGAAGCAGTGGGGGAAGAAACAAAAATAAAAAAATGTATCTTCTACGCTGCACGCCTCTCCCGCCGCTGCATGCCTCACCTCCTTTGCTGGAAGCACCGGAAGCACTCAGGCTTCCGGGCGCTCCCAGCCAATCAAGACGCTACAGGAGCAGCGTCTTAATTGACCTGAGCGTCCTGTTTGGACGCCCAGGCAGTGCCTGGGGAGGCTGGACATGTTTTCCAAGGGGCGGTGCTACACAGCCCAATGGAGAACATGCCAAGTGCGCATGACGGTTTCCCGGACCTAGAGGGCCGGCTAAACTGTCATGCGCACTTAGAGGAGTGCAAACCGCACCTCCCCTGCTGTGGCATCAGAGAACCAGCCACGCCAACTCCCGAAAGAAAAATAAAATGAGAATAAAGTCTTCTTAATATAATTTTCTTTTTTCACTGCTGCAATAGCAGTGGGGCTATGCTCCTCCGCCTTTGCAGAGGAGCCGCCACTGCTCCTTATGGTCTCCCGCAGCGTTTCCTGGATTGAACTTCAAAGATCACATGCAGTATTCTGGCGGGAGTGCCTGCTCGCGCGTGGGTCAGGACGGCGCTTTGCTGTTTTCTGACAAGGCACCGCCCCCGGCGACCACACGGCCCTGAGCCGCATTCTCCGATTGCCCCGGGCTGCAGCTTTGATGTTTCCTCTGAGCTGCACAGATGAATGGCGCCTCGGCCCCTCGTGCTTTGACCTCTGACAGTCCTGCTCGGATGCTTCCCCTGCCCGAGTGCTCCTGCCCCCTGTCTCGGCAGCACCAGGCAGCACAAACATTGCAGCCCATGTCCCCCGGCGGGGCCCGTCGGACTGAACACACAATCACAGGTGGGGCACATTCGCCGCATCATCGCCCAGTGTCCGAATCGCCCATCGATTCGCAGAACGGGCAGCGAGCGAATATTCCCAATTCAGAGTCCGTGCTGGAAAAGAGAGGTCTGTCTGTCCAGCAGCCTGGCCTGTCCTCGCCTGGCCTGTCCTCTCCTTGCAAGCACGCCCTGTGAATGTGAGAGAACATCCGGGTCCTGCTGTGAGTTTCACCAACAGCAACGGGTCACTTGGCGACTGTGAGCTCGGGCTAGGAAGCCTGGCTGTACCAAGCCCAGGGTCCACCTTTGTAAGAGAGAAATGCCGGCCATTTGTTATAGTTTTAAGATGTGCGAAGGCCTGGACATGACACTCGATGGGGCTGGAAACAACAGCGAATGTGCTCATTTGTAACATCACTTTCCTGCCTGTGTTTACCTCCATTATTGGCAGGGAAAGTTAACGCAGCTCTATTTATTGTTTGAAGTATGTACAGATATGGGTTAAAAATACCGGTTTTAGGTAATTTTGCTTAATTTCGTACCAGCCGGGACAGTAAAATACCAGTGGGGCAGGTAGAAAACTATCCAGGTGGTACCCCAACTATGTCTGAAGACTTGGGCTAAGAGGGGTGAGGTGAGTTGTTTACAGGGTGCCTGGCAGAGGACAGGAAGCAGCATCGCCTTAGTTTAAAGAGCCAGGGCCCCACATAGCGCCCTGCAGCAGGATCTCGCTTCTGGGCGCTGGTGCTGTAATGTGCACCCCAATTACTTGGTCAGATGCAGGGGGCGACGGCGGCATCACTAGGGAGTAAGGAGCGCCTTACTGTAAAAGCGCGGACTCTTGGGGGCTTCTGGAAGTGGGGGGCTCTGCACTCCAGCCCCTACAGTTCTTGGAATCCCGACCATCATAGTAGGAGGCTTCGAGGGATGTTGAGGAATGTGAAGTGTGGGAGGCTCTGCACTCCGGCCCCTACAGTTCTTGGAATCCCGACCATCATAGTAGGAGGTTTCGAGGGATGTTGAGGAGCGTGAAGTGTGGGGGGCTCTGCACTCCAGCCCCTACAGTTCTTGGAATCTAGACCATCATAGTAGGAGGTTTCGAGGGATGTTGAGGAGCGTGAAGTGTGGGGGGCTCTGCACTCCAGCCCCTACAGTTCTTGGAATCTAGACCATCATAGTAGGAGGCTTCGAGGGATGTTGAGGAGCGTGAAGTGTGGGGGGCTCTGCACTCCAGCCCCTACAGTTCTTGGAATCCCGACCATCATAGTAGGAGGCTTCGAGGGATGTTGAGGAGCGTGAAGTGTGGGGGGCTCTGCACTCCAGCCCCTACAGTTCTTGGAATCTAGACCATCATAGTAGGAGGTTTCGAGGGATGTTGAGGAGCGTGAAGTGTGGGGGGCTCTGCACTCCAGCCCCTACAGTTCTTGGAACCTAGACCATCATAGTAGGAGGTTTCGAGGGATGTTGAGGAGCGTGAAGTGTGGGGGGCTCTGCACTCCGGCCCCTACAGTTCTTGGAATCCCGACCATCATAGTAGGAGGTTTCGAGGGATGTTGAGGAGTGTGAAGTGTGGGGAGCTCTGCACTCCAGCCCCTACAGTTCTTGGAATCCCGACCATCATAGTAGGAGGTTTCGAGGGATGTTGAGGAATGTGAAGTGTGGGGGGCTCTACACTCCAGCCCCTACAGTTCTTGGAATCCCGACCATCATAGTAGGAGGCTTCGAGGGATGTTGAGGAGCGTGAAGTGTGGGGGGCTCTGCACTCCAGCCCCTACAGTTCTTGGAATCCCGACCATCATAGTAGGAGGCTTCGAGGGATGTTGAGGAGCGTGAAGTGTGGGGGGCTCTGCACTCAGGCCCCTACAGTTCTTGGAATCCCGACCATCATAGTAGGAGGCTTTGAGGGATGTTGAGGAGTGTGAAGTGTGGGGGGCTCTGCACTCCGGCCCCTACAGTTCTTGGAATCCCGACCATCATAGTAGGAGGTTTCGAGGGATGTTGAGGAGCGTGAAGTGTGGGGGGCTCTGCACTCCGGCCCCTACAGTTCTTGGAATCCCGACCATCATGCACCACCTTACACAGGCTGCAGTAGCAGACCTGTGGTGTCATTTTGAATGGCCTCTCAGGGGTGGCACAATACATGCTTCAGCCCATGGGAGGCCTCTGAGGTACCTATGCCCTGGGCACGTGGTGTACCATATACTAGGGACTCATAAGGGTACACCAGTATCCAATCTGGAGTGTTCCTAAAGTACATGCAATCAATTTAGAGAGGAAGCAGCTAGGCTGGGGTCCTGAATAGCAAGATCCCAGTCAGACTAAGTCGAAAACAGTGATACATCAGCAAAAAGTGCGGGTAACTATAAGAATCAGATCCTACTCTCCTGAAGCCCTCCTCTTTCCCCAGCGCATTTTGAGCGCCCCTCTTTTCCCCTACTTTAGTGGTGAGCCCTCCTCTTTTCCCCTACTTTAGTGGTGAGCCCTCCTCTTTTCCTCCAGCGCGTGGTGAGCCCTCCTCTTTCTTCCAGCGCGTGGGGAGCCCTCCTTTTCTCCCCCAGAGCGTGGTGAACCCTCCTCTTTCTCCCAGTGCGTGGTGAGCCCTCCTTTTCTCCCCCAGCATGTGGTGAGCCCTCCTCTTTTCCCCCAGAGTGTGGTGAGCCCTCCTCTTCTCCCTCAGCGTGTGGTGAGATCTCCTGTTTTCCCCCAGAGCATGGAGAGCCCTCCTCTTTTGCCCCAGCGCATTTTGAGCCCTCCTTTTTTCCCCAGCATGTGGTGAGCCCTCCTCTTTTCTCACAGCGCATGGTGAGCCCTCCTCTTTTCCCCAGCGTGTGGTGAGCCCTCCTCTTTTCTCCTAGCACGTGGTGAGTCATCCTCTATTCCCACTGTGGGTGGGGAGCCCTCCTTTTTTCCCCAGCGTGTGGTAAGCCCTCCTCTTCTCCCCCAAGCGCGTGGTGAGCCCCCTCTTTTCCCCCAGCGTGTGGTGAGACCTCCTCTTTTCCCCCAGCGCGTGGTGAGACCTCCTCTTTTCCCCTACTTTAGTGGTGAGCCCTCCTCTTTTCCCCCAGCACGTGGCTAGCACTCCTCTTTTCCCCTACCATGTGGTGAGCCCTCCTCTTTTCCTCCAGCGCGTGGTGAGCCCTCCTCTTTCTCCCAGCACGTGGGGAGCCGTCCTTTTCTCCCCCAGCGCGTGGTGAACCCTCCTCTTTCTCCCAGTGCGTGGTGAGCCCTCCTTTTCTCCCCCAGCATGTGGTCAGCCCTCCTCTTTTCCCCCCCAACATGTGGTGAGCCCTCCTCTTCTCCCTCAGCGTGTGGTGAGATCTCCTGTTTTCCCCCAGCATGTGGTGAGCCCTCCTCTTTTCCCCCAGCGTGTGGTGAGCCCTCCTCTTCTCCCTCAGCGTGTGGTGAGATCTCCTGTTTTCCCCCAGAGCATGGAGAGCCCTCCTCTTTTCCTCCAGCGCGTGGTGAGTCCTCCTCTTCTCCCTCAGTGCGTGGTGAGCCCTCCTCTTTCTCCCAGCGCGTGGGAAGCCCTCCTTTTCTCCCCCAGAGCGTGGTGAACCCGCCTCTTTCTCCCAGTGCGTGGTGAGCCCTCCTTTTCTCCCCCAGCACGTGGTCAGCCCTCCTCTTTTCCCCCAACATGTGGTGAGCCCTCCTCTTCTCCCTCAGCATGTGGTGAGATCTCCTGTTTTCCCCCAGAGCATGGAGAGCCCTCCTCTTTCTCCCAGTGCGTGGTGAGCCCTCCTTTTCTCCCCCAGCATGTGGTCAGCCCTCCTCTTTTCCCCCAACATGTGGTGAGCCCTCCTCTTCTCCCTCAGCGTGTGGTGAGATCTCCTGTTTTCCCCCAGAGCATGGAGAGCCCTCCTCTTTTGCCCCAGCGCATTTTGAGCCCTCCTCTTTTCCCCTGCGGGTGGTGAGCCCCCCTCTTTTCCTCCCAGGTGTGATGACTGGTATACCTAAATACGCCTCTATCTCGGCTGAGATAAAAAAAAACTCCTCTGGATGCCAATAAGAAAGCCCTCCCAGTTCAAAGCCTTGTGCTTGGTCTTCAAAGCCCTTCGCGGAACTGGGCCAGACTACCTACAACAGCGATTACGCTGGTATGCACCGAAAAGACCTTTGAGGTCATCAGATGCAAAACTGGTGAGGGCGCCATTTGCGACAAAAGTCAACGCTGTCAAGGCATGGAACGGCCTCCCGTTACACCTCAGAAGTATGACCAATCTACCTGCCCTCAGGAAAGCATTAAAAACATGGCTTTTTATTAATTAATCTCATTGATACCTCTTCCACTTTAGTCTCCGGTAGGACTTCACATAGCGCCAGGACACCTTCGGTAGCAGCAGCGCTCTATAAATGTCACTAGCAATAACAATAACAATGAGTCCTCGTCTTTTCCCCCAGGCGTGTGGTGAGACCTCCTGTTTTTTGCACAGCGTGTGGGGAGCCCTCCTCTTTTCGCCCAGTGTGTGGTGAGCCCTCCTTTTTTCGCACAGCATGTCGGGAGCTCTCCCCTTTTCTCCCAGCGGGTGGGGAGCCCTCCTTTATCCCCCAGCACGTGGTGAGCCCTCCTCTTTTCCCGCAGCGCATGGGGAGCCCTCCTTTATCCACAGGATGTGGTGAGCCCTCCTCTTTTCTCACAGTGCATGGTGAGCCCTCCTCTTTTCCCCAGCGCGTGGTGAGCCCTCCTCTTTTTACATAGCGCGTGGTGAGCCCTCCTCTTTTCCCATAGCACGTGGTGAACCCTCCTTTTTTCGCACAGTGCGTGGGCAGCCCTCCTCTTTTACCCCAGCAGGTGGGGAGCCCCCCTTTTTTACCCAACGCGTGGTGAGCCCTTCTCTTTTCCCCCAGCGGGTGGGGAGCCCTCCTTTTTTCCCCAGCGCGTGGTGAGCCCTCCTCTTTTACCCCAGCATGTGGGGAGCCCTACTCTTTTCCCCCAGCGTGTGGTGAGCCCCCCTCTTTCACCCAGCGCATGGTGAGCCCTCCTCTTTTCTCCTAGCATGTGGTGAGCCCTCCTCTTTTCCCACAGGGGGTGGGGAGTCCCCATTTTTTCCCCAGCGTGTGGTGAGCCCTCCTCTTTTCTCCTAGCACGTGGTGAGTCCTCCTCTTTTCCCACAGCGGGTGGGGAGCCCTCCTTTTTTCCCCAGCGCGTGGTAAGCCCTCCTCTTCCCCCCAGGCGTGTGCTGAGCCCCCCTCGTTTCCCCCAGCACGTGGTGAGCCCTCCTCTTTTCTCCTAGCACGTGGTGAGTCCTCCTCTTTGCCCACAGCGGGTGGGGAGCCCTCCTTTTTTCCCCAGCGCGTTGTAAGCCCACCTCTTCTCCCCCAAGCGCGTGGTGAGCGCCCCTCTTTTCCCCAGCTCGTGGTGAGCCCTCCTCTTTCTCCCAGCGCGTGGTGAGCCCTCCTTTTCTCCCCCAGCATGTGGTGAGCCCTCCTCTTTCCCCCCCAGCGTGTGGTGGGCCCTCCTCTTTCTCCCAGCGTGTGGTGAGCCCCTCTTTTTCCCCCAACGCGTGGTGAGCCCCCCTCTTTTCCTGCAGGTGTGGTGAAGAGACAAGCACTGCAGCCCCTGCAACGGGATAAGACCACATCTCTGGTCACTGCAGCACAGCACCACAGCACTTCTCAGACTGGACACACTGCACATGAACACTTCAGCAAGAAGAGGCAAGCACTGCACCACTGCAGCCCTGGTTGAGCTACCTGTGTCAAGATAAGAGCACCACTCTGCTCTCTCAAGCACAGCACCACAGCACTTCCCACAGAATGAAAATGAACACTTCTGCAGTGCAGGAGGAGAGTGGGAACACACTGCCTTCTGGAGTGCAGGAAGTGTGAGCCCATCCTCCTTCTGCACTCCAAAAGGCAGTGTGCGCCCACACTCCTGCACTCCAGAAGACAGTGTGAGCCCACCCTCCTTCTGCACTCCAGAAGACAGTGTGCGCCCACCCTCCTGCACTGCAGAAGACAGTGTGAGCCCACCCTCCTTCTGCACTCCAGAAAACAGTGTGCGCCCACCCTCCTGCACTCCAGAAGACAGTGTGAGCCCACCCTCCTTCTGCACTCCAGAAGGCAGTGTGCTCCCACCGTCCTGCACTCCAGAAGGCCGTGTGTTCCCACCCTCCTGCACTCCAGAAGGCAGTGTGCTCCCACCGTCCTGCACTCCAGAAGGCCGTGTGTTCCCACCCTCCTGCACTCCAGAAGGCAGTGTGTGACCACTCTCCTGCACTCCAGAAGGCAGTGTGTGCCCACCCTCCTGCACTCCAGAAGGAAGTGTGCACCCACTATGCTGCACTCCTGAAGGAAGTGTGCTCCCACCCTCCTGCACTCCAGAAGGCATTCTGCGCCCACCCTCCTTCTGCACTCTGTAAGGCAGTGTGCGCTCACCCTCCTGCACTCCAGACCGTAGGGTGCACCTACCCTCCTTCTGTACTCCAGAATGCAGTGTGCACCCACCCTCCTGCACTCCAGAAGGCAGTGTGCTCCCACCGTCCTGCACTCCAGAAGGCCGTGTGTTCCCACCCTCCTGCACTCCAGAAGGCAGTGTGCGCCCACCGTCCTGCACTCCAGAAGGCAATGTGCTCCTACCCTGCTGCACTCCAGAAAGCAGTGTGCTCCCACCCTCCTGCACTCCAGAAGGCAGTGTGCGCCCACCCTCCTTCTGCACTCCAGAAGGCAGTGTGGACCCACCCTCCTGCACTCCAGAAGTCACTGTGCCCCCACCTTCCTGCACTCCAGAAGGCAGTATGCGCCCACCCTCCTACACTCCAGAAGGCAGTGGGCTCCTACCCACCTGCACTCCAGAAGACAGAGTGCTCCCACTCTCCTGTACTCCAGAAAGCAGTGTGCACACCCTACTTCCGCACTCCAGAAGGCAGAGTGCTCCCACCCTCCTGCACTCCAGAAGGCCGTGTCCTCCCACCCTCCTGCACTCCAGAAGGCTGTGTGCTCCCACCCTCCTGCACTCCAGAAGGCAGTGTGTGCCCACCCTTCTGTACTACAGAAGTCTGTGTGCACCCACCCTCGTTCTGCACTCTGGAAGGCAGTGTGCGCCCACCCTCCTGCACTCCGGAAGGCAGTGTGCGTGTACCCTCCTCCTGCACTCCTGAAGGCAGTGTGTGCCCACCCTCCTGCACTCCAGAAGGCAGTGTGCTCCCACCCTGCTGCACTTCAGAAGGCAGTGTGCTCCCACCCTCCTGGACTCCAGAAGGCAGTCTGCGCCCACCCTCCTTCTGCACTCCAGAAGGTAGTGCACGCCCACCCTGCTTCTGCACTCCGGAAGGCAGTGTGCACCCTCCCTCCTGCACTCCAGAAGGCAGTGTGCACCTACCCTCCTTCTGCAGTCCAGAAGGCAGGGTGTGCCCACCTTCCTGCACTCCAGAAGGCAGTCTGCGCCAACCCTCCTTCTGCACTCCAGAAGGCAGTGTGCTCCCACCCTCCTGTACTCTAGAAGGCCGCGTGTTCCCACCCTCCTGCACTCCAGAAGGCAGTTTGTGCCCACCCTCCTGCACTCCAGAAGGCAGTGTGCACCTACCGTCCCTCTGCACTCCAGAAGGCAGTGTGCGCCCACCCTCCTGCAGTCCAGAAGGCAGTGTGCACCCACTATGCTGCACTCCGGAAGGAAGTGTGCTCCCACCCTCCTGCACTCCAGAAGGCATTCTGTGCCCACCCTCCTGCACTCCAGAACGCATTGTACGCCCACCCTCCTGCACTCCAGATGGCAGTGTGCACCTACCCTCCTTCTGCACTCCAGAAGGCAGTGTGCGCCCACCCTCCTGCACTCCAGAAGCCAGTGTGCGCCCACCCTCCTGCACTCCAGAAGGCAATGTGTGCCTACCCTCCTTCTGCACTCCAGAACGCAGTGTGGGCCCACCCTCCTGCACTCCAGAAGGCAGTGTGCTCCTACCCTTCTGCACTCCAGAAGGCAGTGTGCTCCCACCCTCCTGCACTGCAGAAGGCAGTGTGCACCCACCCTGCTTCTGCACCCCAGAAGGCAGTGTGCACCCACCCTCCTGCACTCCAGAAGGCAGTGTGCGACCAGCCTCCTTGTGAGAAGTTGGCCTGATTTATGCTGTCCACTAGTTATAGTGGGCACCCTGTATCAGTCCAAACAACCCCTTATGGTGATAGGTTAAAGACAACCTTTGTTGAAAGCTATCCTAGTGGTAGCTATGGAAAGCAGCCTTCAGGCTAAGTCTTGAAGGAATGTAAAGCAGCTTGTTTTACCAGTCTATAATCTCTTGAATGATCAAATGGAAGGACAACTACACCAGGTATATATTTAAAATATATGTATTTAAGATAAAACACACCCCTCTAGTCTCTTTATGAGACTGGAGTTCGAAGTACTTAAGTTACAAGTTAGCAATCAACAGTAATAGCACAAGTACACGTTTGGGCCCTAGGGGCGTACCAAACCATATACCAATAAAGTGGTATAAGAACCACGACTGATCTAGACACTAGGCCTAGAGCCTGTAGAATCGCTGGGACCCCAAGGAACCACCCAAGGAAGTGACACAGGGGACCCACAGGGGCCATGTGCAGTGTGGGAACACACCCGCGGGTTCCCGTTAGCTTCTATGGGCAATGTCGCGGTTGGAAATTTAAAGATTAGGGACACTTAGAAATGAGTCAGGACCAAACCCTTTTGGACTTAGTAAGTTCTAGATCTAGCACCCATGGGAGCACCGGAGTACTTGTGCTACCTCACCCAGGGAAGCCGGGTGCATAGGTGTCTTTTGGTGTCATGTCGCGTCGTCGGGAGCTGGCGAAGAAGTGCTGCTGCCGTGAAGAGGAGAAGTGTCCGAAGTGATGGAAGGAACCTGAAAGCAGAGGGGACAGAGTCTGGGTCACTTACCAGTGACCAAGGGCAGGATAGACCAATGCCCACAAATGTCGGGTGCTTCAGGTGAGTTGACGGGTGCGAGAGAAAGGACTGCGGTTCAGACCAGCAAGGTCTGGGGGACACACCCAGTGAGGGTAAGTTGGGGCACGTCTGGAGCAACCAGGAAAGCCCAATCAGAAGAAGAGTTGCCTTCGTGGGGACCCACTAGCCAACGGGCTAGCGATCACAAAGGAGCCTCGAGCAGTCGCACTGGAAACTGGCCCACGGGTCACTCGTGGAGTGGAGGCCAGAAATCTTCAGTGCAGGAGATGCTCAAGGCTGGGGCTACTCGGAGCCCAAAGCACAACTTCAAGGAAGACCAAGAAAATGATGTTGCTGCAAAAGTTGAGAGTGTCAAGGGGTCACGGTTCCACATCACCCACGAAAGCCACGGGTCTCAGCTTTGCTGTGAACTCAGGGAAGCCTCAGGGAAGTCTGAACATCCACCTTTGGTGATGCAAAGACTTCGGCGTCCGGCGGGAGCTTCAGCGATGCAGACCAGTCAGTTGCTTCTTTGGTGCCTGCCAAGCAGGGGAGTCACTCCTTGACCCCAAGGTAGATTTCTTCAGTCTTCTAAGCAAAGTAGAATGTCGAAGGTCCAGGATATATATTGCAGAGTTTCGTCCAGGGTAATCTAATGTCGCAAGGACTGGGTTCCCTTACTTATACTACGTTTAGGGGTTGGATATACTCTAGGGACCCACCTATGTGAGGGTTTGGAAAGAGGGGTGGTTACACCCATTTCCTTTGTCCAGTTTCGCATCAGAGCAGGGGTAGGTAGCCCCTGCAACTGGTTTGAAATGGACTATGCACAGGGACACCAAGTGTCCCCCCAGCGCAGGACTTCAAAGCACCAGAGAGTGCTCCCGCCCATCCCCAATACACATCTGCCTGTCTGGTGAGGTGGTTACACCTCCCTGGGACAGGAAACCTATTGTCCAGGCCTCCCCTGCCAGAGTTTCGGTCAGCAGCAGAAGTCCAGACCCGTGTCTGTGGCAGAGGCATCCATTTTGTGATGCCAGGGCTGTAGAAAGTCCTTGGTTAGACCAGTGTGAACATGTCTCTCCCTCTAGAAGGGTGGAATGGTACCCCCGCCACCAGAACTGGCGGGGGGGGGGTAGTATTCCAAAGCGTTTGACACGAAACACAACATGTTTCCGTGCAGCCGTCCCAAAGTTAGCATTTTCCACGAGGTTATAATGCACTTAAGAGTATATAATCAGGCTGCACCACAAACAGCATCAGAGGAGGTACTCCGAACGCTGCAGAGGGGCTCTGCTCATGCAGGAGCACCCTCTCACATAAAAAACATGCAGTCTGTGTTGGAAAGGCGTTCGCCGGAGGGGGGTTTGATGCCCGTCTTGCCCACCCCTTTGACCCACCTCTCCCACGTAGGCCGAACTAGGCGCGCACACCCTGATATACACTACGAACAGAGTGACACCACACGTATTCTTTGTAGGATGATAGGTTCTTTTATCGATGATTTACAAGGGATCTTTAGGATCCAAGATGCAAGTAGTACAGCAGTGGCACAAAGTACCACAAATCGTTCGTGGGGAATGGGGGTAGCGGGACAGTCTTTCAAGATAGTGTCTCTGCGAAATACCCTGCGGATAGCTCACAATCCTCGAGCTGGAGGGTGTCGATTCTCTGGCCGTTCTCTTACCGAGTCGTCCTCAAGGGGAGCGCCGCGAGTCTCTCAGCAGGCACAGGTGGTCGGAGTTTGGGAGCCGCGATTCCGTCAGCAAGGCTCAGATGGTTCAATAGCTGGGGGCCGCGAGTCACTCAGCAGGCCCAGGTGGTTCAGTGCTCGGGAGCCGCGACCTCGTCAGCAGGGCTCAGATGGTTCAATAGCAAGAGGCCGCGAGTCACTCAGCAGGCCCAGGTGGTTCAGCGTTCAGGAGCCGCGACAGCGTCAGCAGGCTCGGATGGTTCCAGGTCTTCTCTACCTTCGTTTCTCCGGCACCCCTTGTTATACTCCGCTTGCTCTTTGAAGTCCGGGGTCCTCGCAGAGGGGGGCTGGGGTGACGGAGGGGGTTCGGCGGGATTTCCTGCCGCTCACTTCTTTGGTCTTTTCAGGTGGGTCTGAGAGGGACCCCAGACGCTCGGCAGGGGAGGCGCCTGCTCCCCAGGGGCCTGGTGGCCGATCGAGTCTTCCCGGGGAAGGCGACCCGAGGTGTGACTGGGCTGGCGCCTTTGGGTCTGGCTCGAGGGTTCCCGCTCCCTCGGTCGGACATGCGTGGTAGGGTGTCGAGTCTGTCAGGGCTCTGGCCGGCCCTCGGATCTGGGTGGCTGGGGCGGCCGGAGTCGGAGATGTCGTGTCTTGAGGGTGGTTGCAGGTTGGCTGGATGATTGGGAGGGCAACGCCGTGAGGCCGGTCTCACACGCGTCCCCCCCAGCTGAAAGGCGTGGAGAACTACCCATCCACTGGGGGATTCTCCTCGCCGAAGCGGAAGAACCGGGACAGGCCGTCGGCGTTGGCATGATCCGCCCCGGGGCGATGTTCGACAGTGAAATCCATCCCTGGGAGAGAGATGGACCATCGTAGTAGCTTGGGGTTCTCCCCCCTCATCTGCATTAGCCACCGCAAGGGCCGGTGGTCCGTCTGTACTCGGAAATGGGTCCCGAACAAGTAGGGCCGTAGTTTCTTGAGGGCCCAGACTACGGCAAAGGTCTCTCGTTCTATAGTACTCCAACGCTGCTCTCGCGGCAGCAGCCTTCGGCTGATGAAGGCTATGGGCTGATCAATGCCCTTGTCGTCGAACTGCGAGAGGACGGCCCCGATGCCGTGTTCGGATGCGTCGGTCTGGACCACAAACTCTTGGGAGTAGTCGGGGGCCTTGAGTACGGGGGCGGTGCACATGGCAGTTTTCAAGGCGTCGAACGCCTGCTGGCACGGGGTGGTCCACTGCACCTTCTTCGGAAGCTTTTTGGAGGTCAACTCCGTGAGGGGCCCCGCGATACTACCATAGTTTTTAATGAACCTCCGGTAGTACCCTGTAAGGCCCAGGAAGGCCCGGACCTCCGTCTGCGTGGTGGGGGGTTCCCAGGACTTGATGGCGTCGATCTTCGGTTGGAGGGGGGCGACCTGGCCGCTGCCCACCTGATGCCCCAGGTAGACCACGGAGCCTTGCCCGAGCTGGCATTTGCTGGCTTTCACTGTTAGGCCGGCTTGGCGCAGGGCCATGAGTACTTGTCGGAGGTGCTGGAGATGCTCGTGCCATTGAGAGCTGAATACGGCGATGTCGTCAAGGTATGCTGCGCTGAACTCCTCGAGTCCGGCCAGGACCTTCTTCACCAACCACTGGAACGTGGCCGGGGCGTTCTTCATCCCGAACGTCATGACCCTGAAGCGGTAGTGCCCATCTGGTGTGGAGAAGGCAGAGCGTTCTTTCGCTCCCTCCGTGAGAGCAATCTGCCAGTATCCGCAGGTCAGGTCGAAAGTGCTGAGGAACCGGGAGGCCCCCAGGCGGTCGATGAGCTCGTCGGCGCGGGGGATAGGGTGAGCGTCTGCTCGGGTGACCGCATTGAGCCCCCGGTAGTCCACACAGAATCTTAGTTCGGGGGCGACCCCCGGGGAAGCCGCCTTCGGGACCAGGACCACCGGGCTGGCCCAGGGGCTGTCGGAGGGTTCGATTACTCCAAGTGTGAGCATCTTCTGTACCTCGGTCTTGATGCAGGTGCGGACCCGGTCAGGCACCCGGTAGGCTCGGTGTCTCACAGGCGGGCTGTCGCCGGTGTCCACGTCGTGGACACACCAGTCGGTGACCCTTGGAATGAGGGAAAAGAGGTCTGCGAATTGTCTGAGCAGTCGTCGGACTGTTGGGGAGTGAGGGTGGTTGAAAGTCTTACTCCCTCCACGCAGCCATCCAGGTCTTTAGCACACAGGGGGTCAGGCAGGGGTTCGGTGTCTTCTTCCGCCCCATCATCGGTGGCCAGTAGCAAACTTAATTCCGTTCTCACAAAGTGGGGCTTGAGACGGTTCACGTGGAGGACCCGGAGGGGGTTCCGGGGGGACTGTACATCGACCAGGTACGTGACCTGGCTCTTCCGCTCGATCACCTTGAAGGGACCAGTCCATTTGTCTTGTAGGGCGCAGGGCTTCACCGGGGCCATGACCCAAACCTGCTGGCCCGGCTGGAACTCGACCAGGGTTGCGTTCTGGTCATACCAGCGCTTCATTTCCTCTTGGCTGGCCTCGAGGTTAGCCTCTGCGAGTTCTCTGAACCTCCTCGTCTGGTTGCGGAGCGCCAGGATGTAGCGGAACACATCAGGGGGTGTCCCCCGGGGGCTTGTCTCCCAGCCCTCTTTGACCAGGCTCAGGGGCCCTCGGACGGGATGTCCGTATAGCAGTTCGAAGGGGCTGAACCCCAGAGACTTTTGGGGAACTTCTCGGTATGCGAACAGGAGGCAAGGGAGGAGGACATCCCATTTCCGGCGCAGGGGCTCTTCGAGGCCCAGGATCATTCCCTTTAGGGTACGGTTGAAGCGTTCCACTAGGCCGTTGCCCTGGGGGTGGTAGGGGGTCGTGAACTTATACGTGACTCCGCACTGCTGCCACAGGGACTTCATGTAGCGGGATATAAAGTTAGTGCCGCGATCACTCACAACCTCACGGGGAAATCCGACACGGGAGAAGATCCCCATGAGAGCTCGGCCCACCACGGGAGCCGTCACGGTGCGGAGGGGGATGGCCTCGGGGTAGCGGGTGGCATGGTCCACCAGGACAAGGATGAATCTGTGGCCCTGGGCGGTCTTCGGATCCAGGGGTCGCACGATGTCGATGCCGACCCGCTCGAACGGGGTACTCACAACGGGGAACGGTTGTAAGGGAGCTTTGCGTTTTCCGCCACTCTTCCCACTGCCCTGGCACGTGAGGCAGGATTTGCAGTGTACTTCTACATTCGCTCGCATCTTGGGCCAATAGAAGTGGGTAACCAATCGCTGATATGTCTTGTCTTGGCCTAAGTGTCCTGCCAAGGGTACATCGTGGGCCAGGCCCAGGAGGAAGCTCCGGAAACGCAGGGGTACCACCAGTACCCGGGCTGCGCCTAGCTAGGCGGACTTTTGCTCGCTGTATAGGAGGCCATTGTCCCAATAGATCCAATGGGTTCCGGTTCGGTCACCGGCGGCCTGGGCTTCGGCTTGTTGTCTGAGTCCCACGAGGGAGGGGCAAGTGGCTTGTTCCTGGCAGAATTCTTCCCGGGAGGGCCCCCCCTCACAGCGCCACTGGCCCATCTCGGGCAGTTCTCCGAGCTCAGTCAGGGCCTCCGGGGCGGAAGGTTCTGGCCCTTCTCCCGGGTTAGTGTCTTCTTCTCCCTCCGAAGGAGGGTTGTCCGCTTCTGGTAGAGTGTCCCTGCTCTCGGGGATAGTGTTCGGTAGGAGGGCCTCACTGCCCTCTGAGAGAGGCAATCGCGCGGTCATGGAGCGCGTGGTGGCGCAGACCCATTCTGGTAGGCCCATCATCTCCAGATGGGCTCTTCGTTCTACTTGCCCCCACGGGGAGCTCTCCAGGTCGTTGCCCAGGAGGCAGTCTACGGGCTGTGATGTCCGGACCGCTACCTTCAGTTCTCCGGAGACCCCTCCCCACTCGAAGGGCACCAGCGCCATCTGGCAGAGGCTCTCAGAATTGTCGGAGGATATGACCGGACAGAGGGCACCGGTTAGGATCTGGTCTTCTGAAATTAGGCTGCGGTGGACCGCGGTGACACTCGCCCCGGTGTCGCGGAGGCCCTCGACTCGGTGGCCGTTGGTGGTCACCTGCTGTCGGTATTTCTTTGTGTTGGCGGACAAGGGTGTCCCGGGGACCATTTCTCCATCACCAAGGGAGACCAGGGCCATGGCCGCCGGTTCCCATTCTTCGGAGTCCTCCATCTCTTCCCCCAGAGCCACGGAGGCCATCTGCCGGGCCGGGGGGTTGGTCGTTGTGGTTCGCTGATACTGGGGACACTGGGGGTCATTGGCGTAGTGTCCGGGCCGTTGGCAGCGGAAGCAGGTGATCCTAGCACGTTGACCTAGCCGTCCTGCGACTCCGGTGCTTGCTGGAGACGGGGCTGAACACGCCGCTGGTGGGCTGCTGGGGGGGCTGGTTGAGGACCCCCCGGGAAAGTCTCTTGGTCGGCCGTGGTTCCCTCCGCCCCTCTGGCGGGGGGGGCCTTGACTGTGGCGGCCGTAGTCCCCCACGGGGCCTCGGGTGGCTCGGGTATTCACCCAACGATCAGCCTCAGCGGCCAGCTTCCGAGGGTCGGTGAGTTTACTGTCCAGGAGATGCTGGCGCAGTTCTACAAAGCAATTGGCCGCTAAATGTTCCCAGGCAATCAGATCAAACAGTTCTTCGAAGGTGGAGACCTTGCTGCCCTTGATCCACCCGTCCAAGGCTCGGCTGTAAAAGTTCACGTATTCTACCCACATGGTGCCCGGTATCTTCTTACAATCTCGGAACCGTTGTCGGTACATTTCGGGGGTGAGTCCATACCGGCCTACGAGGGCTTCCTTCATGTGGCTGTAGGAGTTCATGACCGTGGAGGGCAGATCTAGCAGGGTGTCTCTTCCTTCGCTTACGAACCGGCCCCATAGGCCAGCCCCCCAATCCTTCAGCGGGACTCGGTGAGAGGTCATGGCGACTTCGTAGGCCTTAAACCACTGCTGGATATCGTCGTTCTTGTAATACTCTTTTACCACATCCTTGGGGATGTGGACTTTGGTTTCCCCGGTGGGAGCGGGCGGTGGATTCCCGGGTGGCTGTGACTTTTCGTTTTTAGCCCGCCACTCGATCTCCTTCAGGCTGCGTTCATGTTCTAGCTGGAGCTTCTTTTCGTCGTGCTCTCTTTGGCGTCTCTTCTCTTTGAGTTCCCCTTGTAGCCGTAACTGCTCGACGGCTAGCTTTTTCTCGGCCAGTTTTAGTTCTCCCTCGATTTTCAGCTTGGCCAGTTCAAGTTCGTGGTTGCGGCTTCTCTCTCGGTCCGCTAGCTCCTCGGGGGACAGGTTCCCCTCTGGCCCGTTGTTTGTCGCCGGGATGCTTTGTGGTTCATGGGCAGAGTCTCCTTCCGTTTGGGTCGGGGGCGCCCCCGTCTCGACCCAGGTTTTCAATACTTTCTGGAAGTCTTCCTTTGTGCTTAATCCGGTGGTAGCGATGCCAAGGTCTTTGCAAAACTGTTTTAATTCTCTATGTGTGTAATAGTCCAATTGATCCTCTCGGAACGGTGAGCTTATTTCGGTACCTGCGGCACCCAGGGAGGTTTCTCCTTCCATCTCTGTTTGGTAGTGTGTCAGTCGTTTACTGCACGCTCTCTTTCGGTGTCGGCTCGGATCCCGTCGTCTGCCACCAAATGTTGGAAAGGCGTTCGCCGGAGGGGGGTTTGATGCCCGTCTTGCCCACCCCTTTGACCCACCTCTCCCACGTAGGCCGAACTAGGCGCGCACACCCTGATATACACTACGAACAGAGTGACACCACACGTATTCTTTGTAGGACGATAGGTTCTTTTATCGATGATTTACAAGGGATCTTTAGGATCCAAGATGCAAGTAGTACAGCAGTGGCACAAAGTACCACAAATCGTTCGTGGGGAATGGGGGTAGCGGGACAGTCTTTCAAGATAGTGTCTCTGCGAAATACCCTGCGGATAGCTCACAATCCTCGAGCTGGAGGGTGTCGATTCTCTGGGCGTTCTCTTACCGAGTCGTCCTCAAGGGGAGCGCCGCGAGTCTCTCAGCAGGCACAGGTGGTCGGAGTTCGGGAGCCGCGATTCCGTCAGCAAGGCTCAGATGGTTCAATAGCTGGGGGCCGCGAGTCACTCAGCAGGCCCAGGTGGTTCAGTGCTCGGGAGCCGCGACCTCGTCAGCAGGGCTCAGATGGTTCAATAGCAAGAGGCCGCGAGTCACTCAGCAGGCCTAGGTGGTTCAGTGCTCGGGAGCCGCGACCTCGTCAGCAGGGCTCAGATGGTTCAATAGCAAGAGGCCGCGAGTCACTCAGCAGGCCCAGGTGATTTCAGCGTTCAGGAGCCGCGACAGCGTCAGCAGGCTCGGATGGTTCCAGGTCTTCTCTACCTTCATTTCTCCGGCACCCCTTGTTATACTCCGCTTGCTCTTTGAAGTCCGGGGTCCTCGCAGAGGGGGGCTGGGGTGATGGAGGGGGTTCGGCGGGATTTCCTGCCGCTCACTTCTTTGGTCTTTTCAGGTGGGTCTGGGAGGGACCCCAGACGCTCGGCAGGGGAGGCGCCTGCTCCCCAGGGGCCTGGTGGACGATCGAGTCTTCCCGGGGAAGGCGACCCGAGGTGTGACTGGGCTGGCGCCTTTGGGTCTGGCTCGAGGGTTCCCGCTCCCTCGGTCGGACATGCGTGGTAGGGTGTCGAGTCTGTCAGGGCTCTGGCCGGCCCTCGGATCTGGGTGGCTGGGGCGGCCGGAGTCGGAGATGTCGTGTCTTGAGGGTGGTTGCAGGTTGGCTGGATGATTGGGAGGGCAACGCCGTGAGGCCGGTCTCACAGTCTGTCTTCAGGATTGTTATAGCCTGCCATAGGAGTGACTTATAGGTATTATATGTGTGTGCAATTGTTGTGATGTAGGTAGCCTATACCACTCTAAGGGGTGCAAGCACCACCTTACCCAGGCTGCAGTAGCAGACCTGTGGTGTCATTTTGGAGTGCTTCCCAGGGGTGGCATAATACATGCTTCATCGCCTGGTAGGCCTCTGAGGTACCTACTGTGAGAAGTTGGCCTGGTATATGCTGTCCACTAGTTATAGTGGGCAACCTGTATCAGTCCAAACAACCCCTAATGGTGAATAGGTCAAAGACAACATTTATTGAAAGTTATCCTAGTGGTAGCTATGGAGAGCAGCCTTCAGGCTAAGTCTTGAAGGAATGTAAAGCAACTTGTTTTACCAGTCTATAATCTCTTGAATGATCAAATGAAAGGACAACCACACCAGGTATATATTTAAAATATATGTATTTAAGATAAAACACACCCCTCTAGTATCTTTATGAGACTAGAGTTCGAAGTACTTAATTTACAAGTTAGCAATCAACAGTAATAGCACAAATACACGTTTGGGCCCTAGGGGCGTACCAAACCATATACCAATAAAATGAAATAAGAACCACGACTGAACTAGACACAAGGCCTAGAGGGTGTAGAATCGCTGGGACCCCAAGGAACCACCCAAGGTAGCGACTCAGGGGACCCACGGGGGCCATGTGCAGTGTGTAAACACAACTGCGGGTTCCCGTTAGCTTCTATGGGCAATGTCGCAGTTGGAAATTTAAAGATTAGGAACACTTAGAATCGAGTCAGGACCAAACCCTTTTGGACTTAGGCAGTTCTAGGGCTAGTACCCACGGGAGCACTGGAGTACTCGTGTTACCTCACCCAGGGAAGCCGGGTGCATAGGTGTCTTTTGGTGTCGGGTCGCGTCACGTCGTCGATTTCGAAGGAAGCTGGCGAAGAAGTGCTGCTGCTGTGAAGAGGAGAAGTGTCCGAAGTGATCCAAGCCTTGATCTAGGATGGAAGGAACCTGAAAGCAGAGGGGACAGAGTCTGGGTCACTTACCAGTGACCAAGGGCAGGATGGACCAATGCCCACAGATGTCGGGTGCTTCAGGTGAGTTGACGGGTGTCTTGACTCTTCAGCCACGAGGTCCAGGAGGCGCCGATGACAACCAGGAGCTGGATTCGAGCTTTCCCACAAAGTCTGTTGAGTGCTGCCATGTTGGCGACCAGATTGGACCCAACAAGCCTTGGCAACGGCAAGTCACTGGAAATCAGAGAAAGGACTGTGGTGCAGACCAGCAAGGTCTGGGGGACTCACCCAGCGAGGATGAGCTGGGACATGTCTGGTGCAACCGGGAAAGCCCAATCAGAAGAGGAGTTGCCTTCTTGGGGACCTACTAGCCAACGGGCTAGCGATCGCGAAGGAGCCTCGAGCGGTCTCACTGGAAATTGGCCCACCGGTCACTCATGGAGTAGAGGCCAGAAATCATCGGTGCAGGAGATGCTCAAGGCTAGGGCTACTCGGAGCCCAAAGCATAACTTCGAGGAAGACCAGGAAGATGATTTTGCTGCAAAGGTTCACGGTGTCCAGGGGTCACGGTTCCACGTCACCCACAATAGACACAGGCCTCAGCTTTGCTGTGGACTCAGGGTAGCCTCGGGGAAGTCTGGAAATCCACCTCTTGGGATGGAGTGACTTCGGCGTCCGGCGGGAGCTTCAGCAATGCAGAATGGTCAGTTGCTTCTTTGGTGCCTGCCAAGCAGGGGATTCACTCCTTGACCCCAAGGGTGATTTCTTCAGTCTTCTAGTTAAAGTAGAACGTCGAAGGTCCAGAATATATGTTGCAGAGTTTCGTCCAGGGTAATCTAAAGTCTCAAGGACTGGCTTACCATACTTATACAAAGTTTGGGGGTTGGGCATATTCTAGGGACCCACCTATGGGAGGGTTTGGAAAGAGGGGTGGTTTCACCCATTTCCTTTGTCCAGTTTCACGCCAGAGCAGGGGCAGGTAGCCCCTGCAACCGGTTTGAACTGGACTATGCACAGGGACACCAAGTGAGCCCTCAGTGCAGGACTTCAAAGCACCAAGTGTGCCCCCAGTGCAGGACTTCAAAGCACCAGAGAGCGCTCCCGCCCAGCCCCAGTACACATCTGCCTGTCTGGGGAGGTGGTTACACCTCCCTGGGAAAGGAAACCTATTGTCCAGGCCACCCCTGTCAGAGTTTCGGTCAGCAGCAGGAGGCCAGACCCGTGTCTGTGGCAGAGGCATCCATTTTGTGATGCCATGGCTGTAGAAAGTCCTACCGGGTTAGACCAGTGTGAATATGTCTCTCCCTCTAGAAGGGTGGAATGCTACCGCCCGCCGCCAAAACTGGCGGGGCGGTAGTATTCCAAAGCGTTTGACACCAAATACGACATGTTTCCGTGCAGCCATCCCAAAGTTAGCATTTACCGCAAGGTTATAATGCACTTAAAAGTATATGTTCAGGCTGCACCACAAACAACATCAGAGGGGATACTCCGAACGCTGCAGAGAGGCTTTGCTCATGCAGGGGCACCCTCTCACATAAAAACCAAGCACTCTGCCTTCAGGATTGTTAAGGCCTGCCATAGGAGTAACTTATAGGTTTTATATGTGTGTGCAATGGTAGTGATATAGGTAGCCTATACCACTGTAAGGGGTGCAAGCACCACCTTACCCAGACTGCAGTAGCAGACCTGTGGTGCCATTTTGGAGTGCTTCCCATGGGTGGCATAATACATGCTTCAGCCCCTGGTAGGCCTCTGAGGTACCTATGCCCTAGGTACATAGTATACCATATACTAGGGGCTTATAAGACACTCCAGAATCCAATTAGATATGTACCTAATGCACATGGAAACCATTTTAGAGAGGAAGCAGCTAGGCTGTGGTCCTGATTAGCAGTGTCACAGCCAGACTAAGGTCGAAAAACAGTGAAACACCAGCAAAACGTCGGGGTACCCATGTGAAGCAGATCCTACTCTCCTACTCAACTCCCCCCCCCCCCAAACGCAGGGACATTAAACTAACCTTGACCAGTTGAGTCTTCATGTTCTAAGTGGAAATACCTAGAGAGTCCATCTGCATTGGCATGGTTACTCCCAGGTCTATGTTCCACTGTAAAGTCCATTCCCTGTAGAGAAATGGACAACCTAAGCAGTTTGGAGTTTTCACCCTTCATTTGTTTTAGCCATAAGAGGGGCTTATGGTCTGTCTGAACAATGAAGAGAGTACCAAACAAGTATGGCCTCAACTTCTTCAGAGCCCAAACCACAGCAAAGGCCTCCCTCTCAATGGCTGACTAACGTTTCTCTCTAGGGGTCAGCCTTCTGCTTATGAAAGCTACTGGCTGATCCTGACCTTCATCATTCAATTGTGACAGTACAGCCCCAACCCCCAATTCAGATGCATCTGTTTGGACAATGAACTTCGTGGATTAGTCAGGACTCTTCAGAATTGGAGCAGTGCACATGGCCTGCTTCAGGTCATCAAATGCCCTTTGACAGCTAGCTGTCCACTGAACCTTTTTGGGCATCTTTTTAGAAGTTAAGTCATTCAGGGGTGTCACTATTGATCCATACCCCTTGACAAATCTCCTACAGTACCCAGTCAGGCCTAAGAAGGCTCTCACCTGAATCTGGGTAGTTGGAGCAACCCAGTCCATTATGGTCTGGATCTTGCTCTGTAGTGGTTGAACCTGGCCTCCACCTACAAGGTGGCCCAGGTACACAACCTGACTCTGCCCTATCTGGCACTTAGTAGCCTTGATAGTGAGGCCTGCCCTTGGCAGGGCCTCCAAAACATTCTTCAGGTGGACCAGGTGATCCTCCCAGGTGGAGCTAAAGACAGCAATTTCATCTAGATATGCTGCACTATAGTCTTCCAGGCCTGTAAGGACTTGTTATGTTATGTTAACAATGGTTTGTATAGCGCACTGACACCGGTTGGTTTCCTGGCGCTGTAGAGACAGAGAACAGTCAGAGTTGGAAGCCTGCGGAATTAGTAGTATGCTTGTTGGTAAAGCCAGGTCTTTAGGGATTTCCTGAATGATATGAGGTTGGGGCATAGCCAGATCTCAAGGGGGAGGGCATTCCACAGACGAGGTGCCAAAGTGCCAAATCTGCAGCCGCCCAAGCATTTACGTTTAAAGGATGGAGTTTGTAAAAGGCATTGTTGGGCCGAGCGAAGGCTACGGGACGGGACATACTTTATAATGAGTTTTGTGATGAAGGTAGGGCTTTTGCAGTGGAGCGCTTTGAAGATCATGCAACTGACTTTGAAGGTACAGCGTTGGGCGACCGGGAGCCAGTGAAGTGTTTTCAGCAGGGGGGTGGCAGAATGCCATCTGGGCTGGTTCAAGTCTTGCTTCCTGATTCTGCACCATCTGAAGTCGTTTCAGAAGGAACTGGGGGAGGCCCAAATATATCGAGTTAGCGTAGTCTATGTGAGAGATCACAGTTGCGATCACCACCTGTATCAGGGCTTCGTGGGTCAAAAGGCGGCGAACCTTCCGGATTTTTCTCATTTGAAAGAGGCACTTGGAGACCACCTGGCCTACTTGCGTTTTTAGAGAAAGGTCGCTGTTTAGGGTGATGCCAAGTGTCTTTGCCGAAGATGAAGGGATCGGAGCTTGACCCATTTCTGTTGGCCAATAATGTGGGCCCCAGTATTTAGCGCTGTCCCCAGTCAAGATCAGCTCGGTTTTTCCTGGGTTCAATTTCAAATGATTTTGGTTCATCCATGCTTGGATGAACCTCATTGTTGATTGGAAGAAGGAGATGGACGTGTCTGAGTTGTCAATTGTGAATAGGACTTGATTCACCAACCTTTGGAAAGTGGCAGGTGAATTCTTCAAACCAAAGGGCATTACCACAAACTGATAGTGCCCACTAGGGGTAGAACATGCTGTCTTTGGCTTTGCATCATCAGCTAGTCTGATCAGCCAGTAGCCAGCTGTCAGGTCAAATGTGCTTAGAAACTTGGCTGAGGCCAAAGTATCTATTAGCTCATCTGCCCTGGGGATGGGATGGGCATCAGTCCTAGTGTTGGACTTGGCCCTTTTTCCCTGAAATATTTCGCTTTTCTGGGAAATTGCATGATGTGTAAATGCGAAGATTGAATGCCGTGCGATAAAGTACGCAGACTGAGTTACCCCATTGTAAACATATAACTTTTAAAATGGATGCCAGGGCTGTGTGGTTGTGCCAATTGAATGAGCTGGGTTAACAGTCTAGTTATTATTTCCCAGCAACCCCAGCTTTTGGAGGGAAGCCTGGCACCCAGGGTGCCCTACCCCTCCCCCTAGGCCAGTTAGAGCCAGTCTCCCCAGACGCTTCTAGAAGCTTCTGGCACTGTCTGGAAGGTGGGGTGAGGGGCGTATAAAGGGCAGAGCTGGGCTGCCATATGCTCAGTCAGAGGGTGGACCTGAGAGAGAGGGGACCTGCTGCCAGGGGTTACCGCCACATGGGCCTGTGTGCTGGGCCCTGAGCCTATCTACCCCCCCTCTACTGTCCCCAGGGCAAGGGAAAGCTATAGTTGGGGCAATGCAGACCTGGAGAAGCCTAAGCAGGAGTTTTAGGCGGTAGGGTTTAGTCAGGGACCTATGCCTCTGAAAGTGACAGGGCTTAGGTGCTGCCTTTTAAGTGAGTGAGGGATCCTGAACTAACCCACTGATCTGGCCCGGCGAGAGGAGAATCTAGGGATGACAGGCAGAGACTAATTAGTCCGCCTTCAGCGACCAACGCAACTCCCCCCCTCAAGAAACCCTCAACCAAGGGGCAGGAACCAGAAAGCGCCTCGTGGGACCCGGACTGCAGTCCCTGCAGAGAGGAAGCGCTATTTACAAGCTGCCTGCAGAGAGAGAGCGCTATTTACAAGCCGCCTGCAGGGAGAGAGCGCTATATTCCAGCTGCCCGTGGAAGGAGAGCGCGATAGCTGGTGAGCGCTACCTTCCTAATTGACTGTGCCCGGCTGGTGAGTGTGGGAGAACTGCCTTAGTCAAAGCGGGAGCCCACCCCGCATTATTGCCGCAGGTGTGCCTATTTTTATCACGGGTGCCCACCCCGTGTTATGACGGCACTTTTCATGCTTTCTAACGCCAGCGGGAGCCCACCCCGCGTAATGGCGGCGTTTGGTATGCTCCTGTAACTAGCGGGTGCCCACCCCGCACTTTGTCGCCGCCGGAATCACCGCCGCGGCCCCCTGAGTGAGGGAAGGGCTGACGCGTCATCGGCCGTGCCCCCGCGACAGCCGCGCACGGATAGGTTGCCGGCCGGCAAGAAACCAGGAAGCAGCCCGGGCGAAGGACGAGGAGCCAGGCGGGAGCTTACCCCGCGCTGGCCGACGTCGACGGAGACTTCGCTCCGTGGTGGGGGCCCTCCGGAGGCGGAGGAGAGCCCCGAGTGCAGCGAGACCCCCGCCAGCTCCATGACGAAGTCCCGGGCCCCAGGGGAGGGACCCGGGTGAAGTGCGACGTCGAGAGGAGGCCGGAAGAGGCAGAGGACACCCGTGAGATCCCCGGTGAGTGGGGGCCCGTTGAGGAAGGAGAGGGGGGGTAGCGGGGCACAGTGTCGGTGCTCGCACCCGTGGGGCCTTCCCCCAGAGACCCCGGGAGTGTCCGGAACGGCGTGGGTGTTTCCCAGCTGCCCCACTTGACAGCGGACAGCTGCAACGAGCCGGCCTCATTGTTTGGGAGCCCCTTTCTGGAGCGAAGGCTCCCCCCACAGACAGGGCCACAGGGCACAGGGGGCTATACAGCAACGCCGCCGTGGCGGGTTGCTGCACCGAAGGGAGAATGACGCGGCCCCTGGTCCCCTCCACGTTCGCCCTGTGAAGGGCTTGACAGTGGCATAAGAAGCCGGGCATTTTGGGGCATAAAGGAGTCCGCTACATCTGCTCCGGTTAGAGGGACGGATTACCCTTCTCTAACTGCAGCAAGGCTTTGATCGAATGCCACGTGGAATGCTTCAATGGCCTGCAATGTCTAAAGCGCTGGTGAATTGCTCTAGGCAGCGCTTCGCTTAGATACCATGCTTTAAAGCGCTATTGAATTCCTACGTGTAGCGCTCCAGGGTTATAGGCTGTTTAGCGCTTCAGAGAATTACCCTGTTTAACAGGGTCATGAAGTGCCATGTTTCAGGCTTCAGTGTATTGCCATATGTGGAGCGCTATGTTTATAGGCCATGTTCTGGGAGCTATTGAATTGCTATGTGCAGCGCTATGTTCATAAGTCCTGGTTCCAAGCGCTATTGAATTGCTATATGCAGCGCTATGTTCATAAGTCCTGGTTCCAAGCGCTATTGAATTGCTATGTGCAGCGCTATGTTCATAAGTCCTGGTTCCAAGCGCCATTGAATTGCTATGTACAGCGCTATGTTAAAAGGCTCTATGTGAAGCGTTATTGATTTGCTATGGGCAGCGCTAGGTTGAGATGCCAGGTTTTGATGTGTCAATGAACTGCCTACCTTAATTTCTGCCTCAGGCTCAGGGGTCACTCATATTGGTGATGCATAGGGGAATGCCATGATGTTTTTATTACAGGTGTTCCGGACTATTGCTGAATGTTATGCCATGATGATTTTCTTGCAGGTTTGAGGCTGATGGACCTATTTTTATTGTCTTCTATGTCGCAATGATTCCGGCAGGGGCCCGATTGGCCCTGCCCTGTATATAATTCCCCCTGTACCTTTTGACCCAGCGCCAGTTGGCGCCGTGTAGAGATTACCAAACATACTGTGTTTTGACAATACAAAAGTTGTTCTTACCTAAACTGGTGTAGTGTCTCTTTTTGTAGTGTGCCTTGTGTGTCGCCTGTGTGTACTGCGTGAATGCTTTGCACATTTCCTCCAGAGTTTGACCCACCCGCTCTGCACCACGCTACCCGTTTCCAACACCTAGTGACTGCATTGAGACCCCTGTAGTCTACACAAACCTCATTTCTCTCTTGCCATCTATGGTGTGAGGTTTAGGTACCAGGACTACTGGACTAGCCCAAGGGCTAACTGAGGGTTCAATCACACCCAAATCCAACATCTTTTGAACTTCTGTCCTTATACATTCCCTGACATGGTCAGGTTGCCTGTAGATCTTATTCTTCACAGGTAGACTGCCCCCAGTGTCCACTTCATGAGTGCACCAGGTGGTCTGACATGGTGTCAGAAAAAACATATGTCTGAACTGGCTGAGAAGTTTTCTGCAGTCAGTTTTCTGCTGGGTAGTGAGGCTGCCTGCCAAGGCTACACCATCAACTGACCCATCATCAGGGTTCTGAGAAAGCAGGTCAGGGATTGGGTCACTCTCTTCCTCCTGTCCTTCATCAGTAGCCACGAGCAAGCCCATGTCTGCCCTGTCAACATATGGTTTAAGTCTGTTGACATGAAGTACCCTGTGGGGACTACTAGGGGTTCCAGGGTCCACCGAATAGGTAACCTCCCCTTTCTGTTCAACAATTGTATGGGGGCCACTCCATTTGTCCTAGAGGGCTGCTGGGGCCACAGGCTCCAACACCCACACTTTCTGTCCTGACTGGTAAACAGTCAGTACAGACTTTTGGTCATACCAGGCTTTTTGCAGTTCCTGGCTAGCCTCAAGGTTTTTGTTTGCCTTTTTCATATACTCAGCCATCCTGGAGTGGAGACCAAGTACATAGTCCACTATGTCCTGTTTGGGGGGCTTGAGAGGTAACTCCCATCCTTCCTTAACCAGACACAATGGACCGTTGACAGGGTGACCAATCAAAAGTTCAAAAGGGCTGTAGCCAACCCCCTATTGAGGCACCTCCCTTTATGCAAATAAAAGGCAGGGCAAGAGTATGTCTCATCTTCGCCTAAGCTTTTCTGGGAGTCCTTTAATCATGCCCTTTAAGGTTTTGTTGAACCTTTCAACTAAACCATTGCATTGTGGGTGATAGGGTGTGGTGAATTTGTAGTTCACGCCACACTCCTTCCACATAGCAGTCAGGTAACTAGACATGAAGTTTGCAACCCTGTCTGATACTACCTCCTTAGGAAAGCCTACTCTTGAGAACACACTCAAGAGAGCTCTTGCCACCACAGGTGCTGTAGTGGTCCTTAGGGGAATTGCCTCTGGGTACCTGGTGGCATGATCCACCACCACCAGTATAAATCTGTGCCCAGATGCTGTTTAAGGATCCCTGGGACCAACAATGCCAATCCCAACCCTCTCAATGGGAACCCCCACCACAGGTAGTTGTATCAGGGGGGCCTTTGTAGTGCCACCTGCTTTGCCACTGGCTTAGCAGGCTACACCGGAGCGACAAAACTCCTTAGTGTCTTCAGACATGTGGGGCCAGTGAAAGTGAGGGACAATTCTGTCCCAAGTCTTGTTCTGGCCCAGGTGTCCTGCTAGGGGAATATCATGGGCTAGTGTCAATAGGAAGCCCATAAACTTCAGAGGTATAACCAACCTCCTGGATGCACCAGGCTTGGGGTCTCTACTCTCTGAGTAAAGGAGTCCATCATCCCAATAAACTCTATGGGTGCCACTAGCATTCCCAGCAGCCTCATCAGCAGCTTGCTTTCTGAGGGGTTCAAGAGAGGGGCAGGTTTTCTGCTCCTGTCTCAGATCAGACCTGGAAGGGCCCCCTGTCCCCAAGAACTCAACCTGGCCAGGTTCAAGCTCCTCTGGGACAGCTCCTTCTTCAGGCTCAAGATCATCTCCCTGAGGAGACTGATCATCATTCTGAGTCAGGTGGGAAGGCTCTGCCTTAACCCTACTGCTCCTCCTCTTGTGAGGCACCTGGTCCATTTTTCCAGAATCCAAGGCCTTTCCAGCTTTAGACATTTTGGCCTATGACCTAGTCATAGCAAAGACATGAGCAGGGATCCCTAACATTTCTGCTTGTTTCCCGAGCTCCACTTCAGCCCAAGCTGAAGTCTCTTAATCATTGCTAAGCAAGCACTGTACTGGTAGGTATGCACTTACCACAACCTTCTTAAGGCCAGTTACCCCTCCCCAGGAGAAGTTATCAACTGCCAGAGAATGGTCTGTTCTGACATTGCTAGCATTGGTCAATTGGTACATTTCACCAAGTATAATCTGCCCAGGATCTACAAGATCTTTTGTCACCATTGTGACACTTGCTCCTGTGTCCCTGAATGCCCAAGCTTCTACTCCATTTATTAAAGGCTGTTGTCTGTATTTGCCCAGATTACTGGGACTCACAAAGGGGGACATATTCATGCCCCCATCACAGCCAAGCAAAGCCTGAGCTGGAACTCTGGCTAGGCCAGAGTCCATCTCAGAACCCAGGGTCAACCCTTCTACACCCTTATTCTGAACATTGCCACCACCTATTCTAGCTGTACTAGGGGGAACAGTTGCCTTAGGGGCAATGGTGGCTGGGGTAGATTCTTTGGACTTGGTGCAGTCACTGGCCCGGTGAGTTTTCTGTTTACAGATTTTGCACCAAGGTTTCTTTTGGCCTTTTCCCTTGTTTGACTGTGACTCCCCATTAGAAGAAGATTTTTGGGGCCCTTGAGAAGACTTCTGGTCTTTACCCTTGTCCCCACCCTTATCAGAGTTTTTGGAATCTTGCTTCTTTGGGTCACTACCTTGGTTCTGTACTTTCTGCCTCACCCTGGTTCTGACCCATTTGTCTGCCTTCTTTCCCAATTCTTGGGGAGAGGTCAGATCAGAGTCTACCAGGTACTGGTGCAACAGCTAATTTTGACAGTTATTAAGAATCTGCTCCCTCAATATCAGATTGTACAATCCTATGAAGTCACACACTTTACTGCCCAATAACCAACCTTCCAGAGCCTTAGCAGCACAGTCAACAAAGTCAACCCAGTCTTGATTTTGTGCTTTTTGGGTATCTCTGAACTTTAACCTGTATTGCTCAGTGGTTAGGCCAAACCCATCTATTGGTGCACTTTCAAGACCTTGTAATCATCAGCATCCTCTTCTCTTACAGTGAGGAGCTTATCTCTACCTTTGTCTGCAAAGGAGAGCCATAAGATTGCTGCCCACTGACCTTGAGGGACCTTCTGTACTTTACAGGCCCTCTCCAAGGCAGTTATCCATTTGTGGATGTCATCCCCACTCTGGTAGGGAGGGACAATCTGACTTAGGTTTCTATGGTCACAAGACCTCTCCCTATCTCTAGGGAAATTGCTGCCACCAAGGGACTCTAGTCCCTCCTTTTTACTAGCTCTGTAGAGCTCTAGGGCTTCCCTATCTAAGGCCATCTGCTGCTTTCTGAGGTTTAACTTATCTTGCTCATACTTCAGCAGTCTCTCTCTCCTCTCCTGGGAGGTTTCCCTCCCTCTGTGAGAAGAAACAGAGATTCCAATAGAGGAGCTAGACTGAATAGATCCCCTTGACAGAGAGCTATCCCTTCTAGCCCTGTTGTTAGGCCTACCAGGAGGAATGAAGGAAGTGGCATTATTGTCATCATCCTCATCCTCATCCTGATGGTCTGTGTCCACCAGAGTCTGGTCATTGTCACCAGTCTGGTCAGCATTAGAGTTAGGGTCATGGGAGTTTCCACCCCTGGACCCACCCTCAGGTGCTGCCCCACCCACACTGTCTCCATCTGCAGGCCCACTAGGACTTGTAGGGAAGGAGCTCACTGGTTCCTGGTAGGGACTCAGTGGTTCCTGGCTGGTTAGACATTACTAATGTGGTGTGGTGTATTACACTACCTACACTAGTGTGGCCTACTAAACTCTCTTCAGTTGTAGAAAGGGTGTGCTATCCCTTAACACACAACTCTAAGTTCAGTAGAACTTACTGTAGCTAAACTTGATATTATATGTACCTCCGGTACCTTTAGTGGTTTTCAGTTGATCAATTCAATTGAGATTATCTGGTAAAACAATAGCAAGCTGGAATCCCACCCGCTGCACACCAATGTGAGAAGGTGGCCTGATATATGCTGTCCACTAGTTCTAGTGGGCACCTTGTATCAGTCCAAACAACCCCTTATGGTGAATGGTTAAAGTCAACCTTATGTGAAAGCTATCCTAGTGGTAGCTATGGAGAGCAGCCTTCAGGCTAAGTCTTGAAGGAATGTAAAGCAGCTTGTTTTACCAGTCTATAATCTCTTGAATGATCAAATGAAAGGACAACCACACCAGGTATATATTAAAAATATATGTATTTAAAGTTAAACACACCCCTCTAGTCTCTTTATGAGACTGGAGTTCGAAGTACTTTAGTTACAAGTGATCAAGCATCAGTAAAAGCACAAATACACGTTTGGGCCCTAGGGGCTTACCAAACCATATAATAAAAACGTGGTATAAGAACCCCGACTGTAATAAGCACTAGGCCTATTGCCTATAGAATCGCTGGGACCCCAAGGAACCACCCAAGGTAGTGACACAGGGGACCCACGGGAACTGTATGCAGTGTAGAAACACAACCGCGGGTTCCTATTATCTTCTATGGGGAATGTCGTGGTTGGAATTTTAAAGATTAGGGACACTTCTAATCGAGTCAGGACCAAACCCTCTTGGACTTAGGTAGTTCTAGGGCTAGCACCCATGAGAGTACCGGAGTACTCTAGTTACCTCACCGAGGGAAGCCGGGTGCATAGGTGTCTTTTGGTGTCAGGTCGCGTCGTCGATTTCAATGGAAGCCTGCAAGGAACTGCTGCTGCCGTGAAGAGGAGAAGTGTCCGGAGAGATCCAAGCCTGGATTTAGGATGTAAGGAACCTGAAAGCAGAGGGGACAGAGTCTGGGTCACTGACCAGTGACCTAGGGCAGGATGGACCAAAGCCCACAGATGTCGGGTGCTTCAGGTGAGTTGATGGGTGTCTTCAGCCACGAGGTCCAGGAGGCGTCGACGAAGTCCACGAGCTGGATTCGAGCGGTCCCACAAAGTCTGTCGAGTGCTGTGGTATCGGTGACCAGAAAGGACCCAACAAGCCTTGGCAACGGCAAGTCACAGGAAAACAGAGAAAGGAGGACTGTGGTGCAGACCAGCAAGGTCTGATGGACTCACCCAGCAACGGTAAGTAAGGGCAGGTCTGGAGCAACCAGAAAAGCCCCAGCAGAAGAGGAGTTGCCTTCGTGGGGACCTGGTAGCCAACGGGCTAGCGATCGCGAAGGAGCCTTGAGCGGTCGCACTTGAAGCTGGCCCACGGGTCACTCGTGGAGTGGAGGCCAACAATCTTCGGTGCAAGAGGTGCTCAAGGCTGGGGCTACTTGGAGCCCAAAGCACAACTTCAAGGATGACCAGGAAGATAGTGTTGCTGCAAAAGTTCACTGTGTCCAGGGGTCACAGTTCCACGTCACCCACGATAGCCACGGGCCTCAGCTTTGCTGTGGACTCAGGGTAGCCTCGGGGAAGTCGGGAAATCCACCTCTGGGGATGCAGAGACTTCGGCGTCCAGCGGGAGCTTCAGAATTGCAGACCGGTCAGTTGCTTCTTTGGTGCCTGCCAAGCAGGGGAGTCACTCCTTGACCCCAAGGGAGATTTCTTCTGTTCTGTCTTTTAGTCGTGATAGAAAGTCGAAGTTCCAGGATATATGTTGCAGAGGTTCGTCCAGGGTAGTCTAAAGTCCTAGGGACTGGATTCCTACACTTATACTAAGTTTAGGGGATGGACTAACTCTAAGGTCCCACCTATGGGTGGACCTGGGGAGGGGTGGTTACACCCCTTCCCCTTTGTCCAGTTTCGCGCCAGAGCAGGGGGTGAGTGCCCCTGCAACCAGTTTGAACTGGGCTATGCACAGGGACACCTTGTGTGCCCCAGGCAGTGTCTCAAAAGTATTCTCTGAATGCACCCACCCTGCCCCAATACACATCTGCCCGTCTGGGGAGGTGGAAACCTGTTGTCCAAGCCTCCCCTGCCAGAGTTTCCCTGAGCAGCAGGAGGCCAGACCCGTGTCTGTGGCATCCGTTTTGTGATGCCAGGGCATTGGAAAGTTTTAACCGGGTTTAGCCAGTGTGAACATGTCTCTCCCTCTAGAAGTGTGGAATGCTACCCCCACTGCCAGAACTGGTGGGGGGAGGGTAGTATTCCAAAGCGTTTGGCACCAAACACGACATGTTTTGATGCAGCCCTTCCAAAGTTAGCATTTACCGCGAGGTTATAATGCACTTAAGAGTATATGGTATGGCTGTATCACAGAACAGCCATAAGGAAGTATTTCCGAAAGCTGCAGAGGGGCTCAGCTCATGCTTGGGCACCCTCTCACATAAGACCAAGCACTCTGCCTTCAGGATTGTCAAGGCCTGCCATGTGAGTGGCTTATAGGTTTATATGTGTCTGTATAAGGTAGTGATATAGGTAGCCTATACCACAGTAAGGGGTGCAAACCCACCCTTACCCAGGCTGCAGTAGCAGATCTGTGGTGTCATTTTGGAGTGCTTCCCAGGGGTAGCATAATATATGCTGCAGCCCCTGGTAGGCCTCTGAGGTACCTATGCCCTAGGTACATACTATACCATATACTAGGGGTTTATAAGGCACTCCAGAATCTAATTAGATATGTACCTAATGTACATGGAAACCATTTTACAGAGAAAGCAGATAGACCGGGTCCTGAATAGCAGGATCCAAGTCCAACTAAGTCATAAACCAGCAAAACACCAGGAAAAAGGTGGGGGCAACCATATAGTCAGATTCCACCTTCCTACAACAACCACACCAGGTATATATTTAAAATATATGGGGCAGATTTATGAGCCCCTTGCGCCACTTTTGCGTCACTTTTAACATGGGAAAAGTGACGCAAAAGTGGCGCAAGGGGCTCATAAATCTGCCCCTATGTATTTAAGATAAAACACACCCCTCTAGTCTCTTTATGAGACTGGAGTTCGTAGTACTTAAGTTACAAGTTAGCAATCAACAGTAATAGCACAAATAAACGTTTAGGCCCTAGGGGCGTACCAAACCATATACCAATAAAGTGGTATAAGAACCACGACTGAACTAGACACTAGGCCTAGAGCCTGTAGAATCGCTGGGACCCCAAGGAACCACCCAAGGTAGTGACACAGGGGACCTTCGGGGGCCGTGTGCAGTGTGTGAACACAGCCGCGGGTTCCCGTTAGCTTCTATGGGCAATGTCGCGGTTGGAAATTTAAAGATTAGGGACACTTAGAAATGAGTCAGGACCAAACCCTTTTGGACTTAAGAAGTTCTAGGGCTAGCACCCATGGGATGCACCGGAGTACTTGTACTACCTCACCCAGGGAAGACGGATGCATAGGTGTCTTTTGGTGTCTGGTTGCATCGTCGATTTCAATGGGAGCTGGCGAAGAAGTGCTGCTGCCGTGAAGAGGAGATGTGTCCGAAGCGATCCAAGCCTGGATCTAGGATGGAAGGAACCTGAAAGCAGAGGGGACAGAGTCTGGGTCACTTACCAGTGACCAAGGGCACGATAGACCAATGCCCACAGATGTTGGGTGCTTCAGGTGAGTTGACGGGTGTCTTGACTCTCCAGCCACAAGATCCAGGAGGTGCCGATGATGACCAGGAGCTGGATTCGAGCTGTCCCACAAAGTTTGTCGAGTGCTGCGGTGTCGGCGACCAGATTGGACTCAACAAGCCTTGGCAACGGCAAGTCACTTGGAATCAGAGAAAGGACTGCGGTTTAGACCAGCAAGGTGTGAGGGACTCACCCAGCAAGGGTAAGTTGGGGCACATCTGGAGCAACCAGGGAAGCCCAATAAAAAGAGGAGTTGCCTTCGTGGGGACCCACTAGCCAACAGGCTAGTGATCGCGAAGGAGCCTCGAGCGGTTGCACTGGAAACTGGCCCACGGGTCACTCTTGGAGTGGAGGCCAGAAATCTTCAGAGCAGGAGATGCTCAAGGCTGGGGCTACATGGAGCCCAAAGCACAACTTCGAGGAAGACCAGGAAGATGATGTTGCTGCAAAACTTCACGGTGTCCATGGGTCACGGTTCCACATCACCCACGATAGCCACGGGCCTCAGCTTTGCTGTGGACTCAGGGTAGCCTTGGAGAAGTCTGGAAATCCACGTCTGGTGATGCAAAGACTTTGGTGTCCGGCGGGAGCTTCAGCGATGCAGACCGGTCAGTTGCTTCTTTGGTGCCTGCCAAGCAGGGGAGTCACTCCTTGACCTCAGGGGAGATTTCTTCAGTCTTCTAAGCAAAGAAGAACGTCAAAGGTCCAGGATATATATTGCGGAGTTTCGTTCAGGGTAATCTAAAGTCTCAAGGAGTGGGTTCCCATACTTATACTAAGTTTGGGGGTTGGACATACTCTAGGGACCCACCTATGGTAGGGTTTGGAAAGAGGGGTGGTTACACCCATTTCCTTTGTCCAGTTTCACACCAGAGCTGGGGCAGGTAGCCCCTGCAACCGGTTTGAACTGGACTATGCACAGGGACACCAAGTGTGCCCCCAGTGCAGGACTTCAAAGCACCAGAGAGTGCTCCACCCAGCCCCAATACACATCTGCCTGTCTGTGGAAGTGGTTACACCTCCCTGGGACAGGACACCTTTTGTCCAGGCCTCCCCTGCCGGAGTTTCGGTCAGCAGCAGGAGGCCAGACCAGTGTCTTTGGCAGAGGCATCCATTTTGTGATGCCAGGGCTGTAGAAAGTCCTTGGTTAGACCAGTGTGAACATGTCTCTCCCTCTAGAAGGGTGGAATGCTACCCACGCCGCCAGAACTGGTGGGGCGGTAGTATTCCAAAGCGTTTGACACCAAACACAACATGTTTCCGTGTAGCCATCCCCAAAGTTAGCATTTACCGCAAGGTTATATTGCACTTAAGAGTATATGATCAGGCTGCACCACAAACAGCATCGGAGGAGATACTCCGAACGCTGCAGAGGGGCTCTGCTTATTCAGGAGCACCCTCTCACATAAAAACTAAGCACTCTGCCTTCAGGATTGTTGAGGCCTGCCATAGGAGTGACTTATAGGTTTTATATGTGTGTGCAATGGTAGTGATATAGGTAGCCTATACCACTGTAAGGGGTGCAAGCACCACCTTACCCAGGCTGCAGTAGCAGACCTGTGGTGCCATTTTGGAGTGCTTCCCAGGGGTGGCATAATACATGCTTCAGCCCCTGGTAGGCCTCCGAGGTACCTATGCCCTAGGTACATAGTATACCATATACTAGGGGCTTATCAGGCACTCCAGAATCCAATTAGAAATGTACCTAATGTACATGGAAACCATTTTAGAGAGGAAGCAGCTAGGCTGGGGTCCTGATTAGCAGGGCCACAGCCAGACTAAGGTCGAAAAACAGTGAAACACTAGCAAAAAGTGGGAGTACCCATGTGAAGCAGATCCTACTCTCTTACCCTCCTGCACTCCAGAAGGCAGTGTGCGCCTCTTTCTGCACTCCAGAATGCAGTGTGCGCCCACCCTCCTTCTGCACTCCATAAGGCAGTGTGCTCCAACCCTCCTGCACTCCAGAAGGCAATGTGCTCCCACCCTCCTGGACTCCAGAATGCAGTCTGCGCCCACCCTCCTTCTGCACTCCAGAAGGCAGTGTGCTCCCACCCTCCTGCACTCCAGAAGGCAGTGTGCGCCCACTATGCTGCACTCCAGAAGGCAGTGTGCTCCCACCCTCCTGCACTCCAGAAGGCAATGTGCTCCCACCCTCCTGGACTCCAGAAGGCAGTCTGTGCCCACCCTCCTTCTGCACTCCAGAGGGCAGTGTGCTCCCACCCTCCTGCACTCCAGAAGGCAGTGTGCTCCCACCCTCCTGCACTCCAGAAGGCAGTCTGCGCCCACCCTCCTTCTGCACTCCAGGGGGCAGTGTGCTCCCACCCTGCTGCACTCCGGAAGACAGTGTGCGCCCACCCTCCTGCACTCCACAAGCCAGTGTGCGCGTACCCTCTTTCTGCACTCTAGAAGGCAGTGTGCTCCCACCCTCCTGCACTCCAGAAGGCAGTGTGCTCCCACCCTCCTGCACTCCAGAAGGCAGTGTGCTCCCGCCCTCCTGCACTCCAGAAGGCAGTGTGCGCCCACTCTCCTGCACTCCAGAAGGCAGTGTGCTCCCGCCCTCCTGCACTCCATAAGGCAGTGTGCTCCCGCCCTCCTGCACTCCAGAAGGCAGTGTGCTCCCACCCTCCTGCACTCCATAAGGCAGTGTGCTCCCGCCCTCCTGCACACCAGAAGGCAGTGTGCGCCCACCCTCCTGGACTCCAGAAGGCAGTCTGCGCCCACCCTCCTTCTGCACTCCAGAAGGTAGTTTGCACCCACCCTCCTGCACTCCAGAAGGCAGTACTATGCACCCACACTCCTGCACTCCAGAAGGCATTGCATGCCCACCCTCCTTCTGCACTCCGTAAGTCAGTGTGCACCTACCCTTCTTCTGCACTCCAGAAGCCAGCGTGCTTCCACCCTCCTGCACTCCAGAAGTTAGTGTGTGCCTGCCCTCCTTTTGCACTCCAGAAGGCAGTTTGCACCCACCCTCCTGCACTCCAGAAGGCATTGCACACCCACCCTCCTTCTGCACTCCGTAAGGCAGTGTGCACCCACCCTCCTGCACTCCAGAAGGCAGTGTGCACCTACCCTCCTTCTGCACTCCAGAAGCCAGCGTGCTTCCACCCTCCTGCACTCCAGAAGTTAGTGTGTGCCTGCCCTCCTTCTGCACTCCAGAAGGCAGTATGTGCCAACTCTCCTGCACACCAGAAGGCAGTGTGCACCCACCCTCCTTCTGCACTCTGGCGCACACTGCCTTCTGGTGTGCAGAAGGAGGGTGCAGCAGCAAGAAGACACAAGCACTTCCGAATCATGTAGCGCCATGCCCGTCGATTAAGGCGCTGTGGCAGTGGCACCTCGTCAGAAGTATGAAATGCAATTTAATGCTAGTATAATGCACTTACAAAGGGGTGCAGCAAGGGGGTTTGCGGATTTCATGTATCTTATTCTAACAGATGCACACATATCTGAGGGGTGGTGATTGTCTAACACGGTGATCCCAGGACACACAACGCTGCCTGGCTTGGATCACGCGCTGCATGTTAATGGAGCCTCGGGGTTCCCTCTGGTTTCAGCTTTAATCAGGTGGAAACTTCAGAGCCTCTTAAAATGCACGATACATCAACACAGGCGTGGGAAGAAAACGGAATTAGCTATGCGTCCCTGCGTCCTATCATAAAAGTGTAGCAAAATCAACCCCCTTCAGCAACAACACATGGGTTGAGGCTACCACATGGAACGTAAAAAGCCTGTTCAGAGCCACCTGTTGACGTTCAGTGCCCCCTCTGTGCCACCTGTTGACGCTCACTGCCCCTTCTGTGCCACCTGTTGACGTTCAGTGCCCCCTTTGTGTCACCTGTTGACGCTCAGTGCCCCCTCTGTGCCACCTGTTGACGTTCAGTGCCCCCTCTGTGCCGCCTAGTGATGCTCCATGCCCGCTCTGTGCCATATGGTGATGTGCAGTGCCCTTCAGTGCCATCTGGCGATGTTCATTACCCCCTTAGTGCCATCTCGTGATGATCGGTGCCCCCTCTGTGCCACATTTGGTGATCTTTGGTGCCCTGCAGTGCCATCTGGTGATGTTCAGTACCCTCTGTGCCATATGGTGATGTTCGGTGCCTCCCTGTGCTACCTGGTGATGTTCAATGCCCCTATGTGCCACCTGGCTATGTTTAGTGCCCCCTATGCCATCTAGTGATGTTCCATACCCCCTCTGTGCCATCTGGTGATGTTCAGTAGCCCCCCAGTGCTATCCGGTGATGTCCACTGCCCCCTCTGGTGTTGTTCAGTGGCCCCTTTATGCCATCTGTTATTGTTCATGTTTCCTTCTGTGCCATCTGGTGATGTTCAGTGCCCCCTCTATGCCATCTGTTATTGTTCAGTGCCCCATCTTTGCAATCTGGTGATGTTGAGTGCCCCCTCTATACCATCTGTTATTGTTCAGTGCCCCCTCTGTGCAATATGGTGATGTTGAGTGCCCCCTCTATGCCCACTGTTATTGTTCATTGCTCCCTCTGTGCCATCTGGTGATGTCCAGTACCCCCTCTATACCATCTGCTATTGTTCAGTGCCCCCTCTGTGCAATCTGGTGATGTTGAGTGCCCCCTCTATGCCAACTGTTATTGTTCATTGCTCCCTCTGTGCCATCTGGTGATGTCCAGTGCCCCCAGCCAGGTATTTTTAAACACACATCTTCCTTTACCTCACTTCTCCTGAGCAGAAACACCTGCCTCACACAGTCACTGCACCCAGTGCTCCCGCGTCTCCGTAGGTTGTAGCACGCCCTGTTCCGTAACGGAACCGGAAGGACCCAATGATGAAGCATGCCACCAAGGGGCGACCCTGGTGGGTGAGGGTTTTATTAAAAACATTATGTTTTACCCCTGAGTGGAGGAACTAGAAAACCATCAACTCCACATAGCAAGTGGCTGGGCCTTTGTTTTGTGTTTGTACATTAGGCCTTGGAGGGTGGCTCCAGCCTGGATATCCTCTAACTCCCCCCTCCCTTTTTGTGTATACCAGTGCCTCCTTTATGCAATCAGGTGATGTTCAGTGTAGGAAGGTGGAATCTGACTATATGGTTGCCCCCACTTTTTTCCTGGTGTTTTGCTGGTGTATGACTTAGTTGGACTGGGATCCTGCTATTCAGGGCCCCAGTCTATCTGCTTTCTCTGTAAAATGGTTTCCTTGTACAGTAGGTACATATCTAATTGGATTCTGGAGTGCCTTATAAGCCCCTAGTATATGCCTGGGTAAGGTGGTGCTTGCACCCCTTACAGTGGTATAGGCTACCTGTATCCACATATATATACAGACACATATAAACCTATAAGTCACGCCTATGGCAGGCCTTGACAATCCTGAAGGCAGAGTGCTTGGTTTTGTGTGAGAGGGTGCCCAAGCATGAGCTGAGCCGTCTGCATCTTTCGGAAATACTTCCTTATGGCTATTCTGTGATACAGCCATACCATGTACTCTTAAGTGCATTATAACCTCGTGGTAAATGCTAATTTTGGAAGGGCTGCATCAAAACATGTCGTGTTTGGTGTCAAACGCTTTGGAATACTACCACCGCCCCACCAGTTCTGGCGGCGGGGGTAGCATTCCACCCTTCTAGAGGGAAAGACATGTTCACACTGGTCAAACCCGGTAGGACTTTCCTGAGCCCTGGCATCACAAAATGGAAACCACCCCTCTTTCCAGGCCCACCCATAGGTGGGGCCTTAGAGTTAGTCCATCCCCTAAACTTACTATACGTATAGGAATCCAGTCCCTAGGACTTTAGATTACCCTGGACGAAACTCTGCAACGTACATCCTGGACCTTCGACGTTCTATCCTGACTAGAAGACTGAAGAGAGCTCCCTTGGGGTCAAGGAGTGACTCCCCTGCTTGGCAGGCACCAAAGAAGCAACTGACCGGTCTGCATCACTGAAGCTCCCGCCGGACGCCAAAGTCGTTGCATCACCAGAGATGGATTTCCAGACTTCCCTGAGGCTACCCTGAGTCCACAGCAAAACGGAGGCCCGTGGCTATCGTGGGTGGCGTGGAACTGTGACCCCTGGACACCGTGAGCTTTTGCAGCAACAGAATCTTCCTGGGCTTCCTCGAAGTTGTGCTTTGGACTCAGAGTAGCCCCAGCCTTGAGCACCTCCTGCACTGAAGATTGCTGGCCTACACTCCACGAGTGATCCGTGTGCCAGTTTCAAGTGCGACCGCTCGAGGCTCCTTCGCAATCACTTGCCCGTTAGCTAGCAGGTCCCCACGAAGGCAACTCCTCTTCTACTTGGGCTTTCCTGGCTGCTCCAGACGTGCCCTGACTTACCTTCACTGGTTGAGTCCCTCAGACCTTGCTGGTCTGCACCACAGTATTTTCTCTGAATTCCAGTGACTTGCCGTTGCCAAGGCTTGTTGGGTCCATTCTGGTCGCCGACACCGCAGCACTCAACAGACTTTGTGAAATAGCTTGAATCCGGCTCGTGGACTTCGTCGACGCCTCCTGGACCTCGTGGCTGTAGAGTCAAGACACCCGTCAACTCACCTGAAGCACCCGACATCTGTGGGCAGTGGTCCATCTTGCCCTTGGTCACTGGCTAGTGACCCAGACTCTGTCCCCTCTGCTTTCAGGTACCTTCCATCCTAGATCCAGGCTTGGATTTCTTCGGACACTTCTCCTCTTCACGGCAGCAGCAGTTCTTTGCAGGCTTCCATTGCAATCAACGAGGCAACCCAATACCAAAAGACACCTATGCACCCGGCTTCCCTGGGTGAGGTAACTTGAGTACTCCAGTGCTCCCGTGGGTACTAGCCCTAGAACTGCCTAAGTCCAAAAGGGTTTGGTCCTGACTCGATTCTAAGTGTTCCTAATCTTTAAATTTCCAACTGCGACATTGCCCATAGAAGCTAACGGGAACCCGCAGTTGTGTTTACACACTGCACATGGCCCCCGTGGGTCCCCTGAGTCGCTACCTTGGGTGGTTCCTTGGGGTCCCAGCGATTCTACACCCTCTAGGCCTTGTGTCTAGTTCAGTCGTGGTTCTTATTTCATTTTATTGGTATATGGTTTGGTACGCCCCTAGGGCCCAAACGTGTATTTGTGCTATTACTGTTGATTGCTAACTTGTAAATTAAGTACTTCGAACTCTAGTCTCATAAAGATACTAGAGGGGTGTGTTTTATCTTAAATACATATATTTTAAATATATACCTGGTGTGGTTGTCCTTTCATTTGATCATTCAAGAGATTATAGACTGGTAAAACAGGCTGCTTTACATTCCTTCAAGACTTAGCCTGAAGGCTGCTCTCCATAGCTACCACTAGGATAGCTTTCAATAAAGGTTGTCTTTAACCATTCACCATAAGGGATTGTTTGGACTGATACAAGGTGCCCACTAGAACTAGTGGACAGCATATTTCAGGCCACCTTCTCACATTCAGTGCCCCCCTCAATGCCACCTGGCGATGTTCAGTGCCCCTCAGTGCCAGTTGGTGAAGTACAGTGTCTCCTCAGTGCAATGTGGTGATGTTCAGTGCCCTCTCTGTGCCATCTGGTGATGTTCAGTGCCCCTTCAGTTGCATCTGGTTATGTTCAGTGCCCCTCAGTGCCACCTGGCGATGTTCAGTGCCCCTCAGGGCCACCTGCTGATGTTCAGTGTCTTCTCAGTGCTGTCTGGTGATGTTCGGTGCCCTCTCTGTGCAATGTGGTGATGTTCAGTGCCCCCCTCAGCGTGATCTGGTAATGTTCAGTGTCATGTGGTGATGTTCAGTGCCATCTGGTGATGTTCAGTGCCCCCTGAATGCCATGTGGTGATGTTCAGTACCCCATCGGTGCCATGTGATGATTTTTAGTGCCCGGTCTGTGCCATCTGGTGATGTTCAGTGCCCCCTGGGGAAGATCAGTGTCCCCTCTCTGCCACCTGGTGACATTCAGTGCCTCCTTAGTGCCACCTGGTGACAGTCAGTGCCCCCTTAGTGCCACCTGGTGATGTTCAGTGCCCCCTCAGTGTCACCTGGTGATGTTCAGTGACCAAAGTCTCAAAAATGGGGCTTCTGTTCCTGTCAAAGGAATAAAAAGTTCTCTAAACAGGTTGCGTGTGATTAGACAGAGGTCTTGGGGACAGTCAACAAGGCTGTCTCATGTTGCCCTCACACACTCCCAGGGGATGTCATGCTCCATCATAGGACAGTGCTCCTAGCCGGGCCAGCACTGCAATGCCCTACGGGTCCCCTGATGGGTCACTTTGGCAGGGACCTTTTAGAGAGAATTCCGAATGATGAATGCAAGTGAGGTGATCAGTGCAGTAGAGTAGTGATACGTGATAGTGGACGAAAACTGATCGTGGAGGTCGCAATCTATCCTTTCATAAGAGGGCCACCTTGTCAGAGATAAAAACCTATAGCAGGCAAATGCTACCATAGAGGTTTAAAAGGAACCCTAGTAGTCAATGTGCCACAATTGGGAAGGGGAGTACCCTATAGTCTGAGTAAGACCTGAGTGAGTATGCCTCACTCAGGTCTCTCTCTCAATGGTTGATGAAACATGTTTCGTGCCTTTTAAGTGGTCTTAAGGATCCATGGCGCTTCTTCAGGACAAAAAACATATAATGATAAACTACCCCACACATACATGGTGCCCCTAAAGTGATACCTACTGTGTGAATGGTTTAAGGTCCAACCTAGATACTAGAGTGCTACTTGCCGCATCAGGTGACGTGGAAGTTTAGCGCTCGAGCGTGCTTAGAGTTTCTTGAGTGCGGACCGGTTGTCGGCACCTTCCCTCTGTCTCTGAGTCCCTGTTCAGTGACCCTCAGTGCCACCCGGTGATGTTCAGCAGCCTCTCAGAGCCATCTGGTGATGTTAGCTGCCCCCTCTTGGCCATCTGGTAATGTTCAATGCCCCCTCTATGCCACCTGGTGACAGGGCCGGACTGGGAACTGAAATCAGCCCTGGCAAAATTTGGCAGACCAGCCCCCGTCAAATTTTGCAGACCAGCCTCCGTCCAGCGCGTAGCGAGCGAGCGCAGCGAGCGAGCCCGACCGCTACTAGGGGGGTTTGGGGGGGTTTTCCCCCCAAGAAAATTTTGGAAAACAACCGACCAAAATGGTGAATTTTACAGCACATTTTTCATTACATATTCAATTGTATCAACTTTCAAACCACAGTAAATAGTAGATGATGACCTTCAAGAGCACCAGGTTACCCACCCAGTCATATGTACCCATAGACATTCTTTCAGAGAGCACCAAAAATAGGCACGAGTAGTAAATCAGAGAGAAATAAAAGTGAGACCAGCCCCCACATGGTGTGTAACGAGCAAGCGCAGTGAGCAACCACTATTAGGGGGAGTTTGGGGGGGTTGAACTTGTCCCCCCCACACAAGAAATTTGGGAGACAGAAAGGCCAAAAAAAAAAAGTATTTTTCAACACATTTTTCATTACATATTATATTGGATTGTATTAACTTTTAAAGCATAGTAAATGATTACCTTAAGGAGCACCAAGATACACAGTCATAAAACATAGACATTCCTACAGAGAACACTAAAAAATGAAATGTCGAGCACAAAACATGAATATAAATATAAACAATTTATTCTTCATATAAAATAGCATAAAGACATTTAAAAACGCACTTAACTTCAAACAATTGTGCAAAGGTTCAGAGTAAAAAGTGTACAAGACAATGTGCAAACATTAAATGATTTTTATATCCTGAGTTTTGTAAATAGTGCTAAAATAAAGCATCTCTCCGTAGCCACTCCCCCTCATGGCCTCCTCCTCAGACACCCTAACTACCACCCTCCACCAGTGCCCCTCATCTCTCCGTAGCTCCCACACCCCATGACCTCCTCCTCAGATTCCCTCACTGCCAACCTTCACCAGCACCCCTCATCACTCCGTAGTTTCCCCCCACCCCATGACCCCCTCATCGGATTCCCTCACTGCCATCCTCCACTAGTGCCCCTCATTTCTCTGTAGCCCCCCCACCCCATGACCTCCTCCTCAGATTCCCTCACTTCCATCCTCCACTAGTGCCCCTCATTTCTCTGTAGCCCCCCACCCCATGACCTACTCAGATTCCCTCACCGCTCCCTCCACCAGCGCCCCTCATCTGTCTGTAGTTCCCCCCCTACCCCGTGACCTCCTCCTCGGATTCCCTCACTGCCACCCCCACCAGTGCCCCTCATCTCTCTGTAGTTCCCTTCCAGCCTGTGACCCACCTCCTCATAAGATTCCCTCACTGCCACCCTCCACTATTGCCCCTCATCGCTCTGTAGTTCCCCCTGCCCCATGACATCCTCGTTGGCTTCCCTCACTGCCACCCTCCATTAGTACCCCTCATCTCTCCTGTAGTTCCCCCACCTCATGACCTCCACCTCGGTTTCCCTCACTCCCACTCTCCACTAGTGCCCCTCAGCTCTCTGTAGTTCCCCCCCACCCCGGGACCTCCTCCTCTGACTCCCTCACTGCCACCCTCCCTCACTGTCTGCCACCCACACCCTTCATCTCTCTGTAGCTCCCCCCACCCCATGACCTCTTCCTGGTATTCCCTCACTGCCACCCTCCACTAGTGCCCCTTATCTCTCCGTTGCCCCTCTCATACCCATTCCATTCGTTGTATAGCACTACTCATATCAGTGTAAGGTGTCACAGTACTTTACATAACAGCAGCACACATTATACAGAGACAATAAATCAAAATCAGTTTACGCGAAATGTCACATAAGCTAATGAGGATTACAAGGTGTAGAAATCACTTCATCCATTCTGGTGGGCAGTATATTTTACAGGGGTTTGGTCGGGACTCGGAGAAGCACAAAGTCAGGATTTAAAGAGTACTCCAGTGGTCAGGGTTGGCTTTACTGATAAAAATGTATAACTGCCCAAACAAACTCTTATTAGTAACATTAGAATAATGAAAGAATGGAGAAGTTCTAACTACATCACAACACAAAAAAGCGAAGTTTGTATGCAGTTTTTTTATGACAGTTCATTGGTCACTGTCTTATGTTAACTTCTGAACTGCAAGTAACACAAGGATATCTGTGACAGAGGTAGTAACCCACTGAGCTATTCCCATAAAATTCAGTTTATCTGCATTTACGAACTACCAACCGACAAATGGTTGCTCTGCAGCAGGATCGTAAATCACAAGTTAACAGTTTTTATTGTTGTTGTACATCGGTGGCAGATTCACTGCGACTGCGAGGGCTAAGGAGGCTCATGTTTGGTGGGCCTGGCCCACCCTCTAGAACCGGGCCTGGTAGGTAGTGGTGCAGCCTGCTAGCATAGCCGGAGTCTTGCTCGCAGCCTCAGGCACAGGCAGATCAGTGAGGAAGACTGCCCTCAAGGCCAGGGACGGCCTTAGCACTGGTGGTGCCCTTTGCATTAATAGCTCACTGTTCTATGTTAGGATTTTAACTTATTAACTGCAAGTAACAATAGGATCTCTCTGACAAAAGCAGTAGCCCACTGACCTATTTACATTATGTGCACTTTGTGATCTGCATGGTACATGTTCTTTGCAGCAGGCACATTAACACTCTGAGCTACCTTTCCATAAGTCAAAACTTCCACTAAACAATATGCAGATCTCTCTCTAGGAAGAACATTCAACACCAGATTCATCATGCCATTTTTATTGATGCCGAAAATTGCTGGAGGCCAGGAAGGAGGCAGCAAGCGCTTTTAAAATCTTAATATACTTGCAAACATAATGCCTCCACCCAAAGTCAGCACCCGGTGCGGTCACACCGGTTGCACTGCCCTAGAGCTGGCCCTTCAAGGGTCCTGTGACCTCAATGACAGTCACTGTTCTAGGGTGTGCTGCTTCATAGGCCTGCCCGCAAGACTGGAGGTGAACTTCAGTATGGATTGTGGTGGACAAGCCTTGAAGGTTAAACCACACTTGCCACTGCTAGGATCCGCCTGCTGGTGCTAAGACACCAGAGTTTCTAAGGTCTTGCGAAGCCTTCTAAGGTCTAGCATGGGTTGTGCTCACTCAGGAGAGTGGTCTAATGGACTGGTTATTAAGGCTGAACCTGGTTCACCAGTTCCAAATTCAGCAGCTCTGGCCATAGTGCCACATCCTCTCCCCCACTGAAAACCATACTGCCCCACTGAGAAAAACTCACACTACCTTCAATTACAACCCAATTGTTGCCGGCTATAAACACCTGGATGTGGCTCAATTTAAATGACGCACTAGACAAGAGCAATATGTGGCCTACAAAAAATAGTAACAACATCCTGGAAAAGCAAACACTCAAAGGGAATGCAAAATTAGCAAACCATGTGAAATGTAAGCAGGAACAACATGGTTAGCTTAGCGCTTTTACACTCACTATTCAGAAATCAGTGAGTGCTTTTGCCTGAAAAGTTGAGGACATGACAACAAGGCCCTGAATGGACCCATTTTAACGTCCATTGCTTATATCCTTACAAAATGTAAGCAGTAGTAGGGTAAAAAAGACCACATCCCTGGACGCAGAGCCGCAGTACACATTTCTTTTCTCCAATCCACACATTGCAGCACCTCCAGGATTGGTGCACTAGGTGCAAGCCCAGGAAAAACAAAGACAAGAAAACAAAAATAGCGCTTCACTGGCAAACTCTGTAAAAGTGACGCTAATGTGTTTGGGTGTTAATAAAATCAATCTGGCCAGCTTGCTACCACTCTGTCTTACTTTATTTAGTTATTTTATCATATTTTAACCTTTTATTCCCGAAGCTGCACCTTGGAAATAAAATAACAGAAAAATACGACATTTCCAACAAAAGTGTTTTTTTTTTTGGATCCATTTCACAGGGGAGCAAATAAAAGAAAGGAGAGGAATGAGACAGGGGACGCACATCGCACCGTGAACTAGACTGTCAATCAGCGCTGGACAGTCACCCAGTCCTGCGGCTTTTAGTGTCAGGGAGCAGCGTCGCGTGTCAGGCAGTAGGCGATAATCCTAAACCCGTGCTGGCTGCAGTGCCAGGCCTGAGGCCAGCCACCACCTCGCTCCCTGTGCCTAGTAGTAGCCCCCTTGCCCCTTACTTCCTTAGGCCCCTTTTGCTTTTGAAATTTCTGGCCCGCTCCAGCCCGGTCTTGAGTCGCGACTCCCCCGCACCAGGAACCCTGCCCTGACACTACAGTGCCACCACACCATAGGACGGAACAATGCACGCAGTTGCCCATATGTCGTGTTCACCGAGCTCAGGTTTGTGTATGTAAGTTATGTAACAGAGCAAAAGGAAAATCCAGATCAGACTCTGATCTGGATTCTCCTGTTGCTCTGTTACGTAACTTACATACACAAACCTGAGCTCGGTGAACACGACAATCAGAGAATACCAGGTCGATCCCTACCCGTTGACCCCGCGCTCCTACTGCTGTGCATTATCTGATTGAAAATGCAATTAGCAAAAATGCAAAAACAACACTCACTTGGCGGCGGGCGGCACTGGGACACACTGGGACAGGCAGGGGCTAGGGGGCTATAAATAAATTAAATTATGGGGTGGCGAGAGAGGGCCTCTGGTCGACTCGTCAAGGTCTCAGTCTCTGCTGCAGCCTGCGTTCTGGAACCTGGGGATCACGCGCACTTTTTATTGCGTGAGCTCCAATGCGCATGTGTCAACTCACCACCAACAGCCGCACCCGCCCCACCCCCCTAAGGTGGGTGAACTGCGAGTCTGCGACTAAGAGCAGGCAGCGCAGACGCGGCGGTGGAGACTTCAGCGCACCGCGCTATTTATCCAGCACTGACCTACAGTCAGCACTAAATTCATTAATTGTGTTCATAAATTTTGCTTTTTTCCGCACCGAGCGAGGGAGACGCAGTCACGCAGCAGAGACAGTACAGAGCAAACAGTGAGCAACAAAACCGCCCCCCGGCCCAAAAACCGGCCCCCGGCCCAAAAACCGGCCCCCACCCCTGGCAGCCTACCGGGGGATTGCCCGGTGCCCGGCATTGCCAGTCCGGGCCTGCCTGGTGATATTCAGTGTCCCTCAGTGCCAAGTTGTGATGTTCAGTGCCCCCTCTGTGCCTCCTGGTGATGTTCAGTTCCCCCTCAGTGCCATGTGGTGATGGTCAGTGCCCCTGTTTGCATACTTGCTTACCTGGGCATGTTATGTGTTTGCAGCGAGGTGGCGTCTGTGGATCTGGTAATGTTCAGTGTCATCTGGTGATGTTTAGTGCCCCCTGGATGACATGTAGTGATGTTCAGTGGCCCATCGGTGCCATGTAGTGATTTTCAGTGCCCGGTCTGTGCCATCTGGTGATGTTCAGCGCCCTTTCAGTTCCAGCTGGTGATGTTCAGTGCCCCTGGTGAAGACCAGTGTCCCCTCTCTGCCACCTGATGACATCCAGTGCCCCCTTAGTGCCACCTGGTGATGTTCAGTGCCGCCTTAGTGCCACCTGGTGATGTTCAGTGACCAAAGTCTCGAATTTGGGGCTTCCATTCCTGTGAAAGGAATAGGGGGCTGGGGGACACAGGGTGCTGGGAGAGGGCAGGTAGATACAGGATACTAGTAGAGGGCAGAGACATGGAGTACTGGGAGAGACTGAGGATACACAGGGGACTGGGAGAGACTGAGGAGACCTAGGGTGATGGGAGAGACTGAGGACACACAGGGTGCCAGGAGACGGCAGGGAGACAAGGTGCTGGGAGAGGGCAGGGAGACACAGGGTTCTGGGAGAGGGCAAGGAGACACATGGTGCTGGGTGAGGACAGGGAGACACAGGGTGCCGGGAAAGGGCAGGGAGACACACAGTGCTAGTAGAGATTGAGGAGACAGAGGGTGCTGGAGGCGGGCAGGGAGACACAGGGTAACAGCAGATGGTAGGGAGAAACAGGGTGATGGGAGAGGGCAGTGAAACACAGGGTGCCGGGAGAGGGAGGGAGACACAGGATACTGGGAGAGGACAGGGAGACACAGGGTGCCAGGATAGGGCAGGGAGACATAGGGTGCCAGGTGAGGAAGGGAGACACATGACAGTGGGCGGTGTCAGCAGAGACAGTGAGCGGGCCTGCAGTGACGGTGGGTGGTGCCACCTGTGACCGTGGGCGGTGCCAGCAGTTACAGTGGGTGGTGCCACCTGTGACAGTGGGCAGTGCCAGCTGTGACCATGGGCCGTGTTAGCAGTGACCATGGCATGCCAGCAGGGACAGTTGGCAGTGACCGTGGGCAGTGCCAGCTGTGATCGTGGGCGGTGTCAGCAGTAACAGTGAGCGGTGACCGTGGGCAGTGTCAGCAGGGACAGTGGTCAGTGACCGTGGGCGGTGCCAGCTGCGGCAGTTTGCTGTGTCAGCAGTGACAGTGGGTGGTGACTGTGGGCAGTGCCAGCACTGACAGTGGGTGGTGTCAGCAGTGACCATGGGCGGTGTCAGCAGTGACAGTGGGCAGGGCCTGCAGTGACCGTGGGTGTTGCCACCTGTGAAAGTGGGCGGTGTCAGTAGTGACAGTGGTGGTGCCAGCAGTGACAATGGATGGTGCCAGCTGTGACAGTGGGCCGTCACCATGGGCAGAGTCAGCAGTGACAGTCGGTGGTACCAGCAGTTACAGTGGGTGGTGCCACCTGTGACAGTGGGCGGTGCCAGCTGTGACAGTGGATGGTGCCAGCTGTGACTGTGGGCGGTGCCAGCTGTGACCATGGGCCATGTCAGCAGTGACAGTGGGTGGTGACCGTGGGCGGTGCCAGCAGTGACAGTGGGCAGTGCCAGCAGTGATAGTGGGGGGTGCCAGCTGTCACTATGGGCACTGCCAGCAGGGACAGTAGGCAGTGTCAGCTGTGACCATGGCAGTGCCACCAGGGACAGTGGATGGTGTCGGCAGTGACAGTGGGCGGTGCCAGCAGTGATAGTGGGGGGTGCCAGCAGTGACAGTGGGCAGTTGTAGCTGTGACCGTGGCGGTGCCAGCAGGGACAGTGGACGGTGTCGGCAGTGACCGTGGCAGTGCCAGCAAGAACAGTGGGCGGTGCCAGCAGTGACAGTGGGCGGTGTCGGCAGTGACAGTGGGTGGTGACAGTGGGCGGTGCCTGCAGTGATAGTGGGCAGTGCCAGCAGTGATAGTGGGGGGTGACAGTGGGCAGTGTCAGCTGTGACCATGGCAGTGCCAGCAGGGACAGTGGATGGTGTAGGCAGTGATAGTGGGCGTTGCCAGCAGTGACAGTGGGGGGTGCCAGCTGTGTCAGTGGGCGGTGTCACCTGTGACAGTGGGTGGTGCCACCTGTGACAGTTGGCGGTGACCGTGGGCAGTGCCAGCTGTGATCGTGGGTGGTGTCAGCAGTAACAGTGAGCGGTGACCGTGGGCAGTGTCAGCAGGGACAGTGGTCAGTGACTGTGGGCGGTGCCAGCTGTGACAGTATGCTGTGTCAGCAGTGACAGTGGGTGGTGACTGTGGGCGGTGCCAATTGTGACGGTGGGCGGTGCCAGCACTGACAGTGGGTGGTGTCAGCAGTGACCATGGGCGGTGTCAGCAGTGACAGTGGGCGGGGCCTGCAGTGACCGTGGGTGGTGTCGGCAGTGATAGTGGGCGTTGCCAGCGGTGATAGTGGGGGGTGCCAGCTGTGTCAGTGGGCGGTGTCAGCTGTGACAGTGGGTGGTGACAGTGAGCGGTGCCAGCAGTGATAGTGGGCGGTGCCAGCAGTGATAGTGGGTGGTGCCAGCAGTGATAGTAGGGGGCGCCAGCAGTGACAGTGAGCGGTGCCAGCAGTGATAGTGGGCGGTGCCAGCAGTGATAGTAGGGGGCGCCAGCAGTGACAGTGGGCGGTGTCAGCTGTGACCGTGGTGGTGCCAGCAGTGATAGTGGGGGGTGCCAGCAGTGACAGTGGGCAGAGTCAGCTGTGACCGTGGCAGTGCCAGCAGGGACAGTGGGCAGTGCCAGCAGTGGCAGTGGGCGGTGTCGGCAGTGACAGTGGGTGGTGACAGTGTACGGTGCCAGCAGTGATAGTTGGCGGTGCCAGCAGTGATAGTGGGGGATGCCAGCTGTGACAGGGGGTGGTGTCAGCTGTGACAGTGGGTGGTGACAGTGGGCGGTGCCAGCAGTGATAGTGGGCGGTGCCAGAAGTGACAGTGGGCAGTGTCGGCAGTAACAGTGGATGGTGACAGTGGATGGTGCCAGCAGTGAAAGTGGGCGGTGTCAACAGTGATAGTGGGGGTGACAGTGGGCAGTGTTAGCTGTGACCGTGGCGGTGCCAGTAGGGACAATGGACGGTGTCGGCAGTGATGGTGGGTGGTGTCAGCAGTGACAGTGGGTGGTGACAGTGGGCGGTGCCAGCAGTGATAGTGGGCGGTGACAGCAGTGATAGTGGGGGGTGTCAGCAGTGACAGTGGGCGGTGTCAGCTGTGACCGTGGCGGTGCCAGCAGTTACAGTGGGTGGTGCCACCTGTGACAGTGGGCGGTGCCAGCTGTGACCATGGGCCGTGTTAGCAGTGACCATGGCGTGCCAGCAGGGACAGTTGGCAGTGACCGTGTGCAGTGCCAGCTGTGATCGTGGGTGGTGTCAGCAGTAACAGTGAGCAGTGACCATGGGCAGTGTCAGCAGGGACAGTGGTCGGTGAACGTGGGCGGTGCCAGCTGCGGCAGTTTGCTGTGTCAGCAGTGGCAGTGGGTGGTGACTGTGGGCGGTGCCAGTTGTGACAGTGGGCGGTGCCAGCACTGACAGTGGGTGGTGTCAGCAGTGACCATAGGGGGTGTCAGCAGTGACAGTGGGCAGGGCCTGCAGTGACCGTGGGCGGTGTCAGTAGTGACAGTGGTGGTGCCAGCAGTGACAATGGATGGTGCCAGCTGTGACAGTGGGCAGTCACCATGGGCAGAGTCAGCAGTGACAGTAGGTGGTACCAGCAGTTACAGTGGGTGGTGCCACCTGTGACAGTGGGCGGTGCCAGCTGTGACTGTGGGCGGTGCCAGCTGTGACCATGGGCCATGTCAGCAATGACAGTGGGTGGTGACTGTGGGCGGTGCCAGCAGTGACAGTGGGCAGTGCCAGCAGTGATAGTGGGGGGTGCCAGCAGTCACTATGGGCACTGCCAGCAGGGACAGTAGGCAGTGTCAGCTGTGACCATGGCAGTGCCAGCAGGGACAGTGGATGGTGTCGGCAGTGACAGTGGGCGGTGCCAGCAGCGATAGTGGGCGGTGCCAGCAGTGATAGTGGGCAGTTGTAGCTGTGACCGTGGCGGTGCCAGCAGGGACAGTGGACGGTGTCGGCAGTGACAGTGGGCGGTGTCAGCTGTGACCATGGCGCTGCCAGTAGAGATAGTGGGGAGTGCCAGCAGTGACAGTGGGCGGTGTCAGCTGTGACCGTGGCAGTGCCAGTGTTAGAAATGGGATTTCTGGTTGGCTAGGGCTTGCGCCAAAGCCAGACAGAAACCACCACTCTAGTCAGGGCAAGGGAGTTACACGCCAAAGATAACCCCTGCTCACCCCCTTGGTAGCTTGGCACGAGCAGTCAGGCTTATCCCTGAGGCGATGTGTAAAGCGTTTGCGCGCGCACCCAGCAACAACACCCAAGGCCCACCACAAAGGAAACTCCACACAAGGTATTCTATAAAAATAGCCTTTGTATTATACACAACACATTAGATAAAAACACACACTCTACAATGTGCCAACAGGCACGGGCAGAATTTACAAGGGATTATATATACAGGGGACAGGGCCACATGGACCACCGTCAGGAATTAGCACTTTTTAGAAATAGGAATAATACTGTAGTACAAAATAACATATGTAGCACACAACCAGTAACTACTGGTATCAGGTAAGTACAACCTACGCAACCCTAACCACCTTAGGAAAATATTGCGCCGGGAATCAGGACCTCACTAGCACCACCTGTACTAGGGAGAAAACAACCACCTAAGTATCACAATACCTGTAGGGGTCTAAGCACATAAACACATGATGCATAACATTCAGAGGTGTAAAGCAAAGCACATGACGCATAAAAACACATTCAGAGGTGCAGGTTAGGAACACAATTGCGCAAGAACTCACATAAGCCACCACCTGTGGCAGTCCCTAGGCCAACTGGCCTTCTCGGGGCTAGGACGCCCTATGTCCCAGCAAAGTCAGGGCGCGACTGCGCAGGCTGCGCAGACCAGGGCGCACAAAGCACAACCTACACGTAGCAGTTGCCCACTAAGTGCTGGGCAACTGGTGAAATACTGGGGCACCACTGTGCCTTCCTAAACAAATATGGCAGGGGTTGGAGCCTCGTGGCTCTAAATGCACCAAATGCCCCCTAGAGCCTTCGTGGCCCTAAACGTTACTGTGGGGCAAGGGGGGAGCGACCCGCTGCCATCTGGGGCCGCCCCGTCACGAAACAACTGGTGCCCCCTTTAGGTGGAGCCTCGATGGGCTCTCGCAAACCTTGCCCCGTCGTTGGAGCGCCACGCGCTCAGAAACTACAACAATGCCCCCGAGTACGTGGGAGCCTTCTAGGCTCGAGGACAACGTGCCCAGTCGTTGGAGCCTTCACGGCTCTGAACAAATTGGCCCCGTTCGTTGGAGCGCTCTGGGCGCTCTGAGCACCAGGATGCCCTGTACACGTTGGAGCCACGGGGCTCTGATTCTGCCCCCGCACCCCCAGCACATGCGCGGAGTCCCCCAGCCCTCTTAAACACTCACCGGGCTGTCTGCAGGGGACTCCCGCGTCCTCTCTCTCTCTGCTGGGGGGGGGGGGGGAGAAGGCTTCCCAGGCTTTTCCTGAACCGCGGAGGGGGCAGGCACCGATAACGTGCCTCGCGCCCCCCTCCACACAAGCTCCGGCCGCGCTCTCCTCACGGTCCAGCGCGGGGTGGGCTCCCGCCTGGATCTCCGGCTCCTCCGACTTGGCTGCGACCGCGTCGCTCCGTAGGAGGCGGGGTAGGCTCCCGCCCTCCTCTCCTCAGTTCCGGTCGTCCCGGAGGCCCGCCCGCCAGCCCGCCTGACTTCCGGTAAGCCCGGGCCGCGACGGTGATTCCAACTTTCGGGCAGCAAGAGGGGTAGGCTCCCTCGATTATAAAACACTATCCCGCGGGGTGGGCACCCGCTTTCAGTTACTGCAATGTCCCTGGCAGGGTGGGCACCTGCCAGGAGGCTTTACGATCCACGAAGCTGGGGCAAATGCCGGGTGGGCACCGGCTTTCAAGAATAAAGCGCTCCTAGCGCTATGACGCCAGTGAAAGCGCTCCCAGGCGCTTCGGGGCCCACATAAAGCGCTCCTGGCGCTATAAGGCAACTGAAAGCGCTCCCAGGCGCTTCAGGGAGCAGGAAAGCGCTTGCAGGCGCTTAGGGGAACACATCCAGCGCTCCCAGCGCTATGAGGGAAAGAAAGTCACTTCCTGGTGTTTTTAGGGGGGCAATAAAGCGCTCCCAGCGCTTTGAGCAGAATCCAAGCAAAGTTCTTCCCTGCATGCAGCAGGGCAGGGGTGGGGGCAAGGCTGGACCCAGAGCCAGCTCACTGGGCCTCCAGGCAGGGAGGTAGTCCAAGTGGCGGTCCTCTGGTCCAGCGGCAGCAGCAGCCCCCCTCTGGTAAGATCCTGGCAGAGAACCGTTTCTGTGGGGACACAGCCCCATTTTTATACAGGCAAACCCTTTGTTCTGGGTTCAGGGTGAGGGGGAAAACCAGTCGCAGCTGGTTGGGGAGCACCCTTGATGTGCTCAGCCCCTCACTCTATTCACTGGCAGGGCTAGGGTCGTCAGTCGCACCACAGGGGGCGGGGCCAGCATTGTGTGTGGAAAACCCTGTCCTATTCAGGACCCAGGTGTACTCCTCCCACCCATCTAGCTGCTGATCTCCCCATTCACCACTGGGTGACTCATCCTGACTCTGGGGAATCCCTAGCCCGTCACATGACACGACCAGCCAATCACGCGACAGACACACTGCACACAGAAGTGCCCACTTCTAGAAGTGGCACTTCCACACTAGGTACATGCACGCCGCACACATCATCGCGCAGCATTCACTCCCACGAGTCCGCACATACCAAACTCGGGCCTGCACACCCCACGCATCAGGAACTACTAGGGACACATACATTCCCCATGCATTCCTATGGGAGGGCAGGCCTATCTCACCACATGCACTCAGAGCACGCACGCACTTTACCCTGGGACACAGGGAAAGTGTGCAGAGACCAAACAATCACCATACCAAGTCACCAATAAAAAGCCAAAAAGTCCAGGGGTGAACCTGCCAGAAGGGCCAAGTCCAACACAACCCCCTTCCAGCCAAAACGCAGGGCAGACCAATCACCACCGTGATGGACTTCCCTGCTTGGGGCGATAGAACACGGACGCGGGCCCGCAACTGCATGGACACCCTCCGGTTCTACGCCACGGTGAACCCATGGAATTCTTTCTAACACCACTGTCTGGACCAACTGGGCTACCCCACTGGTACTCCCAAGCTGTCCGCGGCCAAGACCAGGCCCTAGGCCACCCAGGTGCCACTGGTCTTTGCCTAACCACAGAGTGGGGGGTAGTAACCCCTGGCACATAGCGGCCATTCTCCACTCTTCCTCTCTGAAAGACAGGACTAGACTGCCACTGGTTCTCCAGCCTAGGGTCTACACCCTCAGGCGGACCAGGAGTCTCAGGGAAAGCTCTCCTCCCCCTACCTCTTCTCCTAGGGTTCCTCCTCCTCTGGCGAGGGGTACACCTAGAACGCCATTCCAACCCAGGGTTTAACCCCTCAGGTTGTACCGGGGGCAGAGGTGGGCTCTCCCACCCTCTGCACCCCCTTCCAGAACCCTGCTCCCTACCAACTGGGGCGGTACCTCTGGAAGAAGAACTGGTCGGGACGCTGATTACAGACGTCCCACCCTTCAGGTCAGGCTGATCCTGAACCTGGCCTCCCAACCTCCGGCCTAGAACCTTTGGTGGAATAATTGCCTGGCACTCCAGGACTTCTGGGGATTTCCACTCCATCCCCCTGAGGCTATCAAAGGACACATACGTCAAGCGACTGTCTGTCTGGCGCTGATCTCCCGTCCCCTGTCCACCTGACAGTGCGCGGAGATCCCCCAGAACAGAAGTGGTGCCACCCTGGTCACTACACGGGATCCTAGCCCAACTGGGTAGTCCCTGACCCACAGGCTCTTCCACTGGGAAACTCATCCCCCAATCACTCCTCACACTGGACTCCTGTACCCTCCCTACCGGAGCGGTACTGCCAGACTCTAGAACCACAGGAGCCCTGGTTACAGGTGCTCCAGGTCCTCTACTCACCAGGAGATCTCCCTCAAATGGGCTAACAGGACAGCCTAGGTCCCCAACTTGGTGTTCCCTCATGGAACCATCCAAGTCCTGAGGCAGGGTTTCGTACGTCCGGGGACCCTCGGTCACCCTCTCACTCCTGCTCCACTGAGCCAGGCAGTGAGCCCCTACACCCTCCTCGCTATCCTGGGACCTAGCTGGGCTACACTGAGCCTCTTCCACCACGCTGGGCTGGAAGATACCTGACCCACTACTTTTGGAGTCACTCCCTAATGACTCTAGAGAACCTCTAGCCCTTTCCCAGCGCTCTGCTTCCTCCGCCAGGTCAAATGGCTCAGACAATCCACACCCCAACAGGTGTTGGCGCAGCCCCGGCACACAACAACTGAGCAGGTGTTCTTTGAGAACCAGATTACACAGTATATCAAAATCACTTGCTGTGGAAATCCAATCAAACATTGCATCCTCACATCCATCCACAAACTCCTCCCAGGTCTGGTGAGACAGTTTCCTACTGCCCCTGAATTTCAACCTTAACTCCTCCTCCTGGGGAACAGGTACCAGACTGGGGGAACTGGGACTGGGATTTCCTACACTGGAATCTACATCGCTACTACCACTGGACTCAACCCTCCCTGGGGAGTCCAGAAAATTAAAACTGCGCGCAGGGGATAGTCTACCCTCCAGAGCTACTTTGCCTCTGGTGGAGGCCCTCTCAGCCTCCTCTACCCTCTCCCGCGCCAAGACCCACTCAGTCTCTCGCTGTTGCTTCCTGGCCTCCAGCTGCGCCATAGCCTGAGCATGCTCTAACCTGAGCTTCTCTAACGCCAGCTGGTGCTCCCTTTCTTTCCTCCTATCTTCCCACTCCTCTGGGGACAGGGAAAGGGATGAGGCGCTGCCTCCTACGCTGGACCCAGCAAGGGACGCCCTACCTATGGGGTCCTCACTCTCTACTGGCGTCCAGGTATTGTCATCCTCTACCTCCTCTTCTGACTCTTCCTCTGTACAGTACCTTTCTAACTCCTGCCTCTGGCGCCAAGCTAGCTCATAGGGATCACAAGCAGGCTCCATTCTGGCGGACGTTATGGTAACAATTATACAGGGAACCTAGGGGTCTGAGTTTCACACAGGAGCACACAATTCACAAAAAGATTCAGCAAGCTCTCTAACCCAGAGAACTCACACTCACTTGCCTAGTGCCACACACCATTCATCCACACACACAACCCTCCCCTCGGACTGGTAAGGCAGTTTCTACCACCCCTGATTCCTCAACCTGACCACCACGTGACACAGGTACCAACTCTGGGCGCAGGGCGGGGGACAAATGTACTGGACACTATTACGCTGCCACCACTGGATCCCACCCTCTGGTGAATCCAGAAAACAAAATGCACTAAGGGGGATGATCTACCCTCCCGAGCTAGGGACACCTAACTCACAGTGCACAAAAACACATTTCCAAAGAAATGACAATTAAAAACAATCTTAAAACAATAATCCCTAGACCATGTGATTTATCTAAATGCAGAGTTTTGTAGTGCGGCCAGTTGCCGCTGCGGTACAGCGCAAACGCAAGTCCAAATCCCACCGCTGCCACCAATGTTAGAAATGGGATTTCTGGTTGGCTAGGGCTTGCGCCAAAGCCAGACAGAAACCACCACTCTAGTCAGGGCAAGGGAGTTACACGCCAAAGATAACCCCTGCTCACCCCCTTGGTAGCTTGGCACGAGCAGTCAGGCTTATCCCTGAGGCGATGTGTAAAGCGTTTGCGCGCGCACCCAGCAACAACACCCAAGGCCCACCACAAAGGAAACTCCACACAAGGTATTCTATAAAAATAGCCTTTGTATTATACACAACACATTAGATAAAAACACACACTCTACAATGTGCCAACAGGCACGGGCAGAATTTACAAGGGATTATATATACAGGGGACAGGGCCACATGGACCACCGTCAGGAATTAGCACTTTTTAGAAATAGGAATAATACTGTAGTACAAAATAACATATGTAGCACACAACCAGTAACTACTGGTATCAGGTAAGTACAACCTACGCAACCCTAACCACCTTAGGAAAATATTGCGCCGGGAATCAGGACCTCACTAGCACCACCTGTACTAGGGAGAAAACAACCACCTAAGTATCACAATACCTGTAGGGGTCTAAGCACATAAACACATGATGCATAACATTCAGAGGTGTAAAGCAAAGCACATGACGCATAAAAACACATTCAGAGGTGCAGGTTAGGAACACAATTGCGCAAGAACTCACATAAGCCACCACCTGTGGCAGTCCCTAGGCCAACTGGCCTTCTCGGGGCTAGGACGCCCTATGTCCCAGCAAAGTCAGGGCGCGACTGCGCAGGCTGCGCAGACCAGGGCGCACAAAGCACAACCTACACGTAGCAGTTGCCCACTAAGTGCTGGGCAACTGGTGAAATACTGGGGCACCACTGTGCCTTCCTAAACAAATATGGCAGGGGTTGGAGCCTCGTGGCTCTAAATGCACCAAATGCCCCCTAGAGCCTTCGTGGCCCTAAACGTTACTGTGGGGCAAGGGGGGAGCGACCCGCTGCCATCTGGGGCCGCCCCGTCACGAAACAACTGGTGCCCCCTTTAGGTGGAGCCTCGATGGGCTCTCGCAAACCTTGCCCCGTCGTTGGAGCGCCACGCGCTCAGAAACTACAACAATGCCCCCGAGTACGTGGGAGCCTTCTAGGCTCGAGGACAACGTGCCCAGTCGTTGGAGCCTTCACGGCTCTGAACAAATTGGCCCCGTTCGTTGGAGCGCTCTGGGCGCTCTGAGCACCAGGATGCCCTGTACACGTTGGAGCCACGGGGCTCTGATTCTGCCCCCGCACCCCCAGCACATGCGCGGAGTCCCCCAGCCCTCTTAAACACTCACCGGGCTGTCTGCAGGGGACTCCCGCGTCGTCTCTCTCTCTGCTGGGGGGGGGGGTGGGGGGGGGAGAAGGCTTCCCAGGCTTTTCCTGAACCGCGGAGGGGGCAGGCACCGATAACGTGCCTCGCGCCCCCCTCCACACAAGCTCCGGCCGCGCTCTCCTCACGGTCCAGCGCGGGGTGGGCTCCCGCCTGGATCTCCGGCTCCTCCGACTTGGCTGCGACCGCGTCGCTCCGTAGGAGGCGGGGTAGGCTCCCGCCCTCCTCTCCTCAGTTCCGGTCGTCCCGGAGGCCCGCCCGCCAGCCCGCCTGACTTCCGGTAAGCCCGGGCCGCGACGGTGATTCCAACTTTCGGGCAGCAAGAGGGGTAGGCTCCCTCGATTATAAAACACTATCCCGCGGGGTGGGCACCCGCTTTCAGTTACTGCAATGTCCCTGGCAGGGTGGGCACCTGCCAGGAGGCTTTACGATCCACGAAGCTGGGGCAAATGCCGGGTGGGCACCGGCTTTCAAGAATAAATCGCTCCTAGCGCTATGACGCCAGTGAAAGCGCTCCCAGGCGCTTCGGGGCCCACATAAAGCGCTCCTGGCGCTATAAGGCAACTGAAAGCGCTCCCAGGCGCTTCAGGGAGCAGGAAAGCGCTTGCAGGCGCTTAGGGGAACACATCCAGCGCTCCCAGCGCTATGAGGGAAAGAAAGTCACTTCCTGGTGTTTTTAGGGGGGCAATAAAGCGCTCCCAGCGCTTTGAGCAGAATCCAAGCAAAGTTCTTCCCTGCATGCAGCAGGGCAGGGGTGGGGGCAAGGCTGGACCCAGAGCCAGCTCACTGGGTCTCCAGGCAGGGAGGTAGTCCAAGTGGCGGTCCTCTGGTCCAGCGGCAGCAGCAGCCCCCCTCTGGTAAGATCCTGGCAGAGAACCGTTTCTGTGGGGACACAGCCCCATTTTTATACAGGCAAACCCTTTGTTCTGGGTTCAGGGTGAGGGGGAAAACCAGTCGCAGCTGGTTGGGGAGCACCCTTGATGTGCTCAGCCCCTCACTCTATTCACTGGCAGGGCTAGGGTCGTCAGTCGCACCACAGGGGGCGGGGCCAGCATTGTGTGTGGAAAACCCTGTCCTATTCAGGACCCAGGTGTACTCCTCCCACCCATCTAGCTGCTGATCTCCCCATTCACCACTGGATGACTCATCCTGACTCTGGGGAATCCCTAGCCCGTCACATGACACGACCAGCCAATCACGCGACAGACACACTGCACACAGAAGTGCCCACTTCTAGAAGTGGCACTTCCACACTAGGTACATGCACGCCGCACACATCATCGCGCAGCATTCACTCCCACGAGTCCGCACATACCAAACTCGGGCCTGCACACCCCACGCATCAGGAACTACTAGGGACACATACATTCCCCATGCATTCCTATGGGAGGGCAGGCCTATCTCACCACATGCACTCAGAGCACGCACGCACTTTACCCTGGGACACAGGGAAAGTGCGCAGAGACCAAACAATCACCACACCAAGTCACCAATAAAAAGCCAAAAAGTCCAGGGGTGAACCGGCCAGAAGGGCCAAGTCCAACAGCCAGCAAGAACAGTGGGCGGTGCCAGCAGTGACAGTGGGCGGTGTCGGCAGTGACAGTGGGTGGTGACAGTGGGCGGTGCCAGCAGTGATAGTGGGTGGTGCCAGCAGTGATAGTGGGTGGTGCCAGCAGTGATAGTGGGGGGTGACAGTGGGCAGTGTCAGCTGTGACCGTGGCAGTGCCAGCAGGGACAGTGGACGGTGTAGGCAGTGATAGTGGGCGTTGCCAGCAGTGATAGTGGGGGGTGCCAGCTGTGACCATGGGCGCTGCCAGCAGGGACAGTGGGCAGTGTCAGCTGTGACCGTGGCGGTGCCAGCAGGGACAGCGGGTGGTGACAGTGGGCGGTGCCAGCAGTGACAGTGGGCGGTGCCAGCAGGGACAGCGGGTGCTGCCTCTTAGGATTAATGTTGGGCCCCGACTCTTATTTCTTACAAATCCCGCCGCCCATGGTGAACCTGGTCTGACTTTGATTAAATATCGGGGGGTTCAGGAGACGGGCCATTGAAGAGAAGCTAACTAGAGATGTGTGGCACATGTGCACAGAAGCCCCCCCCCCCCCCCCCTCCTATAGCTGTCACCCCTCCCTCTCTCCATGGTGCTCAGGAGGCATGAGGCAGAGACATTTAAAAATACATTTTCGTGCCATCCATTGACACGCGGCGGCGCAGACACATCCGTCTCTATCACCGCCGGGCGCACAGGAGACACAATGAATGTCCAGACAAGCTGAACACTTTCCAAGTCATAAATCAACGGAGGGCACTAATAGCCCAGCAGAGCTAAATCCTGTCTGTGTGTGCATAGTCTGTGCACAGCTGCGTGTCTGCGTGCACAGCAGCATGTCTGTGTGCACCATCTGTACACAGAAGCATGTCTGTGTGCACCTTCTGTGTACAGAAGCATCTCTGTGGGCACCATCTCTACACAGCAACATGTCTGTGTGCACATCTGTACACAGCAGCATGTCTGTGTGCACCTTCTATGTACAGCAACATGTCTGTGTGCACCTTCTGTGTACAGAAGTATGTCTGTGGGCACCATCTCTACACATCAACATGTCTGTGGGCACATCTGTACACAGCAGCATGTCTGTGTACATCACCTGTGCACAGCAGCGTGTCTGCATGCACAGCAGCATGTCTGTGTGCACCATCTGTACACAGAAGCATGTCTGTGTGCACCTTCTGTGTACAGCAGCATGTCTGTGGGCACCATCTGTGCACAGCAGCATGTCTGTGTGCACCATCTGTGCGCAGCAGCATGTCTGCGTGCACAGCAGCATATCTCTATGCTCCATCTGTACACAGAAGCATGTCTGTGTGCACCTTCTGTGTACAGCAGCATGTCTGTGGGCACCATCTGTGCACAGCAGCATGTCTGTGTGCACCATCTGTGCACAGCAGCATGTCGGTGTACATCATCTGTGCACGGCAGCATATCTGCGTGCAAAGCAGCATGTCTGTGTGCACCATCTGTACACAGAAGCATGTCTGTGTGCACCATCTGTACACAGAAGCATGTTGGTGTGCACCATCTGTGCACAGCAGAATGTCTGTATGCACCACTTGTGCACAGCAGCATGTATGTGTGCAACATCTGTACCCAGCAGCATGTCTGTATGCACCATCTGTACACAGCAGCATGTCTGTGAGCACCATCTGTGCACAGATGCATGTCTGTGTGCATCATCTGTATCCAGCTGCATGTCTGTGTGCACCATCTGTACTCAGTCAGCAGCATGTGTGCATCATGTCTGTGCACACCATCTGTACACATCAGCATGTGTGCATCATATCTGTGAGCACCATCTGTGCACTGCAACATGCCTGTCTCATGTCTGTGTGCACCATCTGTACACATCAGCATGTGTGCATCATATCTGTGAGCACAATTTGTACACAGCAACATGCCTGTCTCATGTCTGTTTGCGCCATCTGTATTCCGCAGCATTTGTGCATTATATTTGGGTACACCATCTGTACACAGCAGCATGTGTGCATATGTGTGCATCATGTCTGTGCGTCATCGGTACACAGCACCATGTGTACATCATGTCTGTGTGTGCGAGCTGTACACAGCAACATGCCTGTCTCATGTCTGTGTACATCTGTATTCAGCAGCATGTGTGCATTATATTTGTGTACATCAGCTGTACACAGCAGCATGTGTGCATATGTGTGCATCATGTCTGTGCACCGTCTGTACACAGCACTATGTGTGCATTATGTCTGTGTGCCTCGTGTGTGCAGCATGATGCATTAGTTTATTATGTGTGTAAAGTATCTGGACAACATGTTTAGGGGTAGGCGGAACTCGTGGAGTTCTGCAAGCGAGTGAAATCGGCACATTGCCTGATCTTTAGCACCGGGTGCTAGCTGCGAACAGCACTATGCGGCACGCAACAAACACATGTATGCCCTCCTTAAAAACATGTCTACCATTCGCAAGCAGATGTATACTCTGCGCAAACACATGTATACACTCCGCAAACCCATGTATACCCTCCTCAAACACATGTATACCCTCCTCAAACACATGTATACACTCCTCAAACACATGTATACCGTCCGCAAGCAGATGTATACTCTGCGCAAAGACATGTACACACTCCGCACACACATGTATACCCTCCTTAAACACATGTATACCCTCCTCAAACACAAGTATGCCCTCCTTAAACATTACACTCCTCAAACACATGTGTATGAGAGTAGGATCTGCACTTATATTGCCCTCAATTTTTTTCTGATGTTTACACTGGTTTCTCGCTATAGTCTGGCTGGGTCCCTGCTAATCAGGGCCCCAGCGTCTCTGTTCTTTCTAAACAACTTGGAGTGCATATTAGATGCACTAGTGATTGTATACTGTGGTACCTTATGAGCCCCTAGTATATGGTACCTTAGGTACCAAGGGCATAGGTACTTCACAGGCCTAAAAGCGGCTGAAGCATGTATTATGCCACCCCTGGGAAGCAGACTAAATCTGACACCACCGGCCTGCTACTGCAGCCTGGGTGAGGTAGTGTTAGCACTCCTCACTGAGGTATAGGTTCCCTATATCTCACCTTACACACACATATAAACCTATCAGTCACCCCTAAGGCAGGCCCTATCAATCCTGAGGGCAGGGTGCTTGGTTTCCATGTGAGGGGGTGCCTCTGCCTGAGCAGCGCCCCTCTGCAGCTCTCAGAGTCCATTCTCTGGGGCTGTTTGTGGATGCGGTTAAACCATATACTCTTAAGTGCATTATAACCTAGCGGTAAATGCTAACTTTGGGATGGCTGCATCAAAACATGTCGTGTTTGGTGTCAAACGCTTTGGAATCATACCCCCACACCAGTAACTGGTGTGGGAGTATGATCCCACCCTTCTAGAGGGATAGGCATGTACCCACTGTGGAAACACAGTAGAATCCTGAAGAGCCCTGGCATCACAAAATGGATGCCACCAGACACAGACACTGGGCTGCCCTCCTGCTGATGACCGAAACTCGCAGTGGAGAAGGCCCAACAATAGGTATCCTGTCACAGGGACATGTGACCACCTTCCAGACAGAATTTAGTGTACTGGGGCTGGGTGGGTGCACTCCTAGAGTGCTTTGAAGTCCAGCACTGGGGGAGCAGTAGGTTCCTCTGTGCATATGCCAGCTCAAACCGGTTCAGGGGCTACCTGCCCCTGCTCTGGCGTGAAACTGGACAAAGGGAAGTGGGTGTAGCCACCCACTCCCATGACCCTCCCATAGGTGGTGTCATAGAGCTAGTCCCTCCCTTCCTTGTAGTATAAGTCAGGGAACCCTTGCCATTGCAAACTAGATATCCCTGGACGACGCTCTGAAGAAGAATCCTGGACCTTCGACATTCCACTACCTCTGGAAGACTGAAGAATCTCCCTTGGAGTCAAGGAGTGACTCTCCTGCTTGGCAGGCACCAAAACTTTGCATCAACTGTTGCAAACCTTCCCACTCCCGCTGGAGTCTGAAGTCCCTGCAGCCCTGGAAGTGGATTTCCTGACTTCTTGATGACCATTGTGAGTCCCCAGCAAAGCTGAGGCGAGTGGACCCCACAAGTGCCAAGGAACAGCAATAACAGGATACTATGCACTATTGTCAAGTGCAACCCCTTCATGACAATCTACGAACTTGTGCTTTAGACCAGATGTGGCCCAAGCCTCCAGCAGGATTTCCTCCGAAAATCAGAGGCCTACCTTGTCCCGAGTGACCGTGGGCTCCTGGTGAGTAAATCCTCCCAAGGTGTCTTCACGATCCCTTGCCAGTTGGCTTGTGGGTCCCCTGAAGACTTTTCTACAGTACCAAAGAGCTCCTCTGATTGCTCCAGGACTGCCCTGACTTACTGTCACTGGGTGAGTCCCTCAGACCTTGCTGGTCTGCACCGCTGACTTTCTTCACTTTCCACGAGACTTGCTGTTGCAAAGGCTTGTTGGCTCCAATCCGGTTTCCGACACCTCAGTAAGCTGCAGACTTCATGGGACACTCCGAATCCAGCTCCTGGTCATCGTCGACTCCTCCTGGACCTCGTGGCTGAAGAGTCAAGACACCTGTGATCACCTGAAATCACCCGACTACTGTGGGCATCCAGCTTCCTGGACCCAGGTCACTGGCAAGTGACTTTGAACACTGTCTCCTCTGCTTTCAGGTCTTCTTTCCTCAGAATCCAGCCTTGGATTCCACCGGACACTTCCTGTCTTCACAAGCAGCAATTCTTCTTTGGCTCCCATTGAAAACGACGCCGCGACGCGACACCCAAAGACACCTATGCACCCGTCTTCCCTGGGTGAGGTAACGTGAGTACTCTGGTGCTCCTGTGTGTGTTGGCTCTAGAACTACTTACCCTGTAAGTGACTTGCTTGTAGACTCTACCGAAGTATCCTAAAACTTAAAAATTCCAACCGCGACTTGCTCCCTTGAAGTCTATTGGGATCCGCGGCTGTATTCTCACACTGCATGCGTCTCCCGTGGGTCCTTTACTTACCTGCCTTGGGTGGATTAGTGAGGCCCCAGCGCTTCTGAAAACCTTATGACTTCTCCCTTCTCAAGTCGTTCTTCTTATACCTCTTTTTTAGTATATGGTCTGGTACGCCCCTAGGGCCCCAGCCATATAAGTGATTAACTTGTTATGAAATGTTGATTTGTGCATATGTCCTTGACTTCTAATCTCATAAAGAGATTAGTAGAGTGTGTCTAGTAATAAATACATATATATTTTATATATATACCTGTGTGGTGTCCTTTCATTTAGTGATTTAAGAGATTATAAGGTAAAACAAGCTGCTTTACATTCCTCTGAGACTTAGCCTGAAGGCTGCTCTCCACAGATACCACTAGAATAGCTTTCTTTAAAAGGTTGTTTTAAACATATCTACCATAAGAGTCGAATTGTACTGGTGCAAGGTGGCCACTTTAATTAGTGACCAGCATATACCAGGCCAACTTCTCACATTGGTGGGCAGCGTGTGGGATTACAGTTTGCCATTGTTTTACCAGAAAATCTCTATTTGAATTACTAACTGAAAACCACTAAAGGTACTCAAGGTACAAATAAATTCAAGCTTAGTATCAATAAGTTCTACTGAACATAGAGTTGTGAGTGAAGGGATAGCACACCCTTGCTACAGCTCAAGCTAGGATCAGTAGGCCACAAACTAGTGTAGGTAGTACAACACTGCACAACACTAGAATGTCCTTAAGGGTTGGAACCAGTGGGACCACCCAGCCTCAGTATAAGGACATGACTTTCTTTGACTTGAAAGCCATGTGTGCTGCAAGGCACCTGAAGCTAGGACAGAGTTCCTCCACACTACACCTGATAGATCTGCGGACAGCAGATGATCTTAAATTAGCTCTAGGAGCTAACAGGTCTGAATCAGGGAGTGGGTCAGCTATAGTCTTTGGGTCAGATGATGAAAATCAAGATGCCCTGGACTCCGTGGTTGACGGGCCAGATCCTCAGGGATCTGAAAAGGACAGAGGAATTCTCCCTAAGAGAGTTGGCAGAGTGGAAGAGAGGCCTAGGTCCCCTTCAAGGGAATCTGACCACTCCTATCACTCTGGCAGAGAATATGTCCAGCAGAGGTACTCATACTTTCATAGAAGAGAGACCTCCTCTGAAAGAATGTGCAAACTGCTGCAGTATGAGGAAGCAAGAGTTGCCCTCAAGGCCAAGCAGTTGGCATTAGACAAAGAAGCCTTTGAGCTCCAGAGAGCTTCTAAAAGAGAGGGGTTAAAAACCCCCTCGTGGCAGCAACAGTGTCCCTAGAGTCAGAGTTTACATTCCAGACCATAGGAACCTGTCCAAGGTTGTTCCTCCCTACCAGAGTGGGGATGATATCCACAAATGGATAACTGCTATGGAGAGGGCCTGTAGAGTACAACAGGTCCCCCAGAAACAGTGGGCAGCAATCTTGTGGCTCTCCTTTTCAGATAAAGGTAGAGACAAGCTCCTCACTGTTAGAGAAGAGGATGCTGATGACTACGAAGTCATGAAGAGTGCATTAATAGATGGGTATGGCTTAACCATTGAACAGTAAAGGTTGAAGTTCAGAGACACCCAGAAAGCACAGAATCAGGACTGGACTGACTTTGTAGATTGTGCAACCAAGGCTCTGGAGGGTTGGCTGGTTGGTAGTAGAGTTACTGATTTTAAGGGATTGTATATTCTTATTGTGAGACCGGCCTCACGGCGTATGCCCTCCCGATCATCCAGCCAACCTGCAACCACCCCCAAGACACGACATCTCCGACTCCGGCCGCCCCAGCCACACAGACCCGATGGCCGGCCAGAGCCCCGACAGACTCGACACCCTACCACGCATGTCCGACCGAGGGAGCGGGAACCCCCGAGCCAGACCCAGAGGCGCCAGCCCAGTCACACCTCGGGTCGCCTTCCCCCGGGAGGACTCAATCGGCCACCAGGCCCCTGGGGAGCAGGCGCCTCGCCTGCCGAGCGTCTGGGGTCCCTCCCAGGCCCACCTGAAAAGACCAAAGAAACGAGCGGCAGGAAATCCCGCCGAACCCCCTCAGTCACCCAAGGCCCCCTCTGCGAGGACTCTGGACTTCAAAGGGCAGGGGGAGTATAATAAGGGGTGCCGGAGGAACGAATGGCAGAGAAGACCTGGAACCATCGAAGCCTGCTGACGCTGTCGCGGCTACCGAATACCGAACCACCTAGGCCTGCTGAGTGACTCGCGGCCCCCAGCCATTGAACCACCTGAGCCCTGCTGACGAGATCGCGGCTCCCGAACTCCGAACCACCTGGGCCGGCTGAGTGACTCGCGGCCCCCGGCCATTGAACCATCTGAGCCCTGCTGACGAGATCGCGGCTCCCGAACTCCGAACCACCTGGGCCTGCTGAGTGACTCGCGGCCCCCAGCCATTGAACCATCTGAGCCCTGCTGACAAGATCGCGGCTCCCGAACTCCGACTATCTGTGCCTGCTGAGTGACTCGCGGCTCTCCCCTCGAGGACAAATTGGCAAGAGATCGCCCAGAGAACCAACACCCTCCAGCTCGAGGATTGTGAGCTATCCGCAGGGTACTTTGCAGAGACACTACCTTCAAAGACTGTCCCGCTACCCCCATTCCCCTACCACCGATTTGAAGACTCTTGTGCCGCTGATGTACTCCTTACGCTTTGGATCATAAAGATCCCTTGAAACCTTCGATAAAAGAACCTACCGTCCTACAAAGAATACGTGTGGTGTCACTCTGTTCGTAGTGTAAGCTCAGGGTGTGCGCGCCTGGTTCGGCCTACTTGGGAGAGGTGGGTCAAAGGGGTGGGCAAGACGTGCATCGAACCCCCCTCCGGCGAACGCCTTTCCAACACTTATGATGAGAGAACAGATCCTTAATAATTGCCAAAACCAGTTGTTGCATCAGTACCTGGTGGACTATGATCTGACCTCTCCCCAAGAATTGGAAAAGAAGGCAGACAAATGGGTCAGAACTAAGGGTGGGCGTAGTGGGCGTAGTGGGGCTACGTGAAGCAGCATGTAGTGTGCCCAAATCTACGCACACTACGCGCTTCGCGTAGCCCCACTACGTGCCACCCACCTCCCGCCCGCCCTTCTTTTAAATAATATAAGCAATGAAAAATAAATTAAAGTAAGTCGACTTACCCGTAAGCGCGGCGTCTCCGGGGCTCCCTCTTTCTGTTTCTAATTTCTTCTGGCAAATGCGCATGCGCGGACGCCCGCGCATGCGCATTTCTCGCGAGAAATGCGCATGCGCGGGTGTCCGCGCATGCGCATTTGCCAGAAGAAATTAGAAACAGAAAGAGGGAGCCCCGGAGACGCCGCGCTTACGGGTAAGTCGACTTACTTTAATTTATTTTTCAATGCTTATATTATTAAAAGGAGGGCAGGCGGGAGGTGGGTGGCGGGTGGCAAGCAGCTACGCTTCGCCCTCGGCGTGTGCGTAGCGCTGCCCTGCTTCGCCTACTTCGGAAAGTGCGAAGCAGGCAGCGCTACGTACACTACGTGGGCGAAGCGTAGTGCTACGCCCGGGGTTAGTCAGAACCAGGGTGAGGCAGAAAACCCAGAACCAAGGGGGTGACACTAAGAAGCAAGATCCTAAAGGCTCTGAGAAAGGTGGGGATAAGTCAAAAGACCAGAAGTCTTCACAAGGGCCCCAAAAATCTGCATCTGGTGGGGATTCACAGTCTAACAAAGGGAAAGGCCAAAAGACGCCCTGGTGCACATTCTGTAAACAGAAAGGGCACTGGACGTCTGCCTGTAACAAGTCCAAAGACCAAACCACCACCACTCCTGCCCCTAAGGCAACTGTTCCCCCTAGTACAGCTACTGGTGGAGGTGGTAATCAATAAGGGTGTAGTAGGGTTGACCCTGGGTTCTGAAATGGGCTCTGGCCTAGTCAGAGTACCCAGGCATTGCTGATTTGTGATGGAGACATTGATATGTCCTTCGTAGTGAGCCCCAGTAATCTGGGCAAATACACACAGCAGCCTGTAATAAATGGCAAACAGGCTTTGGCATTCAGGGACACAGGTGCTGGTGTCACCATGGTGGCAGAGGATCTTGTGGACCCTGGGCAGATCATCCTGGGTGAAATGTACTAGGCTACCAATGCAAGCAATGTCAGGACCAACCATAGTCTGGCAGTTGTGAATTTCTCCTGGGGAGGGGTAACTGGCCTCAAGAAAGTAGTAGTCAGTGCAGACCTCCCTGTCGAATGTCTATTGGGCAATGATCTAGAGACTTCATCCTGGTCTGAAGTAGAGTTATGGACTCATACTGAGATGTTGGGCATACCTGCAGAGGTGTTTGCTGTGACCAGGTCACAGGCCAAAATGCATCAAACTGAACCAGCTCTGGATCCTGAAAGTATGGACCAGGTGCTACCCAAGAGGAGGAGCAGTAGGGTTAAGGCAGTGCCTTCCCCTCTGTTTCAGATCACAGATTTCCCTCCTGAGGGAGGTGAAGCAGATCCTGAAGGAGGAACTGCCCCAGAGGGACTTGAGCCTGATCAGGTTGAGTTCTTGGGGGCAGGGGGCCCTTCTAGGGAAGATCTGAGCAAAGAGCAACAGCGCTGCCCCTCTCTTGAACTCCTCAGACAGCAGGATGCTGCTGAGGCTGCTGGGAGTGCTAGTGGGTCCCATAAAGTTTATTGGGATGAAGGACTCCTATATTCTGAGGCTAGAGATCCAACCCCTGGAGCCACCAGGAGGTTGATAATACCTCAGAAGTTTAGGGGGTTCCTCTTGACCCTAGCACATGATATCCCTTTAGCAGGTCACTTGGGCCAAAACAAGACCTGGGACAGGCTTGTTCCACATTTTCATTGGCCACATATGTCAGAGGACACCAAGGAGTTGTGTCGCTCCTGTGTCACTTGCCAAGCCAGTGGCTGTCAGGAGTGAAGGTACCAGACAGGTTCCAAGGCAGGGCAGATACAGTCTAGGGCTGTCGCTACTGCACCAGACTTATAGGAGATTACGCCGAGTCTTGTCCATGCCCCAGGTCTCCTTCTTCATGCGGATTCTTCTGGGTTCGCGGCCGCGGAATTTCAAGATGGTCGCTGTCCACCGCTGCTGAGGTTATCGGTCTAGTTGTTAGACCCGCGAGCGATCGCAGATGTCCTAGCGCTCGCTCGCGATTACTGTGGCGCACTTCAACGGAATTCCTGAGGAGAAGACAGCGTTCCTGAAGAGCTCTGTATTCCAGTCATAATTCAACGTTTTCCGGAGCAGCGACCTTCCTGAGAAAAAGACAGCTAAGTCTTCACAGAGTATTTTGGCAGTAATAGATTCTTGGAATGATATGGACATATCTTGATAAAGTTGAATTCAACTATAGAGACTAAAAGCATAATCTGACATATTCTCCCACAGCTGTAAATTGGGAGTCAAATGAAATCCTTCATAGCGAATAATTCGAAGACCACGAATTGAAGTAGTTCCTAGCGTCTTGGATAAGTCGCTTGGCCTTGACAATTGTAATCTCTGGAGAAGAGTGTGTGAATGGGTTGTATTATATATATATATATAATTATTCTACCGTCATAGCCTCTTCATCGACAACTATAATATAAGAACAACGTCTATTAGGATAGTCCAATTATCAGCTGTTTGACACTATCAATTCATCGGCAGTAAGATGGAATTTATGGACAAATGAAAGAAAGTCTCACATAGTCGTCTCACTGAAGCTATACAGATAACTTAGGTATCGTGAGGGAAGTATTGAGGTGGGAAATATTTTAGGGCAAGAGGTTACATATAATTTGTGTTACAGAAATACCTCTAGACGACGCTAACACCAGACCAGTATAGAAAAGAGCTAGAACCGGAAGTATCGAACAGCATACAAGAGAGCGGCTAACAGGTACACAGAAGTATCAGTGAAGGGTATGGTAGTGGGAAGTGATGTTTGAGGTTACATGCAAATAATGTTATTTATTACAGGATTCAACACGAAGAAGAGTAGAATCCAGTCAGAAGAAGATGAAGCAGTGCAGTCTCTCTTTCTCATTCCAACTCCCCTTTCCCCCCTCTCCTATATGTGAGTGACAAGACTCGCAGCTAGGGAAGTAGGGAATTGAGGAACACACATCGGCTCCTGTGGAAGCTAAAGTTTGGTTGGTACTTGACAGTGGCAAGTCAGGTGGCACAACAAAGGCCCCCCTGATACCACTACCTATGGTGGGGATACCCTTTGAAAGGGTAGGGATTGACATTGTTGGTCCCCTTGACCCTCCAACAGCATCTGGGCACAGATTTATCCTGGTGGTAGTGTTAAATGGTAGCGGCAGTTTCAGTCGGTATCCTTTCAAGTATTTGCCCGGCGGTAATCGCCTCTCATACCACTCGATAATTTACCAATAAAAGAGGCAGGCGCTGGAGACTGGAAGGCAGGAAACAAGGTTTTATTCCGTCGGAGCAGAACACATCAGATCAGACAGCAAGGTATCGTCACGAGGTGCTCTAACTGCATCTCTGAGACCTGGTCTCTTATACACTGGTTTATTGCTTTATTACACATAGTACATTCTTGAGATTCCCTTGATGTGCGGGGAAATATCCCCTGAAGCCCCGGCTCAGATCCGATCCCACACATGGTTACAGTAGGGGTTCCCACCCTACCCGCAGTGGGAGATGGCTATCGCGCAGCAGGGAATTCCGCTAATTCCCGGGGGTGTGTGCAACCGGCCGGGTCTCAGGGGGTAGGGGCTTTGATTCTACTGTAATCCCTTTGATGTGGGGTGTTTCCCTTACAGTAGGGGCAATAAACTGCATCCGCAGGGCTAGGTGATGGCCTGGGACCAGTTCAGACAATGGGGCGCAGAGGAAGGGGGTTATCAAAGGAGAGGCATGACCATGTATGGGTTGTCGGTCGGAAGTGGTTCCGTAGCAGGGTCGCGCAGAAGGAGAGGGTTTATGGCCTGTATGAGAGAGCGGGGGTGGCCAGCGCGCGGGGGATGCTTGCAGCGCCAGGGGAAAGCGCTGGCGGTCGAGAGTGAGCGGGGAGAGAGTGGGGTGCCTAAAATGGCGGCCGTGCGTTCGCTTGTGCGCGGTGCTGGGGAGGGGCAAGATGGCGCAGATAATGTTCAGTTTGCGAGCTAAATTTCCACAGTCCTCCCTTTTAACATATCTCGCCAGCTTGTCCGGCCAATATTCGCCTTTGTTAGCCTTTCAGTTACAGTATCGTCAATGTTCGTCACACATTTTAAAGATACAGAGTCGTTTAGGGTAGGCAGGAGTAATCTGACACATTTGTACATTGTCTCATACAGTTTGATAAAGTAGGCGAGGAGGAAGTACATTCAAAGTTGCAGTATAGTCGTGTACATGGCTGGTGTTGTATGAATGTTACTATACAAAGTTACATTTTCTTAACTTCTCAGTGTACAGTCGGAAGTGATTGATGCAACATCATAAAAACTTGATAAGAAGATAGTTAATATAATAAGGTGGTTGGGAGAGGATTTTCAACTTTGACATGGGTTCTTCTTTCCAGTGTCTTTGTTTTATAAAGAGCTATCACTGGTAAGCTCTCATTGTTGTTCTTCTTTCGTTGGCACTGTTGAGCACCGGCGGTGGAACTAAGGTCCAGCTCAAATCCGATTTCTTCACGTGGCAGGGTGTGACCACTCACTGTTCTTTGATCACAGTCCTGTTCCTTAACACAGTTCACCACAGGTACTTTTGAGACAGGGTGCCGGCCTTTTGTTCCTCGGTAGTAGGTCAAAGTCATAGTCCAAATGAAGGAGGAAGAGAGAATGGGGTGGCATGGGATCGGATCAAAAATGCGGACCAGGGGGGGGGGCAGAATCTTTTCAGCACTGGGCCCATCAATCGGGCCCGACGGGTTGAGACTTCAGGCACGCTGGTCAGTGAGCAGGGGCCTCGATGTAGCCCTTCGTGCTCATCGTTCTGATAATGGTGTCTCGTCTCACACCCTTGTTGCTTCGTCGCTTCCCCCTTGGTCGATGTCATAGATGCTTTGTGATCCGCAGCCAGACTGTGCGTCACGTCCGACCCCTCTCTTCCGATGGCTGCAGGTTATCCTTGAATAGGTTATAAGAAACGAAAGTCTTAGAGATCTTGGCAGGGAAGACATTTACATACTTCATTCTCTCTCCCAACCACTGAGTAGTTGCGGAAATGCTCTTATCTGTTACTACATGATTGGTGCCTATTAACTCTGATGTTAATGTGCGTGTTACTAATCTATTAATTACTGCTGTGGTGCAGGGTTCTGTGGGTGTCCCTGTCCATCGTCTGGCCTTCTAGGTGTCGGTTTCTGCGCCTTATAATACAAGGTTTGGTAATACCCGTAAGTGCGAGGTGCTATGGTCATGCGTTCACGAGTATCCTTTTCATACAGTAGGTGACCCTTTATCAGTTTAAAACAGGGCCATCAGTTGTTTCGTTCGGGATACTCTGAGACGGCTTAGTATAGGGCTAGAGTTATCTCTGGGAGAACAGGGTGCTTTAGACATTCTATTTCGGGCTAATTGGTCAGGGGTAATTCTGGGTGGTGGAGATGGTGTCCTTTAAGAACAAAAACCACTGACATATAGTCCCCGTGTTGAGGGTCAGATTGGGAGACATCAGTCGTCTTACCTGTCCTTTCCTTCTCAGCCGATTAGGCTTAATGTTTGTAAAAAGGAGAGGTAGTAACGTGGTAAAGTATGGTCGTTTTCGTCTCTGTCAATTTGTTCGAACACCACTGTGTTCAGGCCAATTATACACTTACCAAAGGGGTGTATGTCGTTAATTTATTCAAGAAGAAAAAGAGGGCAAGAGAGAGCCTTTTGCGAGGGAGGGGGAGAGAGAGAGAGAGAGAGAGAGAGAGAGAGAGAGAGAGAGAGAGAGAGAGAGAGAGAGAGAGAGAGAGAGAGAGAGAGAGACGTGTGCATCAAGTAGGCTATTTGGGCATACATACGACACAAAACGAGAGAGAGAGAGAGATGGGTAAGATAATAGGCCACTTGGTGCACACACAACATGGAGTAGCATGGGTCTGTTCCATGCAAGAAAACACAAGCGGGGAAAAGACATAAATTCGGTGATCACGTACACACAAATGCCGGATAGGGTGTGACAGTACATGCATCAAGACGGAGACTCAGGGCTGCGTCGAGCACGGGGACCTCTCCTTTCCTGTCCTCTATTCCTATGCATGCTGCGTACCTTCAGTAATTTGTAGTTCATCTTATGGGTTGTCTCACCCTTTATTCTCCTCCCTTTGATCGGTGGATGCGCACTTCAATCATACAATGACGCTCTCTTCAAGTGATCCGAACATGAAATGCATACACATTCATATCGTATAATCATAGTACACACGCACAATCATATCATACAGTTTTTCATGTTCCCAATGGTGGTCTGTAATTTTACGCACTATCTCACAACGTTTGTCTATGTTTTCCCTGATATTGAACTTGGTGCGGTCCATGTCCACTCCACTCTTCAGTCGGAACTTCGTCGTGACCTATAGAGGGGAAATAAGAGGGGAGGGGAGGTGCAGTATTCAAAATACCCCAGCGCGCGCAGACACGAAAGGTTCTACCTACCATGTACCAGGCTAGCCGCAGGGGTGGGTAATACCACGGACCCATTATTCTTTAGTTTGAGGCAAAGATGCTCTAGTTCATTCATCTCCTAAATTCGCGTTCCCTGGTCGTGCATGTATTTCTCAATTGGTCGTGTATCATGGTGCAGGATACCATACCTTGCATGCGACATATACCTTAAGTTATAGTTCATTATTGATTTGACAATTCTTGGAAAAAGGGCAGGCGTGATGGGTACAAATTCCGTTAAACAAAAAGATTTTTAGGCAAATTGTGTCTGTGTTATCTGTATGCTTTCGCTTAGGAGTAACAATCATTTATTTAAAAGAAAAAACTTTCAACAACCCAGATGATTAGTCATGACACTGATTTCGTAATTCCTTTTTAAGAAGCCCTTTATTTAAAACAATGTCAGTATGGAAGTACGGGCCTACAGCCGCCATAGACCGGCCACGGTGTGAGAGGCGTCGAGCAACATGAGCAACACTGGATTAACATAAAAATCGGTTCCCCCCTTTTCCCCACCATCATGTGTGTAAGCATCGCATACATATATATATATCTCTCTTTTTTTAACACAAATGTCACGTGACTGGAACGCCACAAGGAGTTGTAGGCCACTCCTACATCAGCGCCATCTTGGGGCGGGGTCGGGCCAGTGCACAGTCTAAGTCTTTCCATGAACTAGCAGTTGAACCAGAATCCCTTTCGGTAGTTCAAGAACTTTCGTTAGCGTCAACTTTGCGTCAGCATGGCGTCACTGCAACCTTGTAGCAATGCCACGGTTTGTTCTTAGGGCGGGGCAGCAGGCGGGTTCTTCCGCCGATGCTTTACTGTCTCATTGTATCAAGCGGAGGCAAGGGGGCTGCCGCCCGGGGGCAAAAAGAGCAATGGTGGTGGTTTTGTCCTTACCGGAAGTCCGCAGGAGTCGAACGTCAAATGACTCCAACCAATTCTGCAAGGCTGAGGGGAGCGTTCTGTCAAGGGTGGGGCCCATGCCCTAGCAAACAAGCTTTCGAGTCCAGAATTGTCTCACGGTGGGCCAGGCCTGGAACCGGAGGGGTCAACCGCCGGAGTTCAAGGGCAGCAGTAGCAGCAGCTCTTCGGCACAGTCACCGGAGAGGAGCCAGCAGCAGTAACAGCGGCAGTTCGGATGGTACTGCCACCGGGGAGATTCCAGTAGCAGTGACGACAGCAGTTTGGATGGTATCACCACCGGGGTGGGTCCCCGATTACCTTGCTGCGGCGGCCTACTCCTCACGTCGGGTGCTAGCGGCAGTCCTGGTGAACCCGGTGCTTGGGTGGTTGCCTGGCGGCCGCGTGCAGGGGTGCCGGCTCAGCCGAACGGCGAATGAAGTGGCAAGGCGCAACTCAGCTGGCTGACGTGTGAAAGATGCGGTTTGGGGTGCCCTCATCTGCTGGCGAGCCTCCACCTGGGGAGGTGGGGGAGGCTCGTCCGCGTCGCCTCCCCCCGCCAGGGCACCCTCCGTTATTGAAGGAAGAAGTGACTGGGAAGACCCGCACAGCGTGCCAGGGTGAAATTCAGCAGGCCGATGAAAAAGATGGCTGGGTGCAGCTTAGCTGGCCGGTGAGTGAAAGACGGTTGGGTGCAGCTTAGCTGGTCGGCGAATTAAAGACGGTTGGGTGCAGCTTAGCTGGTCGGCGAATTAAAGACGGTTGGGTGCAGCTTAGCTGGCCGGAGAGTCAAAGACGGTTGGGGTGCCCGGCAAGCCTCCACCTGGGGAGGTGGGGGAGGCCCGTCCGCGTCGCTTCCCCCCGCCAGGGCACCAGCCCTCATTAAAGAAAGAAGAAGAGAAAGCGGAAAGGCCCGCACAGCGTGGCGGGCTCCGCCTTGGTGTTGCCAGAACTTCGGCGCTTCGTATAGCCTCCGGCCTATTCGCACAATCGCTCGCCACTGATGTCAATGGATTTTTGCATGGCTTTTATAGCCCAAAGTCAACTAAGAGGGACCGCCCAAAACAGGCCAATGTTGCAATTTCGAGGAAGGAGAGGCGAGGACGGTGTCACGTGGACGTTAAGGCTTTGGGATGGAGGTTGCAGCAGACTGTCATGTAAATAGTTGTTTTAAAACGTGTTTTAACCTGTTTACCCTGTTGGTGTGTTTGTTGTATCCTATAAGTTATTAAAATGTTATAACTACATTGCTTCGTTGGAGTGTTTGTACATATTTGTAGTCTGATGACGAGCACAAGAAGGTTACTGTGCAATCGGAAAAATAACATAGCCCAATTGTGCGCGATCTAGCCCTAGTTTGGTGACGTCGATGGTGGGTGTCAGCAGGCTTCCGTTTGTGCGGGATTTTGTCATGCTTATTGGGCGGGGTGGGCAGTAGGGCAGACATGTTTAGGTAGCGAGAGTAATGGAGTCGGGCTACCTCGCGGTCGTCTCGACCGTGAGCTTGACTCCTTCCCTTGGTTTCATATGTCCCACAAAGGGCTAACTCCTAGCGTTATTTTAGTTTTTGTAAGGTCAAAAAGGATCCTACCAGTGCCTTTACTATCTTGTCGATTCCTGTTCGTTCATCCTTAGTTAATCGATTCATTCTGGTGGACTCTTTCTTTCCTATCTCATGGTCGTCTAGCGTTGTAGTCGACGTTGGGTTCGGCACAAGAGGCTCAGCCGGCGCGGAGGCCGTGAGGGCCGAGGCCCCTGTACTGCTTTCGCTCGTGTTCGGGGGTTGTGGGTGTTGCACTACTGATTGGGAGGGTGCATACGGAGGGGGCATGTAAATGATCGGGGGACCTAACAGTAATTCGTCATTCGTTCGCTGCTTGGAGGACAACTCAGGGTAGAGCAAAGAAGGGGTCCTAACAGCGTACTGGCCTGAGGTTTCGGGCTCCTGTCTTAGTTTAGTTTCCCTTCTCTCCTTTATGTCTTCTTCTAACTTCCTAGCGGCAAGGTGAGCTGCCTTTCGTAATTCCTTTTCTGCTTTTACTTCTTCCCTCTTTTTCCGTTGCGTTGCTTCTTTGCGCCACATGCCAATACTGTCAAGCATAGTAGGCGTCGTCTTATTGCTACGCAGAGCTACTTCTAGCGCTTCTATCTTGCGGTCGTCGAAGGATCCCATCAGTGGCCACTGACTTTCGGGGTCCTTCTTGGTATATTTATGCCACAGCTTGCTATAAGCTACGGCGACTAGTCCATATTTAGTGAACATGTCCTTATTAGGGGTGCCTTCCAGTGGAGCCGGATGGTTCACCTCTAATAAGCGGTCCGGGCAGAACCAACTACCAATCAGTGGGGAGAAGATAGGCATGACGGGTTTCAACGGGGACAAAAGTCAGCACTACCTATCTTTTCACTGCTTGCAAAGACTAGACAGAATATCTCTATTCTTCGTTATTTGTAAGCAGAGAATACCTCCAAAGAACCAATATCGAACAACTAGTGTTCGGACAATCAATCAATCAATCAATGGGGAGATAAAGATAGGCACGGCGGGTTTCAACGGGGACAAAAGTCTGCGTTACCTACCCTTCACTATTTGCAAAGACTAGACAGAATATTCCTATTCTACGTTATTTGCAAACAGAGAATATCTCAAAAAGCACTATTCTTCAAAACAATCAATGTTCGGACAATCAATCAATGGGGAGATAAAGATAGGCACGACGGGTTTCAACGGGGACAAAAGTCTGCGTTACCTACCCTTCACTATCTGCAAAGGGAGAGAGAGAGAGTATTTCTACTCCTCCCCGTTTGTAGACAGCGAATATCTCAAAGAGAACAATCAATGAGCACAATCAATGAGCAATACTAGTATTTCAAAAGCGTCAAACAATCAATCAATTATTTCTCAATTTGTCGTATTTCACGACCTTACCCGGACCGCGTGGACAGTTTCTCGTCTTCCGCCTCCAGCGCCCGATCGTCCTCTACTCTCCGTATTTGCCGCGGCACTCCTGATGGTTCCCAGTCAGGACCGTAGATCACTCGAGAGAGGTCTGCTCGGAACCAGTGAAGTTCGGATGATCGCCTGCCAGACGAGGGTCTATTGGGCAGGAGCTCTCCCGATCGTTGCAGTCGTTCACTCTGTCGTCGGGACCTCTCCCACTGGATCCACGTGTCGCTGATGGGCCCCACGTTTGGGACGCCAATTGTTAAATGGTAGCGGCAGTTTCAGTCGGTATCCTTTCAAGTATTTGCCCGGCGGTAATCGCCTCTCATACCACTCGATAATTTACCAATAAAAGAGGCAGGCGCTGGAGACTGGAAGGCAGGAAACTAGGTTTTATTCCGTCGGAGCAGAACACATCAGATCAGACAGCAAGGTATCGTCACGAGGTGCTCTAACTGCATCTCTGAGACCTGGTCTCTTATACACTGGTTTATTGCTTTATTACACATAGTACATTCTTGAGATTCCCTTGATGTGCGGGGAAATATCCCCTGAAGCCCCGGCTCAGATCCGATCCCACACATGGTTACAGTAGGGGTTCCCACCCTACCCGCAGTGGGAGATGGCTATCGCGCAGCAGGGAATTCCGCTAATTCCCGGGGGTGTGTGCAACCGGCCGGGTCTCAGGGGGTAGGGGCTTTGATTCTACTGTAATCCCTTTGATGTGGGGTGTTTCCCTTACAGTAGGGGCAATAAACTGCATCCGCAGGGCTAGGTGATGGCCTGGGACCAGTTCAGACAATGGGGCGCAGAGGAAGGGGGTTATCAAAGGAGAGGCATGACCATGTATGGGTTGTCGGTCGGAAGTGGTTCCGTAGCAGGGTCGCGCAGAAGGAGAGGGTTTATGGCCTGTATGAGAGAGCGGGGGTGGCCAGCGCGCGGGGGATGCTTGCAGCGCCAGGGGAAAGCGCTGGCGGTCGAGAGTGAGCGGGGAGAGAGTGGGGTGCCTAAAATGGCGGCCGTGCGTTCGCTTGTGCGCGGTGCTGGGGAGGGGCAAGATGGCGCAGATAATGTTCAGTTTGCGAGCTAAATTTCCACAGTAGTGGATCATGCCACCAGGTACCCAGAGGCAATTCCCCTGACGACCACCAGAGCCCCTGTGGTGGCAAGAGCCCTCATTGGAGTTTTCTCCAGAGTGGGTTTCCCAACGGAGGTCATATCTGACAGAGGTACCAACTTCATGTCAGGATATCTAAAAGCAATGTGGAAGGAGTTTGGTGTAACTTATACATTCACTACTCCCTATCACCCACAATGCAATGGGTTAGTTGAACGTTTCAATAAAACCCTAAAGGGAATGATTAAAGGCCTCCCAGAAAAGCTTAGGCGAAAATTGGACCTATTAATTCCCTGCCTTCTGTTTGCACACAGAGAGGGCCCGATTCACAGAACTAACTTAAGACAAAATCCTAAACTTACTACTTTTGGTATTCACAGAAGTTAGGATTTTGTCTTAAGTTTGTCTTAAGACAAACTTAAGACAGACTTAAGACAAACTTAAGATAGACTTAAGACAGACTTAAGACAAACTTAAGACAGACTTAAGACAGACTTAAGACAGACTTAAGACAAACTTAAGACAAACTTAAGACCAAATCCTAACTTAAGTCTGTCTTAAGTCTGTCTTAAGTCTGTCTTAAGTTTGTCTTAAGTTTGTCTTAAGTCTGTCTTAAGTCTATCTTAAGTCTGTCTTAAGTTTGTCTTGACAAAATCCTAACTTCTGTGAATACCAAAAGTAGTAAGTTTAGGATTTTGTCTTAAGTTAGTTCTGTGAATCAGGCCCAGAGGTTCCATACAGGTCATCCTGTAAGAGGTCCATTATGTTTGGTGAAGGAGGGCTGGGAGTTACCTCTCAAACCTCCTAAACAGGATGTGATGGACTATGAACTTGGTCTCCGCTCCAGGATGGCCAAACACATGAAGAAGGCAACTAAAAACCTGGAGGCCAGCCAAGAACTACAAAAAACTTGGCATGACCAAAAGGCTGTGCTGACTGTGTACCAGCCAGGATAGAAAGTGTGGGTGTTGGAGCCTGTGGCCCCAGCAGCTCTCCAAGAAAAGTGGAGTGGCCCCCATATAATTGTTGAGCAAAAGGGAGAAGTCACCCACCTGGTGAATCTTGGAACTCCCAGGAGCCCCCTTAGGGTGCTCCATGTCAACAGATTGAAACCATATGTTGACAGGGCTGACATGGGCTTGCTCATGGCAACTGATGAGGAACAGGAGGAGGAGAGGGACCCTCTCCCTGACCTGCTCTCACAGAACCCTGATGTTGGGTCAGTAGATGGTGTTGCTTTGGCAAGCAGCCTCACTGATCATCCGCAAACTGAATACAGACAAGTTTTGCAACAGTTTAGACATATGTTTAGCCTGACCCCTAGTCAGACTTCCTGGTGCACCTATGAGGTGGACACTGGAGACAGTCTGCCTGTCAAGAGTAAAATCTACAGGCAACCTGACCATGTCAGGGACTGTATCAGGACTAAAGTCCAGAAAATGTTGGAATTAGGTGTGATTGAGCATTCAGATAGCCCTTGGGCTAGTCCAGTAGTCCTAGTACCCAAACCTCATACCCAGGGTGGTAAGAAAGAAATTAGGTTTTGTGTAGACTACAGAGGCCTCAATGCAGTCACCTGGACTGATGCCTATCCAATTCCCAGGGCAGATGAACTGATTGATACTTTGGCCTCTGCCAAGTATCTGAGTACATTTGACCTAACAGCTGGCTACTGGCAGATCAGGTTAGCTGAGAATGCCAAGGCCAAAACTGCATTTTCAACCCCTGGTGGGCACTACCACTTTGTGGTGATTCCCTTTGGTTTGAAGAATGCACCTGCCACTTTTCAGAGGTTGGTGAATAAAGTTCTGACAGGTATGGAAACCTATTGCTCAGCTTATCTTGATGATATTGGTGTCTTTTAGTTCCTCCTGGCAGGATCACCTGGTCCACCTCAGAAATGTTTTGGAGGCCCTGCAGAAAGCAGGCCTCACTATCAAGGCCACTAAGTGCCAGATAGGGCAGAGTCAGGTTGTGTACCTGGGTCACCTTGTAGGTGGAGGCCAGGTTCAACCTTTGCAGAGCAAAATCCAAACCATCATGGAATGGGTTGCTCCACCACCCAGACACAGGTGAGAGCCTTTTTAGGCCTGACTGGGTGCTATAGGAGGTTTGTTAAGGGATATGGATCTATAGTGACCCCCTTAAATGATCTTACCTCTAAGAAAATGCCAAAAAAGGTTCAGTGGAAAGCTAGCTGTCAGAAGGCATTTGAAGACCTAAAGCAGGCCATGTGCACTGCCCCCATCTTACAGAGTCCAGACTACACCAAAAAGTTCATTGTCCAAACAGATGCTTCTGAGCTGGGTGTGGGAGCTGTACTGTCTCAACTGAATGATGAAGGTCAAGACCAGCCAGTAGCTTTTATAAGCAGAAGGCTGACCCCTAGAGAGAAACGTTGGTCAGCTATAGAGAGGGAGGCCTTTGCTGTGGTGTGGGCCCTGAAGAAGCTGAGGCCATTCTTTTTTGGCACTCACTTCATAGTTCAGACTGACCACAAGCCCCTCCTATGGCTTAAACAGATGAAAGGTGAAAACCCAAAACTTTTAAGGTGGTCCATTTCCGTACAGGGGATGGACTATACAGTGGAACATAGACCTGGGACCCAACATGCCAATGCAGATGGACTCCCATTTCCACTTAGAACACGAAGATTCAACTGGTCAAGGTTAGTTTAGTGTCCCTGCATTTGGGGGGGTTGTGTAGGAGAGTAGGATCTGCACTTATGTTGCCCCCCCTTTTTTTCTGATGTTTACACTGGTTTCTGGCTATAGTCTGGCTGGATCCCTGCTAATCAGGACCCCAGCCTCTCTGTTCTCTCTAAACAACTTGGAGTGCATATTAGATGCACTAGTGATTGGATACTGTGGTACCTTATCAACCCCTAGTATATGGTACCTTAGGTACCAAGGGCATAAGGTACTTCACAGGCCTACCAGGGGCTGAAGCATGCATTATGCCACCCCTGGGAAGCAGACTAAATCTGACACCACAGGCCTGTTACTGCAGCCTGGGTGAGGTAGTGTTAGCACTCCTCACTGAGGTATAGGTTCCCTATATCTCACCTTACACACACATATAAACCTATCAGTCACCCCTAAGGCAGGCCCTATCAATCCTGAGGGCAGGGTGCTTGGTTTCCATGTGAGGGGATGCCTCTGCCTGAGCAGGGCCCCTCTGCAGCTCTCAGAGTCCATTCTCTGTGGCTGTTTGTGGATGCGGTTAAACCATATACTCTTAAGTGCATTATAACCTAGCGGTAAATGCTAACTTTGGGATGGCTGCATCAAAACATGTTGTGTTTGGTGTCAAACACTTTGGAATCATACCCCCACACCAGTAAATGGTGTGGGAGTATGATCCCACCCTTCTAGAGGGATAGACATGTACCCACTGTGGAAACACGGTAGAATCCTGAATAGCCCTGGCATCACAAAATGGATGCCACCAGCACAGACAAGGGGCTGCCCTCCTGCTGCTGACCGAAACTCGCAGTGGAGGAGGCCCAACAATAGGCATCCTGTCACAGGGAGGTGTAACCACCTTCCAGACAGGATTTAGTGTATTGGGGCTGGGTGGGTGCACTCCAAGAGTGATTTGAAGTCCTGCACTGGGTGTGCAGTAGGCTCCTCTGTGCATATGCCAGCTCAAACCGGTTCAGGGGCTACCAGCCCCTGCTCTGTTGCAAAACTGGACAAAGGGAAGTGGGTGTAGCCACCCACTCCCCTGACCCTCCCATAGGAGTGGTCATAGAGCTAGTCCCTCCCTTCCTTCTAGTATAAGTTAGGGAACCCTTGCCATTGCAAACTAGATATCCCTGGACGACGCTCTGAAGAAGAATCCTGAACCTTCGACATTCCACTACCTGTGGAAGACTGAAGAATCTTCCTTGGAGTAAAGGAGTGACTCCCCTGCTTGGCAGGCACCAAAACTTTGCATCAACGGTCGCAAACTTTCCTGCTCCCGCTGGAGTCCGAAGTCCCTGCAGCCGCAGAAGTAGATTTCCTGACGTCTCGACAGCTATTGTGAGTCCCCAGCAAAGCTGAGGTGAGTGGACCCCACGAGTGATGAGGAACAGCAATACCCGGTACCATGCACTATTGTCAAGTGCAACGCCTTCACAACATTCTACGAACTTGTGCTTTGGACCACGTATGGCCCAAGCCTCCAGCAGGATTTCCTCTGAAAATCAGAGGCCTATCTTGTCCCGAGTGGCCATGGGCTCCTCGTGAGTGAATCCTCCCAAGGTGTCTTCGCGATCCCTTGCCGGTTGGCTTGTGGGTCCCCTGAAGACTTTTCTACAGAACCAAAGGGCTCTCCTGGTTGTTCCAGGTCTGCCCTGACTTACCCTTGCTGGGTAAATCCGTCAGACCTTGCTGGTCTGCACCGCTGACTTTCTCCACTTTCCACAAGACTTGCTGTTGCCAAGGCTTGTTGGCTCCAATCCAGTTGCCGACTCATCAGTAAGCTGCAGACTTCATGGGACTCTCCGAATCTAGCTCCTGGTCATCGTCGATGCCTCCTGGACCTCGTGGCTGAAGAGTCAAGACACCTGTGATCACCTGAAATCAACCGACTACTGTGGGCATCCAGCTTCCTGGACCCGGGTCACTGGCAAGTGACTTTGAACACTGTCTCCTCTGCTTTCAGGTCTTCTTTCTTCAGAATCCAGCCTTGGATTCCACCGGACACTTCTCCTGTCTTCACAAGCAGCAAGTCTTCTTTGGCTCCCATTGAAAACGACGCCGCGACCCGACACCAAAAGATACCTATGCACCCGGCTTCCCTCGGTGAGGTAACTCCAGTACTCTGGTGCTCCTGTGTGTGTTGGCTCTAGAACTACTTACCCTGTAAGTGACTTGCTTGTAGACTCTCCCGAAGTATCCTACAACTTAAAAATTCCAACCGCGACTAGCTCCATTGAAGTGTATTGGTATCCGCGGCTGTGTTCTCACACTGTATGCGTCTCCCGTGGGTCCTTTACTTACCTGTCTTGGGTGGATTAGTGACGCTCCCGCGCTTCTGAAGACCTTAGGCCTTCTCCCTTCTAAAGTCGTTCTTCTTATACCTCTCTTCTAGTATATGGTCTGGTACGCCCCTAGGGCTCCAGCCATATAAGTGCTTAACTTGTTGTGAAATGTTGATTTGTGCATATGTCCTTGACTTCTAATCTCATAAAGAGATTAGTAGAGTGTGTCTAGTAATAAATACATATATATTTTATATATATACCTGTGTGGTGTCCTTTCATTTAGTGATTCAAGAGATTATAAGGTAAAACAAGCTGCTTTACATTCCTCTGAGACTTAGCCTGAAGGCTGTTCTCCACAGCTACCACTAGGATAGCTTTCTTTAAAAGGTTGTCTTAAACCTATCTACCATAAGAGTCGAATTTTACTGGTGCAAGGTGGCCACTTTAACTAGTGACCAGCATATACCAGGCCAACTTCTCACAACATGTATACCCTTCTTAAACACATGTATACCCTCCTCAAACAAATGTATACTGTGAGAAGGTGGCCTGATATATGCTGTCCACTAGTCCTAGTGGGCACCTTGTATCAGTCCAAACAACCCCTTATGGTGAATGGTTAAAGACAACCTTTATTGAAAGCTATCCTAGTGGTAGCTATGGAGAGCAGCCTTCAGGCTCCGTCGTGAAGGAATGTAAAGCAGCTTGTTTTACCAGTCTATAATCTCTTGAATGATCAAATGAAAGGACAACCACACCAGGTATATATTAAAAATATATGTATTTAAGATAGAACACACCCCTATAGTCTCTTTATGAGACTGGAGTTCGAAGTAGTTAGTTTACAAGTTAGCAATCAAGATTAGGGACACTTAGAATCGAGTCAAGACCAAACCCTTTTGGACTTAAGAAGTTCTTGGGCTAGCACCCACGGGAGCACTGGAGTACTCGAGTTACCTCACCCAGGGAAGCCGGGTGCATAGGTGTCTTTTGGTGTCGGGTTGCGTCGTCGATTACAATGGAAGCCTGCAAAGAACTGCTGCTGCCGTGAAGAAGAGAAGTGTCCGAAGAGATCCAAGCCTGGTTCTAAGATGGAAGGAACCTGAAAGCAGAGGGGACAGAGTCTGGGTCACTAGCCAGTGACCAAGGGCAGGATGGACCAATGCCCACAGATGTTGGGTGCTTTAGGTGAGTTGATGGGTGTCTTGACTCTTCAGCCACGAGGTCCAAGAGGCATCGATGAAGTCCACGAGCCGGATTCGAGATGTCCCACAAAGTCTGTCGAGTGCTGCGGTGTCGGCGACCAGATTGGACCCAACAAGCCTTGGCAACGGCAAGTCACAGGAATTCAGAGAAAGGACTGCGGTGCAGACCAGCAAGGTCTGAGGGACTCACCCAGCGAGGGTAAGTCAGGGCATGTCTGGATCAAAAAGGAAAGCCCAAGTAGAAGAGGAGTTGCCTTCGTGGGGACCTACTAGCCAATGGGCTAGCGATCGCGAAGGAGCCTCGAGCGGTCGCACTTGAAACTGGCCCACGGGTGACTGGTAGAGTGGGGGCCAGCAATCTTTGGTGCAGGAGGTGCTCAAGGCTGGGGCTACTGGGAGCCCAAAGCACAATTTCGAGGAGGACCAGGAAGATAGTGTTGCTGCAAAAGTTCAAGGTGTCCAGGGGTCACGGTTCCACGTCACCCATGATAGCCACGGCCCCAGCTTTGCTGTGGACTCAGGATAGCCTCTGGAAGTTTGCTATTTCACCTCTGGTGATGCAAAGACTTCAGCGTCCGGCGGGAGCTTCAGCGAAGCAGACCGGTCAGTTGCTTCTTTGGTGCCTGCCACACAGGGGAGTCACTCCTTGACCCCAAGGGAGATTTCTTCAGTCTTCTAGTCAGGATAGAACGCCGAAGGTCCAGGATATGTGTTGCAGAGTTTTGTCCAGGGTAATCTAAAGTCGCAAGGACTGGGTTCCCATACTTATACTAAGTTTGAGGGTTAGACATACTCTAGGGACCCACCTATGGGAGGGTTTGGAAAGAGGGGTGGTTACACCCATTTCCTTTGTACAGTTTCGCGCCAGAGCTGGGGCAGGTAGCCCCTGCAACCGGTTTGAACTGGACAATGCACAGGGACATCAAGTGTGCCCCCAGTACAGGACTTCAAAGCACCAGAGAGTGCTCCCGCCCAGCCCCAATACACATCTGCCTGTCTGGGGAGATGGTTACATCTCCCTTCGACAGGAAACCTATTGTCCAGACCTCCCCTGCCGGAGTTTCGGTCAGCAGCTGGAGGCCAGACCCGTGTCTGTGGCAGAGGCATCCATTTTGTGATGCCAGGGCTCAGGAAAGTCCTACTGGGTCAGACCAGTGTGAACATGTCTCTCCCTCTAGAAGGGTGGAATGCTACCCCCGCCGCCAGAACTGGCGGGGGTAGTATTCCAAGATGTTTGACACCAAACACAATATCTCTTGATGCAGCCATTACAAAGTTAGCATTTACAGCGAGGTGATAATGCACTTAAGAGTAAATGGTATGGCTGTATCTCAGAACGACCATAAGGAAGTATTTCTGAAAGCTGCAGAGGGGCTCAGCTCATGCTTGGGCACCCTCTCACATAAAACCAAGCACTCTGCCTTCAGGATTGTCAAGGCCTGCCATAGGAGTGGCTTATAGGTTTATATGTGTCTGTATATATATATATATATATATGTGGATATAGGTGGCCTATAGCACTGTAAGGGGTGCAAGCACACCCTTACCCAGGCTGCAGTAGCAGACCTGTGGTGCCATTTTGGAGTGCTTCCCAGGGGTGGCATAATACATGCTTCAGCCCCTGGTAGGCCTCTGAGGTACCTATGCCCTAGGTACATATTATACCATATACTAGGGGCTTATAAGGCACTCCAGAATCCAATTAGATATGTACCTAATGTTCATGGAAACCATTTTACAGAGAAAGCAGATAGACTGGGGCCCTGAATAGCAGGATCCCAGTCCAACTAAGTCATAAATCAGCAAAACACCAGGCAAAAAGTGGGGGCAATCATATAGTCAGATTCCACCTTCCTACATATACCCTCCTTAAACACATGTATACCCTCCTTAAACACATGTACACCCTCCTTAACCACATGTATACCCTCCTTAAACACATGGAAACCCTCCTCAAACACAAGTATATACCCCTCAAACACATGTATACCTTCCTTAAAAACATGTATACCCTCCTAAACATTACACTCCTCAAACACATGTATACCCTTCTTAAACACATGTATACCTTCCTTAAACACATGTATACCCTCCTTAAACACATGTACACACTCCGCAAACACATGTATATCCTCCTTAAACACATGTATACCCTCCTCAAACACAAATATACACTCCTCAACACATGTATACCTTCCCTAAACACATGCATACCCTCCTCAAACACATGTATACCCTCCTTAAACACATGTATACCCTCCCCAAAAACATGTATACCCTCCTTAAAACATGTATACCCTCCTTAAACACATGTAGACACTTCGCAAACACATGTATACCCTCCTTAAACACATGTATACCCTCCTCAAACACAAATATACACTCCTCAAACACATGTATACCTTCCTTAAACACATGTATACCCTCCGCAAACACATGAATACCCTCCTTAAACACAGGTATACCCTCCTCAAACACATTTATACCCTCCTCAAACACATGTATACCCTCCTCAAACACATGTATACCCTCCTTAAACACATGTATACACTCCGCAAACACATGTATACCCTCCTTAAACACATGTATACCCTCCTTAAACACATGTACACACTCCGCAAACACATGTATTCCCTCCTTAAAGACATGTATACCCTCCTCAAACACAAGTATACACTCCTCCAACACATGTATACCTTCCTTAAACACATGTATACCCTCTTCAAACACATGTAAACCCTCCTTAAACACATGAATACCCTCCCCAAACACAAATATACACTCCTCAAACACATGTATACCTTCCTTAAACACATGTATACCCTCCTCAAACACATGTATACCCTCTTAAACACATGTATACCCTCCTCAAACACATGTATACCCTCCTTAAACACATGTACACAATCCGCAAACACATCCTTAAACACATGTATACCCTCCTCAAACACATTTATACCCTCCTCAAATACATTTATACCCTCCTCAAACACATGTATACCCTCCTCAAACACATGTATACCCTCCTTAAACATTACACTCCTCAAACACAAGTATATCCTCCTCAAACACATGTATACTCTCCTCAAACACATGTATAACCTCCTTAAACACATGTATACCCTCCTCAAACACATGTATACCCTCCTTAAACACATGTATACCCTCCTTAAACACATGTATACCCTCCTTAAACACATGTACACACTCCGCAAACACAGGTTTACCCACCTTAAACACATGTATACTCTCCTCAAACACATGTACACAATCCGCAAACACATGTATACCCTCCTTAAACACATGTATATCCTCCTCAAACACATTTATACCCTCCTCAAATACATTTATACCCTCCTCAAACACATGTATACCCTCCTTAAACATTACACTCCTCAAACACATGTATGTCCTCCTCAAACACATGTATACCCTCCTCAAACACATGTACAACCTCCTTAAACACATGTATACCCTCCTCAAACACATGTATACCCTCCTTAAACACATGTATACCCTCCTTAAACACATGTATACCCTCCTTAAACACATGTACACACTCCGCAAACACATGTATACCCACCTTAAACACATGTATACTCTCCTCAAACACATGTATACCCTCCTTAAACACATGTACACACTCCGCAAACACATGCATACCCTCTTTAAACACATGTAAACTCTCCGCAAACACATGTAAACCCTCCTTAAACACATGTACACACACAGCAAACACATGTATACGCTGCACAAACACATGTATACCCTCCTTAAACACATGTATACCCTCCTTAAACACATGTACACACTCTGCAAACACGTGTACAATCCTCAAACACATGTATACCATCCGCAAGCAGATGTATTCTCTGTGGAATGACATGTATACACTCCGCAAACACATGTATTCACTCCGCAAACACATGTATACACTACGCAAACACATGTGTACACTTCGCAAACACATGTATGCACTCTGCAAACACATGCTTGCACTCTGCAAACACATGTATACCCTCCTCAAACGCATGTATACCCTCCCCAAACACATGTTTACACTCCACAAACACATGTATGCCCTCCTCAAAAACATGTATACTGTCCGCAAGCAGATGTATACTCTGTACACACGTGTATACACTCTGCAAACACGTTTGCACTCTGCAAACACATGTATACTCTGTGCAAACACATCTCTATACTCCACAAACACATGTATACCTTCCTTGAACACATGTATACATTCCGCAAACACGTGTTTGTACTTTGCTAAGAAATGTATACACTCCGCAAACACATGTATACCCTTGACAAACACATGTGACATGTATACACTTCGCAAACCTACATCAACCATCTGTGGGTTCGTTGAAAACCTTGGGCGTTTTTGGAACACATTTTCATTTTACACTGGATTGATGTACGGTCTAAAGTACAGTCTATTAAGGACTCTATTGTTATAGCTTCGAGCTGACATTTAAACGTTTCACGGCCACTGCGGGCTGCATTTAGTATTTCTCAGGGCGGTATATTACTAATATTTTCACCATGTCGCAGCACTTGCCGCGTGGACATCTCAATTGATTCTCAAATATGAGACACCCTCCTTAAACACATGTATACCCTTCTCAAACACATTTATACCCCCCACAAACACATGTATACCCTCCTCAAACACATGTATACCCTCCTTAAACTTTACACTCCTCAAACACATGTATACCCTTCTTAAACACATGTACACTCTCCGCAAACACATGTATACCCTCCTTAAACACATGTATACCCTCCTCAAACACAAGTATACACTCCTCAAACACATGTATACCTTCCTTAAACACATGTATACCCTCCTTAAACATTACACTCCTGAAACACATGTATACCCTTCTTAAACACATGTATACTCTCCTCAAACACATGTATTCCCTCCTCAAACACATATATACCCTCCTTAAACACATGTATACCCTCCTTAAACACATGTACACCCTCCGCAAACACATGTATACCCTCCTTAAACACATGTATACCCTCCTCAAACAAATGTATACCCTCCTTAACCACATGTACACCCTCCGCAAACACATGTATACCCTCCTTAAACACATGTATACTCTCCTCAAACACATGTATACCCTCCTTAAACACATGTATACACTCTGCAAACACATGTATACCCTCCTTAAACACATGTACACACTCCGCAAATACATGTATACCCTCCTTAAACACATGTATACACTCCTCAAACACATGTCTACCCTCCTCAAACGCATGTATACCCTCCCCAAACACATGTATACACTCCACAAACACATGTATGCCCTCCCCAAAAACATGTATACTGTCCGCAAGCAGATGTATGCTCTGTACACACATGTATACACTCTGCAAACACGTTTGCACTCTGCAAACACATGTATACTCTGTTCAAACACGTCTCTACACTCCACAAACACATGTATACCCTCCTTAAACACATGTATACATTCCGCAAACACGTGTTTGCACTTTGCTAAGAAATGTATACACTCCGCAAACACATGTATACCCTTGACAAACACATGTGTCATGCATACACTTCGCAAACCTACATCAACCATCTGTGGGTTCGTTGAAAACCTTGGGCGTTTTTGGAACACATTTTCATTTTACACTGGATTGATTAATGGCCTAAATTACAGTCTATTAAGGACTCTATTGTTATAGCTTCGAGCTGACATTTAAACGTTTCACGGCCCCTGCGGGCTGCATTTAATATTTCTCAGGGCCCTATATTACTAATATTTTCACCATTTCCCAGCACTTGTCGCGTGGACATCTCAATCGATTCTCAAATATGAGACATCTTCCTTAAACACATGTATACCCTCCTCAAACACATTTATACCCTCCTCAAACACATGTATACCCTCCTCAAACACATGTATACCCTCCTTAAACATTACACTCCTCAAACACATGTATACCCTCCTTAAACACATCTATACCCTCCTCAAACACAAGTATACACTCCTCAAACACATGTATACCTTCCTTAAACACATGTATACCCTCCTTAAACATTACACTCCTGAAGCACATGTATACCCTTCTTAAACACATGTATACCCTCCTCAAACACATGTATACCCTCCTCAAACACATGTATACCCTCCTTAAACACATGTATACCCTCCTTAAACACATGTACACACTCCGCAAACACATGTATACCCTCCTTAAACACATGTATACCCTCCTCAAACACAAATATACACTCCTCAAACACATGTATACCTTCCTTAAACACATTTATACCCTCCTCAAACACATGTATACCCTCCTTAAACACATGTATACCCTCCTCAAACACATGTACACACTCCGCAAACACATGTATACCCTCCTTAAACACATGTATACCCTCCTCAAACACATTTATACCCTCCTCAAACACATGTATACCCTCCTCGAACACATGTACACACTCCACAACACATGAATACCTTCCTTAAACACATTTATACCCTCCTCAAACACATGTATACCCTCCTTAAACACATGTATACCCTCCTCAAACACATGTACACACTCCGCAAACACATGTATACCCTCCTCAAACACATGTATACCTTCCTTAAACACATTTATACCCTCCTCAAACACATGTATACCCTCCTTAAACACATGTATACCCTCCTCAAACACATATACACACTCCGCAAACACATGTATACCCTCCTTAAACACATGTATACCCTCCTCAAACACATGTATACCCTCCTCAAACACATGTATACCCTCCTCAAACACATTTATACCCTCCTCAAACACATGTGTACCCTCCTCAAACACATGTATACTCTCCTTAAACACATGTATACCCTCCTTAAACACATGTATACCCTCCTTAAACACATGTACACACTCCGCAAACACATGTATTCCCTCCTTAAAGACATGTATACCCTCCTCAAACACAAGTATACACTCCTCCAACACATGTATACCTTCCTTAAACACACGTATACCCTCCTCAAACACATGTAAACCCTCCCTAAACACATGTATACCCTCCTCAAACAAATGTATACCCTCCTTAACCACATGTACACACTCCGCAAACACATGTATACCCTCCTTAAACACATGTATACTCTCCTCAAACACATGTATACCCTCCTTAAACACACATACACACGCCTTAAACACATGTATACCCTCCTTAAACACATGTACACACTCCGCAAACACATGTATACCCACCTTAAACACATGTATACTCTCCTCAAACATATGTATACCTTTCTTAAACACATGTATACACTCTGCAAACACATGTATACCCTCCTTAAACACATGTACACACTCCGCAAATACATGTATACCCTCCTTAAACACATGTATACTCTCCTCAAACACATGTATACCCTCCTCAAACGCATGTATACCCTCCCCAAACACATGTATACACTCCACAAACACATGTATGCCCTCCTCAAAAACATGTATACTGTCCGCAAGCAGATGTATACTCTGTACACACATGTATACACTCTGCAAACACGTTTGCACTCTGCAAACACATGTATACTCTGTTCAAACATGTCTCTACACTCCACAAACACATGTATACCCTCCTTGAACACATGTATACATTCCGCAAACACGTGTTTGCACTTTGCTAAGAAATGTATACACTCCGCAAACACATGTATACCCTTGACAAACACATGTGTCATGCATACACTTCGCAAACCTACATCAACCATCTGTGGGTTCGTTGAAAACCCTGGGCGTTTTTGGAACACATTTTCATTTTACACTGGATTGATATACGGCCTAAAGTACAGTCTATTACGGACTCTATTGTTATAGCTTCGAGCTGACATTTAAACGTTTCATGACCCCTGCGGGCTGCATTTAATATTTCTCAGGGACCTATATTACTCCTATTTTCACCATTTCGCAGCACTTGTCACGTGGACATCTCAATCGATTCTCAAATATGAGACATACCTG